>NC_064629.1:452104197-452729197 GCF_023864275.1 Schistocerca cancellata
TGAACGCATTATTGTAGCTAAGATTAACACTAAGCCGCAGATGAGGAGGAGATTGACGAAATGTATGGTGAGATAAAAGAAATAATTCAGCTAGTTAAGGGAGACGAAAATTTAATGGTGATGTGGGACTGGAATTCGTTAGTAGAAAAAGGAAGAGAAGGAAAAGTAATAGGTGAGTATGGACTAGCGGAGAGGAATGAAAGAGGAAGCCACATGGTAGAATTTTGCACAGAGCATAATTTAATGGTAATTAAGGCGTACAGTAAAAGAAGAATGAGCAGCTTTGAGAGATGAAATAGTGAAGGTAGCAGAGGATCAAGTAGGTAAAAATCGAGGTCTAGTAGAAATCCTTGGGTAACACAGGAGATAACGAATTTAATAGATGAAAGGAGAAAATATCAAAATGCAATGAATGAAGCAGGCGAAAGGGAAGACAAACGTTTCTAAAGAATGAGATGGACAGGAAGTCCAAAATGGCTAAGCAGGAATGACTAGAGGACAAATTTAAGGCTGTAAAAGCATAAACGAAGGTTGGAACTTTAATAGTAGCAACTATTTATTTACAGCTCAAAAAACAGATACATGCTTCAGAGTTTTACTGACCTCCAAAGTAGTCACCAGCATTGTGTATAATCCGTTGCCAGCGATGTGGAAATCGTAGGATACGCTTGGCAGTGCCAGTTCTGCTGACAGTTCGAGCGGCGCGGTCTATCGCCCGGTGAATTTGTAGCAGTTCTGAAGCGAATGCCGTAAAGTGTTTCCTTCAGTTTAGAAATCGAGTTGAACTCACGAAGGCTCAAGTCAGCGGTGTGCAGTAGGTGGTATAGCACTTAGCAGCCCCATCAGTCAAACAAAGCAGTAACAGCTTGCACTGTACGTGCTTGAGCATTGTCCTGCAAAATGGTGGTCAGGTCCTGCAGAAAGCTTCATCACTTCTGTCTCTAAGCTGGTCGTAGGTTGTGTTCCAAAAATGAACAGCACAGAGACAGACGTGACAACACTTTCTCAAGCACGTACCGTGCAAGCTGTTAGTGATTTGACTGATGGGGCTGCTGAGTGCTATACCACCTACTGTACTCCCTGACTTAAGCCCTCGTGAGTTCAACTCGATTTCTAAACTGAAGGAAACACTTTACGGCCTTCGCTTTAGAGCTGCTACAAATTCGACGGGCAACAGACCACGGCGCTCGAAATGTCAACACAACTGGCACTGCCAAGAGTATCCTTCGATTTCCACATCGCTGGCAACGGATTATACACAATGTTGGTGACTACTTTGGAGGTCAGTAAAACTTTGAATCATGTATCTATTTTGTTTGAGCTGTAAATAAATAGTTGTCACTATTAAAGGTCCAACCCTCGTATCACTAGGCTTAAGATAGATGCTGCCTACAGGAAAATTGAGACCTTTGAAGAAAAGAGAAATAACAGTATGAATATCAAGAGTTCAGATGGAAAAGCAGTCCTAAGTACAGAAGGGAAAGCACAAAGGTGGAAGGAGTATCTAGAGGGTCTATACAGTGAGATGCACTTGAGGGCAGTGTTGTGGAAATGGAAGAGGACGTAGATGAACATGAGAAGGGAGATATGATACTGCGTGAAGAATTTGACAAAGCATTGAAAGACATGTCGAAACAAGGCCCCAGGAGTAGACAACATTCCGTTGAAGCTATTGATAGTCTTGGGAGAGCCAGCCATGACAAAACTCTTCCATCTGATGAGTAAGATGTGAGACAGGCGCAATACCCTCAGTCTTCAAGAAGAATATAATTCCAATTCCAAAGAACGCAGGTGCTGAGAAGTGTGAAAATTACCGAACTATCAGTTTAATAAGTCACGGTTGCATAGTACTATCACGAATCTTTAACGGAAGAATGGAAAAACTGGTAGAAGCTGACATCGGGAAAACTCTGTTTGGATTCAGGATAAATGTAGGAATACGTGAGGCAATACTGACCCTACGACTTCTCGTAGAAACTAGGTTAAGGAATGGCAAACCTACGTTTATAGCATTTGTAGACTTACAGAAAGCTGTTGAAAATGTTGACTGGATACTCCCTTTCAAATTCTAAAGGTGCCAGGCGTAAAATACAGGGAGCGAAAGGCTATTTACAATTTGTACAGAAATCATATGTTAGTTATGAGTCTATGGGCAGAGAGAAAGCAGTGGTTGAGAAGGGATTGAGACAGGGTTGTAGCCGATCCATGATGTTATTCAACGTGTATACTGAGCAAGCAGTACAGGAAACAGAAGAGAAATTCGGAGTAGAAATGAAAATCCAGGGAGAAGAAAAAAAACTTTGACGTTTACCGATGGCATTACAAATCTGTCAGAGATTGGAACAGTTGGAAGAGCAGTTGAACGGAATGGGCAGTGCCTTGAAAAGAGGATATAAGACGAACATCAACAAAAGCAAAACGAGGATAATGTAATGTAGTCAAATTAAATCAGGTGATGCTGAGAGAATTATATTAGGAAACGAGACTCTTAAGGTAGTAGATGAGTTTTGCTATTTGAGAAGCAAAATAACTCATGATGGTCGCAGTAGGGAGGATATAAAATGTAGACTGGCAATGGCAAGAAAAGCTATTCTGAATAAGAGAAATTTATCAACGTCGAGTATAGATTTAAGTGTCAGGAAGTCCTTTCTGGAAGTATTTGTGTGGTGTGCAGTCATGTGTGGAAGTGAAACTTGATCGATAAACTGTTCAGACAAGATGAGAATAGAACCTTTTGAAATGTAGTGCAACAGAAGAATTCTCAAGATTATAGGGGTATATCACGTAACTAACGAGGAGATCCTGAATAAAATTAGGGAGAAGAGAAATTTGTGGGAGAACCTGAGAAGAAGAAAGGGTCGGTTGGTAGGACACATTCTGAGGCAACAAGGGATCACCAATTTAGTATTGGAGGCAAGCGCGAAGGGTAAACCTCGTAGAGGGACACCAAGAGATGTATACAGCAAACCGATTCAGAATGATGTAGATTGCAGTAGTTACTCGGAGATGAAGAGGCTTGCACAGGATAGAGTAGCGTGGAGAGCTGCATCAAACTAGTCTTTTGACTCAATACATCAACAACAACATCACTACGGTAGACAGCACACGAATAGGCACCAAAAAATAAAATTACTGTCACTAGTGATTCTGTGTGCACATGGTCCGGCTTGTAATGAAATTATGAATATATTTGTGCTTGACCAGGATGTGAACCCAGATGCGTGCCATTCGTGAAGACCTAGAGGCGTTTACAGTTAGGAAAATACAATGAAATGATCGAACTGTATCATTCCGTGAGGCAAATACTGCGAAGGAAGAGATCTAAATTAGAATTCCAGACCGGAACCAAAGTATCCAATGCCTGAAGTTGAAAATAAATAAAATTTATTATTTAAGAAACTTGCTGGTGACAGAGTTTCCGTTTGTGAGGTCTTCTGCCTTTGTCATCTCCAAAGCTAAACCACCTCTGCCGCAGTTGCTAGTGAAGGTATATCATATTTAATGCGTATTCTGATCTACGAAGCAACCTTACGATCTTCATTTGGCTTTACCATAGGTGAGGGGATCTGTTCGTGCTTATTAGAAAGGGACGTTTCAAGCGAGACCTCACACATATTGAACTACGCTTAATCCACAACACCATTCCATCCCAAATTCCTCTACCAGATTCGTTTTTTAGAGCTGGAGAAGTGTGGAAGTGTATGAGAGGTCAGGCCCGAGACTCCCTGGAAGTGGATTACATTCTGTTCAGTACATTCATTTCCTGCTTTTGTAGTAATATTATTCGACTGCATCGGCATTCACCCCCTACAATCATCTACACGGAGGGAACATTCGTTCTGCTCAAATGGCTCCAAAAACTACACAAATCAACGACTGAAACGCCACCTCAACCAATTTGTGTGTGGTTTCAATTGCTGAACTGTTATGATTAATTTGTGACACTAACATCCACATCTTTAGGCGAGTGATCGACGCGTCTGACTTACATGGAGCAAGGCCGCTTTCGATTCCCGGTCGTGCCGGAGATCTTTTGCTGTCGAAGTCTGGGTGTTGTGTTGTCTTTATCACCATTTCATCATCATGACACAGAAGTCGGCCAATGAGGCGTAAGTTAAAAAGACGTTCAACCCAGCGACCGAAATTCACCAGGTGGGTACTCAAGGCCCGCAATTCCTTACGAATGTTTAATTTTTTCTGACACTAAAGTTAGAAAGAGGTTTTAAGTTAGACACCTTCTCTCCATTAACTGGTTAGATATCAGCAAGCCTCTTACACGGAAATTATACTAGCCTTAGGCAAGCAGTATACGAAGAAGCTTCTCGTCATCACAGCCTCGATTCGAAGCCATTTAGAAACATTCATTATTTCAATAAATTCATTAGTTCGAGAAATATGACGGTCGATTGCAGTGTTACCACATAGTTCGATTATACTGTCATTTCCGCTATTATTTTCTTCATTCAGTTGTTGCCACAAGTGTGCCTGTAGGCAGTATTTAACGCATTTAGGTCATTTTATAGCAGCTGTCCAAAACCAGTTAAATTGCGTAGTTCTTTTAGTTCTCGTGTTTACTTATTCTTTCCGTGTATCATTTAAATGTTGTTTTATTTTTAAAAAGTGACACTCTGTTATACACTCCTGGAAATGGAAAAAAGAACACATTGACACCGGTGTGTCAGACCCACCATACTTGCTCCGGACACTGCGAGAGGGCTGTACAAGCAATGATCACACGCACGGCACAGCGGACACACCAGGAACCGCGGTGTTGGCCGTCGAATGGCGCTAGCTGCGCAGCATTTGTGCACCGCCGCCGTCAGTGTCAGCCAGTTTGCCGTGGCATACGGAGCTCCATCGCAGTCTTTTAACACTGGTAGCATGCCGCGACAGCGTGGACGTGAACCGTATGTGCAGTTGACGGACTTTGAGCGGGGGCGTATAGTGGGCATGCGGGAGGCCGGGTGGACGTACCGCCGAATTGCTCAACACGTGGGGCGTGAGGTCTCCACAGTAAATAGATGTTGTCGCCAGTGGTTGGCGGAAGGTGCACGTGCCCGTCGACCTGGGACCGGACCGCAGCGACGCACGGATGCACGCCAAGACCGTAGGATCCTACGCAGTGCCGTAGGGGACCGCACCGCCACTTCCCAGCAAATTAGGGACACTGTTGCTCCTGGGGTATCGGCGAGGACCATTCGCAACCGTCTCCATGAAGCTGGGCTACGGTCCCGCACACCGTTAGGCCGTCTTCCGCTCACGCCCCAACATCGTGCAGCCCGCCTCCAGTGGTGTCGCGACAGGCGTGAATGGAGGGACGAATGGAGACGTGTCGTCTTCAGCGATGAGAGTCGCTTCTGCCTTGGTGCCAATGATGGTCGTATGCGTGTTTGGCGCCGTGCAGGTGAGCGCCACAATCAGGACTGCATACGACCGAGGCACACAGGGCCAACACCCGACATCATGGTGTGGGGAGCGATCTCCTACACTGGCCGTACACCACTGGTGATCGTCGAGGGGCACTGAATAGTGCACGGTACATCCAAACCGTCATCGAACCCATCGTTCTACCATTCCTAGACCGGCAAGGGAACTTGCTGTTCCAACAGGACAATGCACGTCCGCATGTATCCCGTGCCACCCAACGTGCTCTAGAAGGTGTAAGTCAACTACCCTGGCCAGCAAGATCTCCGGATCTGTCCCCCATTGAGCATGTTTGGGACTGGATGAAGCGTCGTCTCACGCGGTCTGCACGTCCAGCACGAACGCTAGTCCAACTGAGGCGCCAGGTGGAAATGGCATGGCAAGCCGTTCCACAGGACTACATCCAGCATCTCTACGATCGTCTCCATGGGAGAATAGCAGCCTGCATTGCTGCGAAAGGTGGATATACACTGTACTATTGCCGACATTGTGCATGCTCTGTTGCCTGTGTCTATGTGCCTGTGGTTCTGTCATTGTGATCATGTGATGTATCTGACCCCAGGAATGTGTCAATAAAGTTTCCCCTTCCTGGGACAATGAATTCACGGTGTTCTTATTTCAATTTCCGGGAGTGTATATTCTATCTCGAATATTATTGCTTTCCTGATTATTACTGATTTCTGTGAATGAAGCTAACTTTATTTTGTTTTAAAGAGTTGCTGCAATATATGTTAAACAGTCCTCACCCAGTATGTGAAGCTATCGAGAAAATACTAACCTACCCTTTGCACGCAACTCTAATATTATCATTTCTTCTTGGAAAATTTTCACCTACAATTTGTATGTATCACAACATTATTTTCATTGTATTTCATCTTTTTTATGTCCGTCAGGTGTACAGATTACAATTTATCGCTAGATCTTCACATGTATCATAAACGTGTAGTATGATGGCGTGCTGAAAAGAAATCCCTCCGAATTTTTTATGTGAAACTCTTCAGTCTTTTTACAGACAACTAATGTCAGTAATATTAGACGCTGTGATTTTTCATCTCTACATGTTAGCAGCCGACTGCCGCAAGAGAGCTCCGAGTAAAACATGTAACATGATGGTATGTAACATGATTATATCGGTGTGTGAGAAACAGCGTGCTGTAATCGAATTTCGAGTTCCAAGAGTTCGTCCACACAAGGAGCACCTTTCTCCTTCGGCACGAAAATACCAGACCGCAGACGAGCGCTACGACATCTGCAAAATCAGAGGCTTTGTGTTCACTGTCATCGATCATCCTCCATAAGCAGTCATTGTGACATTTAAACATACAAATAACATCCGACGCTAAAGTTAAGACTTCGTATTTACATTGCACGGGAAAATACGCCCTTTAACGGCTTTCGGTAATGTTCTGATACAGTACTCTCTCTTCCCTCTATTAAAAATATTTCCTGGTGCTTTCAGAGTTATTTGTTCGCCAACGAAAGTTTCTCGTCGGGATCTCGATCAATATCTCGTTTATCTCCTGATACAAAATGTGCAGTTGTTGCCTTAAGACATACTTTGTGTTGCCATGGAGACTGTGAGCAGTGGCGGGGGTGTCGGGATGAGCAATCACGGCCAATCGCAGCGCCAGTCGTTCCTTGATGGCTGAAGAGCGAGGTTCCTCCGTCAGCTTCCCGATCAGTATCGCTCGCGCGCGGCGCTGTGCACGTTACAGGGAGTTGTTATGGAAGCTAATTCCTCTAAATTCCGTGATGTTGTCAATAGGTAGGATATTTGTGCATGCCAAATAATAATGAGAACGTTTTGTAACAATTAAATGTATACTGTTCAGTAATGAATGACAACATCCCGTATCTGGGTATAGAATACTTCTCACTTTTGGCTATTAGCCATACTTACGATTCTAGCTGCAGTACATGGTGAGACCTGTTTTGTTACGTTAAGCGTATTGCGGCTCTACAGCCATGGCAGGAAATGGTAGATAGAAATTTCATCTAAGACTTAAATTTTGTGTTCATCATTAAGTAGGTTGAACGACGTTTCCCCGCAGTTCTGATGGTTTGAATGATGTGTGGTGTGTAGTGTAATCAGCGTCTTCTCATTTCTCTCATTAAATTTCAATGTATATAGTTTATGAGTAAATACTGTTAATTCATTTCACGTTACTTCCGATAACCATGATTTATGTAGGCAAATCATTGAAATCCACAGAAGTGCAATATACAAATAATCGAGTGTCTCCTATCTGTCTGATCCGTCTTACCTCTGAGGGTCGTGTAATTTTCTTCTGATGCGTCATTCAATACAAGTCAAGTTCAACGGAAAATCCAAATTTAACATGATTTTTTCCTCGTCTTACCTACCCTACAATTTGTGTTAATGACGACAACAAAATACCATAGTGGCATAGTTAACTTTGAAACAAAAATTAATGTGTTTGTTTTTTATGATTGTAACCAGTGCCGTAGTAATTACCCTCCCAATACCAAAGAAGGCATGAAGGGGAGAAATGGGACCTTTCGGAAGTAATGTAATCGGCTCTGTTACTTTGTATTTTAAAATTAAAGAAAGAATATTAACGTGTTTAATGAAATCTCCTACCTAATTTCTTAAACGTGCAAAATGTTTCAGTTAGTCTTAACCCAAAGTTTAAGACTTAATAGTAGGTATCACTTAACCCCAAAAAATATCATATTCAATATTTTCTTGTTCAGGACCTCACTTACAAATAAGTATCTCTTTAAAAAGTGAGTAAAACTTTACTACAGGTAACGAAAATAGCATATTTAAATGATTTATTTTGTATTTGTCGCCAAGTACTCCACATTTGATTTTACACATTGATACTGCTCAGAGTGTACTGAAGGATATTTTCAGATTCTTAATCCTACTTACACGTAAGTATCTGTTTAAAAAGTATGTTGCAGTATAAGTCCATAGCAATCAAGGAATTTTTTGCAGGCGCAAAGCGCCCCCCCCCCCCTGCCCACCCCCCTTCATGTAAATAGACGTAGTGGAAAACGCTTAGGTATTTGCTAGGATTAAGATTAATTTGCTGGGACAATTACTCATGTCCCACACCACACACTACTGTGTACCCCACTGTACTGGCCGAAAATTAAAATTTTCGCTGACAGCTGTCGCTTGTGTATTTATGTACTACTCACGTAAATTTAATTATGAATTTTAATTACAGCACAATTTCTGTCACGTGTCGATAAGATTCCTGAACACCTGTCTTTAAAATAATTACGAAATTTTTATGTGGACGAGACAACTAACTCTGTGCCATGAATCATGGAAAAATTCTTAGGTGAAAATTAAACATTTTTATGAACAAGAGATACTGAGTCAGTACATGGATTTCTGAAGTTCTATGACGAAACGAAATACTTTTCTTTTACATGACCTGTTATACGTCGTCCTTGTGGCGAGTGGTGTTGCACAATCCGCTTGTTGAAGTAACCAATAAAGAAATCAAATAAATAAAAAATTTAAAAAGCGATTATCACCTGCAAGCGCTCTTAGAAAACTCAAAATTAGCAGCTTAACGCCAGGAATTTCACTGTGCTCATAATTAATGAACAATTATTCCTGTTCGTGTTTGAACTTTAAATGAAATAACGTAGTCTACAGTTCTGGATCTGGATTCAAATCCAGTAGACATAGCCATTGTTAAATAAACGAATCATTGCTGCCTGACCGAGATTTAAATGTGGCAACGATCGTCATTGCTAACACAACATACAGCCCCGTGAAATACCGGAGGTTTCAGCAGTATCAGTCAGAAAATTCGAACTTGAAAATAAATGACGAATATTTATGTACTGACTTGGGAATTCTATCAGGATCTTTATTTCCATATTAACTAACTACGAAAGGCATTTAATATACACTACTGGCCATTAAAATTGCTACACCACGAAAATGACGTGCTACAGAAGCGAAATTTACCCGACGGGAAGAAAATGCTGTGCTATGCAAATGATTGGCTTTTCAGAGCATTCACACAAGGCTAACGCCGGTGGCGACACCTACAACGTGCTGACAAGAGGAAAGTTTCCAACCGATTTCTCATACACAAACAGCAGTTGACCGGCGTTGCCTGGTGAAACGTTGTTGTGATGCCTCCTGTAAGGAGGAGAAATGCGTACCATCACGTTTCCGACTTTAATAAAGGTCGGATTGTAGCCTTTCACCATTGCGGTTTAACGTATCGCGACATTGCTGCTAGCGTTGGTCGAGATCCAATGATTGTTAGCAGAATATGGAATCGGTGGGTTCAGGAGGGTAATACGAAACGCCGTGCTGGATCCCAACGGCCTCATATCACTAGCAGTCGAGATGACAGGCATCTTATTCGCATGGCTGTAACGGATCGTGCAGCCATGTCTCGATCCGTGAGTCAACAGATGGGGACGTTTGCAAGACAACAACCATCTGCATGAACGACTTTGCAGCAGCATAAACTATCAGCTCGGAGACCACGGCTGCGGTTACCCTTGACGCTGCGTCACAGACAGGAGCGCCTGCGATGGTGTACTCAACGACGAAAGTGGGTGCACAAATGGCAAAATGTCATTTTTTTGGACGAATCCAGGTTCTGTTTACAGCATCATGATGGTCGCATCCGTGTTTGGCGATACCGAGGTGAACGCACATTGGAAGCGTGTATTCGTCATCGCCATACTGGCGTATCACCCGGTGTGATGATATGGGGTGACAGTGGTTACACGTCTCGGTCACCTCTTGTTCGCATTGACGGCACTTTGAACAGTGGACGTTACATTTCAGATGTGTTACGACCCATAGATCTACCATTCATTCGATCCCTGCGAAACCCTACATTTCAGCAGGATAATGCACGACCGCATGTTGCAGGTCCCGTACGGGCCTTTCTGGGTACAGAAAATGTTCGACTGCTGCCCTGGCCAGCACATTCTCCAGATCTCTCACCACTTGAAAACGTCTGGTCAATGGTGGCCGAGCAATTGGCTCGTCACAATACGCCAGTCATTACTCTTGGTGAACTGTGGTATCGTGTAGAAGCTGCATGGGCAGGTGTACCTGTACACGCCATCCAAGCACTGTTTGACTCAATGCCCAGGCGTATCAAGGCCGTTATTACGGCCAGAGGTGGTTGTTCTGGGTACTGATTCCTCAGGATCTGTGCACCCAAATTGCGTGAAAATGTCATCACATGTCAGCTCTAGTATAATATATTTGTACAATGAATACCCATTTATCATCTGCATTTCTTCTCGGTGTAGCAATTTTAATGGCCAGTAGTGTAGTTACAAGTAACAAAGTGTGCACATGTTTTTAATTGAAATGTCATGACGTAAATTTTTGACTCAGGTATTCGAACTCAGCCGGTAGTCGAATCGTTAAGTAACTATAATCTGATGATAGCTGTCGAATTTTTTCTCCGGTAGCGAGATGTTTGAATCTGAACTGACGATACAAGACCGAGATTCGAGCTGGGAAACTACGAACATTGTTTTTTATCCACAAACAGACGTTATGTTTCAATTGTTTGTTCATCGGTAATGAGGGTCCTGCAGATTTTACTAGAAATAACAGCACATGAAGGGATCAAAATATAAAAGCTATTATTTACTAGGGGCTGGTATGCTCATGCTTGAGCTTGAAATGCAGTTATGAATATTTTTATCCGTCGCGGGGATTCGAACTCAGATACGTGCCATTCGTCTAAAGTCTGCAATTATGAAAATACAATGAAATGATCGATATGTATCGTTCCGTGACCTTCAGTTACCGTGAAAAGGGATATAAGAATTCGAATCTGTCTAGACCCAAAGTTTTTAATGACTAAAATTAAAATAAGAATCAATAAAATATCTTGTTTAATAAAAGTTGCTGGAGACAGAGCTTCCGTTGTGGTTTTTCCGCTTGTGTTATCGCCCAGCGTAAATCGCTTCTGCTGCCGTTGGTATTGAGGGGATATTATGTTTAACGAGGATTCTGAAGTACGGAGCAAACTTACGGTCATCACTTGGCGTTACCAGACGTGGTTTGATGTGTTTGTGCTTATTTAAAAGGGACACTTCAAGTGGGAGTGCAAGCCAGTCCTCACACATCTCAAACTACAATCAATCCTCCAGACCATTGCATCCAAGATTGTTCAACTAGTTTCCTATGTTCTAACGGGAGAAGTGTGGTAGTGGAGGAGAGGTATAGCCGTAGACTCCGGAGAAGTGGATTACATCCTCTTCAGTACTTTCTTTTGCTGCTTTTATTGAAATTTTATTCGACTGCATCGACGTTCACCAGTTTTAGTCAGCTACTCTGCGAGGATATTCGATATGCTCAGTACCCCCACAAATCCCACATTATAGGTGGTTTCCACTGCTTGTATGTTAGTATAATTTTTGACACTAACGTCCGCTTTCTTATCTGAATGTGCGACGCGTCTGACTGCCGTGGAGCAGAAGCAGGTTCGATTCCCACGCGGGTCGGAGATTTTCTCCTCTCGTGGACTGGGTGTTGTGTTGTTTTTATCATCATTTCATCTTCAGCTACACAGAAGTCGCTCAATGAGGCGTCAGTTAAAAAGACGTGCAACTCGGTAGCCGAACTACACCAGGATTGGATTCCCGGCCCGCAATGGGCCCGCAAGTTTCATTTTTTCTGACGCTAACATTAAAGGAAACAGCTTACAAATTAGACACCGGCTCTCTCTTAACTATTTAAATATCAGCAAGTCTCTGATACGGAAATAGCGTTTGCCTCATGCCAGAAGGATACGATTAAACTTCTTGTCATCAAAGCCTCGATTCGAAGCCATTTAGAAACATTCACTATTGAAACTAATTTATTAGTTCGAGAAATACCGCTGTTGATTATGATGTTACCAGATAATTCCATTATTATTGTCATTTCTGCTATTATTTTATTCATTCATCTTTTCTTACAGGTGTGCTAAAAAGGAACATCTAACGCTTTTTGGTCATTTTCAGAAGTAGTTGTCCAAAATCAGTTAAATTATTTGGTTCTTTCCATATGCAGGGAATATTTTTCAAGCTAATATTGCACATATCCCTTTTTTTGTTTACGTTACGACTAAATTAATTGATGAGGACGTTATTTGATAACCGAAATTGAATTTAGCTCTACTTAATTCACTTGCACTAAGCAGTATCGCAAGAAAAGCGTAAAACAGCCGCGAATGCCAGTGAAAAAATTAGAGTATGTTAATATCTTCCGTTAACTTTCATGGTCATTCTTTTCAGATGAGTTGGTTGACGTTACCTGTTCCAAGTAGTACAACGACTAAAAAAAACTGCAATACGTTACCGTTTTCGTTGCAATATAGTCAAATTTTGCGTTCTAGGAAGTTATAGTTCACATTACTAGTTTAAATTTCATAAGCACTACCACAATGTTGAAAAATACTGCACAGCTGGAAACCTCACACCTGAGTCAGCTATCACAGACCTACAGCCCGCATCTCGTGGTCGTGCGGTAGCGTTCTCGCTTCCCACGCCCGGGTTCCCGGGTTCGATTCCCGGCGGGGTCAGTGATTTTCTCTGCCTCGTGATGGCTGGGTGTTGTGTGCTGTCCTTAGGTTAGTTAGGTTTAAGTAGTTCTAAGTTCTAGGGGACTAATAACCATAGATGTTGAGTCCCATAGTGCTCAGAGCCATTTTGAACAGACCTACAGTGGTACTATCAGAGACGTTAATCACGGAGTTCGATGACTGTTACGTAGCTGTCATGAGTACATGGCTAGCGCCTCTTCATGACACAGCTGCTAGTTTCAAAGATAATCTATTTTAGTCTGTATGGGTATCTGCTATACCTTCCCTGCGTACCTTTTTTTTCACTTTCGTGGTACAGTCTATCATTAAATATTACTTTCATGCAAAGTTATTCAAAACTTACCATTTTTGTCATGGTAATTTCATTAATAAAACAAACATTGCACAAAACGTTCCTGAAATGTGTATTCGGATTGTTACCGAATCGTCTTGCTCGCTATCACATACGTCAGTAGCTGTGCTAGAACTGTGCGTGTCCGGATAGCCGAGGCAGTCTGTTCAATAATGTTCAAATGTGTGTGAAATCTTATGGGACTTAACTGCTAAGGTCATCAGTTCCTAAGCTTACACACTACTTAACCTAAATTATGCTAAGGACAAACACACACACCCATGCCTGAGGGAGGACTCGAACCTCCGCCGGGATCGAGCCAGTCTGCCGTCGGCGGCTGCCGTATACGGATCTCCTCCGCCAGCTGCTGCAGTCTCGCTCGCTTGCGGTTCGTCCGAGCCCAGCAATGCCTGACTTTTCATGAGAAGATGTACGTTACAGGTACTTGTGACTGCATGATCTGCAATAGATTGAGATGCACAACTGGTTTGATGAAAAGTGTGTGGTATTGCTGCATGCACGTAGATCCTATCAGGTATTGCGAAAGAGTAATATGTTTGATTGTTAGAAGGATACAAGTGATGCAGTGAACTCCATTTTGGGCGACGAATATCACGTCCCAAACTAATACCTCGTCTTTAACTGATGTTTCCTACTTTACCATTATTGTCATCTTCTTCTCCTAATGTAATCCTTTTGTTTTGTCCGTCCACACTGCTCGTGTTTACTTATTCTTTCTACATGAGAATCATTCAAATTTAGTGTTGCATTTTAAAAATGACTATGTATTACATAATCCATCTCAAATATTACTGCTTTCCAGATTATTACTGATTTCTATTATTGACACTAATTTTATTTCCGTTTAAACAGTTCCTGCAATTGAACTTAATCAGTCCTCACCCAGCCTGTGAAACTACCGAGAAAATACTAACCTACACTTTCTATGCAGATCTATGCTTCCATTATACCTTGGAAGCTTCATTACTTCGTAATTTTCACCTGTACTTTGTATGTTTCACACCCTTATTTTTATTGCACTTCATCTCTTTACTGTTCGCAGAATGTAAAGATTATAATTCGTTAGCTGTGCATGTGTGTCATAAACGTGTTGTACAAGGGAGTGCTGAAAAGAAATGCCTCCTACTTTTTTATGTGAAAACTGTTAACTCTTTTTAAAAAACAAACTACATTAACACTCATCGACTTTTTTCTCATCTCTACATATTTGCAGCCGACTGCCGCAAAAAAGAAATGCCTCCTACTTTTTTATGTGAAAACTGTTAACTCTTTTTAAAAAACAAACTTCATTAACACTCATCGACTTTTTTCTCATCTCTACATATTTGCAGCCGACTGCCGCAAGAGAGCTCCGAATAACAACATGTAACATGATGGTATGTAACGTGACTATATCGGTGTGTGAGAAACAGCGTGCTGTAATCGACTTTCAAGTTCCAAGAGTTCGTTCACACATGGAGCACCTTTTTCCTTCGGCATGAAAATACCAGACCGCAGACGAGCGCTACGACATCTGCAAAATCGGAGGCTTTGTGTTCACTGTCATCGATCATCCTCCATAAGCAGTCATTGTGACATTTAAACATACAAATAACATCCGACGGCAAAGTTAAGACTTCGTATTTACATTGCACGGGAAAATACGCCCTTTAACGGCTTTCGGTAATGTTCTGATACAGTACTCTCTCTTCCCTCTATTAAAAATATTTCCTGGTGCTTTCAGAGTTATTTGTTCGCCAACGAAAGTTTCTCGTCGGGATCTCGATCAATATCTCGTGATACAAAATGTGCAGTTGTTGCCTTAAGACACACTTTTGTCACCATGGTGACGGTGAGCAGGGAGTGAGAGGGGGGGAGTGGGGCGATCACGGCCAATTGCAGCCCACTCGTTCCTTGATGGGCACAGATGGAGGTTCCTCCGTCAGCTTCCCGGCCAGCGCCGCTCGCGCGCGAAGAGGGTCTCGTTTCAGGACGTTGTCACCGAAGCTAATTCCTCTAAATTCAGAAATGTTGTCAATAGGTAAAACTTTGTTTCATATATGTATGTGTCAAATAATAATGAGAATATTTCTTAGCAAGTTAAATATATACTGTTCAGTTATGACAACATTCTCCATCTGGATGTAGAATACATTGCTACGTACTCCTCACTTTCGGCAATAACTACTCATACTTATGATTCAAGCTGCAATACATAGTGAGGTCTATTTTGTTAAGTTAAGCGTATTGCGGCTCTATACCCATAGCAGGAAATGGTTTATAGAAATTTCATCTAAAACTGAAATTTTCTGTTGTTCGTTAGGTAGGTTGAACGACACGCTTTCACGAAATTTAGCTATCCGTTTTTATGATTTGAATGATGTGGAGTTGTAGTGAAAACAGTGTCTGCTCATTTTTCTCATCAAATTTTTTAGTGCATATATTTTATCAAAATGTATCATTAATTCATTTCTACGTAAGTTCCGTTAACCATGATTTATGTAGGCAAATCACTGAAATACACCGAAGTGCATAATCAAATAATCGAGTCACCTCTCTGTGATTCGTCTTATTACTGAGGGTTGTGTGATTTTCTTGTGGTACGTCATTCACCAAAATGCAAGATGAACGGTAAATCCAAATTTAAAGTGATTTTTTTTCTTCGAGGTATTTGGTCTACAATTTGTCTTATTGATGATAACATACCATCTTGGCACAGTTAACATTTAAAAAAAAAACTAATGCGTTTTTGTAGATATTTATGAATGTCAAGAAAAGATTACATTCTTTAGGCTATTTAACAAATCAACAAATATTTAAAGTGAAAAGTCTGGATAGCTTGTCGAAACTTAGGCAGTCACAGGAGACACATGGCGGTGAGCAATCCCCAAGAACGAGAATCTTGCAGGTGAGCGTTCACACACTCTTATATTTGTCGGTGCATTTCGAATATCTTCTAGCACTCCTGATCGGGTGTTTACTTTGTCTTACAGCGCATGTTAGCTTACGTCTTATTCGTCTGTTTTATAGAAAGTTACTTTTCCCTATTTCTTAATGTGTGTGTTACGTACTGGACGAGGGTAATATAGTGGCCATTAAGCATAAGAGGAGTAGCTGGCTTCGGATAGAAAATAAACAACGCGAGATGCTACGTATTTGGAACTATTACCTGTAACTGCTAAAAAAATTGTCATAATGAAAAAATTTGCAGGAGTAATTATTCACCAATTGAGGAAATAATAAGCGAAGATTCAGTCTCCAGATATCATAAAATTTTTACCCACTATTTTCTCTTGCGCCTGATACAATTTGTCTGTTGAGATACTTTTAATGTTGTTTCCCTGTATTTAAAGGGTGTAGCACCTGTCCACATTTTTCGCTTTAATTGTACTCTGAACTGCTGTAGTAGAACAATACGAAACGCAAGTAATGTAATTATGCCTGAAGCATGCAGTTCATTTTCAGAGCGACTTAAATTTGGAGTGCTACAAATAGTAATTAATTTAAAAGAAAATATTTGATAATATGAGACTACTCCTACAGGTGAAGAGTAATCAACATTACAGGTTTAGCAATGACCATTAGTATAGCCATATTATGCAAGATGAATTTAAATATTGTCCTTAAGTCTTCGTGATCTATAATCTCTGTATTTCTCAGTGAAATTTTTCATGAGTGATGTTGTCAGTAATCCTCGCAGTACGAAGGGTTTGCTTGGGAGGAGAGGAGGGGGAGTGTAATCTGCTCTGTTACTTAGTATTTTAAAGTTCTAAAAAGTATCGTGTTTAATGAATTCTCCTACCTGATTCCATAAATGTGCAGTGTTTTTCAGTTAATCTCAACCCAAGGCTTAAGTCTTAGTAGAAAATATCACTTTACCTAGTAAATATAATATTCAATATATTCATGTTCAAGGCCTTACTTACACATAAATATTTATTTAAAAAGTATTTTGTGAGTAAAAATTTATAGCTGTTAACGAAAATTGCATTTTTGAATGTGTTTTTTTTTCGTGATTTTTATCATGTACCCCACGCTTGGTTGTACACAGTATTGAAAGTGCATTGATGTTGCTAAGAGTGTGCCAAGAGATATTTTCGGATTGTGAATTCAGCTCTCACATCAGTATCTCTTTAAAAAGTATGTTGTTAATGTAAGTCAAAAACGATTAAGGACTTTTTTTGTGGGCACAAAAAACCCCACCCCCACCCCTCATGGAACTGTGTGTTATGGAAAACGCGTTGTTAGTGCTATGGTTAAAATTAATTTGCTGTGCCAAATGCTCATGTCCCACACCACACTCTACTATTACTTCACTGCAGACAGGGCACTGCTCAACTGGCAGATGTTGGACGGCACTATCCGGAAAATTGCAATTGGCACCAACTATTATTGTTAGAGTATTCATATACTACTTAGTTGCACATGCTAAGACTTGAAATGAAGTTATGAATATTTTTATGCTGGACCAGGATTCGGACCCAAATACGTGTCTTCAGTGAAGACCTAGAGGAGTTTGCAATTATAAAAATACAATGAAATTCTCGAACTGTATCGTTCCGTGAGGATCAATAACACGGAAGAGGACATCCGAATTTGAATCCCAGTCCAGAACCAGAAGTATGCAATGTCTCAAGTTGGAATAAAATGAGAATAAATAAAATTTCTTGCTTAAGAAAACTTGCTGGTGACAGAGTTTCTTTTTGTGGCATCCTCGATCTATTTCATCAAAAAGCCTAAACCGCCTCTGTCATCGATGGTAGTGAAGGGATATCATGTTCAATGATGATTCTGAATTACGGAGGAACCTTACGGTCTTCACCTGGCGTTGCCAGATGTGAGGGGATATGTTTGTGCTTATTAAAAAGGAACGCTACAAGTGGTAACCGAAGCCAGGCCTTCCACGTACTAACTACTATCTATCCACCAGACCATTTTATCCAAGATTCTTAAACCATATTCCTATGTTCTAACTGTGAGGTCTGACCTGGACTTCCGGGAAGTGGGTTACATTCTGTTCAGTACATTCATTTTCTGTTTATGTTGTGATTTTACTCAAGTACATCGGCATTCACTCGCTTCAATCAGCTACTCTGTGAGAACATCCGATATGCTTAGTACCTCCACAAATACTAGAAATCAATGACTGGAATGTCACCACAACCATTTATAGGTGCTTTTAATTGCTGATCTGTGACCGGCAATTTCTGACATCCTCCTCAGCTGAGAGGTCAATGCGTCTGACAGCCATGGAGCAGGACTGGGTTCGATTCCACGACCGGTTGGAGATTTTTCTCCCCATGGAAACTAGGTGTTGCGTTGTCTTCATCATTATTTCAGGATTAGCGAAACAGAAGTTGCCCAATGTAACATCAATCAAAAAGACGTGCAACTCGGCGTCCTAATTTCACCAGATGGAGACTCCCAGCCCGCACCGCCATACGAACGTTTTAATTTTCTGACAGTAACATCAATTACAAACTGACACTCTACTAACTATATAGTATAAGCAATCCTCTGGCACGGAACTTACGCTAGCCTCATCGCAGCAGGATACGAAGAAGCTTCTTGTCATCAAGTCGAAGCCATTTAGAAATGTCCATTATTTCAACAAATTTATTAGTTCGGGAAATACCTCTGTTGATTATGATGTTAACAGATAATTCGATTATTACTGTCATTACTGGTATTATTTTTTTCATTCATTGTTACTACTGGTGTGCTTGAGCGAAGCATTTAAAGCTTTTTGGTCATTTTTAGGAGAAACTGTCCAAAATCTGTTACATTACTTGGTTATTTCCATGTCTACGGAATAATGTTAAAGTTAATATCGGACATTTCCAGTTACTCGTTGACTATATTTCAAGTAAATAAATTTGTAAGGATATTACTTGACAACAGAAGTCTGGGTTGCATTACTTAGTTTTTACTTGCACTTTGCAGAGACTCTTGAAGAACGCTAAAACTGCTTGTAAACGCCAGTGCAAAAGCTAGAGGATATTAATGTCTTCCATTTACCGTCACGGTCATTATTTCCAGATGAACTGGTTGATATCACCTATTTCAAGTACTACAAGGAATAAAATATTCAAGAATGTCAGCTGTTTTCGTTGTAAAACATTTTAATTTTAGCATTTGCGTGGTTCTAGTTCACATTTTCGTAAAATTAGTTTACATTTAATATCTACTTCAGCAATATAGAAAAAATATGTTCAGAAAAAAGAAATCTTGATCTCTGTTGCATTCGGGCAATGAAAGAAATCATTTGCGACAAATGAATATTTGTCCCAATGCAGGATCGAAGGCGGGTCTCCTGCTTACTAAGCAGATATAGCCACCTTATCGCAGTAATTAGACACATCTGCACTGGGTGCCTAACAACGCCTCCCACCTCAATGCAAATTCCCATTTGGCGCACTCTACCAAAATAGCGTCTCCTAGCCCTGTTTCTTCTCTTTGCTCGTCGGATCTCGCCAAGCCCGCACGATGTCGAGGAACTGCAGGATCATAATAACCTCCACGGCGCATTTATATCTACAGTATATGAGACAGAACAGACACCACTCATACAGATATAGTGCAGAAAAGTATTGCACAGTTGGAAACCTGACATCCGACTCAGTTATCTTATACTTACAAGGGGACCATGACGCATGTAAATCACGGAAATATCATGAGTGCATGATTCGTTCCTTTTCCTGCGACAGCCTATAGTTTGCCAGACAATCGATGTTGAATTTTTATGGGTATCTCCTGTACCTCTAATGTTACTCAAGTTCTGGGTATGTGAGCGTAGAGAAGTGGTTAATGATCACGGATGCCACGCTAGTGGTATGGGTTCAAAGAGTCAGTGCGAAAAAAAATTTTTTTTTCATTTTCATCGTACGGACTACCATTAAATAGTGAATATAATACTAAATTATAGAGATGTAGTAATTTTTACCACTATAATTTCATTAATAAATCCACCAGTACATGAAAATATCTTAAAATGTGTATTTCGTTTGTTACAGAATCGCTTTTCTCCCAATCGCTGGCATCCTGTGCTGTGCTAGAACAGACCGTGTCAGAATAGTCAAGGCAGTCTGCCTTCGGTGGCGGTCGTGTGCGGATCTGTGCTGCGAGCTGCGGCCGTCTCGTTCACTTGCGGTAAGTCTGAGCCCAGAAATGCCTAACTTATCATGAGAAGATATTTGTTACAGGTATCTCTGACTGCATGATCTTAAATGGATGAGAGATGTTCTGTTTTGTTTGTGAGAAGTATGTGGTACTGCCATAGTCACATACACCCCCTCAGTGGTTTTGAGAAAAGTAATATGTTTGATTCAGAGAAAATACAAGTGATACTATGCTTTCTTACATAACAGTTTAACTTTCGAAATTCCAATAAGCAGAAGGTATAGATCCTCTAGACGCATTAACTGAAAGTCAGAATGGAACTATGTTATGACATCAATCCCACATTTCCGCTATGAAACAGAGGTACAAATCGTATTGTTCTCGCTGACTGCTCAACTACGAAGTTTTCACACTCACTGGAAGCGCTAAAACCATTTTAACCCTCTTTACTCCGACGTATATCACGTAACAGATTAATGTCTCATCTTCAACTGATGTGTCCTACTTCTCCGTAATTCTTTCATCTTGCTCTCCTTACGTAATCATTTTAATTTGTACGGCCTAGCTGCTCGTGTTTACTTATTCTTTCTACATAAATGACATTTGAGATTAGTGTTTAATTTTTAAAAAGGCTGTGTATTACATTTTCGATCTCTAATACTATTTTTTTCCAGAATCCTATTGATTTATATGTCTGAAGCTTTTTTTAAATTTATGTTTAAACAGTTGTTCAATATATGTTAATTATATTTCACTCACTCTGTAAAACTGTCGCGAAAATACCAATTTCCACGGTGTATATGCCTTTAATTTTTTTATACCTCGGCGAATCTGTTGACTTATTAATTCTCGTCTGTTATTTGTGTGTATCACACTTATATTTTTACTGCAGTTCATCTCATTACCGTGCTCAGGATGTCAATATTTTAGTTTGTCGTTAGTTGTTCACATGAATCATGAACATGTAATACGAAGTCGTAAAAGAAATACCTTCGAATGTTTAAGTGAAAATTCTTTAGACTATTTTAGATAAAACAAATATTATTAACAATCAAACTCTTTATTCTTCATGTCTGTATATTTGCAGCGCTCTGTCACTAGAAGGCTCCGAATTGTATCGTGTAACTTGGCTGTGTTTAACATAACTATGTTGGTGCATGAGTAACAACGTGATGTAATACAGTTTCGAACTCGAAGAGTTCTTGCACACATCGGACAACCTCCTCATTCAGCATGAAAATGCCAGACAGCAGGCGAGCTCTACGACCCCTACAACAATCCGAGGCCCTCGGTTCGTTGTCATCGATCATCATCCATACGGTCCTTACATTGCCCTACCCATTTTTATCTGTACCCGAAAGTCAAAGAACACTTTCCAGGACTTCACTTTAATGGCGATGAAGCGGTGTAAACAGAGGCGAGGTTGTTGCTCCTTAAACAAAATCAAACATTCTACAGTGACAGTATCAAAAATCAAGGCACTTGTTGCGAGAACTGTATCTGTCGCCAGGGTAACTATGTTGACAAACTAATACGTATGAATGAACAATAAAGACGTGGTATGTTCATAGCGTCTGTTTAGTTTAAAAATTAATAGATTTTTCATAAAGATTTGGAGGCATTGCTCTTCAGCATGCCCTCCTACTTTACTGCAGTAATTCAACAATTTTTTTGTCATTATGAGTAATCTTAGTTACCTGATTATTGTTTCGTCTACTGAGTGCAGGACGTAAATAACAGTTCTTTTTTCAGCTGTGAAATGTATTACATACTTCATTCTTCACTCAGTGCAAATGTTGATAGCTTCAGCAATTACTGCGTGATGCAAACATGCAAAAATCACACGAATATAAATGTAAGAATTTATCGTTACACTGAACCAAACAACGCCTCCTTTCACGGTTTGCAGTGATATTCTGGTAAAATACCAACTTTTGACTTAATTAAAAACATTTTCTGGCTGTTTCAAAGTTACGTGTTATGCAAAGCATGTTTATTGCCGAGATCACGATCAATATCTAGTTTATTTCCTGCAAAATGTGCGGTTGTTGCTCTACTTGAACACTTGTGTTGCCATGGCGACGGTGAGCAGGCTGGGCGGGGCAATCACGGCGAAACGCAGCGCCAGTCGTTTCTCGATGGGCAGCGGGTGCGGTGCTTCCGTCAGTTTTGCAGTGAGTACCCTTGGCGCGCCGTACAGCGCGCAGTTCAGAGCGTCGCGATCGAAGCAAATTCCATTTGTAATCATACACATTTTGTAGCTAGAGAAAATTTAATGAGACAGAAGGTAAATTCAGTAATTTTGTCAATAAGTGGTGGCTTTAGTTAATATTTGTGTATGCCAAATTAGGATAATAATGTTCCGTAACAAGTTAAATATACACTGTTCAGTTCAGAAAATATGCTGTACTTGGGAGTAGAGTAAATTGCTACGTACTCCTCACTTTTGACAATAATTAGTCACACTAATCATTCCAATTGCTCTGCATAGTGAGGTCTATTTGTTACGTTAACCATATTGCAGATCTATAGCCGTGGTAAGAAATGGTGGATTGAAATTACATATAAAACTTAAATTTTCTGTTGTTCGTTAGGTAGGTTTACGTATCTCACTTGTGTACTGGCGCTATGATGATTTGAATGAAGTGCAGTGGCTAGTGGAATCAGTGTCCTCCCATTTTTCTCGTCAAATTTAGAAGTATATGTTTCATGAATAAATACTGTTACTTCATCTCGACGTAACTTCCGATAACCATGATTTATGTAGTCAAATCATTCAAATCCTACGAAGAACGATACACAGATCATCAAATATCTCAGATCTATGTGATTCGTCTTATCATTGAGAGTTGGGTAACTATTTTGTGACACGTCATTCAAGACTTTACAGGATCAACGGAAAATCCAGATTAACTTTTTACTTCGTAATATCTAGTCTACAATTTGTCTTATTGATGACTACAAAACACCAAACGTGGCACAGTTGACTTTGAAAGAAATAAAATTCATCTGTATTTATCGCTGTTTAAGAAGGATATGGAAAAATTTCGTTCTTTTGACTTTTAACTTATCAACATATATTTAAAGAGAAAAATTAAGACAGCTTATCGTAACTTCAGCAGTCACAGGAGAAAGATAGTGGTCAGCAGTCCCCCAGCACGCAAATATTGTAGGAGAGCGTTCAGCCACAATCATAATTGTCGGAACGTAAATCTTGTAAGAGAGCTTTCACCTACGGTCATAATTGTCGGTGCATTTCGAGGATCTTCTGGCATCCTGACAGGGTTTCTATTCTGTTTCACATTCAACGTTAGCTAGTGTCTTATTCCCCTGTTTTGTATAAGATTATTTTATTCTATTTCTTAATGTGTGTGTTACATACAGATTTAGTGTATATAGTGGCCATTACGTATGAGGACTAGTGAGTTTCAGATGGAAAATAAATACCGTGAGGTCCTATGTAATTGTAGCTACTACCGTTAACAGCTAAAAATATGGTCGACATGTAATATCTTAAAAGAGACTCGTTCCCTAATTGAAGTAATAAGCAAAGACTCGGACCCCAGATATCGTACATTTTTATCTATTATTTTCTGTTGCGTCTGATACAATTTGTCGACCCAGATACTTTTAATGTTTTTTCCCTGCATTTTGAGGGCGTAACTTGTCTCCGTCATTCGTTGTTATCATATTATGAACTGGAGTAGTGGAACAAGACGAAACGCATGTAACGTCATTATGTCTGGAGCCACGTTTCACCTTAGAGCGACTTAAATTTGAGGTGCTGCAAATGGTAATTTATTCACAATAAAGTATTTAATAATTTGAGACTACTGCTAGAGTTGAACAGTAATCATCTTAACATTACAGGTGAGGCAATGGCCATTAGTATAATCATATTAATGCAATATGAATTTAAACACGATCGTTAAGTCTTCTTGATGTATATTGTCAGACTGTAATACTCAGTGAAATTTATTATGAGTGCTGTAACAATTAACTCTAGTAATACCAAGGGCGGCGGGGGTGGCCGGGAGAGGGGGAGGGAGAGGCACCTTTTGCAAGTAGCGTAATTTGGTCCGTTGCTTTGCATTAAAAAAATTGAAAAAAAAATTGTTTAATGAATTCTCCTAGCTGATTCCTAATGTTCAACATTTTTCAGGTACTCTTCATCCAAAGTTTAAATCTTAATCGTAGATGTCACTTTCCCCCATGATTATCATCAACAATATTTTTCTTTTCCGAAACTTAATTATACATTAATACACTCCTGGAAATTGAAATAAGAACACCGTGAATTCATTGTCCCAGGAAGGGGAAACTTTATTGACACATTCCTGGGGTCAGATACATCACATGATCACACTGACAGAACCACAGGCACATAGACACAGGCAACAGAGCATGCACAATGTCGGCACTAGTACAGTGTATATCCACCTTTCGCAGCAATGCAGGCTGCTATTCTCCCATGGAGACGATCGTAGAGATGCTGGATGTAGTCCTGTGGAACGGCTTGCCATGCCATTTCCACCTGGCGCCTCAGCTGGACCAGCGTTCGTGCTGGACGTGCAGACCGCGTGAGACGACGCTTCATCCAGTCCCAAACATGCTCAATGGGGGACAGATCCGGAGATCTTGCTGGCCAGGGTAGTTGACTTACACCTTCTAGAGCACGTTGGGTGGCACGGGATACATGCGGACGTGCATTGTCCTGTTGGAACAGCAAGTTCCCTTGCCGGTCTAGGAATGGTAGAACGATGGGTTCGATGATGGTTTGGATGTACCGTGCACTATTCAGTGTCCCCTCGACGATCACCAGTGGTGTACGGCCAGTGTAGGAGATCGCTCCCCACACCATGATGTCGGGTGTTGGCCCTGTGTGCCTCGGTCGTATGCAGTCCTGATTGTGGCGCTCACCTGCACGGCGCCAAACACGCATACGACCATCATTGGCACCAAGGCAGAAGCGAATCTCATCGCTGAAGACGACACGTCTCCATTCGTCCCTCCATTCACGCCTGTCGCGACACCACTGGAGGCGGGCTGCACGATGTTGGGGCGTGAGCGGAAGACGGCCTAACGGTGTGCGGGACCGTAGCCCAGCTTCATGGAGACGGCTGCGAATGGTCCTCGCCGATACCCCAGGAGCAACAGTGTCCCTAATTTGCTGGGAAGTGGCGGTGCGGTCCCCTACGGCACTGCGTAGGATCCTACGGTCTTGGCGTGCATCCGTGCGTCGCTGCGGTCCGGTCCCAGGTCGACGGGCACGTGCACCTTCCGCCGACCACTGGCGACAACATCGATGTACTGTGGAGACCTCACGCCCCACGTGTTGAGCAATTCGGCGGTACGTCCACCCGGCCTCCCGCATGCCCACTATACGCCCTCGCTCAAAGTCCGTCAACTGCACATACGGTTCACGTCCACGCTGTCGCGGCATGCTACCAGTGTTAAAGACTGCGATGGAGCTCCGTATGCCACGGCAAACTGGCTGACACTGACGGCGGCGGTGCACAAATGCTGCGCAGCTAGCGCCATTCGACGGCCAACACCGCGGTTCCTGGTGTGTCCGCTGTGCCGTGCGTGTGATCATTGCTTGTACAGTCCTCTCGCAGTGTCCGGAGCAAGTATGGTGGGTCTGACACACCGGTGTCAATGTGTTCTTTTTTCCATTTCCAGGAGTGTATTTCTTTAAAAAGTGTTTAGTGAGTAAAAGTTAACAATTCACGAAATCTGGATATTAAAATAATTATTTTGAACTTGTCATAAATTACCGCACACTTGGTAGCGCACATTATAGAAAGTGAATTGATACCGCTAAGAGTGTGCTAAAAGATATTTTCAGATTCTGTGTCCTACATTAGTATCTGTTTAAAAGTATGTTGTTAATATAAGTCAAATATTGCTAGGGTTAAGATTTTTTACTGGGCATATTTGTGTTAAGGATTACAAGTGTGATCGGATGTGGGAGTTTATTATGGTTCTTCGAATTAGCAGCAAGAATGGCATTAGTATGATAGTATAATACTTTGAGACTAACACATTTTCTAACTGATCTAAATTTGCTTCACAAGCTTCTAACCTTCAAGTGAGTGAAAATTATGAGACACATTACTAACGTAATTTTTTTTAATTTTAATGTGCAGAATACACAATATTGTATAGTTCTTATTCTTTTCAGCAGCTCGAAAATGTCTAAATAAGTGCTGCTCAACAGTAAAAAAAATTGAAGAATTAGAAATGGAAATGTGTGGCAAGGACGATGGGACCAAACTGCTGAGGTCATCGGTCCCAAGGCTTGAGCACTACTTAACCTAACTTAAACTAACTTACGCTAAGGACAACAACACACACACACACACACACACACACACACACACACACACACACACACACTCACGCCCGATGGAGGGCTCGAACCTCCGACGGCTAACGGGTGCAGCTGCGCGAACCGTGATGGCTACCCCGCGCGGCAATTAGAATTCTTTTTCCACCTTACATTTTGGAAAGGTAGTAATGTGAAAATTACTGAAGTGAAAAATATAAATCTGACGGGTTTAATATTTATTTTTAGTTATATCAGTTTTCTAGCAAAACGGTAAATGGTGAAATAATTAGGATTTATTGTCCTATCGAAGAGTAAGTCGCTAGAGACGAGACGAGATGGAAGGTCGATCAAGCAGAGTAGAGAAAGAAATCATCAGTGCCTTTTTCAAAGGATCGATCTCGGTATTCAATCACCTCAAAACAGAAAACCGCGAGGTAGACCAAAAGAAAGAGAAATGCAAATATTACACCATGTACCCAAGCGAACAATAATGAACATATTTAAGAAAGAGAAATTTTTGTTCACACATACAACTACCCACAGAGCATATTAAACGAACAAAGTGATCTTAAAAACATACATCACATCCCAAATTTGGTTGACATCTTAAATATAGATAGCAGATAAATATACACAGGCAATTACATTTACAGGCAAAGATAAAATTTACAGTAAAGGTCAAACAACGGATACACTGAAACTCATAGATTCATTAACCAGAACAAAATTGTATGCATATAACGTCACAGATGTTCTGTCAAATAAAGTTGTCAAAAGTACAAAAACTTGTAGACAGAACAAGAAGGCCATAACCAACAAAAACATCTCATCTACAACACTGATAGAGATACGGCAGTATATTTGCACAATCATATAATCACGCCACCTTTAAGACATAACAACGAAATCGTTAACCAGTGAGAGCACCAGTCGACGTTTTATAGACGTCAAAAACAGCTAGACATAAGTATTACTGTATAACCACCCATTATTGTCAATAATTATACTTGACATTAGAACAAAACGCTAACGAATTCATGTATTTTCGCATACAGCTATAAAATGACACTGTAGCTGAACTGGACCTGTCGCAAACCAATAAAGCACTAGCTACTTCAAACACAGCAGCGATTTGGATTTCTCTACTTACAATTCCTCTGCAAGGCTTATATCGCGTTGCGGGTCGTCAAGAAAACAAACTTTAATTTTTTCTGATAAACTATTATAGAAATTTTGAGCTGTCAATATTTTTTAAAATGTTCTTTAAATGTACAAAAGTTTGTTATTTTCTTAAACAAGGTACAAAAAATATATTCAGTACATATAAAATGCTCTTTTGTTATGCTGAATTTCTACCTCCTTCTCCCACAAAAAGTATTTCCACTTGTTAATTAATCGTTGTTAGTCCTCAGAGTATATTGACAGGAACAGACACATCGACATATATGCAGTCTTCGTAGAACGATAGTCCGCCTCCATAGCTGAATGGTAAGCACATCGGAATGCCATGCATGGGGCACGGGCCCGATTCACGGCCGGGTCGGATGTATATCTCCCCTTGGGAATTAGGTGTTGATAGGTGTTGCGTTGTCTTCATCATTATTTGATATTCACGTCACGCAAGTCGACGAAGTTGGGTCAACTAAAAAGACTTGCGCCAAGACGCTAGGTTCCCCGCAGGCGGGGTTCCCGGCATAGCGAGACGCGTTACCGTTATCATGTAGAGTGATATTTTTAACCCTTTTGAAAAAGATCGCATAGTGTCTCCTGGTGCCTGCTGTATCAGTTATCTTATTGATTTGTGGGTTATATCGATGATTCAGCCGCACGAGAATTTCTTTTAATATCGCTATTATTTTCGTAAGCTACTTATATTTGAACAGTAGACGGAAAATAGTGTTCAGTGTTGTTTTAGTCTATACGATTTACTTTCATCCCTGCATTTTAAATAACATTTACAGCTTTGCAGTTACCCTGAACCTACATTTCTCCTTCTCCATTTATCGCACGTATTTTTCATTCTTTAGCAACTTCGCTCCACCATTAGCATTGCTTCTGTGGCTGCTAAAATAATTTCAGGACCAACTGCTTATTCATCAACGGAAACAAAAACTATAGATGGCTCGAAGGAAAGCCTTAGGTTTAATCTCTTTGGATCTTTACTTACATGGAATAAGAAAATAACGAACATGAGCGGGTAGAACTCGCTCTCTAAGGTGTCTATACAGTACTTACATATGTACATTCAGCAATCTATAGGTTATAACGAGTGAGTTTAAGGGTATTAAAATATGTGACATAAATGGTCGTATCTCGTAATTGCTTCGACATAGAACATAAATTTTTTTACACCGTCAGAGAAACGTTGACGTTACAATTTGATATAAATTTTAACTTGAGGCCGTTACCCTTTGCTGAGAAAAAGTTATCTTAGCAGACAGACAGACAGACAGACGGATAACAAACGGCATTTTTTTTAATGTGATATAATGACAAATTAACATTTCGGTAATTTTCCTTTACTTGTACTGTGAAACAACGCATCTTGCCTAATTTCATGATCCCAGGTCAACGGAAAGTACCCTATAGGATCTGATTAGTGAGTTACAGCGTACCAAAATGTGACAAAACGGCCTTATACTTTGACCGAATTGACTTAGAAACTTAAAATTTATTACCTCCGCCAACGGACAGTAGGCAGTGTATTTGACATAAATTTCATCTTGATACTCTACCTGTTCCTGAGGAAAAGAGATCTTAAGAGACGGACAGGCAGAACAGCAAGGTGATCCTGTAAGGGTTCCGTTTTTACCGACTGAGATACGGAACCCCAAAATCGGATATTTAAACATATCCTGTTTTCCTTATGTCACTCCCAGCACTTGCATGTAATATGATCATATTCTAGAGGTCTGGAAACGCTATATGAGCGACTCTTTGAATGAATTTTGAAAGAAATAGGAATGATCTAGTTACACTCTTCCTAACATCAAATATTCATCCATTTTGTTGGTAAAATTCATTGGTGAAATTTCATAGCAAGTTCATGCGCCCAAAATGAAACGTAGTGGATAATAATTAGGTAATTATTTATGTTGTTCCAGATTTCTTATTACAATACCATCTGTATTACAGCATATTCTATAAATCAATCGACTGATGGCATTCCTTACGCATTTCACAATCAACAGTGGAGCAAGTATTATTCTGCAGTGTCTCTACCGGAAAGACCCTCTCGTCCGGACATTTGCAACGTGGTACCGCTTTTAAACTGATTGCAATTATTCTGTTGTAAAATTTACGGTGAAGGTTCTGTTTTGTTCGTCGGTGATTATTGTGAACTGATGTGATGCTCTTAGCCCTGTCACAATTTGTATGAGCTCCACGTTTCCTTTAGAACAGAAGGCGGTGTATTGCTCTGTAATGAAAGCTTTGAGATCAGCCTGCCTTCCGCAGTGTGTTCCCTTGTCATCGTGTATAGTGGTGATTAAGTGAGAACGGGCCCGTCGGGACTCCTGAATTACGTGTTGACTGGGAGACTGGATGTACTATAACGCTCAGAACTTTGCGAACCACCTGAGCTGCGTTCCACTTGATTTGCATGCAGCTCACGCAAAGTAGCTGCCTTGCAGATGCTCTAATCTCTTTTGGATACAGTCGTTTGATTATACAAAATGGACACCACAAGAGACCTGCAGAGAACAAACACTGTTCTTTATGGTAATAAAGCCAGATGTAAATTAACACTACGATATTCCAAATACAAGGAAACACGCCCAAAATGAGATTTTCATTCTGCAGCGGAGTGTGCGCTGATATGAAACGTCCTGGCAGAAGCTAGTAAACTGGACTTCATTACAATAAGTGACATTTGAAAGGCATTACCACACTCATCAGAATCTGGGACAACTAACTCTGTGACGTAAATCATACAGTAAAATTTAGGCAAAACTAAATATTTTTATGATCAACAGATTTGAGCCAATATCTCGACTCAAAAAGTTGTATGAAAATTCGAATTATTTTTGCCCTGTGAAAGTTTTTCCGACATCTGCTAAACGCCATTACTATGGCGAGTGGTATTGCACAAACTGGTTGTTGGAGTTACCAACAAAGGAAGCAAATAAATAAAAAAAATTTTAAAAAAATGCGTTAATACCGGCAAGAGCCCTATGGAAACCTCAACATAAACAGTGTACCAACAGTAATTTCGCTGTATTCATAATTCATGAAAAGTTATTTGCGTACGTGTTTAAACTTTAAATGAAATGACGAAATCTTTTGTTCTGAGCGTGGATTCAAACCCAGCATCCATAGTCATTCTTAACTAATCGAATCATTGGTGCCTGACCTAGTTCAATCTCAGCAACGATCGTCATTGCCGGCTAGACATGAAGAGACGTTGAAAGTCGAAGTTTTCACCAGTATCAGTTAGAAAATCCGAACTTGAATATAAATGACGGATATTTTTGTACTCAACTGGGAATCCTATCAAGAGCCTTATATCCCTGTTTCTGGCTACGAAAGATGTTTAATATAGTATCAAGTAATAAAATGTGCACATGTTTCAAACTGAAACGCCATTCTGTAAATTTCTGTGACGGGGAATCGAGCGCAGCGCGTAATCGAATTGTTAACTAACGGAAGTCTAGTGTCAGGTACCGAATCTTTTTACCTATAGCGAGATGTTAGTGTCCTTTTTTGCCAGGCGAGGGTTCGGACCAGGCCCCCAACGCCGTTGTTTTCTATCCACGAACAGACGTTAAGTATAAGCTGCTTGTTGTGCGGTTTTTTTATTATATATGGTAGCACCTATCGTTGTTGTTGACAACACACAAAGAGACACTAAAAATTAAAATTATTATTTATCGGTAGTTCGGAGCGCATTTATAGGACTTGAAATAAAGTTCCTTTCATCAAGATCTTGAAGAGACTGCAAAAAGGAGAAAACAACGGATCAATCGAACTTTGTATTTTCGGTAACGCCAGATACCGTGAAGGGAAAGATCCGAATTCGAATCCCAGCCAGGAACCAAAATACTCAACGTTTCAAGTTGAATTTGTAGTGCAAGAAACCCTGCTGATGACAGATTTTCAGTTTGCGGCGACTTCCACCTCTGTTATGGACCTACCTAAACAGTCTCTATCCCAATTGGTAACGCAGAGCTATCATGTTTAAGGGGTATTCTGAACTATGGTGCAACCTGGCGTTCTTCACTTGGCACTGCTAGAGAGAAGGAGATCTGTTCATGTCTATGAAAAAGGAGTGTTTGTAGTGGGAATCGATTCCAGACCTCACATACTTCAAACTACGATCAGTCCACCACACAACTGTATCCAGGATTTGTCAACTGCATTACAACATTCTAACGGGAGAAGAGCGTTAATGTATTCCAGGAATGTGGAATACAATGTGTTCAGTACATTCATTTCGTGTCTTAGTTGTAAATTTTGTTCGACTGCATCGGAAATCACCAGCTGCATCAGTTAATCCATGTGTACTCTCGTTATGGCCAATACCTCCACAAATCCCACAAATCAATAACCGAAATGAGACCAAAATCAGTTTATATGTGTTTTTAACTGTTGATCGTTTACGATTAATTTCTGACACTAAAATTAAAATGAGCTTACAAATTAGACACAGGTGCTCTTTTAATTAGTTAATTATCAGTAAGCCTCTGATACCGAAATTAAGCTAGCCTCATACCAGCATGATACGAAGTCGTTTCTTGTCGTCATAGCCAGGAGTGGAAGTCACGTGGAAATATTCACTCATCATCATGTTAACTATTTTAACAAATTTATTAGTTCGAGAAAGAGCGCTATAATAATGATGTTGCCAAACAATTCGATGATTAATGTCATTGCTGATATTATTTTCTTCTCTACAGCTGCTACTGCTAGTGTGTTTGAAGAAAAAATTTAATGCTTTTTGGTCTTTTTTTAGAAGCAGTTTGCCAAAAACCGTTGAATTATTTCTTTCTTTCCATATCTTCCTCTGTGTCCTTATTTTCCTTTTTCAGTTTCGTCGCACGGTATGTATCATGCAAAATTAATCAAAAGAAGTCATTTTCGCCGTAGTAATTTCATTGATAAATCAGTCATTTCACCAAAATTTCTTGAAATATGAATTCCGTATGTTACAATATCGTCTTGCTCGCTATCGGGTGCATCACGTGCTGTGCTAGAACACAGCATGTCCGAATAGCCGTGGCGGTCTGCCTTCGGCGGCGGTGGTATGCATGCCTCCGTTGCAAGTTGCGGCCAGCTTGGCGGCTTTCGGCACATCTGACGCTTATTGCAGCTTCTTTTTTGGAAGAAAATGTGACGATAGGTTGTGACGATTTAATAGTTATATATTTCTCGATCGTGAATAGTGTTGTGTATGTCAAACTCATAAATACTGACCTTAGTGATAAAATTGTCGTATCTAGTGAAGGAATCTTTAGATTCAAGTACTCTGACGGAAACATCACTGAAATTAACGTTGCCCATGCCGTTTTCGGTATAGGAACAGTAGGGAATTACGAATTACCATTTAAAGTCCCAGGTGAGCAAATAAATGTAGTAGTACCGTCTTATGGGAAAGTGCTCAGTATATTCCAGAAAAGTGGTTGTACTCACATCAGTTTCCAGTGCTGAATGGTATCAAACAGCCTTAAGTAGAACTACAGTAACGTATCCCGTCTTATATTAATGTTCGTGGCTACCGAGCTATCGTCAAATATGAAGGACAGGCTTGAACGTGGGCAGAGTGTGACTCAAAGAGTCACGTGCGTGTCCAGTACATACAAAGGCGCGGGGTCCAGATGCGGCTAGTGAAGCTGTTAGACCTGTGTGCTATATGCTTTCAAAGTACGTGGCGGCTGTCACTGGACTCCCACCCGCCGCCCCTGTTCTGGTCATTCCTCAAACTGATAATGCTAATTATAATGGTATTCCAGTGGAAGTCACTGAAGTAGAGGAGGTAATTCTGGCATCACCGCAACAGACAGGACATTACAAGGAAGCCCTAAACGAGCCAATTCCGGAAAGTATTCTGAAATCTGATGGACAGTCTGCTGACGGGAACATCGCTGAACTTGAACAGGATACTGCAACAGAAAATACTACAAGCTCACCGAAATGCCGCTCCCCCAGAAAACATATGTAATGGAGAATTTCACATTAAGCTGCTGATCGTATTGTTCCAGTAATGAGAGGAAAGGTCAAACAAATAGCCCATAAATTACAGTTCAGAGGAATTTTCCAGTCGTACTCAGTCTGCACCATTTCACGTACCAGCCGGCGCTAATGCACCCACGCCTGTGGAAGCAAAACAAGAAAGAAGTGGAGCTCCACACAAAGGTGCTGCAGAAATCTCACGTAAAACCGCGAAAGATACGTTTAGATCGTCTTTTGAGAAGAGGAGGAATGCGAGAAACTCTTTTAACGATCAGGGAGGCACTGCCAAACTCCTCTAATGAGCGGTTCTCTCTCCCAGAAGACGTAGCAGGAAGCGGATATGTATCTGATACTTATTGACAGCTTTCATACTGACTGCATGTGATGAAGGATTTGAACGTCTAAAATTTAGCCCTCTTATGATATGATCGCGTCTCAAGCCTACAGAGTTGCAACTTTGAACATTAACAACATACGCAGTTCTCTGAAATTAAACAGCTTGAAAGACTTCCTATGCGCGGAATATATTAATATCAATCTACTTCAGTCTGCCCCCGGTAGCTGAATGGTCAGCGAGACAGAATGTCAATTCTAAGGGCAGGGTTAGATTCTCGGCTGGGTCGGAGATTTTCTCCGCTCAGGAACTGGGTGTTGTGTTGTCCTAATCATCATTATTTCATCCCTATCGACGAGCAAGTCGCCGAAGTGGCGTCAAATCAGAGACTTGCACCCGGCGAACGGTCTACCCGACGGGAGGCCCTAGTCACACGACATGGTTCAAAAATGGTTCAAATGGCTCTGAGCACTATGGGACTCAACGGCTGAGGTCATTAGTCCCCTAGAACTTAGAACTAGTTAAACCTAACTAACCTAAGGACATCACAAACATCCATGCTCGAGGCAGGATTCGAACCTGCGACCGTAGCGGTCTTGCGGTTCCAGACTGCAGCGCCTTTAACCGCACGGCCACTTCGGCCGGCAGTCACACGACATTTTTTAGTCGACTTCAAGAAGTAACGGACTTGGCGCTACACGATATATTTGAGTACAACACTGTAATTAATGCTGGGAGTGGTAGTGAGCTGGGAACAGAGACACTCTCGAAGGAGAGTAGGATAGTCAGTCACGTTGAAAAACTCACAAAAAGTAGTGGGTGCGCTTGTACTATCTACAACAACAGGATCGTCAATATAAGTGCTCCATGTATTAGCAGTAAACGACTCTACAGAGCATAGCATTTTAAATGTGAGATTGTCTCACTCTTCGGAGTATATTATGATAACATCATTTTTGCGGGAGTTTTCAACGGTGTCCTACGTCCCCAAGATCAAGTCCCTAATTTGAACCCATCAGCTGACTTAGAATACATACTTAAAGAGGTCATTTTAACTGACACGTGGCAGCACAGAAACGATGACAATGATTTCCGCTCCTGTGCCAATCTCTTCATGTCAGAGTAGCACTTGCAACCAAAGTCCTCAGTTATTTGCTGGCTGTGTTCTAATCTTTCTCCTCCTCTACAGTTTTTACCCTCTACAGTTCCCTCTAGTACCACTGAAGTTCTTCCCTGATGTCTTAACAGTTGTCCTACCATCCTGACCCTTCCTTTTGTCAGTCTTTTCCATATATTCTTTACTCGTCGATTCTCCAGAGAATCTCCTCATTTCTTATGTTAACAGTACATCTAACTTTCAACATCATTGTGTAGCACCACACCTCAAATGCTTCGATTCTCTTCTTTTCGGTTTTCCTACTTGTCTCACTACCATACAATGCTGTGCTCCAAACATACGTTCTCAGACATTTCTTCCTCAAATCAAGGGCTATGTTTCACATTAGTAGACTTCTCTTGGCCAGGAATTCCCTTTTTGCCAGTGCCAATCTACTTTTTACGACCTCCTTGCTCCGGCCGTGATGGGTTATTTTGCTGTGTGGGCAGCAGAATTCCGTAACTTCGTCTACTTCGACATCAACGATTCTGATAAGTTTCTCGCTGTTCCCATTCCTACTAATCCTCATTACTTCTGTCTTTCTTCGATTTACTCTCGATTTTCATGCTGTGATTAGACTGTTCATTCTGTGCAACAGACCCTGTAATTCTTTTGCACCTTCACTGAGAACAGCAATGTCATCAGCGAATTTTATCACTGATATTCTCTCACCTTTAATTTTAGTTCTACTCTGGACATTTCTTTTATTTCCGTCATTGCTTCTTTGGTGTTTGAGTTGAACAGTAGGAGCGAAAGACTACACCCCTGTCTTGCACCCTTTTTAATCCGAGCACTTAGTTCTTGGTCTTTCACTCTTATTGTTCCGTCTTGGATCTTGTACATATTTTATATTACCCCTCTTTCCCTATAGCTCACCCTTAAGTTTATCAGAATTTAGAGCATCTGGCACCATTTAAAATTGTAGAACGCTTTTTCCAGGTCAACGAATCCTATGAAAATGTCTTGATTTTCCTTCGCCTTGCTTCCATTATCAAGGACAACGTCAGAAATACTTCAAGAGCGCCTTTACCTTTTCTGAGGCCTAACTGTACGTCAACTAACACATCCTGAATTTTCTTTTCCATTCTTCTGTTATTATTCTTGTCAGCAACTTGGATGCATGAGCTGTTAGGCTGATTGTGCAATAATTCTCGAACTCGTCAGCTCTTGCAATCTTCGGAATTGTGTGGATATCTTCCGAAGGTCTGATGGTATACTGTCCGACTCATACATTCTACACACCAACGTGAGTAGATCTTTTCTTGCCACTTCCCCCAATGATTTTAGAAGTTAGGATGGAATGTTATCTATCCCGTCTGCCTTAAGTTCAAATGTTCAAATATGTGTGAATTCCTAAGGCACCAAACTGCTAAGGCCATCGGTCCATAGACTTACACGCTACTTAAACTGACTTATGCTAAGAACAACACACATACCCATGCCCGAGGGAGGAATCGAACCTCCGGTGAGGAGGGGGGGGGGGGGGGAGGGGGAGGGGAGCGCGCAATCCGTGACGTGGCGCCCATGACCGCGCGGCCACTACTCGCGACCTGCTTTTCCAAAGCTGTTTTAAATGCTGACTCTAATACTACACAGAAGCGCCAAAAAAACTTGTGTAGGCACGCGTATTCAAAGTCAGAGAAATAATGAAGAGCCAAAGAAACTGATAAAACTGCCTAATATCCTAATATCGTGTAGGGACCCCACGAGGACGCAGAAGAACCGCAGAATGACGTGGAATACGCTCGACAAATGTCTGAAATAGTGATGAAGGGAACTGACACCATGAATCCTCAAGGGCTGTCTATAAATCCGTAAGAGTGCGAGGGGGTGGAGACCTCTTCTGAGCAGCACGTCGCAAGGCATCCCAGATATGCTCAATAATGTTCATATCTGGGCAGTTCGGTGCCCAATGGAAGTGATTAAACTCAGAAGAGTGTTCCTGGAGCCACTCTGTAGCAATTCTGGACGTGTGGGGTCTCGCAATGTCCTGCTGAAATTGCACAATTGCGTCAGAATGCACAATGGACTTGAGTGGTTCAAATTGCTCCGAGCACTATGGGACTTAACATCTCAGGTCATCAGTCACGTAGAACTTAGAACTACTAAAACCTAACTAACCTAAGGACATCACACACATCCATGCTCGAGGCAGGATTCGAACCTGCGACCGTAGCGGTCGCGCGGTTCCAGACTGTAGCGCCTAGAACCGCTCGGCCGGATATGAATGGACGCAGGTGATCAGAGAGGGTGCTTACGTATGTTACCTATCAGAGTCGTATCTAGATGTGTGAGGGGCCCCATGACACTCCAACAGCACACGCCCTACAGCGTTACAGAGCCTCCACCAGCTTGAACAGTCCCCTGCTGACATGCAGGGTCCAAGAATTCATGAGGTTGTCTCCACACCCGTACACGTCCATCCGCTCGATACAATTTGACACGAGACTGGTCCGACCAGGCAACATGTATCCAGTCGTCAACAGTGAACAGTGCTGAAGGGCCCAGGCGAGACGAAAAAGTTTTATGTGGTGCAGTCATCAAGAGTACATGAGTGGGCCTTCTGCTCCGAAAGCCCATATAGATGATGTTTCGTTGAATGGTTCCCACGCTGACACTTGTTGATGGCCCACCATTGAAATCTGCAGCAATTTGCGGAAGGGTTGAACTTCTGTTACACTGAACGATTCTCTTCAGTCGTCATTTGTCCTGTTCTTCTTTTTTCTGGCTCAGCAATGTCAGATTTCATGTTTTACGGGATTCCTGACATTGATTGTACACTCGTGAAATGGTCGTAAGGGAAAATCGCCACTTCATAGCTACCTCGGAGATGCTGTGTTCCATCACTCGTGCGCCGACTGTAATATCACGAGCAAACTCACTTAAATCTTCATAAACTGCCATTGTAGGAGCAGTAACCGATGTAACAACTGCGCCAGATGCTTGTTGCCTTGTATAGGCGTTGCCGAGTCCAAAAAGCTTTTGGTAAGGTGAGCCGTCAGTTCTTTCTCAAAACAATGACCGCAGTAGATTTTCCCCAATGTTTTGTCAACGTGATTGATAGAATTTTGAAGAACTTCCCATCAAAATCATGATTAATGGTCAGCTGACCAGGCAACTTATGTTTACGAGTTCTATGAGACCAGGTTGTTCGATGTCGATGCCTTTGTTTGCCACTTCTATTGGACCCCTTGCTGTCCACTTAGCAGAAACAGCTACGAAGGCATACACGGCCAAAATATCATATGAAAGGCCTACGCAGATGGTTTAGGTCTGGTGAGCAGAGGTGAAAGCGACGTGGAGATGCATTTCAGGTCATGTACAAATACGAACTTGCAGCAAGTGCGAAGCTAAGCAAAACCAAATCACATATCATTAGTGTACGGCATTGAATATCTTTACAAAGCACGGAAGAACTAAGTGTGGTCACCCATATACAAATCCTAGGAATCGACTACAGGTCTAATACAGAGCATACTATAGCTGTAAAGTCTAGGGAAATCCCTGCAAGCACGCGAGCCGGTGTCGAAGGACATAGTGTGAGAAGACGTGACGATATCAAAAAGACAGCCTTTGCAAACATGTATGTGGTCGCTAAAGTCACCTAGGAAACACAGGTATAACCCATACCAAATCAAACAGCTTTGGATCATTTTGTAACTCGTAGTAACATGTACAGAGTCAAGTTCGATACGTTCACTCACTCAGCCGAAAACGGGGAACTCCCCTGACGTTAGGAGAAATTCGCAAGATTTTTTCTTGTGCACCACATACAAACTGTGGAAGAATATACCCATCCCACTTACTAGACGAAATTACTCCCACTCTCTTGAATCCACTTATACACTATGTGATCAAAAGAATCCGGACACCTGGCTGTAAATGACTTAAAAGTTCGTGGTGCCATCCACTGGTAATGCTGGAATTCAATATGGTGTTGGCCCACCCTTAACCTTGATGACAGCTTCCACTCTCGCAGGCATACGTTCAATCATGTGCAGGGGAATGGCAGGTCATTCTTCACGGAGTGTTGCACTGAGGAGAGGTATCGATGTCGGTCGGTGAGGGCTGGCACGAAGTCGGCGTTCCAAAACATGCCAAAAGTGTTCTGTAGGATTCAGGTCAGGACTCTGTGCAGGCCAGTCCATCACAGGAATGTTACTTTCGTGTAACCACTCCGCCACAGCCAATGCATTATGAACAGGTGCTCGATCGTGTCGAAAGATGCAATCGCCATCCCGAATTGCTCTTCAACAGTGGGAAGCAAGAACGTGCTTAAAACGTCAATGTAGGCCTGTGCTGTGATAGTGACACGCAAAACAACAAGAGGTGCAAGCTCCCTCCATGAGAAAAAAGACCAATTTTACTGTTGGCACAACACACGCTGGCAGATGACGTTCACTGGGCATTCACCATACCCACACCCTGCCATCGGATCGCCACATTGTATATTGTGATTCGTTACTCCACACAACGTTTTTCACTGTTCAATTGTCCAATGTTTACGCTCCTTACACCAAGCGAGGCGTCATTTGACATTTACCGGCGTGATGTGTGGCTTGTCAGCAGCGGCTCGACCATGAAATCCAAGTTTGCTCACCTCCCGCCTAACATCATAGCACTTGCAGTGGATTGTCCGCAGCTCGTGGTCGTGAGGTAGCGTTCTCGCTTCCCGCGCCCGGGTTCCCGGGTTCGATTCCCGGCGGGGTCAGGAATTTTCTCTGCCTCGTGATGACTGGGTGTTGTGTGATGTCCTTAGGTTAGTTAGGTTTAAGTAGTTCTAAGTTCTAGAGGACTGATGACCATAGGTGTTAAGTCCCATAGTGCTCAGAGCCATTTTTTTGCAGTGGATCCTGATGCAGTTTGGAATTCCTGTGTGATGACCTGGATAGCCGTCTGCCTATTACACACGAATACACTCTTCAACTGTCGGCGTTCTCTGTCAGTCAACAGACGAGGTCGAACTGTACGTTTTCGTGCTGTGTGTGTCCCCTCCACGTTTCCACCTCACTATCACATCAGAAACAGTGGACCTAGGGATGTTTAGGAGTGTAGAAATCTCGCGTACAGACGAATGACACAAGTGACACCCAATCACCTGACCAAGTTCGAAGTCCGTGAGTTTAGCGGAGCGCCCCATTCTGCTCTCTCACGATGTCTAATGGCAACTGAGGTCGCTCACATGGAGTACCTGGCAGTAGGTAGTAGCACAATGTATCTAATATTTTGTGGACTTCCGGATCACATAGTGTAGATGTAAGACAAGTCTCCAATGGGTTTGTCATATTTAACAATTTTTAGTCGAACTCTGTTGTATCCAGACCAGAGTCCATCCTTCGAATATGGTAAAAGTTACGGACATAAAAGTGAAATTAATGGAAGAGAAGAACAGAAATGCGACTGAACAAAAATACCCACAGTACAAGTGGAAGGCAATTTGGAAAAATATAAGCACCCATCACCTACCAACAAGTGTGAAAACTATGTGATACAAGGCAGTAAACAGGAAAGTATTTACCAAAGCGAAACATCATGCCTTCCATCTGAGTCATCCGCGGCAGTGTGAGAATTATGGGCTAATAGACACCGAAGAACATAGGTTTGTGTGCACTAAAGTGAGGGAGATTTGAAAAATTATCAGACAAATATTAGTCGGGATAACACGAACAGTACCCCCAATATCTTGCCTGCCGATTTTTGAATGCTAGTGATGTTCCATATCCATACCAAAAAATAAATGCCGTAAACTGGCCAAAAAGCCAAACAATATATTACCTCCTGGCCGAAGAAAATAAAACCAAGGATGATTTCCGAATACACCCTTTCTTTCAGCACCACAACCTAATGGAGACAAGACTACTAGAAAAGCTTTGCACATTTTTTAGTATATATAATTATGTGATACTTAGTGTACAAAGTGAATTGATAAAGATTACGAATCCAATTTTTCTCTTCTCTCATCCGGTGTACTTCTATTGTCTGGAAACGAAAAAAAGCTGAAATACACAGCCCAGAAGCATCTTATTTTGTGGTGAAGCAATCCTCACGACAGAAGACGTCGTGCTTTTTATTTAGTTTGATTTTAGTTTATTTTTTTTAGGTTAAAGTGTCTCGGGAAACCGCAAGAAGGGCTTCAGTCACAAAGGGTGCAGGCTGAACACAGGAAGAACGTAAATACAAGAACCATTGGTATAACAGTTGAAAATTGTCGTAGCTGTGTTGGGAAAGTATCAGAGCTCCAAGCGTTACTAGAAAACTCTGATGCTCAAATCGTTATAGGCACTAAAAGCTGGCTACAGTCGGAAATACGCTCAGCCTAAATTTTTGCGAAGAACCTAACCGTGGTCCGAAAGGACAGGCTAAACACGAGTGACGGTGGCGTGTCTGTTGCTGTTAGAAGTAGTTTAACTTGCCGCGAAATTGAAGTAGATACTTCCTGTGAGTTAGTATGGGCAGAGGTCATTGTTGGCAACCGGAATAAAATAATAATAGGATCCTTTTACCGACCTCCCAATTCAGATGATACAGTTGCTAGAAGGGTTAAAGAAAACTTGAGTTTGATTTCAAACACGTATCCGACTCATACGGTAATAGTTGATGGTGATTTTAATTTACCCTCGATATGTTGACGAAAATAAATGTTTAATTCTGGAGGTACGCATAAAATATCATCCGAAATTGTGATAAACGTATTCTCTGAAAATTATTTCGAGCAGTTAGTTCGAGAGCCCACGCGAATTGTAAACGGATGTGAAAGCACTCTTGACCTCTTAGCAACAAAAATAATCCCGAGTTAATAACGAGCATCAAAACCGATACAGGGATTAGTGAACAAAGGGTTGTCGTAGCGAGATTGAATATTGTAATCCCCAAATCCTCGCAAATTATACGAAAAATATACCTATTCAAAAAAGCAGATGAAAATTAACTTGACGCCTTCCTGAGAGACAATCTTCACTCATTCCAAATTAATAACATAAGAGTAGACCAGATGAGGCTTGAATTCAAAGAAATAGTATCGGCAGTAACTGAGAGATTTGTACCAAATAAATTGACAAACAACAGAGCTGATCCTCCTTGGTACACAAAACGGGTTAGAACACTGTTGCAGAAACAACGAAACAAACATGCCAAACTTAAACAGACGAAAAATCCCCAAGATTGGCGATCTTTTACAGAAGCTCGAAATTTAGCTCGGAGTTCAATGCGAGATTGTTATAACAGTTTCCACAACGGAACTTCGTCTTTCTACCTGACAGAAAATCAGAAGAGATTCTGGTCGTATGTGAAGGATGTTAACGGCAAGAAACAATCAATGCCTTCTCTGCGCGATAGCAATGGAGATAATATCGAAGACAGTGCTGCCAAAGCAGAGTTACTAAACACAGCCTTCCGAAATGCCTTCACAAAAGAAGACGAAGTAAATATTCCAGAATTCGAATCGAGAACAGCTGACAACATGAGGAACGAAGAAATAAATATCCTCGGAGTAGTGAAGCAACTTAAGTCACTTAATAAAAACAAGTCTTCTGCTCCAGACTGTATACCAATTAGGTTCCTTTCGGAGTATGCTGATGCATTAGCTCCATACTTAACAATCATATACAACCGTTCGCTCGACGAAAGATGCGTACCCAAAGACTGGAAAGTTGAACAGGTCACACCAATATGCAAGAAAAGTAGTAGGAGTAATCCACTAAATTACAGGCACATATCGTTAACGTCGATATGCAGCAGGCTTTTGGAACATATATTGTGTTCAAACATTATGAATTACCTCGAAGAAAACAGTCTATTGACACACAGTCAACATGGGGTTAGTAAACATCGTTCCTGTGAAACACAACTAGCTCTTTATTCACATGAAGTGTTGAGTGCTATTAACAAGGGATTTCAGATCGATTCTGTATTTCTGTGCCACAAAAGCGGCTTGTAATGAAATTGCGTTCTTATGGAATATCGTATCAGTTATGTGACTGGATTTGTGATTTGCTGTCAGAGAGGTACAGTTCGTAGTAACTGACGGAAAGTCATCGTGTAAAACAGAAGTGATTTCTGGCGTTCCCCAAGGTAGTGTTATAGGCCCTTTGCTGTTCCTTATCTATATAAACGATTTGGGATACAATCTGAGCAGCCGTCTTAGGTTGGTTGCAGATGACGCTGTCGTTTATCGACTTATAAAGTCAACAGAAGGTCAAAACAAATTGCAAAACGATTTAGAAAAGATATCTGAATGGTGCGAAAATTCGCAGTTGACCCTAAATAACCAAAAGTGTGAGGTCATCCACGTAAGTGCTAAAAGGAATTCGTTAAACTTCGTTTACACGATAAACCAGTCTAATCTAAAAGCCATAAATTCAATTAAATACCTAGGAATTAAAATAACGAACACTTGAAATTGGAAGGAACACATAGAAAATGTTGTGGGGGAGGTTAACCAAAGACTGCGTTTTATTGGCAGGACACTTAGAAAATGTAACAAATCTACTGAGGAGACTGCCTACACTACGCAGGTCCGTCCTCTTTTGGAATACTGCTGCGCGGTGTGGGATCCTTACCAGATCGGACTGACGGAGTACATCGAATAAGTTCAAAGCAGGGCAGCACGTTATGTATTATCGCGAAATAGGAGAGAGAGTGACATGACACAGGATTTGGGGTGGACATCGCTAAAACAAAGGCGTTTTTTGTTGCAGCGGAATCTTCCCACGAAATTTCAATCACCAACTTTCTCCTCCGAATGCGAAAATATTTTGTTGACACTGACCTACATAGGGAGTAACAATCATCACGATAAAATAAGGGAAATCAGAGCTCGTACGGAAAGATATAGGTGTTCGTTGTTTCCCTGCGCTGTACGAGATTGGAATAATAGATAATTGTGAAGGTGGTTCGATGAACCCTCTGCCAGGCACTTAAATATGATTTTCAGAGTATCCATGTGGATGTAAAAGTAGATGTATTTCCGTCCATGTGTCAACCAGAAGAAGTGACTACCTCAGTATCTTCTGTTCTGTGATATGTTCATAGACACCTGAAGCAACTAAAACGGCAGTACGGAGCTTCCGGCGAGTAGCATGCTCAGAGTTACGAGAGCACCCACTCAGCAAACAAACCTCTGAAAACCGATAAGTTTTATAGTCCATGGAGATATCACGAAGTAAAGTACGACTAGAAAGCAAATCTTCGTGAAGAGGGAACTACGAAGCCGTCGCTGATCTGAGATAGTTCCTGTGCAGACATGGTCTTCTGGATAAGACAGAACAACAAAGAGAGATAGTTATTATTGATCTTACTACCAAAATATGTTTATCACAACATAAGCAAATGACATTGAAGCCAATGTGAGAAGGTAATTATTGCGAGCGCAGGGACGGGTTGATGGGGGATAGGGAGGAAGGTGGCCATAAAAAAAAAGAAACGGACCAAATTCTGCTTCCGCCGATCCGCGTATAAATATGTAACGCAGCCAATGAGATTGCTGCTAACGTAGAACCTTTTCTCCTCGCGGATCACACTCACGCAGTGATACCTGAACGCGCGAGGTATTATAACGAGTGTACAGAACTCCGATCAGTCAGTCTGCATTTGTCTGCACTAGTCTGTACCAGTCTGCATTTGTGTGCATTAGTCTGTACCAGTCTGCATTTGTCTGTACCAGTCTCTAGCCAAGTTTCAGTCTGCGCCTAATAAGATTATCATATTCCTGTACATACCCATGAAGAGAAATGTATAGACACTTTGTCAAGTATCAGAGATATGTGAGAATAAGATTAACGTACCAAGACCAAAGGAACTTCAGATTGACAATTGTAAACAGCATCCAGAATAAAGTTACGTAATGTCTATGCTTTTTATTATTTTAATAAATATGTGTGAAAATTAATCAAGTTCTGTTTAAAGTTGGTCACCGCCAATCTGCTACTCTAAGCGTGCAAGTGGCATTTCTATCGTCTGACCTAACGGCAGAAGATAAACACGCCACAATAAGACCACGAGACATATGTTGACACTCGCCTACTTCGTTAGAGCGACAAGTCAAACAATCTGATGGTGTGTGTACCGAAGGTCTTACAGTACGCACACCGCATGAGTGTTATTTTTGTCTTATGTTGCGCTAATTGTTATGGAAAGTTATTCAAATGCCGTAGTAATCTCATTAATAAACCACTCATTGTACCAAACGTTTTTGGAATGTGTATTCCGTTTGTTACAAAATATTTTACAGAATCGTGTTGCTCGCTGTAGCTTGCATCGCTTGCTGTCTAAAATAAAATTCTGGGCGGTGTTCGTCGTAGAAGCAATCGAAACAAATAATTGTAGAGCACCACGCACATTGAATAAAAGCTACCGCCCTGCAGGTACAAGAATTTTTCAGAAGCGATACCGGAAAATACAGTTAGCTTAAATTCAAGAAGATTGTTCTTTCTTCTATTCGGTGGGAACCATTCGTACCTGATCATTTCTGTGAAAACAGGAGCAGAATTAAAAAATGTATTTTTAAGGGATATTCCGTCGAAGATGTTTCTGTAATAGTCGTTAGCAGTTCGTGAGCATTTTAAATTTTTGTCGTGAAAATTTCGTCCTAACTGTGTAAATAAACGTCAGAGGTTTGGCTAATCTGTAGGGCCAGCGTGGTAGCCGCGAACCTTAGTCGCTGTTCTACACTCGCATGGTCTAAACATGAGCAACCATACGGGTACAGGTAGTACCGTAAAAATTCGACAACAATTTTCTCGGAAACTAGGGGCCATCGCAGGAAAAGCCGTTGGCCCGATAGTCGGGACAGGTCCCTCTAAAACTTACAAAAGACTCATCAAAGTACTTCATTAACAGGTCTGATCGTCTTTTTGTTAGTTGTCAACCAGAAATTCTAACTCTGTGAAACACCAGATCCAATGTTTGCCTGTGCTCTTCCTCACCGGATAATACGCAGTTCACTTTTTGACCTCCATAACTACATTGCATCACTAATTTCATGTACTCATGTACAAGCAATGTATACGGATTGCAAAATTTAATCGTGCCGCGACTTATAACTGTTTATGTGCCTGACCTAAACCTTCTGTGCATCAACTCAAGCTCCAGGTAGTGCAACATCATACTGACACCAGCATAAGTATTTTGCCTAATAGGTATCAATACTTCTATTCCCACAGTTGTGGAACTCATTGGTGGAAACCGTCTTTAACTCCTAAAGGTACGGTTCTGCGAAAACTAGAACACGATTATCAACCGAAGGCTGAGTTCATCCTCAAACTGAGGCGTATGTATAATAAGGAAGTTAATGGAGACTATTTTTCCTTGCCTTCCTTAAGCGAGCATTGGAAGCCATATACTTAAACGTATACAACACTATAAATACTTTGAACGCTACAGTTACGTTCTCCTCCTAAACTAATACACTGAAGAGTCAAAGACACTGGTATAGGTATGCATATTAAAATACAGAGATATGTAAACAGGCAGAATACGGCGCTGTGGTCGGCAACGCCAATATAAGACAAGAAGTGTCTGGCGCAGTCCTTACATCGGTTACTGCTCCTACAATGGCAGGTTATAAAGATTTAAGTGAGTTTGAACATGGTATTATAGTCGGCGCACGAGCTATGCGACACAGCATCTCCGAAGTAGCGATGACGTGCTGATTTTTCCTTACGACCATTTCACGAGTGTACCCTGAATATCAAGTACCGGGTAAAACATTAAATCTCCCACATCACTCCGGCTGGAAAAAGTTCCTGCAAGAACAGGACCAACGACGACTGAGGAGAATCATTCAACGTGACAGAAGTGCAACCGTTCCGCAAACTGCTGCAGATGTCAATGGTGGCCATCAACAAGTGTCAGTGTGGAAACCATTCAACGAAAAATCGTCGATATTGGCTTTGGGAGCCGAAGGCCCACTCGTGTATGCATCATGACTGCACGACACAAAGCTTTACGCCTCGACTGGGCCCGTCAACACCGACATTGGACTGTTGATGACTGGAAACATGTTGCCTGGTCGGATGAATCTCGTTTCAAATTGTATCGAGCGGATGGACGTGTACGGGTGTGGACACAACCTCATGAATCCTTGGACCCTGCTTGTCAGCAGGGGACTATTTAAGCTGATGGAGGCTCTGTAATGGTGTGGGGCGTGTGTTGTTAGAGTGACATGGGGCCCTTCATACGTCTCGATACGACTAGGTAACACGTACGTAAGCATCATGTCTGATATCCACTCATGTCTATTGTGCATTCCGATGCACTTGTGCAATCACACCAGGACAATGATTCACCCCACACGTCCAGAATTGCTATAGAGTGGCTCCAGGAATATTCTTCTGAGTTTAAACTCTTTCTCTGGCCACCAAACTCCCCAGGCATAAACATTATTGAGCATATCTGGGATGCCTTGCAACGTGATGTTCAGATGAGATCTCCAACCCGTTGTACGCTTACGGATTTATGGACAGCCCTTCAGAATTTATGGCGTCAGTTCCCTCCAGCACTATTTCAGACATTAGTCGAGCGTATGCCTCGTCATTTTGCGGCACTTCTGCGTTCTTGTGGACACCCTAAACGATATTAGGCTGGTGTACCGTTTCTTTGACTCTTCAGTGTAATTCCTTGTTTACACTAACAAAAATTTGTAGAAGTGACAGGATTAGAAAACAGCAATTATAAAGTTACCACTGTATGTATTGTTATCCTCCCACTTGTGTGCAGTGCTGTCACGAAGTTATATGTCGTGTTACTTTGGGTATCACAGTTGACTACAAACACTCCCCGTCGACAGAGCGAAATGTGTAAAATACTGGTTTTAGATAAATGGAGATGTTGATGTATTGGACTGGCCTACCAAAGGTGCTGAGCTCACTCTTCACGTATGGACAGAGATGAAGAAAATTATTAGAAATGGAAGACCTGCACCAATAACTGAGGTAGCACTGCCTGAAGCAGTTCATGATGCATGGGAAGAGATGTCACAGAATAACTGATTCATATGGAAACACGTTGCCTCTTTTCCCAGGCGGCTAAATACCGTAACAGAGGATGATGTTGACAGGACATGGTACCGAACCTGTTGTGTAGCTAGGAGAAAACTTCGTTTAAGACAAATGAATGTTTTCCATTCGATTACTTTTCTAAAACATTGAGGTTACTAATGCAACAAGCAATTTTTTTCTCCTGATCATTTTTTAAATACAGGTGTGCTGTGTAGTTGTTGTTATGGTCTTCAGTCCTGAGACTGGTTTGATGCAGCTCTCCATGCTACTCTATCCTGTGCAAGCTTCTTCATCTTCCAGTATCTACTGCAGCCTACATCCTTCTGAATCTGCTTACTGTATTCATCTCTTGGTCTCCCTCTACGATTTTTACCTTCCACGCTGCCCTCCAGTACCAAATTGGTGATCCCTTGATGCCTCAGAACATGCCTTACCAACCGGTCCCTTCTTCTTGTCAATTTGTGCCACAAACTCCTCATCTCCCCTATTCTATTCAATACCTCCTCATTACTTACGTGATCTACCCATCTAATCTTCAGCATTCTTCTGTAGCACCACATTTCGAAAGCTTCTATTCTCTTCTTGTCCAAACTATTTATCGTCCATGTTTCACTTCCATACATGGCTACACTCCATACAAATACTTTCAGAAACGGTTTCCTGACATTTAAATCTATACTCGATGTTAACAAACTACTCTTCTTCAGAAACGCTTTCCTTGCCATTGCCGGTCTACATTTTATATCCTCTCTACTTCGACCATCATCAGTTATTTTGTTCCCCAAATAGCAAAACTCCTTTACTACTTTGAGTGTCTCATTTCCTAATCTAATTCCCTCAGCATCACCCGACTTAATTCGACTACATTCCATTATCCTCGTTTTGCTTTTGTTGATGTTCATCTTATATCCTCCTTTCAAGACACTGTCCATTCCGTTGAACTAGTCTTCCAAGTCCTTTGCTGTCTCTGACAGAATTACAATGTCGTCGGCTAACCTCAAAGTTTTTATTTCTTCTTCATGGATTTTAATTCCTAATCCGAATTTTTCCTTTGTTTCCTTTACTGATTGCTCAATATACAGATTGAATAACATCGGGGAGAGGCTACAACCCTGTCTCACTCCCTTCCCAACCACTGCTCCCCTTTCATGTCCCACGACTCTTATAACTGCCATCTGCTTTCAGTCGAAATTGTAAATAGCCTTCCGCTCCCTGTATTTTATCCCTACCACCTTTAGAATTTGAAAGAGAGTATTCCAGTCAACTTAGTCAAAAGCTTTCTCTAAGTCTACAAATGCTAGAAACGTAGGTTTGCTTTTCCTTAATGTTTCGTCTAAGATAAGGCGTACGGTCAATATTGCTTCACGTGTCCCAACATTTCTACGGAATCCAAACTGATCATCCCCGAGGTCGGCTTCTACCCGTTTTTCCATTCGTCTGTAAAGAATTCGCGTTAGTATTTTGCAGCTGTGACTTATTAAACTGATAGTTGGGTAATTTTCACTTCCGTCAACACGTGCCTTCTTTGGGATTGGAATAATTATATTCTTCTTGACGTCTGAGGGTATTTCGCCTGTCTCATACATCTTGTTCACCAGATGGTAGAGTTTTGTCATGACTGGCTCTCCCAAGGCCGTCAGTAGTTCTAATGGAATGTTGTCTACTCCCGGGGCCTTGTTTCGACTCAGGTTTTTCAGTGCTCTGTCAAACCCTTCACGCAGTATTGTATCTCCCATTTTATCTACATCCTCCTCCATTTCCATAATATTGTCCTCAAGTACATTGCCCTTGAATAGACCCTCTATATACTCCTTCCACCTTTCTGCTTTCCCTTCTTTGCTTATTACTGGGTTTCCATCTGAGCTCTTGATAATCATACAAGTGCCTCACTTTTCTCCAAAGGTCTCTTTAATTTTCCTGTGGGCGGTATCTATCTTACCCCCTAGTGAGATAATCCTCTACTTCCTTACATTTGTCCTCTAGTCATCCCTGCTTAGCCATTTTGCACTTCCTGTCGATGTCATTTTTGAGACGTTTGTATTCCCTTTTGCTTGCTTCATTTACTGCGTTTTTATATTTTCTCCTTTCATCAATTAAATTCAATATTACTTCTGTTACCCAAGGATTTCTACTAGCCCTCGTCTTTTTACCTACTTGATCGTCTGCTGCCTTCACTACTTCGTCCCTCAGAGCTACCCATTCTTATTCTACTGTATCTCTTTCCCCCATTCCTGTCAATTGTTACCTTATGCTCTAGCTCAAACTCTCTACAACCTCTGGTTTAGTCAGTTTATGAAGGTCTCATCTCCTTAATTTCCCACCTTTTTGCAGTTTCTTCAGTTTTAATCTACAGTTCATAACCAATATATTGTGGTCAGAGTCCACATCTGCCCCTGGAAATGTCTTACAATTTAAAACCTGGTTCCTAAATCTCTGTCTTACCATTACATAATATATCTGATACCTTTTAGTATCTCCAGGGCTCTTCCATGTATACAAACTTCTTTCATGATTCTTGAAGCAAGTGTTAACTATGATTAATTTATGCTCTGTGCAAAATACTGCCAGACGGCATCCTCTCTCATTTGTTACCCCCAATGCAGTCACCCATGACTATTAAATTTCCGTCTCCCTTCACTACCCGAATAATTTCTTTTATCTCATCATACATTTCATCAATTTCTTAATCATCTGCAGAGCTAGTTGGCATATAAACTTGTACTACTGTAGTAGGCGTGGGCTTCGTTTCTCTCTTGGCCACAATAAGGCGTTCACTATGCTGTTTGTAGTAGCTTACCCGCACTCCTATTTTCTTTATTCATTATTAAACCTACTCCTGCATTACCCCTATTTGATTTTGTGTTTATAACCCTGTATTCACCTGACCAAAAGTCTTGTTCCTCCTACCACCGAACTTCACTAATTCCCACTATATCTAACATTAACCTATCCATTTTCCTTTTTAACTTTTCTAACCTATCTGCCCGATTAAGGGATCTGACATTCCACGCTCCGATCCGTAGACCGCCAGTTTTCTTTCTCCTGATAGCGACGTCCTCCTGAGTAGTCCGCGCCCGGAGATCCGAATCGGGGACTATTTTACTTCCGGAATATTCTACCCAAGAGGACGCCATCCTCATTTAACCATACAGTAAAGCTACATGCCCTCGGGAAAAATTACGGCTATAGTTTCCCCTTGCTTTCAGCCGTTCGCAGTACCAGCACAGCAAGGCCGTTTTGGTTAGTGTTACAAGGCCAGATCAGTCAATCATCCAGACTGTTACCCCTGCAACTACTGAAAAGGCTGCTGCCCCTCTTCAGGAACCACACGCTTGTCTAGCCTCTCGACAGATACCCAACCGTTGTGGTTGCACCAACGGTACGGCTATCTGTATCGCTGAGGCACGCAAGTCTCCCCACGACCGGCAATGTTTATGGTTCATGGGGGAGGAGGTGTGCTGTAACTAAATCAGTGTTTGTGTAACAACGGCTAAACATTTATTTCAAAGAAAAGGTGCAGAACATAGATGTAAATTAGAATCATTCTATTCCCCCTTTTTTCAGTGTTTCACTCGACTATGAATTTTAAATTATTTTATGACCTTAGATCAAGAAGACCAAGACCAACATGAAAATTATTTCTTTCCACATGGTGCATGACTACAATGTGACGAAGACATCAAAGAGATAACATGAAGTTCTTGTACGTCAAGAAGAAGGTACCATATTCGTTTGTTTTCTTTTTATTTACATTTAGGCAGGACGCCAATACCGACTAAAGCATTAAATAGACATCCTTTACTTTTAAACTGCCCAGAAGAAAGTACAAAATATAAAGAGGAGGCCGGAGTGGCCGTGCGGTTCTAGGCCCTACAGTCTGGAGCCGAGCGACCACTACGGTCGCAGGTTCGTATCCTGCCTCGGGCATGGATTTGTGTGATGTCCTTAGGTTAGTTAGGTTTAATTAGTTCTAAGTTCTAGGTGACTGATGACCTCAGAAGTTAAGTCACATAGTTTTCAGAGCCAGCCATAAAGAGGAAAAGTGGAGAAACGCCTGCCATGTAGACGCATAGTTACGGGTGTGCGTCCACTCCTTCCTCAGTTACATAATTGTGAATAAGTCGAACACTACAGTTATCATTGTTCTCTTAAACTAGTAACTCTTACGACGAATCAGAATGTATGGAAGTGATAGAATCCGAAACCACTACCCAGAGGGCAGACGTTTACCTGCTTCACCACCACACCATTCCACCAGTGGTATACCCGTACATTACAGTAAGGTATGAGAGCACACCATTGCTTAAACACACAGAATGGTAGGAGAAACATAGGCTGAATCACTACATGAATCTAAATTTCATTACTAAAGAATGTCGCTCCGACGGCATTCGAAATAGTACAGTTTTTGACAAAAACACCTGGACGCTGATAGCATCACTAGCGACTGTAACGGAAGACCCCTACGTCTCGAAATCTGCTGAATCTGGGCAGTGGCCACATCATAAGATGAGGCAGCTGGTAGAAAAAATGTTATCATCTGTTACGGCCATAAAATGCCACGTCTGCTACAGAGTTGGTAGTAAACGGCGCTGAGAAGCATTTTGAAGTCTTACTAGTTGTACTGCATTCCTTCTGTACATTAAAATTATATCCTAAAAGAAGAAAAATTATGATTTCATATTTTGGCACGCCACTTAGACAGTATAGTGAAAAATTACGTTCTCGATAGAGTTCTAGATTGGGTGTGTCTGCTTGTGAATGCTTTCGTACAACAGGCACCGCTCCGATCACAGTAGACGCTGAGGCTGGCTGTGGCCACCGGCTCTCTAGTTGCCCACGTGCCACAAAGTGTCGCAGTGCCTGCTTGCTATCTGCGGCGTATGCTGCTGTTCTTGTTTTGTATAGTACAACACTACCCATAGTTGCTGTTTGAGTTTTCATGGAAAAAATCTATGATTTATCGAGTGAAAGCGGCGCAGTGCGTGTTCGACGGAAAAGCAGACAAGCCATCTGATTTTGAATTGCATGGACGGAGTTATGAAGAACATAAGCTGTTTGTGAGTGATAGATATTCTGCTACATTTTATCAGAACTGTTTGTTTAGGAGTTTGGGGAATGTAAGAACTTAATAGCTGCTGATGGAAGTGTCATTAAATTTAGACACATGGATAGAATAGTTACTCATGTGGCAATTGCTTATGCAGCAAATGACGTGTGAATCTTTGAGGCATATTGTCTACCACCACTACTAAAATGTATCACAAACGCAAGTGAACTGCGTACCTATCTTACGACGAAAACGAAAGAAAAACGTAATCTGTTTGTTTCAGTCACGGTTGTGAAATGCTTCATATGGTTACGACTGTTTTCAGCTGCTAGAGGGATACTTAAATCTGTACTAATTGGTTACCAAGTAATCAAACACTTTTGTCATCGAGATGGTTGCCATAAAATTAAAATAGAGAAGGACAATATATCTGCACTTACAAAGAGAAAGTGACTGTAAAACCATCTTATCAAAAAGTCATGAAGGAATAAGATAGTGCACAATTTTGACATGTCCAATCAGGTGTCACATACAGGTAGCACTTCAGGACTGTTTCCGAAGTTTGGAAACGTGGTTGTAGAAGTATAAAGGAAATCGACAGACACATTATCCGATATTACAATCAAATGGTATTTGTACTGTGTCGTGGCGAGATGCTATGCTAACCTATCAATAAATCTGCAGTCCCGCCTTTACGGTCAGCAACACCTCGTCCACAGTACGAATAGGAATTTAATTTTAAAGCAGGATTGTTTATTGCGTTTATGTCCGCGTGGCTGTGAGCAGTTAAACACATTTGCTATAGCAATACAGGACACATACGTGAGCCACCAGTACGTTCACAGAACATAAAACTATTACGAATGCAATCAGCTGCCCCTGACCGTAAAATTAAGGCACGTGGAGCTCGTAATTAGGTATTACGCGTCTGAAATAGTTTATTCTCCGATAAATAAATATGAATTAAATGAGCCTTGTACCCCTGGAAGTTGTTAAATACGTTTTAATCACGAACTCTAATTTTGTTACACAGGGTGTTGCTATGGTAATCGTCGTATCAACAAATCGTATTGGAATTATTTTCAACCAATATTATGCAAACTATGACACTAAGAAATAGGACAACTAAAATTTCCAATACTTTTAGACATTTCTTAACTTACGTGTGCGAGATAACGTCGGCTACTGCTGCTCTTTTATCACAAATAAATGCTATCGATCGGTGAGATACTTTACAACGGAGGGCGTCGAATTACTTCATTAATTTCGGCACACTTTATAAATATTAACCGTAGTTATTTTTAATATTACTTACGGTTACTAATGTTTAAACAGAATTAACAGACGTTAATATCAAAACTAGTATCTTATTAAGTGAATTTCTATCGATGCAGTCAGAGTTATAATTGTACTATGGACAAGCGATACAGCGTCAGCTACCTCTGAGATAATACTCACTCCTATGATCTCTGATCTCTCTTATATTTTTACGCTTATTGTCTTCATTTCTTTAATCCATTGAAATAAACTTTTCCTTAGGGAAGTCATTATTTTCCTTATATCATTCGAGTGAAATTCTTATTAAAATCTTTTTTATATGTTATTAATTTTTTCTATAATTGAATATAATTACGACAAATAACTTTCCTTGTTTCATTATCGCTCACACTGAAAAACTATTCAGCTTTTGCGATTGTCATTGTTAAGTACCTTGGAAATAAAAATGGTATCTTTTCCTTTCAAAACTACTTGCATAAATAATTACAGTGGGGGTTATATCCTTTCCAGTAAACGAATGTTCGTACAGCAAATTTTATTTTCCTTCTTTTTTATTTACATTTAGTTCAACATATTCAGGACCAGTATGAAATTTTATCGTGAACAAGTGTCAAAACTAATCCCACACGAAACGGAAATAGGAAAAACAAAACACCGAAAACGAGAAACGTACGTTCACCACCAGCTGTACACTAAATTATATGAAATTATTAGGCACTATTCAGCCTCTTCAGGCGTTGATCACGTATTCTCACTAACAGTCCCCATTTGAAACGTTACTCGTCACCTTAACGTGCAACTGAATATCGTCGATTTGTGTGTTTATTTGTTCCGCTAAGGTATCCGCACTATTTGCACTGCGGGCAACAACGGTTGTATTCTTTCAATGTATACACTAGCAAATTCTGGTTCCTGGCTATTATCAGTCATCGACTGAGATTCTTTACCTCGATACATTCACCATATATGTTAAGCCACTAACCCAGTAGTGCGTTTTAAAACCTCAACAGGAAAGAGCGCTAAGCACTCGGCTACATTACTGTGCGGGTCCTATGTCAACCACAAAATTGTCGCAAATAGTCCATTACCTTAGATCGTGGGTATCTCAGAAAGCATCAAATACACCTTCAACGACTATCAGTGTCTTGTGCTCGGCAGGATAACTACGAAACGCGAATAATAGTCCAGTTCCTTGATTAGCGACAACTCCTCTAAGCATCTAACTTTTCGAAACACAGACACAGCCTCTACAATTCGTGCGTCAACTTTTGCTCATCACGATAGCCCCCACTTATTGCTTCCGTGACCACTAACAATTAATATTCACGCCTTCCCAGCGCTACTATCACGTCTGCCGTATACCGTGTCATACGTAAACTTCTCAAGAACTTACAATCAGAAAATCTAAAACTGACTGCCCTCAACGTACCTTGATCTTCTCTAACGGAATGAAATCTCTTCTAAGGAGACACACAGCAAAACTCGTATTCAGTAACCGAAATGGTGACTTCCATCGATACCAACCCACATTAACCACAGGGAAATCAAATTTTTGACAGTCATGTTATGATTCCATTGCTTTAACTGTTAAATGTTTATTCTTCTGAAGTCTTCGCTCCGTTGTGTTGTGGCCAATTAGATAAGATGCGATATTTGACGCAGTCAGCTGTTGCCTTCTGCTGAGGAGCGTGGAGAGTCTTTGCCGCACCTTCCTCGGACTTTCAAGCGAGGACGCATGCTCACTTTTTAACAACATATTAATATACAGTGACATTAGTTACATAACATCAATGAAATTGCTATAATCTTCATGGTTTAACTTCTTCCCAACCTCTTAATGAATATATTGAAACGATAAAGAAACCGTGATGGCACTCCAAATCTTTTGTCCCGTCACAGAGGCTCCTCCTAGTTGTAATCTATTAATTGATGTTTGGTGACATATTTCTAACAAAGGTAGTAAGATGTCTGAGTAATCATATTCTCTGTAACATATGAACCACTTAGGTTATTAACTGAGCGAGTCTATCTTTAAATGACTTATTGTCTCGTGTAGACAGTGACTAACAATCCAGTTCCCTTTTTGTTTGAATCAATGCGTTAAACGCAAAGTTTTTGCCACTGACTGTATCCGTCTCCACCTCCTCCCAGTTTCAACAGTTTTAATCAGGGAAAGGGTTTAAAAATAATTCCTCATTCTTTAGTAGAAATAATTATGAGCCAGACTTATCTCATTCACTAAGTTGCATCTGCATTTGCAGTACTACAATGAGGTGGTTCAACAATACTCACAAACACCAGCTTAGCATAACACGTATTAACAATCCTAACACTAATTACATACAGGATACATACAAAGATTTAATCACTCAACTTAACAAATTATAAAAACTTAAAAGATTATTATGGGCACATCTTATCAGTTCGCCAGTGCCTTATGGCTTGAGTAAAGTCATCAGTTCCAGAGCCACCACCAAGCCTATAATTTCTGGTAAGCTCTGGGCTCCTGGCTTCAATTTCAAATTTCTTGACTTTATGCCCTTTTGTTTGATTGAATTACCTCTTTGAAAGCTTCCTCCTAATTTTCTACTAATATTATTTATAACAACATCTAAATATCCATCCGTTTTAGTGCAACGTTTACATTATCTCAGAGCAGTCTTAATTCTAGCATAACTTACATTTGTATCAAATATTGTGAACAATCCTGACTTCTCATTAGTCAAGGGCTGCATTACCATTTTCGTCTCTTAATGATCTAACATCATTACGTGTTCTCACATCAGTTAAATGTCCTAGATTCCCCACTCTTGTAATATCAGTAACATCATTAGTGTTTTGTTCTTCACTGTTACTTAAGGTAACGACTGAGATAATTACCGTTTCAATTCACTTAAATGAAATATCCCTACTTGCTTATCTGAGTTAATTTCTTTCAATAAGGCAGTAGTATGATGGGAAAATTCGTTAATGTTACATGGAAGATCTTATAATTGGTAAATTTTTTTAATACTTTTAACTATTTTCCTACTCTTTAAGTGACTTCGTACCAAGACTTAATCCCTGACAATAAAATTTCTATTCCCTACTTTTTGTTTATCTTTTCTGTTCGAATCTCAGCATTTGTAAGTAAATACCGATTTACTAACTCTATAGCCTTCCTTTCCTAGTCATCCTCTTTAGATGGGAATTCAATTCTGGTTAATAACTTATCTCCCATGATCTTTCCCTCGATTATTTCAGAAAGTGCTACTCCCATACTAACATAAGGGAGGTCGTTTAAGATTCCCTCCAACTCCCTGAGATTCAAATCTTGATTACAGTATGTTCCACCTAATCGTCCTAACTATCCCATTATTCTTTCATCCTGGTTGGCTTGGGGGCGAAAGAGTGCAATTAACTAAAAAACAGGTAGACTCTTTAGATGTAAATTGAGTAGCATTCTCTGATTTTTCCTTTATGGGTTTCCCACCTTGGCTAAGTAGTCCTGCTCCAGTATTCTTATTGTCGTTTTACTTGTTGCCGCCTTAAATGGTTGTTGTTGTTGTTGTTGTTGTTGTTGTTGTTGTTGTTGTGGTCTTCAGTCCAGAGACTGGTTTGATGCAGCTCTCCATGCTACTCTATCCTGTGCAAGCTTCTTCATCTCCCAGTACCTCTTGCAACCTACATCCTTCTGAATTTATTCATCTCTTGGTCTCCCTCTACGATTTTTGCCCTCCACGCTGCGGTCCAGTACTATATTGGTGCTCCCTTGATGCCTCAGAATATGCTCTACCAACCGCTCCCTTCTTCTAGTCAAGTTGTGCCACAAATTTCACTTCTCTCCAATTCTATTCAATACCTCCTCATTACTTATGTGATCTACCCATATATTCTTCAGCATTCTTCTGTAGCACCACATTTCGAAAGCTTCTATTCTCTTCTTATCCAAACTATTTATAGTCCGTTTCACTTCCATACATGGATACACTCCATACAAATACTTTCAGAAACGACTTCCTGACACTTAAATCTATACTCGATGTTAACAAATTCCTCTTCTTCAGAAACGCTTTCCTTGCCATTGCCAGTCTACATTTTATATCCTCTCTACTTCGACCATCATCACTTATTTTGCTCCCCAAATAGCAAAACTCATTTACTACTTTAAGCGTCTCATTTCCTAATCTAATTTCCGCAGTATCACCCGACTTAATTCGACTACATTCCATTATCCTCTTTTTTTCTGTTGATGTTCATCTTAGATCCTCCTCTCAAGACACTGTCCATTCCGTTCAGCTGCTCTTCCAGGTCCTTTGCTGTCTCTGACAGAATTACAATGCCGTTGGCGAACCTCAAAATTTTTATTTCTTCGCCATGGATTTTACTTCCTAATCCGAATTTTCTTTTGTTTCCTTTACGGCTGGTTCAATATATAGATTGAATAACATAGGGGAGAGGCTACAACCCTGTCTCACTCCCTTCCCAACTACTGCTTCCCTTTCATGCCCCTCGACTTTAACTGCCATCTGGTTTCCGTACAAATAGCCTTTCGCTCCCTGTATTTTACCCCTGCCACCATCATAGTTTGTCAGAGAGTATTCCAGTCAACATTGTTAAAAGCCTTCTCTAAGTCTACAAATATTAGAAACGTAGGTTTGCCTTTCCTTCATCTATTTTCTAAGATAAGTTGTACGGTCAGTATTGCCTCACGTGTTCCAACATATCTACGGAATCCAAAATGATCTTCCCCGAGGTCGTCTTCTACCAGTTTTTCCATTCGTCTGTAAAGAATTCGTGTTAGTATTTTGCAGCCGTGGATTAGTAAACTTGATAGCGTGGTAATTTTCACATCTGTCAACACCTGCTTTCTTTGGGATTGGAATTATTATATTCTTCTTGAAGTCTGAGGTTATTCCGCCTGTCTCATACATCTTGCTCACTAGATGGTAGAGTTTAGTTAGGGCTGGCTCTCCCAAGGCTGTCATTAGTTCTAATGGAATTTTGTCTACTCCCGGTGCCTTGTTTCGACTTAGGTCTTTCAGTGCTCTGTCAAACTCTTCACGCTATATCATATCACCTATTTCATCGTCATCTATATTCTCTTCCATTTCTATAATATTGTCCTCAAGAACATCGCCCTTGTATAGACCGTCTATATACTCCTTCCACCTTTCTGATTTCCCTTCTTTGCCTAGAACTTAGTTTCCATCTGAGCTCTTGATATTCATGCAAGTGGTTCTCTTTTTTCAAAGGTCTCTTTAATTTTCCTGTAGGAAATATCTTGCCCCTAGTGATACACGCCTCCACATGCTTACATTTGTCCTCTAGCCATCCCATCTTAGCCATTCTGCACTTCCTGTCGATGGCATTTTTGAGACGTTTGTATTCGTTTTTGCCTGCTTCATTTACTGCATTTTTATATTTTCTCCTTTCATCAATTAAATTCAATATTTCTTCTGTCACTCAAGGATTTCTACTAGCCCTCGTCTTTTTACCTACTTGATCCTCTGCTACCTTCACTGTTTCGTCTCTCAAAGCTACCCATTCTTCTTCTACTGTATTTATTTCCCCTATTCTTGTCAATCGTTTCCTATTGCCCTCCCTGATGCTTTCTACAACCTCTGGTTCTTTCGGTTTATCCAGGTCCCATCTCCTCAATTTACCACCTTTTGAACTCTCTTCAGTTTGAATCTACAGTTCATAACCAATAAATTGTGGTCAGAGTCCACACCTTTCCCTGGAAATGTCCTACAATTTAAAACCTGGTTCCTGAATCTGTGAGTTAACATTATACAATCTATCTGATACTTTCCAGTATCTTCAGGCTTCTTCCATGTATACAACCTTCTTTCATGAGTCTTGAACCAAGTGTTAGCTACAATTAAGTTGTGCTCTGTGCAAAATTCTACCAGGCGGCTTCCTCTTTCATTCCTTACTCCCATTCCAATTGCACCTACTACGTTTCCTTCCTTTTCCTACTGTCGAGTTCCAGTCACCCATGACTATTAAATTTTCGTCTCCCTTGACTACCTCAATAATTTCTTTTATCTCATCATACATTTCATCAATCTCTTCGTCATCTGCAGAGCTAGTTGGCATATAAACTTGTAGTACTGTGGTAGGCGTGGGCTTCGTGTCTATCTTGGCCACAATAATGGGTTCACTATGCTGTTTGTAGTAGCTTACCCGCATTCCTATTTTTTTATTCATTATTAAACCTACTCCTGCATTACCCCTATTTGATTTTGTGTTTATAACCCTGTATTCACCTGACCAAAAGTCTTGTTCCTCCTGCCACCGAACGTCGCTAATTCCCACTATATCTAACATTAACCTATCCATTACTCTTTTTTTTTAAATTTTCTAACCTACCTGCCCGATTAAGTGATCTGACATTCCACGCTCCGATCCGTAGACCGCCAGTTTTCTTTCTCCTGATAGCGACGTCCTCCTGAGTAGTCCGCGCCCGGAGATCCGAATCGGGGACTATTTTACCTCCGGAATATTTTACCCAAGAGGACGCCATCCTCATTTATCCATACAGTAAAGCTGCATGCCCTCGGTAAAAATTACGGCTGTAGTTTCCCCTTGCTTTCAGCCGTTCGCAGTACCAGCACAGCAAGGCCGTTTTGGTTAGTGTTACAATGCCAGATCAGTCAATCATCCAGACTGTTACCCCTGCAACTACTGAAAAGGCTGCTGCCCCTCTTCAGGAACCACACGCTTGTCTCGAATCTCAACAGATACCCCTCCGTTGTGGTTGTACCTACGGTACGGCTATCTGTATCGCTGAGGCATGCAAGCCTCCCCACCAACGACAAGGCCCATGGTTCATGGGGGGTAAATGGGTGTATTTTAACGATTGTGGGCGATACTGGCAATATAACAACAACATATACCATCACTCTGTTGCCACGAGGCTATGGCCTGAAAAAGTCAATTGCCGATAATTCCCTTAATTGTGAAGGTATAACAGGAGAAGACTGCAATTAACATATCTGATTATTGTACTTATTTTGCTGGTACGCTATACAAGTTCTTAATTCTCTCCTAACAATCCTAATAATACTTTTGTAATAATAATAATGATGATACTAATAATAATAATAATAATAATAATAATAATAATAATAATAATAATAACCCCCGTGGAGGCCCGGGAAAAGAATAGGCCTCCGGTATGTTCTGCCAGTCGTAAAAGGCGACGAAAAGAACAAACCACTAGAAGGGCTAATCCCCCTTTTAGTGTGATTACTTGGTTCAGGACAGAACTAAAGAAGCCTCGGACAAGCGCCGTCATGGTCGGGGACGACGCTTGAACCCTATGCCCGCCCACAATGGTAACGACACTGCTAGCCAAATGGAAAATGATTTAAATCCAAATAGAGGTGTTTTGCAGGATATGCTTCCTGCAACCACCCTAGAAGGAAAACAAAGACAGAGGATGAGATGGTCAGATGAAGTTAATCGACACCTCATGTTCTGTTATTACCAAGCAACAAACCTAGGAACCAACACAACAGGATACAGATCACAAGTATACGCAACATTTATTACCAGATACCTGGAATTAAAATTTTTAACAGAACAACGACTAGGTGATCAGATCCGTGTAATAATCAAAAATAACGGGATACCCCAGACAGAATTAGAAAACATCAAACAACAAGTACAACAAATACTGGAACAAAATAGGATGTAAAGGACATGTGGCATCAGGATAAAGTTGACATTATACCGATTATACTATCAACTACAGGAGTCATACCACACAATATCCACCAGTACATCAACGCAATACAGCTACATCCAAACGTATATATACAACTACAGAGATCCGTAATTATTGATACGTGTTCAATAACCCGAAAGTTCCTAAATACAATGTAACATATACCGTACAGTTAAAAGGAAGTCACGCTTGATGAAGGTCCGCGTCACTTTCCATTTTTAACCAGACCTAAAGTCTGAGAAAAATAGAAATAATAATAATAATGAATTTCCTAGTCTTCTTTTAATATCCTCCCGTCCTTTCTGACCCTTATTACACCATAATCAGTGGCTATCAATTTTAACAATGCATTGAGATTTACACAATTCATGAACTGATCTAGAATATATCTACCATTAAATCCCACAACAGCTAAACAACAATTCAATTGCTTTTTGTTCTTAGGTGGGGGACAATTCATAATAGCTTCCAGCTTTTCAGTATCCAGGCGAATGCCCTGTGGACTCACAAGGTGCCCTAAAAACTTTATTTCACTACAATCAAAGTGAGGCTTGGTGAAGTTAAGTTACTTTCTTTAGCTGCTAACCTTTGTAGAACCTCCTCTATTAACTTTATATGTTCATCCCAGGTTACTGATACCATTAAAATGTCATCTACATAAACAAATAACTTCTGTAATAATTCGTAATCTGACGGAATGTTCAATGCTCCAATAAATTCCGCTACTTACACATTCAGTAGAAAAGGTAGTACTTGAAATTGATAAGAACGTCAATCGTATAGAAAAACTGTATATTTCCTAGATTCCATTGCAAATTTTATCTGCCAATAACCAGTCATCAAATCAATGGAACTTAAATATGTAGCACCATGGGAGCGTACTAATATTTCTTCCATAGGAATGGGTTGATCACGTTCGCCATCAATTATTTTATTAACAGTACTGGCGTCTAGAACCAATCTCCACTGTTGTTTGACAGATATAATGACATAGTTGTAAGGGCCGTCTGACCTTTAAATAATAACCCATCTAACCATTCTTTGGATTTGTTTCTAAAATGCTTCATCAACACGTAATACTATGGTATATCGCGATTTAGAAAATATCAAATGGTTGTTAATGTTTAATTTACATTCATACCTCTCAATTGCTCCTGGATTTTCGTTAAATAACTCCTCGTTTCTCAACAATACCATTTTCAACTGACACTTTTACTTTGCAGTTATGCTCACCGATTTGGAACATTTCTTATCTGCCTGATCTTCGAATCCTTGTTAACACAAGTCATCTCCATTCCGTCGTCTTCATCTTCTTTTATAATAATACTTTTGTCCGTTTGACTCTTCCTGTACTTTCCCCACTCTTCATCAACAGTTATAGTTATAGGAACCCATATATACTCACTGTTGACGTCTATACGCATTCGTTATTTCTGTAAACCTTAATTACTCAATCAATTCATTGTTAACAACACTGGAAAACTAATATCCGCTACCACCAGCATCGATTGTTGTAGCACTATACTTGAAACACTAGAAGTTAACAACACTTCTTCTCCCACGTTTCTCCCTTTTGTTCCAGTTAAACCTGCAACATGCACGTTAGTCAAGGGGAAGGATGAACACTGTCTTCTACTCTTATTTCTGCCTGAGATCTCTTTGATCAACAAGCTGACAAGCTGACCTGGCTTCCAGTATTAAGCGTAAATCTTCTGATTGTTCACTAAAACTTGTACTACTAATGTGGACGTCTTCTGGACAGTTCTGTCCTCGTTCTAAAAGCAATTCCACGTTCAAAAGTTGTTGGTCTCTATATCTTAAAAATGAGTTTCTCTTATCTCTATTATTTCACGAAGGACTCGCAACTAGGTTAGCCTAATAATTATCTGTGACATCTTCTATAAGAAATGTATTGTTTGCCTGAGTAGGTCACACATTCGTAGCCTTGGTGAACTTACTTTCTGCATTCCTTTCTCTATGATAATTCTCTGAATGATCATTGTAACCTCCATTATCATCTGATTGGTGGCCATGGTCCCCATAATTTCTAGTTTTGTTATCCTTAGTGTCATACCTTTCCCACCTGTGATCATTATTATGATTACTGTGTAGTAACTCATGGGTAGAAGGCCCAAGATTGCTGTTACCATGTGAACTAATTATGCCTTTACTACATGGGGTGGAGGTAGTCTTAGCCCCCTGAGCTTTTCTCGTTTCACTTTCAGCCCTTGGTTTATTCGTAAAAGCACAAACTTCTGGCATCCTAGGATCTGCTTGTTTAACATTTTCCATAACCTATTTTTGTGTCTTCTCTACTTTAATATCTATTTTTCACGTTCAGTCCTTGGTTTATTCGTAAAAGCACAAACTTCTGGCATCCTAGGATCTGCTTGTTTAACATTTTCCAGAACCTATCTTTGGGTCTTCTCTACTTTAGTATCTATTGACTGTTGTGACATTTTAAATTTGTAATCCTCTACTTTGCTCATACCTCTAAATTGTTTTACAAGCTACTCAATACCGACTTCCATCGTATCATTATTATCTTGTGGTAACAAATTCAGTGAGAACTGATGTGATTCCTTCATTTCATCTAAAGTTCCCCCTAGTGCTGTCACTTTACTGCTAAATTTTGTTAGTTTACCGCTAACTTCATCATACCTTTCATGTACCTCGCTCATTATTGCAATGGCTTATCCTGGGTGTCTCTGATCTCGTCTCTATCTTCTTTTAAAATTTTGTCGGTTTTCTTTCTATCTTTCTTAGCCTCCTCTCTATCCTTCTTATTACTCTCCATTAACGTAGTGATTAAATCTGTCATTCTCCCTCCATTTTGCTTGATACTATAAATTTTTACGAAGTGTTCCCACGTGTTCTTCCATTTCAGTTTACTCCACAAATAAATTGCTTCGGACAGAACAAGACTGTTACACCACAATTACTATTACACATTTTCCCTATCAATCCAATATACCACAATGAATACATTATGGTCAACGCAACATTGAACAAAAAGCACCAACGTTACCGATACACAAGAGGAAATTTTGGATTTACTGTACTTACAATTTTTGATGTGTATCACCACCTCTGCATTTTCATATCGCTCGATGAGCTGCCGAAGCCGTAACCGAAGCCGATGTCTCTGCTGAAGTCGATGCCAATTCCACTGCCGACGACACTGATACTACTCACAGGCTACCTCTTCTTCTGCTTATTATTGACCAATTTTACTGCTTTATACCCGTCAGAGCCTGGACAAACCTTACCTATACTCTTAACCTACAATCTACTTCTTAACTTGGACCCTCAAGTCTAAGAAATTTTAAACTTCCGTGACTTAAAAATTTAATCAAAAAATCACCCTGACTGATAATTTTATAGCAATACTAGTGCAGTAACGTAATTGGAAAGAGATTCCTATCCTCAATCAACTAAGTATAACAAAATTCCGTCTCTAAAGCCATTCATCAACTCGCTTCTATTAAATAGTTATTACCTTCCGTAATTGTACTGTCAAAATAGTCAGGTTGCATATTTGTTTATATGTAGTGCTAAAAGTACCTATTTTGATTGCCAATATTTAATTTTATTCTTTTATGTTTCTGAGCTCCTCCTTGAATCCGTTTAAAAATTAATAACAATTTATTCATTTCCTTTTTATGCAACTGTGAATTGAGATATTTCATCAGAAAATACAATGCACTTACGTCTTTACCAACGAGTTTAATTCTTCTCGTTTGTCTCCTTCATGGTTTGTGTGGCTTCTGCGATGAATATATTCAACAATTACGGTGGAAAGAACGTCCTTGCTATACTTCTTTCCCGATTTTACACTCGTGTTCAATTACATTTTCAATACTTTTCATCCTCTGATTTTTTGTACAATTCGTGAATTATTTAGCCTCTCACGGAATCCAGCAAAGTTTTCTTCGCAGTAGTAAAAAGTAGCTGCTATGTTCACATTGCTGCAAGCCCTTATCAAATTAGTAATACGCAATTCTTTCCAACAGTGCACCTCCAGCACTTATCCGCCGAAAAATAGAGGTAACAAGTTTCCAGATCAATTTCTTACTCTGTGACATCTCATCCCACGCATCATGGACTGCTTCGGACAGTGCTCTCTCAGTTGTTGATGCATGTCTTCCACTACTAATAATTTTCTCCATCTGTGCCCATACGTGCCGTACAAGAGTTAGCTCAGCACCTTTTGAAGGGTAGTCTACAAGACCAACGTCTCGTTCATTTAAAACCAGTGTTTTACACGTTTCGCTGTGTTGACGGGAAAGATCATGTTGGAGGACTGTTCTGCCTCCCAAAATCTGTGAATAACAGAAGAAAGCATTATGTTCTCACGTATTTTGCAGTAGTAATCGCTAGAAATCGGACGGAGCAGTTCCCACAAGACGCCGCAACTGTTTATTGATATTCATTCCCATAATGTGACAAAAGTTGGGACACACATTTGTCTCTGCTGACATAATTTCCGTCGAATCTCTCTCCACTAGGATGATATACATGGACTGAACCATGTGGTGCAGTATAAAATACATTCGCGCCCATAAATATCACTTGGTCCCAGAACGAAACCGGCTTCTTTCTTTAAGCTAATGCAAAGTTTAATCTGGCAGTCTTATGTTTATCTGTCAGTATTTCCTTAGCGGCCGATTTCCATCCATACCTTTATTTCTGGTTGAGACGACATATTGTCGACCTGCTCATGCTTGGCTGAAGAGTTCCTAATTTCTGTGCTGGTCCTGAAAGGGTCATCACTGCAGTGGAGTACACTTACGACTTGATTCTCAGAGGTAGCCGGTGGACATCCAGAGTGAGGACGATGGTTAACGTGGCCTTCATCCGCTATCCTCTTCACCCAGAGAAGAGTCATACATTTGATATATCCACGAGCACAGGAAATGGCGCTGATACGGCATCCATCTTTATAAAGCGCGAGAATGCGTTTTTTAGCAAATTCCTTCAGCTGTCACACATCGCCTTGACGCAAGTAAGGACCTACCGACACCACAAGGGGAAGAAAAGTGCCATACAAGATGGAGAGCACTTCCCTCGCCGCAGAATTCTAGTTCATTGCTGACTGCATGCTTTGAAAAGAGTTCGTAAAAAAGTTCCTCGTAAGTATTATTTAAAATGACGATGAAATGTATTTTCTTCATACCTAGTAATAAAGACAGCGTTTTCAGAGGTTAAAAGTAAAATTTATTTATTCAGGTTATGTTGCTACCGCTATCGCATGTTTTTAGTCAAGTCTGCTGCCCCACGCAGCCTACAGCTCTTCAACAGCACCGGACACAAGTGGATGGATGGAGTAGTGGTTTACGCTTCAAGCTTGTAACCTACAGTTGAGGAATTTTAAACCTGTCATCTCTACTAACTTCTATTCGTTCTAAACGATGAATTACTAGTTTAGGAGGAGAACGTAATTGCGGCGTTCAAAGTACACTCCTGGAAATTGAAATAAGAACACCGTGAATTCATTGTCCCAGGAAGGGGAAACTTCATTGACACATTCCTGGGGTCAGATACATCACATGATCACACTGACAGAACCACAGGCACATAGACACAGGCAACAGAGCATGCACAATGTCGGCACTAGTACAGTGTGTATCCACCTTTCGCAGCAATGCAGGCTGCTATTCTCCCATGGAGACGATCGTAGAGATGCTGGATGTAGTCCTGTGGAACGGCTTGCCATGCCATTTCCACCTGGCGCCTCAGTTGGACCAGCGTTCGTGCTGGACGTGCAGACCGCGTGAGACGACGCTTCATCCAGTCCCAAACATGCTCAATGGGGGACAGATCCGGAGATCTTGCTGGCCAGGGTAGTTGACTTACACCTTCTAGAGCACGTTGGGTGGCACGGGATACATGCGGACGTGCATTGTCCTGTTGGAACAGCAAGTTCCCTTGCCGGTCTAGGAATGGTAGAACGATGGGTTCGATGACGGTTTGGATGTACCGTGCACTATTCAGTGTCCCCTCGACGATCACCAGTGGTGTACGGCCAGTGTAGAAGATCGCTCCCCACACCATGATGCCGGGTGTTGGCCCTGTGTGCCTCGGTCGTATGCAGTCCTGATTGTGGCGCTCACCTGCACGGCGGCAAACACGCATACGACCATCATTGGCACCAAGGCAGAAGCGACTCTCATCGCTGAAGACGACACGTCTCCATTCGTCCCTCCATTCACGCCTGTCGCGACACCACTGGAGGCGGGCTGCACGATGTTGGGGCGTGAGCGGAAGACGGCCTAACGGTGTGCGGGACCGTAGCCCAACTTCATGGAGACGGTTACGAATGGTCCTCGCCGATACCCCAGGAGCAACAGTGTCCCTAATTTGCTGGGAAGTGGCGGTGCGGTCCCCTACGGCACTGCGTAGGATCCTACGGTCTTGGCGTGCATCCGTGCGTCGCTGCGGTCCGGTCGCAGGTCGACGGGCACGTGCACCTTCCGCCGACCACTGGCGACAACATCGATGTACTGTGGAGACCTCACGCCCCACGTGTTGAGCAATTCGGCGGTACGTCCACCCGGCCTCCCGCATGCCCACTATACGCCCTCGCTCAAAGTCCGTCAACTGCACATACGGTTCACGTCCACGCTGTCGCGGCATGCTACCAGTGTTAAAGACTGCGATGGAGCTCCGTATGCCACGGCAAACTGGCTGACACTGACGGCGGCGGTGCACAAATGCTGCGCAGCTAGCACCATTCGACGGCCAACACCGCGGTTCCTGGTGTGTCCGCTGTGCCGTGCGTGTGATCATTGCTTGTACAGCCCTCTCGCAGTGTCCGGAGCAAGTATGGTGGGTCTGACACACCGGTGTCAATGTGTCCTTTTTTCCATTTCCAGGAGTGTATTAATAGTGTTGTGTACATTTGAGTATTTGGCTTCTAATGCTTGCTGGAGGAAGGCAAGGACAAAGAGTACCATCTATCTTCCATATTTTATATACTACTCAGTTTGAGAATGAGCTCAGTCTTCGGTTGACAATAGCCATGTTGTTTAGCAGTACCGTACCCTTAGGTGTTTAACACGGTTTGAGTTAATAATTTCTACAGATACAGCAACACACCAGTATTTATGCAGTGTTATCTGATGAAACGATCGACCTGGTCCAGACTTGTGGACTTTGTTCTTAAGCACCTTACAATAAGGACAATGAGCGTTTTCTAATTAGAGAAATACGTGAACGTTGTTCTAACGACGTTTTCAGAGGAGACTAGATTGCTTCATTTACGACGAACGTTAAATCTCCTTAACAATAGTGAACAGCGGTTTGTAAATCGATTACAGACCGCATTTTGTCACATTTCGCTGACTGAAAGGGAAAAGTTGATTGACTGATAGACTAATAAAGAAAAAATACTACTTGTGGGCAAGGTACAGAACAAAAGTGAGTGCATTCGTAATTACAGTGGACGTGTTGAAAGCGTAGTGATCGCGAGAGTGTTTAGTCAAGACGTCAGAACCGTTATTAAAAGCACATACATTCGCTTAAGCTGGAGGATTGTAATCCATGGTCCAATGACGGTTTTAACAACCATAAGTCGATTGTAAAACAAGGATGCCTCTTATCCATAATGATATTCGCGATAACGCTGGTTCCGCTTTTGTTAGCAGCAGAATACGTTTCACTGTGAAATGTCCTTGGTGCAGATTGTACGTTTAAAGGTTACGTAAATGTTGTTGGAATAGGAGTAAAGCACCAATATCTGACAAAAGTTATGAAAATACCAAAAAGTAAAAGACAGCGTTTTTCTAGTTTTAAGAAGAGTGTAGGATTAACCAACAATTATGAATTTCATTATACTTGGCACAGACATGTGCAATAACCCCCTAAATGACTGCGAGTTTCTGTAGAAAGAAGTTAGAAGTTGTTAGAAGGAAACTGAAGGAAAATACTGACGGCAACCTTTCATTCCTTGAAAAGGTAAAAGTAGACAACACTTACGTTTTGCTGAAATATGGTATGTGACACAGCTAGTAACTCTACTAAAACAAATCACAAATGTGATTAAGTCTGGAACAGTCTGGTTTATTTGACGATATAATAACTTCAAGGTTACAATCTCAACTTTAGCTTAACAGCAGAACGAAGAAGAAATATGATTGTCGTATGTTAAAAGGCGATGAGATGTCTTACTTTTTTGTAGATTGTGGGAGGAAGTAAAATAGCTCCCGAATAGTCTAACAGCTGTGATTCCGAAACAGACACGACCACATAACCTGAGCCCACCAGTGAATATAGCGTCACGTCTTGGACTAGGTTAGACTATATTCCATGGAGTGCAGTTATACAGGGAATCATAAGTAATGACGTAAATGTATACATTTGAAAATACACGACACCACATCAAGCATAGGTCCGCAAATGAACCTTTTGCGAGATAGTTGCGACAGTGTCATTACCAGCCACCACTGATTTAATTCCTAGTTACGAAAAGGTAACAATAGTATACAGAGTTAAGAAAAGTTTATGGGTAGTTTGGTAGAAGTGGAGGTGATCTGAACGAACACTGCAACAGTTATATGCCTGTACTCGTAGTTAAGGGAGGTTTTCGAAGTGTCTTATATCCGGATACAGCCCTGTACGTGTCGCCGCAGTGAGTTTCGAATCCCTTCAAACACTCTTAGATCATTTCGAAACTCGTGACAAGCGCTTAAAGTTCCTGCTCCAATACTTCAACCGTGTTAACCGGAGCGGCGTACATTGCACCTTACACATCGTGCACAGAAATTCATGGTGTTCAGACAAGGTGAACTTCCTTTGATCATACTGGCAAGTTAAATGTCGTCTCGCCATAGCAGCAAAATGTGACGGTGCTCCATCATGAATGTAGCACATCCTCTGGCGTTCTCTAGAGGAACATCCTCAAGTAATCTTGCAAAATGAGATCACAGAAAACGAAGGTAATTCCGTCCACTGAGTTTGGTTGATAACACGTCCGGTCCAATAAGACGAACGCCAAGTACCCCTAACCACACATTCAATGAGAAACGTCGGTGGCGTGAAGACTCATGCACAACATGTGTGTCAGAACTGTGATAATTAAACACACTATCACGAGTAAAACCTACTTCATCTGTAAGTAAATGTTATTTTCAAACGTAGGGTTGTGTATAGCTTGTTGTTGCATCCACCGACAGAACGTTAGCCTAGGACCAGATTTCACCCCACCATGACTCTGAACTCGTTGGAGCTGGTACTGGTATGTATGTATGTATGTATGTATGTATGTATGTATTTATTTGTTGCACTGGGGACCTAGAAACGACGGAGAGGCTTCGTCCCCGCCGTAGCCCTCAGTGGTTCATAACCCCACAACAGGCTACAGCAGTCCACTCACCCCACGCCGCCCCACACCGAGCCTACGGTTATTGTGCCGTTCGGCCCCTAGTGGACCCCCAGGAACGTCTCATTCCCGACAAGTGTAACCCCAATGTTTGCGTGGTACGGTAATTATGGTGTACGCGTACGTGGAGACAGTGCTTGCCCAGCAATCGCAGACATAGTGTAACTGAGGCAGAATAAGGAGAACCAGCCCGCATTCGCCGAGGCAGATGGAAAGCCGCCGTAAAAACAATCCACAGGCTGGCCGGCACACCGGACCTCGACACTAATCTGGCGGGCGGATTCGTGCCGGGGACCGGCACGCCTTCCCGCTCGGAAAGCAGTGCTTCAAACCGCACGGCTAGCCGCGCGGGCTGATGGTACTGGTACATTGTATTGCGACGCATTATTCTCCAAACATCGCTGTGGCTTTTATCGGAATTTGTGAGGAAAGTCTCCTTGTCAGAGTGTTTGACTGTTTGCAGAAACCATTCTTCAAAAACAAGTATTGTTCATACAGGCCTAGCTGCTACCGCAGGATGAGTAAAGCCCGTAGTTTCTCGGAAGCGTAGAAGCACCGTTGTAAACGTTCGACTCTTGGGGTTGCCTTCGGGCAGGGTATGATTCTTGGTACAAGCGCACGATCTCCCTTCGCCCTATCATACGTGAAATGCATATCCGGAAAATCGTCGTTACTGTAATGTTCCATGTTACTACCAACTATTGTAGAACACAACTGACGCTCCACAAACAACTGACATGAGTGGCCCTCCGACTGTGTACTGTACTGCCGTATCCATTCTGCTTAAAAGTGACTGGTAACCACAAAATCGCAATTATTTCGCTCTTAAAATACGAGGGGAATAGGAAGCAAAGGAATGAAACGGGCAGAAATTCGACAGGAATATGAGTAAACAGATCCAACAAGTACTTAATTCTTGAAGTGAAATAAATGAGGTGTCAGTGTGTGAAACAATAGCAAATAAATGAAAAAATTACCTCAATTAAACTTTGCAAAATAAATAATTGTTCATTCTGCATAAAAAGGACAATCCAGAACAGAAAGTTCTGTCCATCAGATAAGAAAAAATACAGCGGTGGACACAAATTAAACTTGGTTTAAATAGTGGATCAGACCCAAGATATATACAGACAACAGAATTTTGAAAATCCAAGAGGACAGAGTCCCCCCCGCCAAAAAAAGGAAAAACATAGTTCTGCTCTATAGTCGATGGTAAGTGGTCAATAATTGGAGAGTTTTGTTAAGTTTCTAAGAACAGAGTGACAGAGAATATGAGAATCTAAACATAACGTTGTCAGTTATCAATGACACTTAAAGTTATTTTACAGTTAAAAAAAATATATACGTAACTGAAGGAGCCATTCATTTTCTTTTACATGTATAAACATTTTTAAATGCATATATATTTTTAAAGAAGTAGTACTTCTCTCTTTTATACGTGTAAGTCACTTATCAGGAAAATTCAAGTAATATTACACGTATACTTACAAGTTCAGACTGTAATATTATACCAATACTGGAAAGTTACGAACATAAAAAACCAAATATTTATGGAGCAGAAATAAGAAATTTAATTTTTATGGCAAAAGAAGCCATCGCTAAAGAAAGCGTATTTGATTGGCGCAAGGAAGGGCTGGAGGAGAGGACGCAAATCTTTTTATAATTCGAAGTACGTAAAAAATGTTCGCCTATACTGAAAGCGGAATGTGAAGCTTCGTGACCACAAACGGTCAATGCCCGTATCTGATGTTGACGAAATGATTTTCCCCTATCAAATGCTTTTAGTTGAGAAAAGTTTAAAAACATAACGATTTTTAACGAAATATGAGTGAGGAAGACTGGCATCACCTACGCCGCTGGCTGTTTTAACAAATAATTTGAGTTACGGTACTAAAAATGTAAGCTGGTCAATCGAATACAAGACATGCACAATACTGGACTTCATAAAACTGCGAAAGCAGGAGGAGACATTTCTAAACCTACATCTGCTGCGTGGGTCTTCGAGATGAATATTACTGCCTTTTACGTCTGCATGAGACTTATTTCGAGATTTTAGTCGTAGTGCTGCTGTAAATCTGTGGTATACTCATGAGTGAACAGATGGACCACTGCCGGCCGGAGTGGCCGAGCGGTTAAAGGCGCTACAGTCTGGAACCGCACGACCGCTACGGTCGCAGGTTCGAATCCTGCCTCGGGCATGGATGTGTGTGATGTCCTTAGGTTAGTTAGGTTTAAGTAGTTCTAAGTTCTAGGGGACTTATGACCACAGCAGTTGAGTCCCGTAGTGCTCAGAGCCATTTGAACCATTTTAGATGGACCACTGATTTCCGTGTAGGCAATCTGCAACGTACACCTGTGGGTTTTGCATTCACAAAGCTTCTGATTACTTGTATCTCGTTCTCCTCTTCCTTGTGCCGGCTTTCTCCAAAAATGTACTCAGGGGCCATTCCACTGCACTTCGTGAAGTTGGCACAGTCTTGTTTGGCTCTGTTATCGTTGGATTTGACATATTCTGCGAGACGTGAAAGTGATGTTTCCTCTTTCTCCTGCACCTTTGATCTTCACTTTTTCATGGGATATATATACTCCGCAGGATTTGTGGTAGTCTTCCGTTGACACATATTCTAATACTCGTATTCCCAGGGAATTATCGCCCCTTAAAATTCTCAAGTCCTCATTTCCCATGCTTTCCGGGTTCCCTAAGTGGCAACATTGCTGTAGGAATCGCTTCAGACTATAACATGACAGACGACATCATGAGGGGAAGACAGCAGGAGAAGATGTGAGAAGCTGTTACCTATTCTCGAAAGCTACATAACTTAATCGTAAACTCCTGTGAAGAAGATTTTCAGGTTTTCTCGAACAGCTGCATGACTCGAAATGGAATACGTTCACATTAGTTAACACTTTTAAGTGTCTACCACAATGAACTACACAAAGTCGTGAAATTTAATTAAAGAAAACTGCATGGCGCAAAGAAAGGAGAGGAAAAAGCATCTATTTCGAAATTTGGTATCGTTCCTTCTGTCTTTGTAATGTTTTGGAAAAAATCTCTGACACTTTTCATTGTGCTTGTCCACACAATCACAGACCCTGCAAGGGAAGAAGGAATCTTAGTTCTTGTACGTCTATCTTTCTATAAGATGGTGGTTGGGACGTCGGTTGGTCAATTCGGTTTTAGTTTCGTTTCAGAATACTAACATCTGATGAGTATAGTATAAATTGTACAAAGGAATCAACGACTGTGAGCACCTGCGAAAAAACAAGAAAAATAACTCATCGCTGCCATAAATCATATTAAACTTGTGACCAGAAAAATTTAAAAGAAACTGAATAAGCATATTAAAATAGGACGAAGAACGATCATATACCTTCATCCCAACCAGCACTGGTGAAATTATGTTAAAACATCTTACTGGTATTGATCTTATACTAGGCCTCCAATAGCCATCCAGAAAAAGCACTCACATGTTCAGGAATAAATTTAATGCCTCTACAGACGTGTCCTACTTACTTTAATAAGTTCGCAAGTAAATTTGTAAGTTACAAGACAAGATACAAGTTACTGATTTGAGAAGAGAACGGTCAACATGATAAGAAACATTTCTAGTTAACTGGAAACGAAAAGGCAACTTGGGAATGTGGAGTACCGTATCGGCGTCGTAGGAAATCCTTCTGAATATAAGAATACCTGTTGATATGAAGCTCTTCTAGAACACAGAGGGCCAGCCCATATTATTACGGAACGTTGCCGTTACCCTGTTTACAGGAACCGGATTAGGGAAATGAATAATTAATTTAATGTCACAAATCAGTTCATTGATTTCGTACGATGACCTATGGCGACATGTGTTGAGAATACTAGCTCTCCACAGATACACTTGTATCCAAATTAATAATGATTTCAGTCTAAAGTTTTCATCGTAACCAGTAACAGGGAAAAATAAATATCGGAAGATGTATGGAGGGTTCAGATGCCAATCAGTGTAAGTCAGTCCACAATGAAATTGAAGATAATTAGATGTTTTTCAAATTAGCACAGAACAATACAGATGATTCGTACAATAATAAGACTTGTTTTTTTTTTATTGAAACCGAATACAACAACTCAACTATTGTGAGGATACAGAAGAGCGTAACTTAAATAAACTACAGCATAACTATAATTTAACACAAAACGGTAACTTTTGGTCACTGTCCACTGCACTTTTTTGATGAATTTAATCTATGTATTCATCATTGTCGCTGCCATACTCTGCAGGTGAAGGAATATATTGCAAAAGTTCCAACATATGCTTTTTTGCAGCTCTTTAACAGGTCGACGATTTGGATACAGGAGATCTTGAACAATATTGATCAAAAGTGGACACCTTCCTTTTGAATTTGATGTAATGGTGATCTCATAAAATGTAATATCTTTCAGCAATGTTTCTCTGTAGAAAATAGAATTCTCTCGACCTGTGCAGTATCTTAGCCATTTCATTTTCAACGTTTACTTTACCCCCTTCAGTACGGGTTTTCCCATTGAAAACTGGAACTTCCAAGTTTTTGGTTGAAAGAAACTCTTCTCGCTTCATCTTTGTCAGTAGAAATGGATTTTGGTGTTTGGAAATTGTTACCAAATCAATCCAATCTCTTGGACCAAAAATAAATTCTTTCTTTTTTTGCTTTGGATTCGATAACGCCAAAATCTGCATCATTTGGGAGGTAACTGTGTCCCGATAGCATATATCTGTGGTCAATGTAATCAGCCTCTATCCCTGGATTTTGCAAAGTTTTTGCAACGATAAGCTTAGTGTGATATTTTTGTTTTGACCTGTGCAAGAATTTGAATACATGATAATATGGCGATGAGATGAGGCATGTTGTTTAAGATGTTGAATAATACATGCTCCAGTTTCCTGTGATCCTCCAGATCCTTCTGTCTCATCCCACATGTACATGTATCCTTTAGAGTCATTAAAACTGTGCACTCCTAGATTATATACATACGTATTTGGTTTGTAATAGGCAACAGGTGTGGGAAGTTTTGGGAAAGGTAAAGCTTTTCCCAGATCAAAAGTAAAAAAGTAAACATCTTCTCCTGCAAGCAACTTGTCTGAATTCAAAGAATGTCTTGCTTTTTGTGCTCGCCGAAGATGAAGTTCTTTTGTAGTCTTTGCCTCTTCCTTTTTTGTATCATTATTCTCTAAAGTAAGAATTTTCTGCAGGGAATCGCATAGCTGGCATGTATCTTTGGGCGGGGGCTTAAAATGTAAATTGAAATTAGTAGAAAACACGTGAATTACATCTCTTCTTTGACACGTTCGGTACCAGACTGAGCACATTTCTCCACGTAAAGGTTGTACGTTTATCTGATATTCAGATCAGACTCCAAATATCTCCGATTTGGCACATCAGAGAGGGTATAATTACTTTTATAAGAGGGAAACGATTCGATGTGTTCTTTCACTTTTGTCACATCGATTTTATTTGTTGGCGGCCTATGCCCTCTTTTATCAATACACGCGGATGGTTATTTACTACTCAATATTTTATAAAGACGAGCATCACTAACTTGAAATGTGTCCATAATAAACTGTTTACACACACGAACTGAAATCACTGTTGTCAAATAATCTGTCAGAATTTTCGATTTTGGTGCCTTCGATGAGTTTCTTGGACGACGTTGCTTCACCTTCGTGTTGTGGATCAGTCTGCGGAGATAGACGTTCTGCTTTGCATTATCGCCCAATTTACAAAAGGATTCGATCAATGATCGCCGTTCTGCAGGATTTACTAAATCAAAACACTTTCGTGAACATTTACAGTTCACATTTTTAAAGGATTTTGCAAGAAAATTTTTCCTACTTCTGTTCACATAAGCTTTCCCAGAACATCTTTTGGCAGAACTGACTAGCCTTTTCCATGAATATTGCTTCCTCTTCAGTTTTCTTCCTTTCTGTATCAACATATTTTCGTTTTCAGTGCTTTTATCATGGTTGTCTAACTGGGGATCGTCTTCTTCAGTGACATCTACAAATTACTAAAATATTTAGGAAGTCATTCAATGTAACTCATCAAACAGTTCACAATTCAGAAAAATTATTCCAAAACACGTGTTCAGCAATGCTTGTAATGTAACGTTCCGGTTGTAAGGCTACAATATCAATAACGATATAAACAATACACTAGTTTTGGGAAAGAAGCCTTTTATGAGTGGTCACATGAAATTACGACACATTTTAGAGGTTTGACTGTGCATACCTGAATCGGACAAATTATTATCATTGTCTGGTACATATTAAGAACTGCTATCTGCAAACGGCGTATTTTCACCGAGTGGCGAGGACATTCTGATATAAAAATCACGTATTGTGTAACAGTAGCAGATTACTATGTCTCACAGTACGCCAAGACAAAGATACTGGTGTTTCAAACTGACTTATACTAAATAACTTCGGAACATTTCGACTCATTTACTCTGTGGTCAGTGCATGTTCTGCCATCTAGCGTAAGAAATGTCAAATTGTGACTTACCGCCTCGGCAACTGAAAGGTTAAATACTCGGGAATCTGTTAAGACATATAAGTCACTTGCAGAAAAACGGCAACTTACACTGATTGGCTTCTGAGCCCTCCGTATAGTACAATGAGCAATGATTTATACGTATAATAAATAAATGAGAAGTACATTATAGGAATATTTAAAAGAAATATTTTTATAGCAGCAGTTCGAGTACACGCGTTCTTCATTTGATTTCTTTCTCGACAAAATTTTGAGAAAGAGGAATCGAAGGAGTAAATATCGGTTCATTTGTAGGAGTATTTTGGAAGGAAGTAAATTCTCTTATAAAATAAAGAATATTTACTGTAGGTAATCCTACACAAAAACGCTCATGTGTAACTGTATTAGATAGCTACCTAATACAATAAATCAGCCACTTTCACCTTGATTGCAGTACAGAGTCGTAGCCTGGGTTCCACGATGGGAGAAATGGGTAGATAGCAGTGGGAAGCTACACTGATCCTTCGTATCTTGATAGCCACCCCTACTCACGCAAATAGGTAGAAGTGAGTCCTAGGCACGCTCCTTCCGCGCGATAGGACTGAGATCAGGGTGACACTGTTGACGGAGAGAGACAACAGCTACATGTCTGTATTGATGCCCTCAAACCGTTGTGACACAGTTCAGGAACGAAGGCGTCATACATTTTCTTGCTGAATGTCCAAGTCCTTTGCATGGCGACTTCGTGTGAACGAATGCAGATTATATGGCAATAGATTTCTTCTCACTAGTTATAAAAGATATCCGATTGTAACGGTTGTGCTATATTTTGACATAATATTTTTTTCCTCACAGTCATCAAATATGGCGTGTGCCTTCGAGTCCTTTATGCAGCAAATACAGACACAGAGGGCGAGTGAGATCAGACATGGAGCCTCTCATTGTCAAGAAATTTAGGAGGGAAGTTCAAACAGAAAACCTTTATGTTATTAGATAAACTTTGACATTGGTATATTCATTACTAAATAAGATTTTAATTCTTTATTGTATACAAAGTAAGCAAATAAAACCTTTTTGTGCTATTCTGAACCACACAAGGATCTGAAGTGTTACCGTGAACAAGTAGAGTGAAAGACATCCAATGACAGCGTGTATTGGTGGAGACAAGAATGGTGGCAGAGATGCGAGAGTGAGTCCTCTGTGGCCGAAGCAGGCAAAAGGTTGCAGACGTGGAGGGCCGCGATGGTATGAGGGCGAGATATGGGACAGCAGTGGGAGGGGTTCTTCACCGCAGTCCGGCGAAGAAGATGCGGCACCCGCCTCCACATTGTACCGCTACCGTTTTGGGGACTTTATCCAGATTTAACCACTAAATCAGCTCGTAACACCTAGGCTGCATTGATTTGGTGGCTACAAGTGTCAAAAGTAAAGACGGTTGCCATTTATGCACCAAATAAAGGAAATGACTGCCACCATTTTGTGAAACGACCCCTGCAGCTTAAAAGACTTGCTGGAAAGACATTTTATTAATTTTATGAATCACGTAGCGATGGTTCAGAATTGCATATACATAAGCTAAGATGTTAGGTGGAAATTTCAAATTACTGACTTAATCCATTACATTTTCCAGGTATATATTACCACGGAGAGATGTCAGGGCAGGTAAGGATTTGCATGGCGTCATCTCGCCAAAATCAGTGCTATGAAGACATCGTAGGTAAGTGAACTTTCCGACAACGTAGATCAGTGAGAAGTATAATTGCACACAACAGACTTAGTTGCATTCACATTTCTCTTGTATAACTCTGTATATCACTGTCATGGCTTGTTGTTGAAACATTAATTACTAATTTCTTTTAGTAAGGTTTCAGTACTATAATTAATAAGAAACTTTTAAGTTTCCTCTCATTGATGTGTATGTGGCCTCGTCTTCTTACATGAGATCGAGAGTCGTCAGTAACTTGTGCTTTGACTATACATGTTTTATGACACTGAACCTGGCTCAATATCGTAACTAATACAAATTCCGGTAGCCGAAACATTGCTATGGCAGCTAGTGCTTGATATCCCAAGTGATAGTAAATAGTACTAGACGTTTCAGGGATTCTATCTCATTCCATGCAAACATAACTCATGGGAGAATACTGCTGCCACCTACATAAACTGTGAGCTTTTGGCGAGCAAGATTCATCATCCATGTGGATTTAAAATTAATCACACTCTGCTACCGGTGTGAACAAAAGATTAGTTATCAGTCTAGATGACGTTTTCCCCTCTTTGAAGGACAATTTGTGATACTGCCAATCTCTCAGCTCCGTTACATCGGTTAAGAAAAGTTTTATGCTATTTTGTCTAAAACTGACATGGTGAGACCGTGGCTGTGTACAATTAATGTAGGTTGGTTCTTGCAAAGAAGAAAAGGTTTATGTTTTAGAGTAGCGCCTGCACTCCATAACGTGGAGGTAAATGGAATCCTTATTCGTTGACCTTTTACTTTCCAGCACTGAACTGACTAGAGTGTTTCGTAGCACTGTGACCTAACTATCTGCGTCTACAATCCAAGACAGCAGCTACGGACAACTGTCGTCAAAATGTTACCCATGACGGTCTGTTCTGCAGGAGGTAGTTATCCCTAATCGAGGTACACACTGAACACGTTTGACATCGTGGTAGTGGTGATTGATGTCCTGTGCGGGGGAAATCCACTATCTGACGGCAATCAAAAGTGTTGATATTGCTTATCTTATCACCACGGGAGTGGTCAAGCATTCAGATCATGAACCATGTCCGGAAATGAACGCTGTTGTGCTCAGACTGACTGCACACTTACCCCACTACGGAGTGGTGGTGTGGAAAGAGTGGGTAACTGTGAACGCGCCGCTTTTAAATGACAACACAGACTAATTGCATACGACTTGGTTTTATATTTCACATTTATCAACAACACAGATCACAAACAAAACGTATTTTCTATATTACTTACTTAGTTTTTGATGTCAGGTCCCTCTTCACATGGGTGCCTCTTGAGGACTCCTTGACATTATTAAGGGGTCATTTCGATGATGCCACAGTGGAACAGTTCTACCATGCACTCACTACCACGTACTTCGAATGTGGTGATAAGGTCTGACAAAAGATAGGCGGGGTGGACATTGGTTTCCCCTGGTGCCATGTATCGCAAACCTATACATGTAACATTCCTAAGAAACAGCTCTCGACATGGCGAGCCTAAAACCGAAGGCGTTCTACCAGTACGTGGATGACACGTTCGTGATTTAGCTGCATAGCGAAAAAATCTACAAGAATTTCTTAACAACCTCAACAGCATACATGACAATATTAAGTTCACCATGGTGTTAGAATAAAATAGATGTCTGCCTTTCCTCGACATCACGACAGAGAAGAAGACTGAAGGCACGTTAGGTCATTCTGTTTGCGGGAAGAAGACACACACCGACCTGTATCTTAACGCCAATAGCTGCCAACATGAAGCACAACGCAAATCCGTGTTCACCACCTTGGTGCACAGAGAACGAGACATGCGAAATAGTCTACCTTCCGAACTGCAACCTTGAAAAAACATTGCGCGAGAACAGCTATTGTGAGGCGCAGATAAGACGTGCTTTCCTAATCAATGAGAAGAAGAGACGACACACATGAAGAAAATAGTAAGCTCTTTGCCTCCTTTCCGTATGCTGGGCCACCCACGGCAAAGATTGCCAGGATATGAGAAAAGAGCAACATTAAACCGATCTTCCACTCATCGGCCAAAATGAAGAATATGCTGCGCTCAGTTAAGGATACTCTACGAATACAGACACCTGGTATTTAGAGCAGCAGCTACGAATGTGGCATACAATACATTGGCAAGACGCAGCGATGTATATCCCTGCTGACAACAGGCCAAACGGAGAAAGATGCAGTTGCGGAACCATATGTTCGATTTCGACAAAAAAGCTACTGTGCACGGCAAATGGGTTCTGGAAGGCTGTGGAGGTGCGAATCCATGATAACCTTGTCAACCCAGATAGTGGTTTCCAACTTGGCACCGCATCGCATGCAGCAATAAGAAAAATACGACAATAACGCTCCAGTGCGAAACCGGCGAAGACGGTTGATGTAACGGACTGGTACCAGGACGCGATGCTCGGACCCGCCAGCATGCAGGGAGCCTCTACCACTACCGGCTGCCACTCTCCCTGCCCCACCATGGGCTGTGACACCCCTTCCGGAGCCGCGCGATTGGCGCTACTGATGCAGACAATCAGAGGAGCCTGCAGTCCACAGGCTATGAGAACCAGGACAGGACAGGACAGGACAGGAGTCCGACACTCCGCCCGAAGATGACAAGTAGGAATCATGTTGAAACGCTGCAGAACGACGACTTGACTCTGCTGATAACCCGAGAAAACTTCATCATCTACATTCTTCGTTTCCACGTGGTATTCATCAATGAGGACAGAAGGTACCAGCAAAGGAGGAAAAATGCACCAGATATCTCTTAGGAGTGTCAAATTGTATTTATGATCGGCACAGTATTGAAATTTAATCGAAGGGAAAGCAGTCTGCCCCAACTGGAATGTGAGCTCATGGTTGATACATTCGACAGCGAGCGTTTTCTCTTACACCTCTGGAAACTGTAAAGGTTTCACGTCACGCAGAGTTGGTATATTCAGTGTAAATGGTGTACCAACGTGCTATTAAGATGCTGGAAAGTATGACGTCTGTGTTACGCATGTGTAGGTCAGCATATAGAGTTTAGCCAATTGATGTCGACTCTGCTCCTGTGAGGTAAAGTAATAAAATTACTCAGAAGCTCAGAATTGTGTGTGGGTAGGTGTTCCGTGATATCTATTTCTTTAATGTTTATTGCACATTAGGTAAGTTCAGAAAAGATGATTTTATTAGAGGATTATACAAGGAAGTCGTCGAAGCCATAATTACTGTTTTACTAATGGAATGTACAGAGACATCTCATAGAGGGTTGGCTACAGATCTGGACAGCAGTGTGTCACCTCAGTTACCTATACCTGGGCACTGAGCGGAATGGGGAGCTTTGCGTACGGTTAGGACGCTGTGAGGCATTTGCTCTTAATTTGTTTATCGGTGCGGAGCCTCAACACATGCTGCAATGGCTGGCTAACAATCAGTCGCTTCTGGCAGCGAGCCGAGACGGGATGTGTCCTATTTCTACAGAGGTTGCATTGGGCACGGTGCAGAGGGGCACACTTTGAAAACACTGTGGGAGAGGAACTGTCACATGTCCTGTTTGTTTTAAACAAAGAAGAAATTGTTGGTCTTCTTCCTTCGTACTGTGCTGGGTGGTATAGTATGAGAACATATGTGGTAATTGCTAAAGCAAGGAATCATGGGCTATCAGTGTTACTTTATCGATGTATTATGTGTGTTCACATATGTGTCTAATCGGATTTCCCGCAGTTATTTGCAATTCCACAGTACTCTTATAACGTCGGACGCCTCTTAGGCAACCTGATAGTCACGCCACACACTAGTAATGCAGGGATAAGTTCGTCACAGAGAGAAAATGGAGCCGGATTTGATGCATTGTTATATACTAAGCCATTGGGTATCACTGTAACTTTTTTGAAATAATGTAAATTGGTGTGCGTTGTTAAACAGTCTCATACCTGTGTGTGTTTTCTTGAATGGATAAAATCGGCAGAATTGTAACAAATAGCCAAAAACGTTAAGTGGCCTCGTACGTCGGTGTGTTTTCGGTAAAAATACCATTTTCTCCAGTACTCAGCTGGACGGGATGAAAGACTAAATTTCGAAGATCAACTGTACCTGCAGTTGATACTGCTGTTGATCGACTGACGGGGCGCACCACAAACGCTGGGTCCATCTCATAATATGTGTATCTGAAGAGTGGTGGTGACTGGAGGCTGGTGATATGGTACCATTAGGAACGTACTGCACGGATAGGGGAGGGGAGGCTGACATTTTTGGATAATAAATTATGGTCACTGAGATTAGGGTGAAAGCATTTGACCATTAGGAAACGCCTACGTAAACTAGAGTGCAAATGGCCTACCTGGTAACCTTCTTCGATCATAAATTACAGTAATTGAGTTGACTGTTATAGGTCATTAATTAGATTCTAAATAAACAAAAATAAGAGCCCAAGTGATTAGTTTATTTACATTAGTGAACCCAAAAGTGCAATGTTCCGCCAGGACAGTGGAGTGTTCTGAGGCAGAAATCAAAAGAATCAGAGAACGCAATCAATGAAAGAAATATTGTTTTACACTCAACTTTGGTACGGAGCGTCAGTATCCATATACAAGTCTTTGACAAAGATGAGATAATTACACACTTTAACAGTTCACTATACAGAAATAAACATAAATTTTGACGCCAGTTATGATGTACTTCTTTCGTAGAGAAAGTTCCTACAGCACTCTGATGATCCTCGACAGCTGTTAACTGGGGCTCCTCGACAACTGGGCAAGAACTCAGCAAGAACTCGGCTAGAACTGGTTAGAACTGTAGTCGGGTAGTCTCTTATCCACGTGATCCTTGGCACCGATGGCGCCTTCAGCTCAAGAGACGTGACACACAAAATGCGGCCAACTCTTGGGCGGCGCCGGTCCCTGTCGTTGTCGGACAACAGCGGAACTCCTAGCGCCAACCTCTGTACAGGGAACGATTGCCTCCCCTGTGGTAACGACTGGCTACGATATCACAATTAGGTTTATAAAGTTCATCGTTTCTTCAGATGGTGACAATAGGTCAAGTGACCGGATTGTTTGCGTAGGGAAAACAATGCTCCCCATTCGGACTGAACAAACCCTGCCACACTACTAACATGGGTGCCCATGATTCATGCAGGAATGGTTGATAGCTTACCACAGGCGGAAAAAGTAATACTCGAGGAATCTGTGAAGGTAGAAGCAAATAATAAACTACTATAATTCAATAAAGAAATTTATAGAAACTTTTTCGAATGTGGTATCCCCCACGTTGGCTAAACTATCTACACAATACAATTATGCGTAGAGCCCCCTGCGGGTTCGCGGGTTAGAATAGGCCCGCGGTATTCCTGCCTGTCGTAAGAGGCGACTAAAAGAATTCTCACATGTTTCGGCCTTATGTGATGGTCCCCTCTCGGGTTTGACCTCCATCTTTCTAAATTATTCCGAAGAGCGAGCCAACTGGGGAAGGGCGCCTTACGTGGTGCACTGTATCCGTCGTGCATTGAGACCTTTAGCCGGCTTTTTCGTCGTTTCAATGTTGTCCCGCTCGTTTTCCATCTCTTGGGCGAGGATACGTCCCTGGGTGCGATTCCCACGCTGCACTCTGCAGTGTTTCTTTTAACTGCGACGACGACTTTGGACAGTTTTGCACCTAAGATCCAGCACGGTAGCCAGTCCGTTGTGGTGGGGCCGCCATGTACCCTCTTGGTTGTAGCCCCCTGACAACACAGGGATCGCTCTACTGATGCCTGCGCCGTTAACTCCCCACGTATGCCAAGGAATAGATGCCCGTCTCCCTGGGGCATCAGGACTCCCGGCAATGGCCATCCTGCCAGGTGGCTATTGCTGCGGCTGGGTGGCGCCCGTGGGGAGGGCCCTTGGTCGGAGTAGGTGGCATCAGGGCGGATGACCCGCAATGAAGCGTGGTACATCATCTCTCGCTGGCGGCCAGCCGCCAGCAGTCTCTAAGCGTTCTCGGGCTCAATTTAATGCTGAAAAGTACAATCCGAAAACGTTCCCCTCTCTGGCCACGCCGTGGGAGGAGCGTAAGTCTCAGGATGGAGGTAATAGTTATTCGCCCCGATTCTTAGTTTGTACGAGAGCTGATGGGGAGTCTTTTCTCTCCACAAAGCCTCAGTTCTTCGTCGAGCATTTAGAGGACAAGTTTGGGGAGGTGGAGGGCTTGTCAAAAATGCGCTCTGGATCGGTCCTGATCCAAACGGCATCCTCTGCCCAGTCACGACGGTTGCTTGCTTGTGACAAGTTGGGGGATGTTGCTGTTACGATCACGCCGCATAAGAGTTTAAATATGGTTCAGGGAGTTATTTACCATAAGGACCTTCTTTTGCAGTCTGATGACGAGCTGCGCGCCAACTTAGAGCGCAGGGGTGTACATTTCGTCCGGCGCGTTCATCGGGGTCCGAAGGAAAATCAGATAGCTACCGGTGCCTTCATCTTGGCCTTCGAGGGTGATACGTTACTGGAAAAGGTCAAGGTGATGGTCTACCGATGTGACGTCAGGCCCTATATTCCTCCCCCGATGCGGTGCTTCAAGTGCTGGAAGTTCGGCCATATGTCTTCCCGCTGCACTTCCAGCCTCACATGTCGAGATTGCGGACGCCCGTCGCATCCCGATACTCCATGTGCCCCGCCTCCCATCTGTGTCAACTGCGGGGAGCACCATTCACCTTGCTCGCCTGACTGCAAAGTCTTTCAGAAAGAGCGCAAAATTATGGAATATAAGACCCTGGACCGGCTGGCCTATACTGAGGCCAAAAGGAAATATGACAGACTCCATCCTGTGAGAATGACATCTTCTTATGCAGCTGCTACGACAACTATGCTAGCCCCATCAGTTTCGAGACTTCCAGCCAGCTCGATAAGCAGTAAGACTCCTCCTGCCCCCTTGCCTGTGGGGGGCTCTACCCAACCGGTTGCTCCTGCACCATCTACCTCAGGAGCAACCTCCTCCCACCCGTCGGGGATGTCCGTCCCCGCTTCTCAGCCGGAGAAGCGTCTAACTTCTTCGGCTACTCTCGCCCGTAAGAGTTCCCTTGGGACCCTCCCTTCCCAGGGTTCCACCAGCGGGAAGGATGACGGCCGCCAGTGGCATAAGTCCTCACCAGCGGCCGGGCGTAGGGCTTCACGATCCTCCTCTGTCCCGGAGACTGAATCGGTGAAGCCTTCCCAGCCGGTGCAACCCAAGGTTCAGCGAGAGAAGTCCAAGAGAAAGACCTCTAAGGCCAAAGAACTTGCGGTGGCGCCAACCCCACCGCACCTTTCGCGCTCTGCGTCTGAGGATGCAGTCGAGATTCTAGCGTCCGCTGAGGACCTTGATCTCGCTGGTCCCTCAGACGCCATGGATGCCTCTCGTACAGGTACTGAATCGGTGGCAGTGAGTGAACAAGCGGCGTAAATTGCCTTCCCAGTCCTTTCACGCCTTTCTCAGCCATGGACAATATCATCCTCCAGTGGAACTGCGGCGGTTTTTTCCACCATCTAGCTGAGCTCCAACAACTTATCAGCCTTCACCCTTTCTCCTGCATTGCTCTTCAGGAAACTTGGTTTCCAGCAATGCGAACCCCCGCCCTCCGTGGCTATCGGGGTTATTATAAGAACCGGGCAGCATATGAAAGGGTGTCGGGTGGCGTCTGCCTCTATGTCCTTCACACTCTGCACAGCGAGTCTGTCCCTCTCCACACACCTTTAGAGGCTGTCGCTGTTCGGGTGTGGACGCCGCAGGCTGTTACCGTCTGCAGTCTTTACCTTCCACCGGATGGTGATGTCTCGCAGCATGTCCTGGCTGCGCTGATAGCCCAATTGCCGCCACCTTTCTTGCTATTGGGCGACTTCAACGCCAATAACCCTCTGTGGGGTGGGTCAGTGGCAACAGGTCGAGGCGCCATCGTTGAGCATTTATTGTCGCAGCTCGATCTCTCGATTTTAAATGATGGTGCCTTCACACACTTCAGTGTGGCACATGGCACATACTCCGCCATTGACCTTTCAATATGTAGCCCTAGCCTCTTACCGTCTGTCCAATGGAGTGTGCATGACGACCTGTGTGGTAGTGACCACTTTCCGATCTTTCTGTCACTACCACAGCGTCACTCTTCTGGGCGCCCTAGCAGATGGGCTATGAATAAGGCTGACTGGGACTTGTTCTCCTCCACTGCCGCTTTTGAGTCTCTCTCTAATGACGACATTGATGCGGTGGTTCAATCGGTCACCACCGGCATCGTTACTGCCGCCGAATCTGCCATTCCCCGTTCTTCTGGGTCCCCTCGGCGGAAGGCTGTGCCTTGGTGGTCGCCTGAGATCGCTGAAGCGATTAAAGATCGCCGGCGGGCGCTCCAGCGTCACAAGCGACATCCCTCCTTAGACCGCCTTATCGCCTTCAAACGGCTGCGTGCGCGGGCCCGCCTCCTTATCCGCCAAGGCAAGAAGGAGTGCTGGGAGCGGTATGTGTCCACCATTGGCCTCCATGTCACTCCTTCGCAGGTCTGGGCCAAGATTCGACGCGTCTACGGCTATCGGACCCCTGCCAGCGTCCCTGCGCTCTCACTGAATGGAGCAGTTTGTACTGACACCGACGTCATTGCCAATCGCTTAGCAGAGCATTTTGCTATGAGTTCCGCTTCTGCGAATTACCCCCAGGCCTTCCGCACCATTAAAGAGCGGATGGAACGTCGGAGCCTTTCTTTTCGCACCAACGCTTCTGAACCCTTCGCAGTGCCCTAGCTGCTTGCCCTGATACCGCTCCTGGGCCAGATGGCATCCACTGTCAGATGCTGAAACACCTTTCAGTGGACTGCCAGCGGCGCCTTCTCGATCTTTACAACCGTCTTTGGGTCGAGGGGGTGTTTCCGTCGCAATGGCGGGAAGGCGTTGTCATCCCCGTTTTGAAACCTGGAAAGACCCCTCTGGAGGTGGACAGCTACCGCCCCATTAGCCTCACCAACGTTCTTTGTAAGCATCTCGAACGGATGGTGAGCCGGCGCTTAAATTGGGTACTGGAGTCTCGGGGCCTTCTGGCTCCGTCTCAGGGTGGGTTCCGGAAAGGCCGCTCCGCCGCCGACAATCTGGTGAGCCTGGAGTCGGCCATCCGTACTGCCTTTGCCCGCCGTCAGCACCTGGTCGCTGTCTTTTTCGACATGCGGAAGGAGTACGATACGACATGGCGTCATCACATCCTTTCTACGCTTCATGGATGGGGTCTTCGGGGCCCTCTGCCGATCTTTATCCGCAATTTCCTGTCGTATCGTACCTTCCGCGTGCAAATCGCAGCCTCCTATAGTTCCACCCACGTCCAGGAGAACGGTGTGCCACAGGGTTCTGTTTTAAGTGTCTGCCTGTTTTTAATAGCCATTAACGGGCTCGCTGCGGCCGTGGGAAATTCTGTCTCTGCTTCCCTGTATGCTGACGACTTCTGCCTTCATTACAGCTCTACTGGCATTGCAGCTGTTGAACGTCAGCTACAGGGCGCTATCCGTAAGGCGCAGTCTTGGGCTGTAGCGCATGGGTTTCAGCTTTCGGCAGCCAAGACCAGCGTTATGCATTTCTGCCGGCGCCGAACAGTTCATCCTGAGCCGCGGCTTTATCTTGCCGACGAACTCCTTGCTGTGGTGGAGACCCACAGGTTTTTGGGGGTGGTTTTCGATGCCCGGTTGACTTGGCTGCCTCATATCCAGCAGCTTAAACAGACGTGTTGGCGGCATCTAAACGCTCTGAGATGCTTTAGCCACACCCGCTGGGGCGCCGACCGCTCTACCCTGTTGCGGCTCTACCAGGCGTTAATCCAGTCCCGTCTGGATTATGGGAGCCTGGCTTATGGCTCAGCATCCCCATCTGCGTTACGGGTGCTGGACCCAATTCTCCACAGCGTGATACGCCTTGCCACTGGTGCTTTCCGCACCAGCCCTGTGGACAGCGTACTTGTGGAGGCAGGTGTACCTCCACTGCGGTTCCGGCGCCAACGTTTGCTGGCCGCTTATGCTGCCCATGTTCTAAGCTTGCCCGGGCATCCAAATTATCGTGTCCTGTTCCCGCAGTCAGTCGTCCATCTGCCAGACCGTCCGCCCCGGTCGGGTTGTCCGATCGCCGTACGCGTCAAGGAGCTTCTCTGCGGGCTTGGGTTTTTCCCTGTTCCACCTCCTTTCCGGGCGCCTCTGCGTACACCCCCGTGGTGTGTTCCTCGCCCTTGCCTTCGGCTCGACTTGGCACAGGGCTCGAAGGACTCGGTCCCTCCACAGGCCTTCCGCCGCCGCTTTTATTCGATCCTGGCCACGTATCAGGGCTCTGGAATTGTTTACACCGACGGTTCGATGGTTGCTGGTCGTGTCGGGTATGCGCTAACTCTAAGGGACCATTCCGAACAACGGTCCTTGGCGGCTGGCTGCAGCGTTTACACTGCTGAGCTAGTCGCCATCTTTCGAGCCCTAGAGTATATCCGCTCCTGCTCAGGTGAGTCCTTCGTTATCTGTAGCGATTCCCTGAGCGGTTTACGAGCTCTCGACCAGTGTTTTCCTCGTTCTTGTCTGGTGATGGCTATCCATGAGTCCCTGCATACTCTTGCGCGTTGCGGCCGCTCTGTGGTCTTTGTGTGGACCCCTGGTCATGTCGGTATCCCAGGCAATGAACATGTTGACCGCCTGGCGAAAGAGGCCACGAGTAAACCATCTCTGGATGTTGGCCTCCCAGAGGCTGATTTGCTGGCAGTCCTCCGCCGAAAAGTTTTTGCGCTTTGGGACGCTGAATGACGCAATCGGATCATGCCCAATAAACTCCGTGCCATCAAGGAGACGACGACTGTGTGGCGGTCCTCCATGCGAGCCAACCGCAGGGACTCAGTCGTCCTTTGTCGGCTCCGCATTGGCCACTCCCGGCTAACACACAGTTATTTACTGCGCCGGGAGGACCCTCCTGTATGTCGCTGCGGGGAGGCTTTGACGGTGGCCCACATTCTGTTGGCCTGCCCCCTTTTAGCTGTGGTCAGGCAGACATTTGCGCTGCCTGATACGCTCCCTGCCGTTTTATCTGATGACCCTGTTATGGCTGCCTTAGTTTTACGTTTTATTAGGGCAGGGAGTTTTTATTCTTTCATCTGAGTGTTTCTGCTTTATTTTATTTTTTGTGTTGATTCTGGCCTTTGGCCTATGATTTTAAACTGATCTTTTAATGTGTTTCTAAGCGGTTGGCTTTTCCTTTTTTATTTCTATGGTCGGCCAACCACTGTCACACTCTGTGTGGTTTTAGTTCGTTTTGTCTTGTCCTTGTCTCCGTTTCTCTTGTTCTGAATCGTCTGTGATCTATTCTGTTCCTCGTTTTTATTCTCTGTGGGTGTTCTTTGTATTTGGAAAAAGGGACCGATGACCGTAGCAGTCTGGTCCCTTTCATCCCCCAAACCAACCAACCAACCAATTATGCGTAGATCATCAACCTAACATTCATCTCCTTGAGTTAAACAAGTCCCTTAGCCAACGTTGCGTTTCTACGTACTATCTAATGCATGATATTTATTTCAGTTAATAGACAACATATGCACACCAGAAACAGCGAACCCCAGGAGATATTACGACAACATCACAAAACACCGCCTGTGGATTTTATAATAGTCTCAGTTCGGCGACGAATAAACCTCGTTGTTTCGGGTAAGGCCTATCCAACCAAAGCGACTCACTGATGGTTTGATCCCATAGAGTTACAAGACTGTCCGTATGCTGACTGCTGCATTTAACCCGCTATTCCAAATAGACTCAGACTGTTTTCTATGGGATGGAGATGGGATGATTTAGCAGGCCCATCGAGGTGCCATAGAGTTCTACAGTGTTCGTCAAGCCAGGAAATCATGTGTGCAGCCCTTTGACCACAGCTGTTGTCATCCTGGAGGAAGGGAATGTGCACAGCATACTAATCATGAAGATGTAGAAGAATCGGCAACATTAGGAGATCGATATTGGTCAAATAAACATCCTGGTTTATGTTCACGGGATCTGAATTAGTGAGACCAAGTCATGAAGTACAACCTCCAAACACTGCAGGTTTAAACAGCTCAACGGGTCATCGCTGCTTTATACGTCTTGCATAACCTGAAAGACGACTCGTCGAAGCACAGTACGTGCCTACAGAGAGCTACTCTCCAGATCCTGTGTCTTTAGGCACGTTAAAGACTTGCAGCTTGAGAAGCTACTGTAAGAAATGGCCTTTTACTATGTATCAGACTACAAAAGTCCATTTCGTGCAGTTTCCTTCGCCATTTTGGCTCCGAAAATTGAGATCCATCTGCATTCACTAACAGCAGTAATTTCTGTCGAATTCGGAACCGACTGATTGACAAGATACGACGCTTGTGTACTGTCCATGTCGGTTATTATAGTTTTTCGATGACCGTTCGGCGCCGCGTTACTGGTCTGCAAGTGGTATACTATTCTCTGAAGTATCGCTGGACGCTCTGCGGTGATATACCAACTTCGTTCATGATGTGGTAATGATTACGTCGAAACACAACACTATTCTGACATGTATTTACGTCGACCCACCTTACTAAACTGATTCCATACAACCGATTAGCACATACACATCACGTACTGCCATGACTTACATCGGTGGTGGAGGGTCATACGGCTGTCTGTTACTACGGGGGCGTGCTCAAAAGTAAAGCCTCCGATTTTTTACATGGAAACTCTTAAAGCTTTTTAAATAAAACAAGCGATATTAATATTCTACACCTTAATTCTTCATGTCTATATATTTGCAGCCGTCTGAGACTAGAGGGCTTAGACTAGTAGCGGCGGTTTGTAACATAATGATGTCGGTGCGTGAGAAATAGCGTGCTGTACTCGAGTTCCGAAATCGAAGGGCTAGTCCACACATGGAGCGCCCTCTCCTTCAGCATTTCAGCATTAAAATGCGTGTTCGGGCGTCAGTCACAATTCTTTGAATACTTGAGTAGTATTCAAAGAAATGTGACTGACGCCAGAACACTTGGGACTTACATGCATCGAGAATAGAAAATAGTGCATTGAGAATGGCTAGCCACTAGCCGAAATCTGGATTTGTATAATAAAATCTAAAAAAGGACGACTGATGGCTGCATTCTGTAATTTATAAGCCACATAACAGTCGCTGAGTGCACCCACTTTCCGAATGGAACGTAACCTGAATGGAAGGTAACGTTAATTATGTACTTTAACAGTATTATAAAATTGGGATACATCTTTCACCATATCAACTGGGCCTGGTGGAGCTATTGTGCTTTATAGCAAGGGAACTTAGTGTCTCCCTTATTGGCAAATTCCACTGAGCGCAATGTCGTCTGAAGTCGGAAAGAAAAAGTAATGACATCTGATCCCACGATTTATCTGGAAATGCATAACGACATCTGACTGAATGTCTTCAGAACAACTAATCAGGGAATGAATTTCATTGCAGATTGAACGCAACGGTTCTCGAAGAAGACAGCTATTCCCATCTATGACAGTAGGTGAAAAGTTGCGGTGGGATGCCTGTAGCAGAAAAGACTAGTTAATCATACTCCATGAAAAGGACATGTATTATTTATTACTTCTCCTCAAAGTTTAACAGTCACTTAACAAGTAAGATTCACCTTCAGTGTAGGGTTCCCTACGAGATATGATTTCTTAATACATTCTATGAACATTATTCTGTTAGCAAAGGATCAGGTATGGTTAGTCCTGTGAACACACTAAAAATTCAAGTACTCGCTACAGTTGTGGAGGGAAACCATGTGAGATAGTCCACACTTTGTACCTGCACAGCGAGTGGACTAATGTGTGCAAATTTAGCTCACCACTTAGCGCTCAAATGGACAGAACATCTGAACTGTCTTCTCAAGCCCAAGGTGTTAAACAGACATTCTATATAAATATGAACCTGGCCCTGTAAATCAGCTAATATCATGTGTGGATCGTAACAAAAATCAGCAGAAATGCTGCTGTCGCTTAACTAGAATGCATGAATTAATAAAAGTGAAAGTTTGGTGTCTATTCTAGGAAGACAAAAACAGCTACTCCCTTTTTTATTTTATGTATAATTTATCAACAGTGCTTTCAGGGGTCAGGTGATACACAACAATCTTGTTCTATTACTTTCAACACTCAGTAACAAAATATTTAACTCTTGGACATTCGAACTGACGATTATTAAAATCGTTATCTCTAATATAAGAAAATTTTTTACCACAGGAAAGACTAGTTAAGATCTCCATTAGCTCATTTACATCTATGATGTTATAGCTGGTCAGTGCACTTAGTTGGTGGAGAATAAACTTACTTTTTGATTGGTTGGATTGTAGGGGTTGAAGGGACCAGACTACAAAGGCCATCGGTCCCTTTACTTTTTGAACGAATGAAAAAACTCTCATGTACTCAGTGTGATGGTAGGTTAGTATCCTAGCTTTTGATATTCAGTGGTCAAAGTGTACACAAACTGGAGTGAGCAAAATCTCGACTCAACTGTGGCCTAATGGCTCAAATGACTCTGAGCACTATGAGACTTAACTTCTGAGGTCATCAGTCCCCTAGAACTTAGAACTACTTAAACTAACTAACCTAAGGACATCACACACATCCATGCCCGAGGCAGGATTCGAACCTGCGACCGTAGCGGTCGCACGGTTCCAGACTGTAGCGCCTAGAACCGCTCGGCCACACCGGCCGGCTGTGGCCTAATGTGCGATGGTACTTTACCAAGTGGCATCTGCAACGGAGTTGTCTCTGTGCTGGATCTGAAACGCTAATTCCCTACTCTGGCCTTGACTGAATTCACTCAGTCTCAACTTTTCTGCATTCCATAGAACGTTAATTTTTCCATAGTCGAAATAATGGCTATTACACACTCGCTAAGGTTGGAGTGATGTGCACAACTTATTTGCCTGCAAAAATTCCCACAGGAATAATTAACCACCTCTTTGCTATCTGTCGCCACGATATGTGAAGTTTATCATCCACACTTCACAGAAAAGAGTTTCAATGCCCTCGCTAATTTACCACATTTTTGTGGTCCGCCACAAGACAAGAGAGATATTTAGCAATTTTATTTCTCAAACTGCTTTTATATAATAGGGATCTTCCCACCGTCTGCATCGCCCAGTATGGCTTCAGTCAATCGCCGTCTCTCTTGAGGTGAATTTTATTTTTCTTGCCAGCCTTGTTAAAGCAACCCAGCCATTTACCTTCGGTTCTGGCCATATTTACATTAAAAGGAATAATGTATTGTTCTGGCATTATCCCTTTCTGTGCTGAAGCTCGTCGTTCTCGTGTTAAGTGGGGTTTTCCAATGCCATTAACCTCCTGCTCGGTTCGTCCCCAAAATGCGTTTCACTTTAACTTGTTTATTCATGCCCCTGTCCATATATTGGTTGATATTGTTTTGTTAGTTTTCGGTACCCTAAGTGCACTTGGAAGCCGCACGTGTTACTCACTACAGCATAAGATCATGACTTACTGTAACCAACTATTTTCTAAAACATCTCAGATGTTGAGGTCTGGTGCAACCTCCCAGGGTGGGGATGGCTGCCACATAGTTGTTACAAGAAACGACTCTGTGGCGCCAAACGCTTGGCCCAATTGGGTGGAAGCTAGAAATGCCAGTGCTTCTTACTCAGTCTTTCACCAGTTTACCAAACCAAATTTCGAATAAGAGATCGGTAGAAAATTCCACAGTATGTGTCTGGATCTGACATACTTTAAGAAGAATGGGACAAACTGCCTCCGACCGAGTTACACCACAAATCAGCCTTGTAAGAAAAATCACAATCGGCGTGTCCAAGCATCTACAACAAGAATCAAGAAAGCTGTACTGATTCTGCGGTCTCATGGGCACTACCAATTACTCACACATTCATACATAAGAGACCTATCCGTGTTTCCTTATGGGTAAAGGAAGGCATAGAATGCTGATTCGAGATAAGATGAAATAAAATAAGATGAAATAAAATCTAGAAATATGGTTCCCAACGCAATCCTTCTCCCAATCATGGCTATGTGATAAGCAAATAGCAGAGAAGACATCCGCTGGACTAGGTGAAGCCAAGATAATCATTTACAATGGTACTTTAATAAAAGGTAGATGAGACAGGTACCTTTTACCTTGTAAGGAACTCGAGAACTTATTTTGTGACATCACACACCATGAAAATTGCCAATCAGATGGCCCCAGTTGGGCGCCAAAAATGTAGTGAACTCGGGCAATTAAATACAATAAAACACAAATGTTTCATAATTAAAGGGTTCATGTATGAATGTAAATGATTGCATTTACGATCAAAACATGAAAGAAATGTATTTTTCGTGCTGTTTATACAAACCAAAACAAAATTATAAATCTCAGGGCCGATTTGACTGGGCGTGGACAAGACTCAGTTATTAAGGGGAAGCAGGAGGGGACGAATCGTCTCACCATTACTCATTATCGTTCGTTGTGTAGTGCTGTTAGAGGCAAGTGGTGCGTCGGTGTGGCGCGTCGCTTTGGAGCTGTGCTGCGAGTGTCGCCTGCCCTCATCAGCAACCACAGCGTTGTTGCAGGTCCGAGGTACGATCTCCGCGTTGTCTGCCTGTTGTCGGTTGCGTGGCCGAAGCTGTGTTAGCACGGCGTCGGAAGGCGGATGTTTGTGCTGGGTGCAAGAGCGCCCATGTCCTCTAGCTTCAGCGGTGTTTCCACGACTCCCTATTTTCGCTTCCCCTCCATCTCTCAGCACAACTCCTCTTCGAATCATTATTCCTTTCAGCGTTGTCACTGGCGGGCGAAATTTTCAATGTAGCCCAATGGCAGATCACTGTTTCATTGCCACGCCTCTCCGTGCAGGGCGGAAAGTTTCTGTCTGGCGTGGGCTGGCGTGTGGCTCGTGAATTGGCGTCTTTATCAGGATTTCACATTCTTAAGATGTTTTCCTGCATTCCGAGGCTGTTGAGAGAGCAACGACACAGCACTTCCTTATAACCGTTCTCTGCGAGAGCCCTGGACAGACTCATGTTTGGGATCTGTCTCAAAATCTGCCGGCGTCGGTCATTTACAAGGAATGCCCCCACTATCGAGGAAAGCATCCTCTTTAGAACGCTAGTTTCTTTCACACGCCTCCCTGCGCCGATGCCCCGCGCTTTTTGCAAGCTCCTCCCTGTGCACGTGGGAGCTGGAAGTGTCGGCACATCCCTGTTTTTTAAGGCAGGTGAAGTGACTGCCGTAAGGCAAGAAGAACTCAGATGCTTTCGCGCATACATTCTTGGCATTCCCTCCTAATGGCAGCAGATGTCCATCAGCTCTCGGCACACTTCTTGTTGTAAGACGGGCCCTTCGCATCGTGTCCCTTCTCGAGCAAGACGAGGACATCGGTCCGGCTTTCCACGGTGTGCTTGCAGAGTGACTGCACCCGGGGGCTCGCCCCAGGGAGTCTGGCCCCTTCCTCCTCCATGGCCGCTCGCGGAGACTTGGCGAAAGTGGCTATGGTATTACAGCCTCTTACAATGATACCTTGAAACATCCTCTGAAGACCTTGCCGTCGTGCGTCCATAGCAACATATCCACTCCTAAGAAGCTCCACCTGCTTTTACCTGTTGGTCTCGACCAAGAAGAAACCATTTCGTAACCGCTTAATAAACTTTAAAGTGTCAGAAAGCCCTTCTAAGCCTTATGAATGTGGAAGGGGGACACATTTCTAACGTCTTCCTTTTGATCATTACAAACATTCTGATTTACGATTCCTTGAGCCCCGTCGCTAAATACAATTTGATTATCGGGAAGACAAGCCCACTTATTCGTTGTACGAGTGGGTGGGAGTACTTCCAGACGGTACACCCACCACGATGGAAGTTGAAAAATTTAATTTCGAGGGTTCTATCTCGGCCCCACGAGCAGCTAGGGATGGGTCCGCTCAGACAGAGCCCTACTTCCCCGAGTAAGCGTTATACAGCCGAGTGTGGCAGGACCAAAGAGGTCGCCTGCTAACGACTGTCCCACCTCATTAGCCATGCGTCTCATCAGTGACCAACACACCTTAAGACAGAGAGTTTTTTTAGAAACGTTTGTACCGTCCTCATGACCCAGGTGGTTAAACGGAGATCCACAGTCCCTGTGACATAAAACGCTCCACCGCCGCACCGCACGGTGGTCACTGGAGCATGTCCTGAGGCTACAGTGACAGAGGATCAACAGCTCTCAGCAGTCCAAGGGTCACCAAGCCCGTACGCAGAAAGTGAATCCTGACCCCCTGAGAGCAGTACATTGTTACTGAAGTTATATTTCTATAATACGTCAAATACAAGTAATGAAATTTGAAATATAATCTGTCTATAAAGACGAAAAGGAAAAATGTTTTTATTTGGTTAAAGATGCGCACAAGACAACCAAATGTCAACATATCCCGCAGGTCAGCATTAAAGTGGCCGGCCGTTGTGACCGAACGGTTCTAGCCGCTTCAGTCCGGAACTTCGCTGCTGCTACGGTCTCAGGTTCGAATCCTGCCTTGGGCATGGATGTGTGTGATGTCCTTAGGTTATTTAGGTTTAAGTGGTTCTAAGCCTAGGGGACTGATGACTTTAGATGTTAAGTCCCATAGTGCTTAGTCATTTGAACCAACATTAAAGTGTGAGTTCTGTGATAAATACACTGAATTTTTATTAGTAGCTTTACAGAGCCAGGTAATACAAATTACGTACACAAGCAACTGTGATATGTGGAAGCAGCCTACAAGTCTCCAACTGTCTACTGAAAGAGTGTGACGTCAGGTTATATAGCCGACATACATAGTGTATCTCAAGGCAATGGGCCGAAGTTATGTAGACAATAGAAAACTCTAACCTGAAGTTTTTTCAGAACAACGAGTGAAAATCCATAATTATTGATACATAAATAGACACCATCACGAGTGGACACGTTCTCGTTCATGAACAACTCATAATATAGACATTTAGCACTGTAGTACGACGCTGGGTACTCTATTAATGCTCTTACACTACATGTTCATAATTACTTTGCCCTGGTGGTCGCACTACCTGTTTATATTACGGATATACACTGAATAGCCAAAAAAATTGGTACACTTGCCTAATATCGTATAGAGCCCCCGCGAGCACGCGGAAGTGCCGCAACACGTCGTGGCACGGACTCTACTAATGTCTAAAGTGCTGCTGGAGGGATGGACACCATGAATCCAGGAGGGCTGTCCATACATCCGCAAGATTACGAGGGGTGGAGATCTCTTCTGAACAGCACGCTGCAAGGCATTCCAGATATGCTCAATAATGTTCACGTCTGGGGAGTCTGGTGGTCAATGGAAGTGTTTAAACCCAGAAGAGGGTTCCTGGAGCCACTCTCTAGCAATTCCGGACGTGTGGGGTGTCGCATTATCCTTCTGGAATTGCCCAAGTCCGTCGGAATGCACAATGGACATAAATGGATGCAGGGGACAGACAGGATGCTTACGTACGTGTCAGCTGTCAGTCGTACGTAGACGTGTCGGGGACCTACATGGCTCCAAGTGCACACGCCCCATACCATTAGAGAGACTCTACCAGCTTGAACAGTCCATTGCTGACATGCGGGGTCCATGGATTCATGAGGTTGTCTCCATACCCGTACACGTCCATCCGCCCGATACGTTTTCAAACGAGTCTCGTCCTACCAGGCAACATGCTTCCAGTCTTCAACAGTCCAATTTCGGTGTTAACGGGGGTAAAGCTTTGTTTCGTGCAGTCTCAAAGGTACACGAGTGGGCCTTCGGCTCCGAAAGCCCATATCGATGATGTTTCGTTGAATGGTTCGCACGCTGACACTTGTTGACGGCCCAGCATTGAAATCTGCAGAAATTTGCGGAACGTTTGCACATCTGTCTCGCTGAACGATTCTCTTCAGTCGTCGATGGTCCCGTTCTTACAGGATCTTGTTTCGGCTGTAGCGACGTTGGAGATCTGATGTTTTACCGGATACCTGATATTCACGGTACACTCGAGAAATGGACGTACGGGAAAACCCCCACTTCATCGTTACCTCGGAGATGCTCTGTCCTATCGCTCGTGCGCCGACTACAACACCACGTCCAAACTCACTTAAATCTTGAAAACCCGCCATTACAGCAGCAGTAACCGATCTAACAACTGCTCCAGACACTTGTCTTATATATGCGTTGCCGGCCGCAGCGCCATATTCTGCCTGTTTACAAATCTCTGTATTTGAATACTCATGCCTATATCAGTTTCTTTGGCGCTTCAGTGTAACTGCTAATTAACGATTGGTCTCCACATGGTATATATTTCAAATTATGTATGTCTCAAACAAAATTAAGGATACTTATACAAGGAGATCTTCTAACTACATGGAACATCATTTTCTCAAACTCACTCATTGTTTAGCTCCGAAAGTACCTCTCTATGATTCTACGGATAAGTGCACTGCACACCAGTAGCAAAATTAAAACAATTACGATCACGGAGCGTATAGTAGAAAATGGCGAATTTTTTTCTTACCGTAACAGTCAGCTGTTCGCAACTGCTGTCATTGACTCTGAAATAACATGCCGTAGATCCAGAAATGCGAAAACGCACCTTTTTTTTACCTATATCAACAATTCGAACTTCAAGAGTGAATCCGGAACATCACTCACATAGCCACAGAGCCACCTGACGTATGTACAGAGGTAACACTGACGATTTCTTCGGAGAATCCTAGGAGTAAAATAAAATTAAATTCTCAGAGCAACTTGAAAGCCCTACAATTTGACTTCACTTAAGAATCTTGCACTTCACTTTAGCTGCTTAGTAATTCAAGTATCTTCTCTCTTTACATTACAAGGTGACAGGACTGCATCCCACAGGATTCTACCATAAAAAAGTCCTCGGATTTTGCTGAGAATGAAATCCGGTATCTTCGCTCAACGTATCTTGACCTCTAGACCACACAGGCGGCCATGAAATGATAATACAGACGATTCGGAACGATTTTCAATATTAGACGAATCACTCTAGAATAGAAATGATGGCCTAGAACTTATTGTTAGGGACAAGTACGTTTCCAAGAACAATTACTGCAATGCATAACGTACTCGCAACAGAAGATCGCCCTAAAAAGTTTTACGATATGGAAATGTTGAAAGCACATTAACAACTGAATATCCAAGGTGTTCAATCGACTAGGGTAGGACGCGATTGTTTAGGAGTGAACACATAACTCCGACAACCATGGAGCACATGTGGCCGACAAGCAAAATTCTGAATAGGTGATCCTTAAGTGCAAGACGTTCAACACTTAGTAGTCAGGCTATTACGCCTAATACTGAAGGGGAAAGCAGCGCTTCCAGCGTAGGACTCGATAGTCAATTACTAAACCATACATAGAGGAAAATCACACTTTCTGCCAAGAGAGAACTGGCAATTAGTCGTTCAGAATCTCTTCCACTTTTTAAGCGATTCTTTACCACTCACTGTTTCTTTCTTGTATAAAGTGAAGAGCCTAGTTACTGAAAATCCATTCAACCTTCGCTCTGATTTATTTATAATATTATCGCAGGCGCTGAAGTTATATGCACTAATCGACTATACGTTTCAGTGTGTACTGGTCCATATGTTAAACGTTTGACTTAAGAATAATTGGATAGACACTGAACAGTATTGCAACAGATGGATACAGTTTTTGTCAGAAGGTAACTGCATTTTTCATATAATCTACATTGTAACGTTCGGTTGTCTGCAACTGTACACATTATACGGGAGTCGTCATAACATAGTTAGCAGTAGACTTATTTATTTTTATCATACTTCAGGCTACCATAAATACGCTATGTCTACCACGTGTAGATCATTTTATTAGATAACGAAGCACTGTACGCTATTCAAAAAATATCCCAGTACAATCTCAGTAATTTTTGTGCATCGATAGTTGCGGTGACCAACACGTACACTTAGATATCCACGAAAAGTTAACTCATTAATAAGTTTATTGAAACTATGTACACTTAATTATTGAGTTACACGTAAGTTTCAATGTTGTAGTGTTACGATGATATATTGTCCTCACCGTAGTCTTCCGCACTAATGCAATGTATCTGGAGCTGACTCTAAATTGCGACCAATCAGAGTCCTCAGAGTCCTATGTGAAGTCCATGTCCTCTGGAGACGCATATTCTTGGCGCTACCCCTCGGAGAAGAGGGAACAGTGGAAGAGCGTGCTTGTCCTCTGCGCGCTGGCGAGAAGTACTAAAGTGCCTCTCTCGCCGTCTTGGAATCTTCGGGTAAGTTTGTTTAGTTGTATTTCTTACGTTTATCGAGCACAAATGGCTGGAAGTGTAAATGGTTCACCCTCTATTGATGACGTCGAAAAGGAGCGTGAATCTTCGAAAATGTCAGCCACTCAGCCTGACGAAACTTCAAGAAAGACACTTACGAAACGTCAACTGAACATATAGGGACGAAACCCAATAATCAGTACGTCTATAGGTGGCTACGAAACGCTCAATAATTTTGAATTCAGTAATTATGTCGTTATAGTTCGTTCCAACCTCTAGGACAGGACGTAAATCACAGTGTACTGTGTCACGGAACTTCACCACTAATTTTGAGGGGAGACTATTGACACTATATTACAGACATTTGCCGTCCATTCTGGGATAAACAGAAATCAAATGTCAAATGTGATTTTGTCTAGTGGAGCTATCAAACACTTTTTTTTCAGTCAGATAGTGAGTGCGAGGATGCTGGAAGACTCAACTGAAATGTGAAAGTTGTACTTCTTGACAGCTGCACGTCTGAGGAGCTGTTAGTCCATTTTGTTACGGTAATGGGTTAGCAGCAACTCAGTCGTGCTGCTGATCAAAGATAACTTCATATGGATATAGCTGTCGTCCACAAGACAGAACGTATCCTTTTCAGGCATAATCTAGCTACATTAATCTTACAACTTATTATTTCACAGTAGCAGTTGAAGTACAACAACTGTTTACATTTTTAGACAGTCATTCATAATCTATATGGATTTCAAGTGTTTTAAAATTCTGTCATTCTATGACTGTAGTTTAGTAAGTTTGTTGCAGTCGTTCTGAAATAGACGTGGCCTTCTGGACTGCTACAATCTGGGTGTCGGTTAACAGCTATGGCACCGACACAGGTGCGTATGACAATTGTATAATAAATTCGTAATTTTGCCAACGATGTTGAACAAGCAAGATACAAATTCCTTTAACAGCTTCAGCGGTTTGCCAACGGTAGGGGTCACCAATTACATTATTATTTATATGGAACAAATCAGCCATTTACATGAACTAACAAACAGCTAAAAGACAAATATTTCAAATGTTCAGTTGGGCTGTTAGAAACGTTCCGGCAAAATACTTTGAGAGACATCTCCCGTCGCATACTTTATGTAGCATTTCGACCGCTTTCAGAAAGTCTTTTCTTGTAAATAATTAGACTTTCAAGAAGCTGTATCACATCGTGGTGGTGCGAACCATAGCTAACATGGCCACCAGGCAAATGCAAAGTTCTGCGTCTTGGTACATTTGGCAGCCTACCATCTTTGACGTGGCCTTCCAAACCACCGTCACTCCCTGCGAAGTAGGTGGTCTCGGTCACAAAAGCCCTTGATCTCACTGAAAGGTTATATATCTTGTAGAGGAGCATAGAGTTTTCACAAGTATCACTGGCAGTGTAATTAAGCACCCTATTGAATACTGTCAGCCGGAAGACTCAACAACAACAAGCCGTTGTTAATACCTTACCGACATACGTTATCACCTATTACGAAGACTTGGAACAAATCTTGAAGGAGAACTCTGTTGATCGATGGCTTTTATATACGAATACTGATTCATCATTTCTCGCTGCACACTCTTCTTTTTAGTGGGTGTCTGACTGCTTGGAAATACCTCATATGGATATAGCTGTCGTCCACAAGACTGAACGTATCCTTTTCAGGCATAATCTAGCTACATTAATCTTACAACTTATTATTTCACAGTAGCAAGTGAAGTACAACAACTGTTTACATTTTTCGACAGTCATTCATAATCTCCTAGCTCACTCATTTGTTACACAGTTTAATTCTTAATTTCTTTGCGTGTTTTTGGCACTTGCATTGTTTAATTCATAAATTTCGGGCGTATTATAGTATTTGAGAGTTGTAGCATCGCGTTTTACTACCTGAATAGTGTAAATTCGCGTAGTCGTTTGTCTTCTGTTTTTGTTTTGAACGGCCAGTGTCGGTTGGTCACAGTCAGTGTGCTCCCTGCCACCGTTGGATAAGCAGCTGCAGCAGCAAGTCCTATACTCCTAGCTCACTCATTCTTTACATAGTTTAATTCTTAATTTCTTTGCGTGTTTTTGGTACTTGCATTGTTTAATTCATAAATTTCGGGCGTATTATAGTATTTGGGAGTTGTAGCATCGCGTTTTAGTACCCGAATAGTGTAAAATCGCGTAGTCTCCTTCCGCCGCCGAGCAGTGTGTCAGCAGTGCGCAAGTAGCAGCATTACTGTATTTACTAGGCAATCTTGTATTTTAATAACCGTTTAAATTTTGTGTCGATTTGTTTGTGCGCTCTGTAGATTAGTTCAGACGTTCTTTGCACAACAGTTTTTAGCATGGATAGGGACTGCAACTGCTGTGTTCGGATGCAGGCTGAGTTGGCATCCCTTCGCTCCCAGCTTCAGGCAGTGTTGGCTTCGGTCACACAGCTTGAGGCTGTTGCCAATGGGCATCACTGTGGGGGTCCGGATGGAGGTTTGTCGGAGACGGCCAGCTCGTCCCACGCATCCCCCGATCGGACTACGACTGTGGTTGCCCGGGATACTGCCCGCATTGAGGCTGATCCCTCACCTGTGGTAGAGTGGGAGGTCGTCTCAAGGTGTGGCAGGGGGCGAAAGACATTCCGGAGGGCTGAACGGAAGGCCTCTCCAGTTTGTCTGACGAACCAGTTTCAGGCTCTGTCTCAGGCTGATACTGATCTTCGGCCTGACATGGCTGCTTGTCCTGTTCCAGAGGTTGCCCCTCAGTATGCAAGATCCGGGCGGTCGCAGAGGGTGGGCTTACTGGTAATTGGGAGCTCCAACGTCAGGCGCGTTATGGGGCCCCTTAGGGATATGGCAGCAAGAGAGGGGAAGAAAACCAATGTGCATTCCGTGTGCATACCGGGGGGAGTCATTCCAGATGTGGAAAGGGTCCTTCCAGATGCCATGAAGGGTACAGGGTGCACCCATCTGCAGGTGGTCGCTCATGTCGGCACCAATGATGTGTGTCGCTATGGATCGGAGGAAATCCTCTCTGGCTTCCGGCGGCTATCTGATTTGGTGAAGACTGCCAGTCTCGCTAGCGGGATGAAAGCAGAGCTCACCATCTGCAGCATCGTCGACAGGACTGACTGTGGACCTTTGGTACAGAGCCGAGTGGAGGGACTGAATCAGAGGCTGAGACGGTTCTGCGACGGTGTGGGCTGCAGATTCCTCGACTTGCGCCATAGGGTGGTGGGGTTTCGGGTTCCGCTGGATAGGTCAGGAGTCCACTACACGCAACAAGTGGCTACACGGGTAGCAGGGGTTGTGTGGCGTGGGCTGGGGGTTTTTTAGGTTAGATGGTCTCGGGCAAGTACAGAAAGGGCAACAGCCTCAACGGGTGCGGGGCAAAGACAGGACATGCGGGGACCAAGCAGCAATCGGTATTGTAATTGTAAACTGTCGAAGCTGCGTTGGTAAAGTACCGGAACTTCAAGCGCTGATAGAAAGCACCGAAGCTGAAATCGTTATAGGTACAGAAAGCTGGCTGAAGCCAGAGATAAATTCTGCCGAAATTTTTACAAAGGTACAGACGGTGTTTAGAAAGGATAGATTGCATGCAACCGGTGGTGGAGTGTTCGTCGCTGTTAGTAGTAGTTTATCTTGTAGTGAAGTAGAAGTGGATAGTTCCTGTGAATTATTATGGGTGGAGGTTACACTCAACAACCGAGCTAGGTTAATAATTGGCTCCTTTTCCCGACCTCCCGACTCAGCAGTATTAGTGGCAGAACAACTGAGAGAAAATTTGGAATACATTTCACATAAATTTTCTCAGCATGTTATAGTCTTAGGTGGAGATTTGAATTTACCAGATATAGACTGGGACACTCAGATGTTTAGGACGGATGGTAGGGACAGAGCATCGAGCGACATTATACTGAGTGCGCTATCCGAAAATTACCTAGAGCAATTAACAGAGAACCGACTCGTGGAGATAACATCTTGGACCTACTGATAACAAACAGACCCGAACTTTTCGACTCTGTAAGCGCAGAACAGGGAATCAGTGATCATAAGGCCGTTGCAGCATCCCTGAATATGGAAGTAAATAGGAATATAAAAAAAGGGAGGAAGGTTTATCTGTTTAGCAAGAGTAATAGAAGGCAGATTTCAGACTACCTAACAGATCAAAACGAAAATTTCTGTTCTGACACTGACAATGTTGAGTGTTTATGGAAAAAGTTCAAGGCAATCGTAAAATGCGCTTTAGACAGGTACGTGCCGAGTAAAACTGTGAAGGACGGGAAAAACCCACCGTGGTACAACAACAAAGTTAGGAAACTACTGCGAAAGCAAAGAGAGCTTCACTGCAAGTTTAAACGCAGCCAAAACCTCTCAGACAAACAGAAGCTAAACGATGTCATAGTTAGCGTAAGGAGGGCTATGCGTGAAGCGTTCAGTGAATTCGAAAGTAAAATTCTATGTACCGACTTGACAGAAAATCCTAGGAAGTTCTGGTCTTACGTTAAATCAGTAAGTGGATCGAAACAGCATATCCAGACACTCCGGAATGATGAAGGCATTGAAACAGAGGATGACACGCGTAAAGCTGAAATACTAAACACCTTTTTCCAAAGCTGTTTCACAGAGGAAGACCGCACTGCAGTTCCTTCTCTAAATCCTCGCACAAACGAAAAAATGGCTGACATCGAAATAAGTGTCCAAGGAATAGAAAAGCAACTGGAATCACTCAACAGAGGAAAGTCCACTGGACCTGACGGGATACCAATTCGATTCTACACAGAGTACGCGAAAGAACTTGCCCCCCTTCTAACAGCCGTGTACCGCAAGTCTCTAGAGGAACGGAAGGTTCCAAATGATTGGAAAAGAGCACAGGTAGTCCCAGTCTTCAAGAAGGGTCGTCGAGCAGATGCGCAAAACTATAGACCTATATCTCTGACGTCGATCTGTTGTAGAATTTTAGAACATGTTTTTTGCTCGAGTATCATGTCGTTTTTGGAAAACCAGAATCTACTATGTAGGAATCAACATGGATTCCGGAAACAGCGATTGTGTGAAACCCAACTCGCTTTATTTGTTCATGAGACCCAGAAAATATTAGATACAGGCTCCCAGGTAGATGCTATTTTCCTTGACTTCCGGAAGGCGTTCGATACAGTTCCGCACTGTCGCCTGATAAACAAAGTAAGAGCCTACGGAATATCAGACCAGCTGTGTGGCTGGATTGAAGAGTTTTTAGCAAACAGAACACAGCATGTTGTTATCAATGGAGAGACGTCTACAGACGTTAAAGTAACCTCTGGCGTGCCACAGGGGAGTGTTATGGGACCATTGCTTTTCACAATATACACTCCTGGAAATTGAAATAAGAACACCGTGAATTCATTGTCCCAGGAAGGGGAAACTTTATTGACACATTCCTGGGGTCAGATACATCACATGATCACACTGACAGAACCACAGGCACATAGACACAGGCAACAGAGCATGCACAATGTCGGCACTAGTACAGTGTATATCCACCTTTCGCAGCAATGCAGGCTGCTATTCTCCCATGGAGACGATCGTAGAGATGCTGGATGTACTCCTGTGGAACGGCTTGCCATGCCATTTCCACCTGGCGCCTCAGTTGGACCAGCGTTCGTGCTGGACGTGCAGACCGCGTGAGACGACGCTTCATCCAGTCCCAAACATGCTCAATGGGGGACAGATCCGGAGATCTTGCTGGCCAGGGTAGTTGACTTACACCTTCTAGAGCACGTTGGGTGGCACGGGATACATGCGGACGTGCATTGTCCTGTTGGAACAGCAAGTTCCCTTGCCGGTCTAGGAATGGTAGAACGATGGGTTCGATGACGGTTTGGATGTACTGTGCACTATTCAGTGTCCCCTCGACGATCACCAGTGGTGTAGGGCCAGTGTAGGAGATCGCTCCCCACACCATGATGCCGGGTGTTGGCCCTGTGTGCCTCGGTCGTATGCAGTCCTGATTGTGGCGCTCACCTGCACGGCGCCAAACACGCATACGACCATCATTGGCACCAAGGCAGAAGCGACTCTCATCGCTGAAGACGACACGTCTCCATTCGTCCCTCCATTCACGCCTGTCGCGACACCACTGGAGGCGGGCTGCACGTTGTTGGGGCGTGACCGGAAGACGGCCTAACGGTGTGCGGGACCGTAGCCCAGCTTCATGGAGACGGTTGCGAATGGTCCTCGCCGATACCCCAGGAGCAACAGTGTCCCTAATTTGCTGGGAAGTGGCGGTGCGGTCCCCTACGGCACTGCGTAGGATCCTACGGTCTTGGCGTGCATCCGTGCGTCGCTGCGGTCCGGTCCCAGGTCGACGGGCACGTGCACCTTCCGCCGACCACTGGCGACAACATCGATGTACTCTGGAGACCTCACGCCCCACGTGTTGAGCAATTCGGCGGTACGTCCACCCGGCCTCCCGCATGCCCACTATACGCCCTCGCTCAAAGTCCGTCAACTGCACATACGATTCACGTCCACGCTGTCGTGGCATGCTACCAGTGTTAAAGACTGCGATGGAGCTCCGTATGCCACGGCAAACTGGCTGACACTGACGGCGGCGGTGCACAAATGCTGCGCAGCTAGCGCCATTCGACGGCCAACACCGCGGTTCCTGGTGTGTCCGCTGTGCCGTGCGTGTGATCATTGCTTGTACAGCCCTCTCGCAGTGTCCGGAGCAAGTATGGTGGGTCTGACACACCGGTGTCAATGTGTTCTTTTTCCATTTCCAGGAGTGTATATAAATGACCTAGTAGATAGTGTCGGAAGTTCCATACGGCTTTTCGCGGATGATGCTGTAGTATACAGAGAAGTTGCAGCATTAGAAAATTGTAGCGAAATGCAGGAAGATCTGCAGCGGATAGGCACTTGGTGCAGGGAGTGGCAACTGACCCTTAACACAGACAAATGTAATGTATTGCGAATAAATAGAAAGAAGGATCCTTTTTTGTATGATTATATGATAGCAGAACAAACACTGGTAGCAGTTACTTCTGTAAAATACCTGGGAGTATGCGTGCGCAACGATTTGAAGTGGAATGATCATATAAAATTAATTGTTGGTAAGGCGGGTACCAGGTTGAGATTCATTGGGAGAGTCCTTAGAAAATGTAGTCCATCAACAAAGGAGGTGGCTTACAAAACACTCGTTCGACCTATACTTGAGTATTGCGCATCAGTGTGGGATCCGTACCAGATCGGGTTGACGGAGGAGATAGAGAAGATCCAAAGAAGAGCGGCGCGTTTCGTCACAGGTTTATTTGGTAACCGTGAGAGCGTTACGGAGATGTTTAACAAACTCAAGTGGCAGACTCTGCAAGAGAGGCGCTCTGCATCGCGGTGTAGCTTGCTCGCCAGGTTTCGAGAGGGTGCGTTTCTGGATGAGGTATCGAATATATTGCTTCCCCCTACTTATACCTCCCGAGGAGATCACGAATGTAAAATTAGAGAGATTAGAGCGCGCACGGAGACTTTCAGACAGTCGTTCTTCCCGCGAACCATACGCGACTGGAACAGGAAAGGGAGGTAATGACAGTGGCACGTAAAGTGCCCTCCGCAACACACCGTTGGGTGGCTTGCGGAGTATAAATGTAGATGTAGATGTAGATGTACCATGATCTACTCATCTTATCTCGGCCGCTGGGCACGTCGTAGACATACGCGCTACAAGTTGTGCTGTCAACAATCTAGCACAGACCATGTTTACGACTGTTTATAGATTTCTGGGACTTTTGAGCACCGTCTCCAGCGTCGGGACTAGGTTCAAATGGCTCTGAGAACTATGGGACTTAACATCCGAGGTCATCAGTCCCCTTGAACTTAGAACTACTTAAACCTAACTAACCTAAGGACATCACACACATCCATGCCCGAGGCAGGATTCGAACCTGCGACCGTAGCGGTCGCGCGTTTCCAGACTGAAGCGCCTAGAACCGCGCGGCCACTCCAGCCGACTCGGGAGTAGGCCACCATTCGTAATTGGACCCTTACGAAACTGCCTCTGATTTCTCACCCGGCAACTCATCTACATCTACATCAACATCCATACTCCGCAAGCCACCTGACGGTGTGTGGCGGAGGGATCATGCGATACTTTGAGAGACACAATGTCCTATCTCTTGTTAGCATACTGAATCTTCTTTCCACCCGTTACGTGCAGCTGGTGAGACACTTTCTGCATTACTCTCTGCTGACAATACGCCTCACCGTTGCTGAGCTTATCATGCCTCTTACAATCCAACGTAGTCACCTAATTATCCATGTTTACACTACTTACAAGCTCTCTTTCCACAATTACCTGAACATAATACCCCTCGCTTCTAACACTCATTCCTTCCCACCAACTTCCTCTCAAATACATCCTCTGCCTCACTCCGTTCACTTGTCTCACAATGAAAAATTTGGGTTTAAGCTATGTTTCAGATTTTTGTTGTAGTATTATGAAATAATAAACGATATCCACTATTTATTACACAGTGAAGAAGAAGATTAAGTTCACCTCATTTACACACACGAAAAATAGTTTTGCATCACCCCATTCCCAGAACTCTTGAAGATAGACATCGACTGTTGATATTGTATCACCCTACCCCTATGAACCATGGACTTTGCCGTTGGTGGGGAGGCTTCCGTGCCTCAGCGATACAGATGGCCGTACCGTAGGTGCAACCATAACGGACGGGTATCTGTTGAGAGGCCAGACAAACGTGTGGTTCCTGAAGAGGGGCAGCAGCCTTTTCAGTAGTTGCAGGGGCAACAGTCTGGCCTTGCAACACTAACCAAAACGGCCTTGCTGTGCTGGTACTGCGAACGGCTGAAAGCAAGGGGAAACTACGGCCGTAATTTTTCCCGAGGGCATCCAGCTTTACTGTATGGTTAAATGATGATGGCATCCTCTTGGGTAAAATATTCCGGAGGTAAAATAGTCCCCCATTCCGATCTCCGGGCGGGGACTAATCAAGAGGACGTCGTTATCAGGAGAAAGAAAACTGACATTCTACGGATCGGAGCGTGGAATGTGAGATCACTTAATCGGGCAGGTAGGTTAGAAAAATTAAAAAAGGCAATTGATAGGTTAAAATTAGATATAGTGGGAATTAGTGAAGTTCGGTGACAGGAGGAACAAGACTTTTGGTCAGGTGAATACAGGGTTATAAATACCAAATCAAATAGGGGTAATGCAGGAGTAGGTTTAATAAAGAATAAAAAATATAGGAGTGCGGGTAAGCTACTACAAACAGCATAGTGAACGCATTATTGTGGCAAAGAGAGAAACGAAGCCCACGCCTACTACAGTAGTACAAGTTTATATGCCAACTAGCTCTGCAGATGATGAATAAATTGATGAAATGTATGATGAGATAAAAGAAATTATTCAGGTAGTGAAGGGAAACGAAAATTTAATAGTGATGGGTGACTGGAATTCGAGAGTAGGAAAAGGGAGAGAAGGAAACACAGTGAGTGAATATGGATTGGGGGAGAGAAATGAAAGAGGAAGCCGTCTGGTATAATTTTGCACAGATCATAATTTAATTATAGCTAACACTTGGTTCAAGAATCATAAAAGAAGGTTGTATACATGGAAGAATCCTGGAGATACTAGAAGGTATCAGATATATTATATAGTGGTAAGACAGAGATTTAGGAACCAGGTTTTAAATTGGAAGACATTTCCAGGGGCAGATGTGGACTCTGACCACAATCTATTGGTTATGAACTGTAGTTTAAAACTGAAGAAACTGCAAAAAGGTGGGAATTTAAGGAGATGGGACCTGGATAAACTGAAAGAACCAGAGGTTGTACAGAGTTTCAGGGAGAGCATAAGGGAACAATTGACAGGAATGGGGGAAAGAAATACAGTAGAAGAAGAATGGGTAGCTCTGAGGGATGAAGTAGTGAAGGCAGCAGAGGATCAAGTAGGTAAGTAGACGAGGGCTAATAGAAATCCTTGGGTAACAGAAGAAATATTGAATTTAATTGATGAAAGGAGAAAATATAAAAACGCAGTAAATGAAGCAAGCAAAAGGGAATACAAACGTCTCAAAAATGAGATCGACAGGAAGTTCAAAATGGCTAAGCAGGGGTGGCTAGAGGAAAAATGTAAGGATGTAGAGGCTTATCTCACTAGGGGTAAGATAGATACTGCCTACAGGAAAATTAAAGAGACCTTTGGAGAAAAGAGAGGCACTTGTATGAATATCAAGAGCTCAGATGGAAACCCAGATCTAAGCAAAGAAGGGAAAGCAGAAAGGTGGAAGGAGTGTAAAGAGGGTCTATACAAGGGCGATGTACTTGAGGAAAATATTATGGAAATGGGAGAGGATGTAGATGAAGATGAAATGGGAGATACGATACTGCGTGAAGAGTTTGACAGAGCACTGAAAGACCTGAGTCGAAACAAGGTCCCGGGAGTAGACAACATTCCATTGGAACTACTGACGGCCTTGGGAGAGCCAGTCCTGACAAAACTCTACCATATGGTGAGCAAGATGTATGAGACAAACGAAATACCCTCAGACTTCAAGAAGAATATAATAATTCCAATCCCAAAGAAAGCAGGTGTTGACAGATGTGAAAATTACCAAACTATCAGGTTAATAAGTCACAGCTGCAAAATACTAACGCGAATTCTTTACAGACGAATGGAAAAACCGGTAGAAGCTGACCTCGGCGAAGATCAGTTTGGATTCCGCAGAAATGTAGGAACACGGGAGGCAATCAAATGTTTCAAATGGCTCTGAGCACTATGGGACTTAACATATGAGTTCATCTGTCCCCTAGAACTTAGAACTACTTAAACCTAACTAACCCAAGGACATCACACATATCCATGCCCGAGGCAGGATTTGAACCTGCGACCGTAACGGTCGCGCGGTTCCAGACTGAAGCGCCTAGAACCGCGTGGCCACTCCGGCCGACTCGGGACTAGGCCACCATTCGTAATTGGACCCTTACGAAACTGCCTCTGATTTCTCACCCGGCAGTTCATGCGATCACAATGTCCTGTCTCTTGTTACCAGACTGAATCTTCTTTCCACCCTTTACGTGCAGCTGGTAAGACACTTTCTGCATTACTCTCTGCTGACAATACGCCTCACCGTTGCTGAGCTTATCATGTCTCTTACAATCCACTTAATTAACCATGTTTACACTACTTACAAGCTCTCTTTCCACAATTACCCCTCACTTCTCGGACTCATTCCTTCCCAACACCCTCCTCTCAAATCCTTCCTCTGCCTCACTCTGTTCCCTTGTCTCACAATGAAAAATTTGGGTTTAAGCTATGTTTCTGATTTTTGTTGTTGTGTTATGAAATAGTAAACTATATTCACTATTTATTACACACTGAGGAAGAAGATTAAGTTTAAGTCATATACACACACGAAAAAAAGTTTTGCATCACCCCATTCCCAGATCCTCTGAAGATAGACATTGACTGTGGCTATTGTATCACAGACACAGTCCCTTTGTCTGTTCAGAGATGTCGGTCACTAAACCCACCCAGAGATGTAAACAACCATGCATGAGCAGCGCCTGTTAGACGGAGGGGGTTCAACAGCCGATCAGTTCCAGTCACTGCACCAGGAAGGAGGTACATGGCTCGTGTTGTCTGTAGTTCAACCGTGCCTAGGCGGACAATATCACGGTTCGACCGCTTCGCCAGGAAGGACTCTCAACATGGCAAGTGTCAAGGCGTCTCCGAATGAATCAAAGCGATGTTGTTCGGACATGGAGGAGATACAGAGAGACAGGAAATGTTGATGACGTTCCTCGCTCAGGCGGCCCAGGGCTACTATAGCAGTGGATGACCGCTACCTACGGATTATGGCTCGGAGGAACCCTGACTTTTATGGATATGGTGTCTGTTCCGAAAGAACAGACACCATATCCATATAAGCATATAGTTCTGGCAATACCGGCCATAACCTTCTTCTTCTGTGCGGATGCACAAATACTACCCGAACTCTTACGAGTCTTGGTAAGAATGTCTTCCACGAGTAATGAGTGTGTTGGGTAGGGACACTACGAATGTAGTGTGTGGACATATAAGGTGAGAATGTGGGTCTCGCGGGAGGCGTGCGCGAGATAGTCCCTGAAGTCCCACTATCCTCTGTGGCTCAGATGGAGAGAGCGTCTGCCATGTAAGCAGGAGATCCTGGATTCGAGTCCCGGTCGGGGCACACATTTTCACCTGTCCCATTTGATATGTCATCGCCCGTCAGCAGCTGAAAGTATTAAGTTAATTCTAATGTCATACTGTCATTCGAGGTGATCGATATATGACACCCAAACACCTCTCTGCTCAACTCGACGTCTCTGGCGGTAGTGCTTACACACTCGCCCCCTCAAAGCTGTGTGTCCGCTGGGTTCCGTGCGACGCTACAGCCCTGATCTGCATCTTTCAATTTTCATCTGTTCGGCCCAATGAAGGATGCACTTCTGGTGAAGCAGTACGTGGATCATGGGGAGATCATTGATTAGGCAAGACGCTGGCTCCGCGGCAATTTAATACCTGGTTCCTAAATCTCTGTCTTTTCCATTATATAATCTATCTGATACCTTTTAGTATCTCCAGGACTCTTCAATGTATACAACCTTATTTTATGATTCTTGAACCAAGTGTTAGCTATGATTAAGTTATGCTCTATGCAAAATTCTACCAGACGGCTTCCTCTTTCATTTCTTACCCCCAGTCCATATTCACCTACTATGTTTCCTTCTCTCCCTTTTCCTACTGCCGAATTCCAGTCACCCATCACTATTAAATTTTCGTCTCCCTTCGCTACCTGAATAATTTCTTTTATGTCATCATACATTTCTTCTATTTCTTCGTCATCTGCAGAGCTAGTGGGCATATAAACTTGTACTGCTGTAGTAGGCATGGGCTTCGTGTCTCTCTTGGCCGCAATAATGCATTAACTATGCTGTTGGTAGTAGCTTACCCGCACTCCTATTTTTTATTCATTATTAAACCTACTCCTGCATTACCCCTATTTGATTTTGTATTTATAACCCTGTATTCACCTGACCAAACATCTTGGTCCTCCTGCCACCAAACTTCACTAATTCCCACTATATGTAACTTTAACCTATCCATTTCCCTTTTTAAATTTTCTAACCTACCTGCCCGATTAAGTGATCTCACATTCCACGCTCCGATCCGTAGAACGCCAGTTTTCTTTCTTCTGATAACGACGTCCTCTTGAGTAGTCCCCGCCCGGAGATCCGACTGGGGGACTATTTTACCTCCGGAATATTTTACCCAAGGGGACGCCTTCAACATTTAACCATACAGTAAAGCTGTCGGTGCCTGCAATGAAAGTGTGTATTGTGTGGTGTCATATCGGTGTTAAATGACAATGAAAGTAGGGAAAAGAAGAAATACGGTACTGTCTCATAACCTGCACCTCTCCAATAGGTTTGGAACTGAATTCACGAAATTAGCACCACGTTTCCTTATCAGGAACTTTAAATTTGCACTTCGCCTCCCCTCACTGGCCAAATGTGGCGTTTGTAATAATTCGCCGTCAGGTGCGTAGGACACAACCAGTTCCAAAAAGCCAGAATGGTGCAGCTTAAGTGAAGAATTTCCCTTGCTCGGGTAGGGTTCCCTGTGTGAAGTCTGATGTACAGAAAGAGTGATGCCATAAAGTCACAAACACATGGAGATACTTCAGTGAAGCACAGGGATTCCCGTTACATAAAATTGGGTTTATTGTTTAGTGCCTGAGAACTCATGAATGCAGACGAACACTTGAAGCAATTAATAGCAATGTACTATTCGCTGGAGAGGTGCAGCCAGTGCAAGGAACTGTCATAACCAGAATAACGTGAGAACGAGACAGGAGTTCTGGAGTTACACACTAACTGCCGCAAGATCAGAAAATTTCACCCTGTACGAAAACTGTGTGGCATGGTTCTGCAGCGTCTAGACTCAGTCTAGCAGTGTCGTGGCGGCAATGATGTACTCTGTTTTGAGAGACACAAGACAGTTGCTGTATATGGGGTGCGTAACTGTACATATACACTACTGGCCATTAAAATTGCTACACCAAGAAGAAATGCAAATGATAAACGGGTATTCATTGGACAAATATATTATACCATAACTGACATGTGATTACATTTTCACGCAGTTTAGGTGCATATTTCCTGAGAAATCAGTACCCAGAACAACCACCTCTGGCCGTAATAACGGCATTGATACGGCTGGGCATTGAGTCAAACAGAGCTTGGATGGCGTGTGCAGGTACAGCTGCCCATGCAGCTTCAACACGATACCACAGTTCATCAACAGTAGTGACTGGCGTATTGTGACGAGCCAGTTGCTCGGCCACCATTGACCAGACGTTTTCAAGTGGTGAGAGATCTGGAGAATGTGCTGGCCAGGACAGCAGTCGAACATTTTCTGTATCCAGAAAGACCCGTGTAGGACCTGCAACATGCGGTCGTGCATTACCCTGCTGAAAAGTAGAGTTTCGCAGGGATCGAATGAAGGGTAGAGCCACGGGTCGTAACACATCTGAAATGTAACGTCCACTGTTCAAAGAGCCGTCAATCCGAACAACAGGTGACGGAGACGTGTAACCAATGGCACACCATACCATCACGCCGGGTTATACGCCAGTATGGCGATGACGAATACACACTTCCAACGTGCGTTCACCGCGATGTCGCCAAACACGGATGGGACCATCATGATACTGTAAACAGAACCTGGATTCATTCGAAACAATGATGTTTTGCCATTCGTGCACCAAGGTTCGTCGTTAAGTACACCATCGCAGGCGCTCCTGTCTGTGATGCAGCGTCAAGGGTAAGCGCACCCATGGTCTCCGAGCTGGTAGTCCACGCTGCTACAAACGTCGTCGAACTGCTCGTGCAGATGGTTGTTGTCTTGCAAACGTCACCATCAGTTGACGCAGGGATCGAGACGTGGCTGCACGATCCGTTACAGCCACGCGGATAAGATGCCTGTCACCTCGACTGCTAGTGATACGTGGCCGTTGGGATCCAGCACGGCGTTCCGTATTACCCTCCTGAACCCACCGATTCCATATTCTGCTAACAGTCATTGGATCTCGACCAATGCGAGCAGCAATGTCGCGATACGATAAACCGCAATCGCGATATGCTACAATCCGACTTTTATCAAAGTCGGAAACGTGATGGTACGCATGTCTCCTCCTTACAGGAGGCATCACAACAACGTTTCACCAGGCAACGCCGGTCAACTGCTGTTTGTGTATGAGAAATCGGTTGGAAACTTTCCTCATGTCAGCACGTTGTAGGTGTCACCACCGTCGGCAACCTTTGTGAATGCTCTGAAAAGCTAATCAGTTGCATATCACAGCATCTTCTTCCTGTCGGTTAAATTTCGAGTCTGTAGCACGTCATTTTCGTGGTGTAGCAATTTTAATGGCCAATAGTGCAATTGTTTTTATTTTGACATGACGATTCAGCATTCTTTTAGTCTGTAAGATACCTGCCAGTTTCCCCCTGCGGGTTCGGGGGTTAGAATAGGCCCGCGGTATTCCTGCCTGTCGTAAGAGGCGACTAAAAGGAGTCTCACATGTTTCGGCCTTATGTGATGGTCCCCTCTCGGGTTTGACCTCCATCTTTCTAAATTATTCCGAAGAGCGAGCCAATTGGGGAAGGGCGCCTTACATGGTGCACTGTATCCGTCGTGCAATTAGACCTTTAGCCGTCTTTCTCGTCGTTGCAATGGTGTCCCGCTCGTTTTCGATCTCTTGGGCGATTACCACACTGCACTCTGCAGTGTTTCTTTTAACTGCGACGACGACCTTGGCCATTTTTGCACCTAAGATCCAGCACGGTAGCCAGTCCGTTGTGGTGGGGCCGCCATGTACCCTCTTGGTTGTAGCCCCCTGACAACACAGGGATCGCTCTACTGATGCCTGCGCCGTTAACTCCCCACGTATGCCAATGAGTAGATGCCCATCGCCCTGGGGCATCGGGACTCCCGGCAATGGCCATCCTGCCAGGTGGCCTTTGCTGTGGCTGGGTGGCGCCCGTGGGGAGGGCCCTTGGTCGGAGTAGGTGGCAACAGGGCGGATGACCCGAAGCGTGGTACATCATCTCTCGCTGGTGGGCCTCCACCAGCAGTCTCTAAGCGATCGAGGTCTAACCTCAACGGGAAGAAATTTGATCAGCGATCGTTTCCCTCCGTAGCCACTCCATGGGAGGAACGTCTTGCTAAAGAAGGCAGTGGAGAATATTCACCCCGGTACCTCGTGTGCACGCGGGTTGATGGAGAATCATTCATGTCGACCAAGCCCCAGTTTTTTGTGGAGCATTTAGAGGACAAGTTCGGGGAGGTGGAGGGCTTGTCCAAAATGCGCTCTGGTTCTGTGCTCATCAAAACGGCATCCTCTGCCCAGTCACGGAGGTTGCTCAATTGTGACAAGTTGGGGGATGTTTCCGTTAGCATCACGCCGCATAAGAGTCTGAACATGGTCCAGGGTATTATATTCCACCGGGATCTTCTTATGCAGTCCGACGATGAATTGCGCGCCAACCTCGAACGACGAGGTGTTCACTTCGTCCGGCGCGTCCATCGGGGTCCGAGGGATAATCAGGTCGCCACCGGTGCCTTCATCTTGGCCTTTGAGGGTGATGTCTTACCCGAAAAGGTTAAGGTGATGGTTTACCGTTGTGATGTGAAACCATATATCCCTCCTCCGATGTGGTGTTTTAAATGCTGGAAGCTCGGGCACATGTCATCTCGCTGTACTTCCAGCATCACGTGTCGGGATTGCGGACGTCCTTCGCATCCTGATACTCCATGTGCTCCGCCTCCCATCTGTGTTAACTGTGGAGAACACCATTCCCCCTGCTCACCGGACTGTCGGATCTTCCAGAAGGAAAGGAAGATAATGGAATATAAGACCCTGGACCGCCTAACCTACACCGAGGCCAGGCGCAAATATGAGCAGCTCCATCCCGTGCCCATGACGTCTACCTATGCCACTGCTGCAACACGAGTTCGCTCTCAGCTCTGCCAGAATTCACCGGCCCCCTTGGTTGCGGGGGGGGGGCACTTCACTCCCTGTTGCTCCTGCTCCATCTCTTTCAGGAGCAACACCACCCCAACCACAGGGGACATCTGTTCCCCCTTCACAGCCGGAGAAGCGTGATCCTTCTTCGGCTCCTCTCGCCCAGAAGGGGTCCCTTGGGGCCCTCCCATCCCAGGCTTTGCCCAGTGCCAAAGCGGACGCCCGCAAGTTTGTCAAACAACCACCAGTCGCTGGTCGTAGGGCGTCACGGTCGTCTTCAGTCCCTGAGACTGACCCAGTGAGGCCCTCCCAGCCAGACCCACCTAAGGCACAGCGCGCAAAGCAGTCGAAGAAAAAGGCTCCCAAGCATCCTGAAATTGCGGTGGCACCTGTCCCTCCGCAACCTTCTCCCTCTGCATCCGAAGATGAGGTGGAGATTCTGGCGTCCGCTGAGGACATGGATCTCGCCAGTCCCTCGGATGCAATGGATGGCTGTTGTCCAGGTGGTGACTCAGTTGCAGCAGGGGCCCCGGAGGCGTAATCTGCCTCCCCAGTCCCTTCACGCCTTTCCCATCCATGGCTAATACCATCCTCCAGTGGAACTGCAGCGGTTTCTCCCACCATCTAGCTGAGCTCCGCCAACTTATCAGCCGTCATCCTTTCCTTTGCATTGCTCTGCAGGAAACTTGGTTTCCAGCAATGCGAACCCCCGCCCTCCGTGGCTATAGGGGTTATTTTAAGATCCGGGCAGCTTATAAAAGGGTGTCTGGTGGCGTCTGCATCTATGTCCTTAACTCTCTTCACAGCGAGTTTGTACCTCTACAAACAGCTTTAGAGGCTGTCGCTGTTCGGGTGAGGACGCCACAGGCTATCACCGTCTGCAGTATTTACCTTCCACCTGATGGTGCTGTCGCACAGCATGTCCTGGCTGCTCTGATAGCCGAACTGCCGCCACCTTTTTTGCTGCTGGGCGATTTCAATGCCCACAACCCTCTATGGGGTGGGACTGTCTCCGATGTTCGCGGTCGGGCCGTGGAGCATGTGTTGGCTCAGCTCGACCTTAGCCTCTTGAACACCGGTGCTCCCACGCATTTCAGTGTGGCCCATGGCTCGTTCTCGGCCATCGATCTCTCTATTTGCAGCCCTGGCCTTGTCCCATCCCTCCACTGGCGAGTGCACCCTGACCTGTGTGGTAGTGACCATTTTCCCATCTATTTGTCACTGCCCCAGTGTCATTCTTCTGGGCGCTTGCCCCGCTGGGCTCTCCACAGGGCTGACTGGCCAGCTTTTACTTCCGCTGCAACCATTGAGTCTCCCCCACAGGGTGACATTGACGAGGTGGTTCGTGTTTTAACCACGTCCATCATTTCAGCGGCCGAGGCTTCCATCCCCCGTTCTTCTGGCCTCCCTCGGAGGAAGGCTGTCCCCTGGTGGTCGCCGGAGATTGCTGAGGCTATTCGCGACCGTAGGCGGGCTCTCCAGCGTCATAGGCGGCACCCGTCTCTGGAGACCCTCATCGCCTTTAAGAGGCTCCGTGCCTTCACCCGCCGTCTTATTGCACGGCGTAAGCAGGAGTGCTGGGAGCGGTATGTTTCCTCCTTGGGCTCCCGTGTTTCCCCCTCGCTCGTGTGGTCCCGGATACGGCGGATTTATGGACACCAGACCCCTACGGGTGTCCCTGGGACCTCTTTGGACGGCGCTGTGTGCACGGACGCTGCCGCCATTGCTGAACACCTTGCTGCGCACTTCGCTACGAGCTCTGCGACTGCAACTTATCCCCCCGCCTTTCGCTCTCTCAAGGAGCGGGCCGAGCAGACGCCATTATCGTTCCACACGCGTCGTTCTGAAACTTACAATGCTCCTTTCAGCGAGAGGGAATTCCTCGCTGCCCTCGCCGATTGCCCTGATACAGCACCAGGACCGGACTGCATCCACGCACAGATGCTGAAGCATCTCTCCAGGGACTGCCAGAGACACATTCTCGCGATATTTAATCGCATTTGGAGCGAAGGCGTGTTCCCGTCGCAATGGCGAGAGGGTGTTATTGTCCCCATCTTGAAGCCCGGTGCGGACCCACAGGCGGTGGACAGCTATCGTCCCATTACCCTCACCAACGTTTTGTGCAAATTGCTCGAACGTATGGTGGGGCGGCGTTTGTGTTGGGTCCTTGAGTCGCGCGGTCTCCTCGCTCCATTCCAGGGTGGCTTCCGTCGGGGCCGGTCTGCAGTGGACAATTTGGTGCGGCTGGAATCTGCTGTCCGTACGGCCTTTGCCCGACGTCAGCATCTCGTTGCTGTGTTTTTCGATCTGCGGAAGGCGTATGACACCACATGGAGGCATCACATCCTCGCCACATTGCATGAGTGGGGTCTTCGTGGTCGGCTCCCGGCTTTTCTTCAAAGTTTTTTATTGCGCCGCTCTTTCCGGGTGCAAGTCGGTGCCACCTCTAGTTCCTCTTACATACAGGAAAATGGGGTCCCGCAGGGCTCGGTGTTGAGCGTCTCCTTATTTTTAGTGGCCATTAATGGTCTGGCTGCAGCAGTGGGGTCGTCGGTGTCTCCTTCTTTGTATGCCGACGACTTCTGCATCTCATTTAGCTCCACGACTACGGGAGTCGCCGAACGCAGGCTGCAAGTCGCCGTTCGCAAGGCAGCATCATGGGCTCTGACTCACGGTTTTCAGTTCTCTGCACCCAAGACTCGAGTTATGCACTTCTGCAGGCGTCGGACGGTCCACCCTCATCCTGCACTTTACCTCGACGGCCACCTGCTTGAAGTGGCGGACACTTGCCGCTTCTTGGGACTCGTGTTTGATGCCCGACTCACATGGGTTCCTCATGTTACTCAGCTGAAGCAAAAATGCTGGCGGCACCTCAACGCCCTCCGCTGCCTTAGCCACACGCCTTGGGGTGCAGATCGCTGCACGCTGCTGCGGTTGTACAGGGCCCTTGTGCAGTCCCGGCTTGATTATGGGAGCCTGGCCTATGGGTCTGCGTCCCCCTCAGTGTTGAAGTTGTTAGACCCCATACACCACTGTGGGGTTCGGCTTGCAACTGGCGCTTTTCGCACCAGCCCCGTGGATAGTCTACTGGTGGAGGCCGGGGTTCCCCCGCTGCAGATTCGCCGCCATCGTCTGCTCGCCGACTATGCTGTCCACGTACATTGCTCGCCAGGCCATCCCAATCGTCGCCTGCTTTTCCCTGCCATGGTCCTCCATCTGCCCGAACGGCGACCTAGGTCTGGGCTTTCCGTCGCTGTCCGTGTCCAGTCCCTGCTGTCCGAACTGGGGTCATTCCCTCTTCTGCCTCCCTTCCGGGTCTGTACACCTACGCCTCCCTGGTGTTTGTCCCGGCCGTCCGTCCGTCTGGATTTGGCACAGGGACCTAAGGACTCGGTTCCGCCTGTGGCCCTCCGTCGCCGTTTTCTTGCGCTCCTCGAATCATTTCCGGGCTGTGAGCCTGTCTACACTGATTTATTTATTTTATTTCGAGTCAAAAACATTACAACAATATTTACAATATATACAATATAACAAATCAGGTCAAATCATAAAAGAACAAACTAAACGGTATTAGCCCAAAATTGTGCAACGGCAGCAGCATTGTCTGAAACATCAACAAGCTCTTGTGTGGAACATGATACAGGACATCTAGGACAGTTAATTAAATGTTTGGTTGTCTGTTCTTCTCCGCAGTCACACAAGGTGGAAGATTCCTTCATGAAGCCCCATTTAAACAGATTGTCCTTAGTTCGTCCGACGCCACTCCTGAGCCGATTTAGAGACTTCCACACTGTCCAGACTTGATTTCCACCAGGAGGAAGGGTCTCAGAAGGAGTCATCCAATCATTACTGTCAGATTTTGCTGTCCACTGAGATAGTCTGGCTGCTCCAGTCCGACCGGTGAGGGGTGTAGTAGTTCTCATGAAGCTCCTCCTAGATTTGAGTCTACTAATTGGTGGCTGGTATCCATGTAGCAGGTGATCGGTGTTATGATCTGCTTTATGTCTCTCAAGTTTGGCTGCGACTTCACGCCTTATGTCTGGAGGAGCAATACCTGCTAGTTTATGGAGTTTATCAATAGGTGTAGCTTTGAGGCATCCCGTTACTGTCCTGCAGGTTTCGTTCAGGGCCACATCAACCTGCTTTGCATGAGATGACTTGTACCATACAGGACATGCGTATTCAGCTGCGGAATAGCACAAGGCCAAGGCTGATGTTCTTAGTAGTTTGGGATCTGCACCCCAAACGCTGCCAGTGAGCTTCCGCAGGATGTTGTTACGAGCAGCAACTTTCTGCTTAGTGTTAGTGCAGTGTTTTCTGTAGGTCAACGTTCGATCTAAGGTGACACCCAGATATTTGGTTCAAATGGTTCAAATGGCTCTGAGCACTATGGGACTCAACTGCTGTGGTCATCAGTCCCCTAGAACTTAGAACTAATTAAACCGAACTAACCTAAGGACATCACACACATCCATGCCCGAGGCAGGATTCGAACCTGCGACCGTAGCAGCAGCGCGGCTCCGGACTGGAGCGCCTAGAACCGCACGACCACCGCGGCCGGCCCAGATATTTGGGGTAGAAACAATGTTCAAGCTCTTGATCTTCCCAAACCACTGTAAGTTTTCTATAGGCCTCTCGATTGCGTAGGTGGAAAGCACAAACTTGAGTTTTAGCAGGGTTCGGTCTTAAGTTATTGACTCTGTAGTACTCAGATAGGTCCTTGAGAGCAACAGTAAGCTGGTTTTCTACTGTGTCAAAATCTCTGGCTTGTGTGACTAAGGCAAGATCATCTGCATAGATGAAACTCTTTGTAAGAGAAGGTTGAGGCTGGTCATTTGTAAATATGTTGAACAATATGGGGGAAAGGACACTACCCTGAGGCAAGCCATTCCTTTGACTTCTCCATCTACTCTTTCTTCCTTGGAACTCCACATAGAATCGCCGGTTTTCCAAAAGTGTCTGCACAGTTCTGGTGAAATTAATGTCTCTAGTGATGTAGTAGACTTTGTGCAATAATTGTCGATGTTGAATGGTGTCATATGCTGCTGTGAGATCCACGAAGACAGCCCCGGAAATGTATCCTTTTTCATATCCCTCTTCAATATGTTCAGTCAGATTAAGGACTTGTGCTGTACAATTCTTTCCAGGTCGGAAACCTGCTTGTTGAGGTATGAGTTGTTTTTCAACAATGGGAGTGAGTCTATTTAGCAACATTCTTTCATAGATTTTATACAAATGGCAAAGGAGCGAAATCGGTCGGTAGTTCTTGGGATCAGCTGCACCCTTTCCAGGTTTTAGTAAGGGAATAACTTTAGTTTTCCTCCAGATGGCAGGGATCTGTTTCCGCTTCAGACAACCATTATAGAATTGCAGAAGCCATCTTTCCGTGATGGGACCAAAATGTTTAATTTGCTCAATCATTAGGTCGTCTAGACCAGGCGCTTTACCATTTTTGCATTTCTGAATTGCGGTTCTGAGTTCTTGTAAGATGAAGTCATTTGATAGATGGTTGTTTTCACGTTCAGGTTCTCTTTTGAGTTTTGTTCTATCTTTAGAACAATTGACCCTTCCATTCTGAACTAGATGATGAGCAATTTGATCTGGTGCAATGTTTGCATGGCCATGATTGTGGACAGGGTCGTTGTTCAGGCGTCGCAGCAACTGCCAGGCTTTCTGACTGCTTTTAGACATATCAAGGTTCTCGAGTAACTCTATCCATCGTTCTTTTTTGGATTTGGCTAAGGCTGAGGATAAATTTTGGCCAGCAGTTAAGGTTTCAATGCTGTAAGGATTATCATTGAAAAGTTGGATATAGTTATGTAGATGCTTCACGGATTCTTCTGTCAAGCCAGGTATGTAGTTAACTCGACAGCCTCTGGGAGTTGAGAGTCTTGAGCATCTTTTCACGGCTTCTACAAACTCATCATAGTTGGAAACTGAGGGTTCTATGCGTGAAACTTCTGAGTCAAGGAGGTCAGCAAACTTCTGCCAGTCTGCTTTCTTGAAATTGTATCGCCTTCGGAATGATGTGATTCTAGGAGTAATGGCTGCAAACACTTGGCAGCCTATGGGGCGGTGTTGAGTATTTGGTATCGGATTTAGAACAGTTTTTCTGCATTGGTGAGCTATGTTCTCGCTAACAAAAATTAAGTCGGGGTTATACCCACGTTTCCAACGCCCACTGTTAAAAGATGGTGGGAGTTTATTATCATGGACAAGATTAAGATGGTTGGTATCAGCCCAAGTCAAAACTGCTTCACCATTACTGTCGTCCTCAACATAACCCCAAACACTGCTATGACTATTGAAATCTCCAACAATAAAGTGAGCTTGTTGATTGGTGTAGTTGTCTGTAGGTGAAAATTGGAAATCTGCTCCTGGGGGTTTGTAAATTGACGACACAATACAACCATTCAGTTCTACAGACAGTATTTCAATATTGTTGAATTCTGTAAGTGAGGTAGAGAGAACAGCTATATCGTTCCTCACAAAGATAGCACTGCCATATTGTCTATGGGGTCGCTCAACTGCCAGTTTCATCCCAAGGATTTTTGGTCTTCTCATGGTGTCATCTCGATGGGTTTCTTGTATACATAAAATATCACACCTAGGTTCCTTGGCAATATGTTGCAGGAGTTCTTCTTTGGCAACAGACAATCCTTCTATGTTGATTGATACGATCACAAGGTGAGGTCTTGATAAAGACCTTTGGTTTCCATTCATAGTGAAACCTATAATGCAATGCTTTTGGAATGCTGACGTTCAGTTCAGTACTGGAGAATCTAGTCCAGTACCTATGCAGGGGCACCACGTGCAGGAGTCAGCTTCACCCCCGTCTACACTGATGGTTCCCTGGTTGATGGTCGCACTGCCTACGCTTTCGCTCACGCTGCCCATGTTGAGCAACGCTCCTTGCCGGTTGGCTGCAGTATTTTTACTGCAGAGCTGGTGGCCATCTTGCGCGCTCTTGAGCATATGCGTTCCTGCTCAGGTGCGTCCGTCGTCATCTGCAGTGACTCCCTGAGCAGCCTCCAGGCCATCGACCGCTGCTATCCCTCTTCTCCTCTGGTGTCCTCTATTCGGGAGTCTGTTTCCACCATTACCCACTCTGGTCGTTCGGTGGTTTTTGTTTGGACGCCAGGTCACGTTGGCATCCCGGGGAACGAACGTGTTGACAGGCTGGCCAAAGGGGCGATAGACGCCCCAGCTTTGGAGATCGGCCTTACGGCTCGCGACCAGCAGCTGGTGTTGCGCCGTAAGGTGCTTGGGATGTGGGCTGCTGACTGGCTTGGCATGACGGCCCCGAATAAACTGCGGGCTGTCAAGGAGACGACCGCTGTGTGGCGTTCCTCCCTGCGGGCTTCTCGCAGGGACTCGGTGGTCCTGTGTCGGCTGCGCATCGGCCATACGTACCTGACGCATGGCCATCTCTTGCGTCAGGGGGATCCCCCCCTGTGTCAGTGTGGGTCCCGTCTGACGGTCGGCCACATTTTGCTGGAGTGTCCTCGACTGCGCACACTCCGGCAATCTTTTAATCTCCCGGGCACTTTGGCTTTGGTTTTATCCGACGATGCCTCCATGGCTGATGACGTTTTAAATTTTATCCGTGGTAGTCCGTTTTATGGTTCGATTTAGGGAGGTCCTGCACCTTTCCCTTTCTGTGTCTTTTGTCCTTGTGTCTGTTGCTGTTCTTGTCTGTAATGTTTGTTGCTCCATTTGTGTTCTTTTAGCGCCTGGGGGGACGTCTCCTCTCCCTTTGGTTTTCACCTGCTCCGTAGATTTTCGGCTCGCCTGATTTTGGAATGGGGGACTGATGACCTTCGCTGTTTAGTCCCCCTTAAACATCCCAACAACCACCACCACCTGCCAGTTCATGAGGTAGAGTACTTTTACTGCTATGATATCGTTCCTTCGTAATTTTACTAGTATTTTAAAACATATGAAATACCGTGTCTATCGAGATCTGAAGATGGTAGCTTTGATTACCGTAACCGGTTATCCAGAACAATGGCTGTTATTAGTGATCTTGACATAGAAGCTAGGCTTCGCTAATGTAAAATGTTAATGTAAACACCAGTGGTAGATTAGGCCTATGGCCTGTTCTGATTGGCTGACTGCTGCGAACAAGGCTGCACGAGGAGCCATCAATGATCGTGAGACATGTGATAACAATGTCCCCAATCCTCCACCCGTTATTATAAGTAGAAAAATCTTGCTAATACTGCTGCTTCTCTAATCAAGCTGCTCCTCATCTGATCTCACAAGGGCTGAGTGGAGACCGTACCAGAACACACCACCTCAGGAAAAAATCTAAGGAGTTACTGGAAAGCAAAGGAGTGTCCTTTTGCTCCCAAGGCAGCGCCGATAACCATTCGGCTACGAAGGCGGCGCTGTTCCGTACTATACCTGAAACAGTTTGAGTGTGATGGTTAGAGGGGGCCCTTAGATACGACGTCTGACATGGAAAACTACACACTTAGGGATATTTGAACAGCAGTTTCTACAAGTGGGAGGCTTGACAATTTGAGGCGTCATGTACCGAGAAATGTGTGACTGTAGTAGTAGTAGTAGTAGTAGTAGTAGCTTTATTCATCCGTAGATCTCTTTTTTTAAGGATATAGGACGTGTCAAAGTACTTACAATTTTAGATCGTAAGCACATATACTAACAGACTTCTAGTTAGGAACAATCATTAGGTTTACTACTGGTTTGCAATACTTTATTTACAAATAACTTATTAAATAATGTAATGCCACACCGTTCACTCATATCTCACTATTAGTCACTGCACACACAATACACACATTGTCTTATAACACTTCTCTCACTACACACGCACACACACTGGTGATCTCTGGGCGATTTTCTGTACCCAGCATCCTCCATAATGAGTAAGATGTTGAACTCAGAAAGAGGAAAAGGTGTCAGTATTGTGCTATGCATAGCTTAATGGTAAGTATTTCTAGAAATTATTTGTATAACATTTTTTTATCAAACCCCTACTCTGTTTTACATAAGTAAGTCTTCACTGTATAAAATGGATTTCATAACAGGTACTTTGTAGCTGCCTTTTTAAATAAGTGTATTTTTGCAATTAATCTCTTTTGGTAATTTATTGTACAGGTTTATTCGTTGGTAGAAAATGCTGTTTTGAGTATTATGTTTATTTTTTCTTGGTAAATGTAAGTTGAGTCTATCTCTTGTTGCATGGTCATGGAGGGAGCTGTTTGTGCAGTAATTACCAACGCTATTTTTGATGTACACAACTGACTGGTAAATGCATTCACATGGAGCAGTTAAATCCCCAGTGTTTTGAACAGATCTTTACAATGAGCTCTACTAGTATTTTTGGTTATTACTTTTATGGCTCGTTTCTGGAGTTTGAAAATTGTGTTCATATTTTGTGCATTTGTTCCCCAAAAAAGAATGGCATTGCTAAGAACTGAGAGTACATATGAATAATATGTAACTAAAGGACACTGCATTTGTTACACAGTCTATAGAGGTGCCATCTACATTTAATTTAACATTATAATTTTTCCTCTTCAAACTGAAATTCATGGAACTGGTTATCTTCATGTTCAATGTCACTTTATTGCTTATTGACCAATCATAAACTTCCTTGAGAGTTTCATTTGCTTTCTCGGTCAGGAGTTCTCTTGTTTTCTCAGTGACTATAATATTGCTGTCATCAGCTAAGATAATTTTTTCACCATGAGCAACACTACTGGGAAAGTCATTGATGTATATCAGGAACGGTATTGGTCCTAATATGCTAACTTGCAGAACTCATATATTAATGGATTTTGATTCTGCTAAGTGTTTTACTAAATGTTTAGATGTATTCGAAGTATGTCTCATCTCTACTCTTTGTACCCTATCTGTTAGGTAGGATCGAAACTAGTCATTAGCTACCCCTATTACTCCTAATGCTTCTAATTTATTTAATAGAATCTTGTGGTCCACTGTATCAAACGACTTAGAAAGATCCAGAAATATGCCTGTGACACACTCATCTCTATCAAGAACATTAAGTACAACTTTTGTGAATTCCACTGTGGCTCACTCCATATTTTTGCCACTTCGGAAACCAAACTGTGAATCGCTTAAAAGATTGTATTAATTCAGTTAATTCATTAATCTGTCTTCCATAATTGCTTCTATTATTTTTGAGAATGGTGACACCAGGGAAAGCCGGCCGTGGTGGCTGAGCGGTTCTAGGCGCTACAGTCTGGAACCGCGCGACCGCTACGGTCGCAGGTTCCAGGTTCGAATCCTGCCTCGGGAATGGATGTGTGTGATGTCCTTAGGTTAGTTAGGTTTAAGTAGTTCTAAGTTCTGGGGGACTGATGACCTCAGAAGTTAAGTCCCATAGTGCTCAGAGCCATTTGAACCATTTTTCGAACACCAGGGAAATGGGCCGGTAATTTTCTGTCTTCTGCATTACCTTTCTTAAGTAAAGGTACAACTCTTGCCTGTTTTAACTGCTCTGTAAATATCACTGATGTGAAGGATTCATTTATTATATTTGTTAAGGTGCGTTGTATAATCCCTATGCATTGTTTCAATACACACACTGGTACTTCATCTAAGCCTACTAACTTTTTATTTTTTAGTTTTTGAACAGTTTTATTGACTTCATTTTCTGTGGTTGGAAGTAACATCATTGCATTTAATGCAACATTATTTACAGGTGTTATATTTGTTTTGGGGAATTTGTGCTGTAACTTCTCTGCAATACTTGAAAAATGCTCGTTTACATAGTTTGATAAGTGTTGTGGGTCATTTATTACCCTATCCCCCTCCCTTAGCAGTACGGTTCAAATGGCTCTGAGCACTATGGGACTTCACATCTGAGGTCATCAGTCCACTAGACTTAGAACTACTTAAACCTAACTAACCTAAGAACAGCACACACATCTATGCCCGAGGCAGTATTCGAAATTGCGACTGTAACGGCAGCGCGGTTCCGGACTGCAGCGCCTAGAACCACTCGGCCACAACGGCCGACTTTAGCAGTACGTTATTTTGCGTTTGTTTGCCTCTCCCCGTTTCCTTTTTTATAACATCTCAGACTGCTTTGCTTTTATTCTCTGCATTATGTATTATTTTGTCATTAAATGACTTTTTTGCAGTATCAGCACCTTCCTATAGATCTTTCTGTATCTGTGATTGAAATTTAAGAATTCTGGATAATTGCGAATCTTTTTCATGGAACTGAGGTGTTAAAGTGTTTGGGAGGACTTCTTAATACCTGCTGTTATCCATCTATTTTTGTGAGATGTTGATACGGACATGCATACTTTTGGAAATGCCTTTCCAAAGTTCAATTTAAACTGTGTGGAGAATTTAGATAATTTCATATTCACATTGGTTTCCTTATACACTTCATCCCAGCTTAGTTTTTCTAGTTATTTTGAAAAATCTTTTATTTTGATTTCTGATAGATGTCGTTTGTAATCTTTTAGTTTAGGGAATGATTCGATGCCTATTTTTTACTGTTGTTATTTGACAGAGATGGTCTGATAGTCCGAGATCTTTTACAGCTACATCACATTTTTCCCTGTCCATATTTGTTGCCACATGGTCAATTACTGATGCAGGCGTTGTAGTAACACTTGTTGCACTGTGACCAATAGGGACATCTCAAAACTTTGAAGGATGTTTATGAAGGTGCTGCTATATTCATTTTTGATATTAGTGTTGATGTTAATGTCCCCACACAGAATTATGGTGACCTTTGTACTTGAGACTTTATCTAGAACTTCTGTTAATTTATTGAAAAAAGTGTCCACACTGCCACTGGGAGGTCTATACACACACAAAATGGTTAGTTTCTTGGTGATATCAAGCTCTGTTAATTCAATAGCTGATATTTCAAAGTGTTTGTCTTCACTCACTGTACTGAGGTCTTGTCTTGATTTGAACTGTGTTCCTTTACTGATATAAATGCATGATTCTCCAACCCTTGAAATAGTTCTGCAGTAAGAATTTGCCTTTTCATCGAATGATAATACTACGTGTTGGATTTCTGAGTCTCTACACCAGTCCTCAGTAATACAAACTACTGTGCAGTTCAAAAATTTGAGCTCAACTTCTAATAGTTTTATTTTATTTTTTATTGATTGCATGTTTTGGAGGAGGATTGTTAAGCCTGTGAAATCCCCCATGTTACTCTTTCCAGTTGTTTGTTTTTCTTTGTGTCATCAGGTATATGCGATATTTGAAGTGTAAAACTCTGTTTTGTGAGTGATTGTTTCAGTATTTTTTAAACTGCTCTTTTTAAACTGCTCGAGATACTCTTTAGGCAGGGGAACCTGTTGTCTGGATTAATCTTAAAAAAGACCTACTTTTCCTACCTATGACAATAGGTATTTGACCATGTGTGGCCAGAGATCCACCCCCTATACTTTCATGAGTCAGCTGTACCAGTCTTCCCTTCCCAGACCTGTTTAGGTGCAGGCCATGAGTAGTGAAACTCAATCTATTGATAGTCCTGACGGGCACCAGAGAAATATGAGCAAAGTTGCTGTCCTGAGAGCCATCCTAAACCCCACATTAATTCGACTCACAGCTCCATCAAGGCGTGGTCGATCATGACGCTGGAACAGCTCAACAAAGTGTACGTTGATGCCGTGAGTCAGGGAAGCTATCTATCTGGTCGAGGTCATCACCTATGTCATATGCCTCATCCCTGTCCAAACTGTTTCCCGCCCCACCCACTATCACTACATGGTGTTCTTTTGTAAAGTCCTTACATGAAGATCCTAGGTCCTCTATCACTTGACTTAGCTCTGCCTGTGGCTTGAAGATACTGGTGGCCTGGTACGCTGCCCCTAAACTTTCCTATAACTGAGGGCCTACACCTCGCCCATGGCTACTACCTAGCAACAGCACTTTCTTCTTCCTAAGACTTTGTACACTCCCAGGCTTTTTGGACTCGGTTGAAGTGTGCTGTACATTTCCTTCTCCCCGTTGTACCTGAGGCTCTTCTCCACTTAAATCTGGCAGTGGTAGATATCTGTTTTTGGTTTTGACTATAAAACTGTCAGATCGCGTTCTCTTTCTTCCTATCCTCCTACCAGCTGCCAGTTCCCAACCACCCTTCTCCCCCTATCTCCTTTGGTCCTTATGAGCTCCTTCCTTGCTTCCTGCAACTGTGCCTGAAGGGCACAGATTTTTCTTTCCTGTTCCTCAATCACAATGTTCTTACTGCATACTCTGCAGTTCCAGGAGAGAGCCTCTTCTGTTCTCCCAACATGCGTAATTAAATTGAAACAATGTTTTATATTTGTCAAGGACGCGAAATTGGCTGTGTGTAAACAAGAAAACGACACAGAGGTCTCATATGCGCTGGCTGTTGTTTTTTTACTGATTTAGATCTACAATGACAGAAGAATGAATTTGTAATTACTTTGCTTTTAGAGAATTTACGTTATCAGGCGTGTTTGGTCAGGTTTTTAAACGTTTATAAATTGGAAAATTTAGACCTAGATTGCGCCTATCTAACTAGTAAACAATACGAAATGTATTAGTTAAATACGATGTAGAAACGTTTAATTACACTTTTATTGCTACAATAGACACTGATGAAACTAGTAGCTGTCTTTTTTAAACGAATTTTGCACTATCAAGAAAACTTGAATAGAATTTTTTGTGTTTGTCACGCAAAATTTCGGGTTATGTCACGATTATCGGAACTTCAGCTAAAGAACAAGTTTTTCCAAGACAAAGCTATGCTGGGACGCTAATATTCAGTTGTGTGACAAGAACAGATACTGCAGCAAGTATATAAAACAAAGAAATATTTAAATTTGACACTATTTCTTCTTAAATACGTTCTTTTGGCGAACGAAGAAAATACCTGTGATTTCACTCGGCGGCCATCTTGGAAAGTGTGACTTCTTTGAAGAATGACGAGTATTTATATGTCCCCTGTGGAACGTCAGTGCCCTATTGGTCATCAACTTGTTGATCCTTCGGGGCTCGCATACAAACCGTGAGGAGGAGATATTTCCCAAGAACATATCCAGATTTTCTTTGATTACACACGAGAAGGTTCAGAAGCTGTAATTACTGGGCATGTCAGCTTCACACCATACTGATTCGGCAGACTCAGAATTATTATTCAGTTATGTTATTCTAGTTCTTTGTGTTTTATCGTGTATGTAATCTGTAGTAAAAAATTCATTTTCTTCACTGTTATTCATTTTGGCGTCACTCTCTAAACACGTTTATTTAACAGGGTGTAAGAAATGACAGCAGAAAACATTGGTGGGTTGTAGAGGGAAGAATCGATAGCAGCAAACATTGGTGGGTTGTAGAGGGGTCTCCTGCGAAACAAACTGAGCGTAGTAACCCATATCCAGGAAAATTCATCCATCGATGCTGCATTGCGTCGAAGGTATAGGGGCTAATGCCCACCTTTGGTAGCAAATGTTGATTGTTACTATGGCGTCTCTACAGCCAGTACAGTTAGTGGTCTCTATAAAATACTTTTGGTAGACTCAGACACATTCGATGCCATATAGCCTTCTGAACAGTGAGAAGTTCCGCTTTCGCTCCGCCATTGTACTTAAAGGTAACCTAGTAGCAGGCGTTGGCCATTATATCTTCAAAGCTTTGTGGCGTCGCTGAATGAGTTTCTAGACTTGTGTTCCTATCCTTAATGTGTTTCTCATAACACCCCTGTAACCCCTAAAAGTTTTTCGATGTCGTTTTATCACACACTGTATAGGCACTAAAATTTCCTGTCATGTTACGGCTGTTATTCTTTTCCAGACGTAGAATATGATGCACTGCATAAAGTACGACGAAACCTATTTCAGTGCGGTGTTTAGCTCTTTCTTTGCTGCGTGACCGGAGCGGCATTTATTTGCATTATGACAATAATACGGCACCGATCATGCAGCATATGAAAGAGCTCATCTTCAAGGCATGATGGTCGCCGCAAAACGTTACACTGGATCCACAGGTGAGAACGTATCCTTATCAAGTTACATTCTGTTACACGCTTCTTATTTGTTGCTGGTCACCAACTGTACTGAAATTAAAATTTCCTATTTGTGATGTTATGGAGTTGTCTGTCAGATATAAAGTGATACGAAGCCTATCGTCCTGTCAAATTTGGAATACAATTATTGTTTAGTCCATCTATGATTAAGAAGCAGAGAAAAGGTAATGTTTTCAGAAGGTACGTCAAAATAGCAAATACAAATCTTGTTCTCCCACCCTACGTGTCTGTCTGTTAACTATTAGACATAATTAATGTTGTTCGTTACTTGAAATGTGTTTTCAAATAACGAAAAAGGGATCAGCAACATTTATCTATGTAGATACGTAGTGAGAAATGAAATAAATGTGAAACTCATTTAATGCAAACACATCATATTGATAAAGGAATGGAACCAGTATTTTGAACTTTTAAGATCAAGAAGTGACCGAAATAACTTTGGCACAGTTCGAGAACCAACCTACTGCATTACATCCAGATGTAATGGAAAGCTGTAACGTCATAAATGTTATTTCGTTATCCTAGGTATGTTACCATTCACAATATACTTTTCTCATAAATAGCAGCTTGAAATCAGATATTAATGCTTAACAGGCAAGTATGGTAAACTGAAACATTGAAAGTAAACGCTTAAACAGTATCAGTGTAAAGTAAATCTGATATATTTCATCTATTTAAAATCAGATACAACGCAACAGCCTTACGCATGAGACAAACACTTCAGATACAGGCGGTCTACAATAATTTTATCACTTGCAATAATCTTGGTCGGCGCACATAAAAATCGTGTATCTGTCATTTACCAGAGGGGCCAAATAAAACTGGAAACTACGTGGTAATAATTACAACCCCCGTATTATTCCGACGGAAAAGAGCTTCATTACGAATATTTAAAGCGTGTAACAGATAGGGGAGTAGCAAAATTTAAGAAAATCATCCTGGTTCATATTGGGGAGCAGTACAGACGAATTCAAAACAATCGTGGCATCTCCACTCCTATCATCCTATGATATTTTTACCACTGCTGGTGTAAACTTATTACCTGTTTAGGGGTCGTAAACATGCTTTTCACTCACCAAGAGAAGCACATAACTTGCTGTTTAGATACTAACACTTCAGAACCTACAGGCCGATTAAAGGTAACACATGTTTTCCCCTGTGGGTAGAAAGCTGTTATTTACTGAGAGAGGCATACAGTGGCCTGCAGGGCTATTTATAGCAGACCCATGAAATTTCACTCGACAGGAATGCAGAGATACAGTTTCTAGCGATATGGTTTCAAATTACTGTACATTTATAGGGTAAGTTTGGTGTGAAGTAAAAAATGAAGTCCATAAAATTTTTGATGTGTGAATAAAGAAACCTGAAAATGATATCCGTACATCACTCACGTAAAATATACGTAAAGACATATTGTCGGTGTAGTGCAATTGGTTTAGTTGTATTAGTGCGCTCATTCCATAGATTAAACCGTAGGTCACACAGTCTTCCATCCCACCAAATACTCTAACATTAGGTCGACATAAATAATTTTTGCACATCCACCATACATTGTTTTTCGAAGATACTCATACTAAATTTCGAAAATAATATATACATATATATATATATATATTTAATTTTCGAAATTTTGTATGAGTATCTTCGAAAAACAATGTATGCTGACAAATAACTATTTCAGTTAGGAATGTACGATTGAAGAGTTAACACAGTATTGTGAATGTGCTTGCCCAATATGTGTAGTGTATTGTGTGTGCATGCTTTAACTCGTTTTATTGTTATTTCCAGATGCTGATATAGAATAACCTGTGAAAAAGACGTCACAACAGCTGTCATATATTAAATTCACAATGACAAAAATGGTTTGACAATAGCTGATGTCACATCCTAAATTCCCAACCATGAAATGGCTTTACAATAGCTGCTTGGCCGCAAAATAACAGGATGTTTCTGGACCCATTTATAATTCATTACGCTTTTCGAGTTCTGCCCAACATCGGATAACCTGGTGACAAAACTGGTAAAAGAAAAAAAAAGTTGTTTACAGTCTTGCAAAATTTGAGAAGGGTCTCAGATTATGACTTACGCTAAAACATAATTGAACAACAATCACATTTAAAACAAAATACATTCCATTTAGTACAGAATGAATATTTAACTTCGACAAAAATGTCAATTAACGTCGATCGAAACATAAAGTTTACTAGTCCACTCAGAAAAGAACCTTACGACCCAACATGTGTGCAGCTTACGGCCGAGTGATGTGGCTACCAGCTTGTCCCACATAAGAGAGCTTGTTGATGCTAGCTGGCCTAAGTGCTGTGACTCTACCGTAAATGGCCGATACAAAATTACAAGCGGTAATTACATTACATTTAAAAACATTTTCTTAGGTTATAAATAAAAACTAATGTTAACATTAAGCAAAGACAAATTTAAAAGAAGTACATAAAAACTAATGTTAACATTAAGCAAAGACAAATTTAAAAGAAGTACAGAGTTTTAGTTTCACATAAGAGAGCTTACTGACGCTGGATCACGTAAGTGCTGTGACACGGCCGTTAACTGACCTGCACGTAATTACTAGTTCAAAATGGTTCAAATGGCTCTGAGCACTATGGGACTTAACATCTGAGGTCATCAGTCACCTAGAACTTAGAACTACTTAAACCTAACTAACCTAAGGACATCTCACACATCCATGCCCGAGGCAGGATTCGAACCTGCGACCGTAGCGGTCGCACGGTTCCAGACTGAACCGCCTAGAACCGCTCGGCCACAAGGCCGGCTATTACAAGTGGTAATTTCAAAACGCGTTACCGTATTTGATATAAAATCTATACAGATTTTTTTCCTACGTTATGAACAAAAATTAATACCAACATGAGACAGAGAAAAGTTTAAAATACATAAAAGGCTTTGCAATAAGAATATCTTGTATAGGAAATGTACAATAACAAGAGGAAGAAAACTAGAAGCCCCCTTAAAGTGATAAATGTTGCTAAATGAACCATAAAATCATAAAATATACACGAGAACACAGCTTAACCGAGTGAAGTATGGAAATGCAGATTTTTATTCGTATTGTTCCCCTGTATTTGTTCAGCAACAGCTCATAAGAATGATAAAGAACGATTGTCTGATACTGAAGATCTGTTCATTAATAATTAGATTAGGGGTTGAACGGCGGTTAGTGTAAATTTAAATCTCTTTGAAGATATTTAGTGCTCGACCTTTTTGTTCCGGTTGTAAAATACTCTACTTAGGCCTTTTTTCGATGGACTCCAAACGGTGATTTTCTTCTATCAGGTGACATCTAATGGTGTTGATGTTGCTGGCACATTGTGCTCCACCGGTCTTATATTAAATTCTCGACCCGTCTGACCTTTATAGAAACTAATATTTGACCTGCCGTAGCGTTGTATTTGTCTGTACCCTCATATAGGCAATGGCGCAAAAATAGCCATAGCTTATTATTTATTCAGAAACCAACCTGCATATTCGCTTTTTTGGAAAGTTTGGAAATTTTTTTTCGGAGCTTGAGACGACGTAAGAAAGTGAAATATGGGCGACAATATTTTTAATACTGACTGTTTGCTTTTCCACCCTTTTGGAAATTTTTGTAGATAATTTCCCAACTGCTTTCTCGCTAAACAATTTGCTACCCTGAATTGAACTGTTGCCTCAATTCTCCTATCAGCTGTACCGTCTAAACCAAATTTTGCGATCCTATCGTGTGACTAGGGCCTCCCGTCGGGTAGACCATTCGCCGATTTGACGCCACTTCGGCGACTTGCACGTCGATGGGGATGAAATGATGATGATTAGGACATCACAACACCCAGTCCCTGAGCGGAGAAAGTCTCCGACCCAGCCGTCAATCGAACCCGGGCCCTTAGGATTGACATTCTGTCGCGCTGAACACTCAGCACTGCGATCCGATAAAACATTTGAGTAAAGTAAGCTCGTTTTTATGCGGCCGGATGACACGAGTCTGATAAAATGATTAAGTCTGTTGCAGTAGGTTTATGGAAAATATCAATATTTCTTTTTGTAGTCATTCTCGTGATTTGTAAATCCAAAACACTGAGCGTGCCATCAGTTTCAAATTCTGTAATGAATTGCATTTTTTCATGCATAGTACTAAGAACCTGTGTTATTTCTTGAATTTCATCATAACTGACCTGGAAAATAATGAAGGTGGCATCCAAGAACAACATTCGCAGGTTTAGTCACTAAAGACTTCAATTTATGCGCCGTTCTTATCTCACTTGTAATTCAAAATTTTCCAAAACCACTTTCCATGCGTTGTGCATTGCAAGAACTGATACGTATTTTAATTGCGGCGTATGTTGACGATACTCCATTACACAAACAAGCCTTACTGAATAAAACTACACTCATCGGCCAAAACATTATGATCACTGCCCACCGTGACGTTGGATGGCGCCTGGTGGCGTTGCGGGCACGTGAGGCGGTAACAAAAATATGCAATCGGAACAGATACGAAAGGAGAATCACCCTACCAAAGATATTGGCTGCAGGTGGGGAAATCCAGTGCGATAAGCGACTTTGACAGATTATTATTACATGGAGACTGTGAACGAGTGTCCCGAAAATGGCAAAGCTGGTCGAATGTCCACGTGCTACTGTTTCGATCATCTATGGAAAAAGGTATAAGGGCTGTGAAACTACCAGTAGGCGCTAACTGATTGCACGTCCACGACCCTTCACAGAACGTGAGGCTCGGAGGCTTGTGTGCTTTGTAAAGGAGGATAGACGTTGATCCGTGGCACCTCCGCCGAAAGAGCACAATGGTGGTGCACGCACAAGTGTTTCGCAGCACATCATTCATCGTTCATTGTTGAACATGGAGCTCTGCAGTAGACTACACCTACGGGTTCACAAGATTGACCCAACGCCATGATCAATAATGATTGCAGCAGGCAAGGGACCCTCGGGATTCCATCGTCGATCAATGGAAACGTGTCGGCTCTGCATGTGGATCACAGTTTTGCTACACTAAGTAGATGGACGTCTCCACAAACGCCGTCATCGATGTGACCGTCGGCTCTAAACGTTCAGCACGCCACGGACGCAGATTGGTGGGAGCAGTAATATGATATGGGAGACATTCTCCTACGCTTGCATGTGACCTGTGGTAACAGTCGAAGACGCGCTGACAGCAGCGAATCATCCCTTCGTGCCTGATGTCTTCCCCGACGGCGGTGCTATCTTTCAGCAGTGAAAATGTCCAGGTCTCGGAAACAGAACCGTACTACAGTGGTTTGAGCAGCATCCTAGTGAACTCCGGTAGATATTTTGGCAATCAGATTCGCTTAATGTAAATCCTATGGAACCCATCTGGGTCGTTGTCGGGCGCCATTACCGCGTACGCAAATCAGCGGGCAGTTATGTACACTAATTACATGGACTTTGCGCAGACATTTAATGCCACATACCTCCAAAAACCTACCAACAAAGGTCGGATCCCTGATACGCAAAATCAGTGATGTATTTCGTTCCAAAGGCGGATAAACAAACTACTAAGCAGGTTGTTACAATGTTTTGGCTCATGAGTGTATCATTAGCTTTATCATAGTAGATTTTCTTGCGAAATAAATTTTCTTGACCTCTTCAACAGTCCAGCAGGACACCTTATATCACAGAAGTCGTAATAGAGGCGTGAGGTCATTATAATCACAATGATGAAAACGGCTTTAAAGAGCTGCTTAGTCGCAAAATAATAGTTACAGGATGTTTCTGGATCATTTCGAATTTCGGGCTCTGTCCATCTACAGATGACCTAATGACAAATTCGGTAACAGAAAGTGGAAATAAGCGTGTCAGCATTGGGATGTTGTCTAGTAGTGAATTCGAGCCACCAATGACTTTTTAAAACCCTGTTACCGAAAACACTATTTCAGGCAAAATATCTACTACACCAGGAGATATTTTCAAACATTGACGTCATAAAACTTCATCTACATCTACGTTATTACTCTGCTATTCACAAAGTGCCTGGAAGAGAGTTCAATGAACCATCTTCAAGCTGTCTCTCTACCGTTCCACTCTCGAACGGCGCGCAGGAAAAACTAGCACTTAAATTTTTCTGTGCGAGCCCTGACTTCTCTTATTTTATCGTGATGATCATTTCTCTCTGTGTAAGTTGGTGACAACAGAATGTTTTCGCGATCGGAGGAGAAAATTGGTGATTGAAATTTCATGAGAAGATCCCGTCGCAACGAAAAACTCCTTTGGTTTAATGATTGCCAGTCCAGTTCACTTTGTCCTGAACTGAAGATGTCCCGCCATCTAAAGGACGAAAAACAAATACTCTGTTCATATTAAACCATATCATAGTGCAAAATCAAGATCACATACGAAACTACTTCTGCTTCGGTTGGCAGAGAGCTGTTGATATCTTCTACCTTTGTCGGATGTATTCTGGTATCAAAGAGAAACTGACTAGAGACAGTGCAAACATTATTGTTGCCTTAAAACAAGATAATGTCATGTATATATGCAGACTTAAGCGACAAATGAAAATTTGTGTCAATGTCTGGATTCGAACGTGGTTCTTCTGCTTACTAGGTAGATGCACTAACCAGTAAGACAACTGGGCACAGTGGTTTTGCATGACGCCACGGACTATCCTAGCACGCCTCCCTCCTCAGTCCAAATTCCAACCACATAATTTAATTTGATTAAAGCACCTACACCTGAGTTTCAGGCAAGGTCCTCCGTTCCGTTCGATATTGAGGAGATATTCCAATAACGTTGGAGAGCCTCTGCAATGCTGTTTCGTTTTGGGGCTGAGGAGTGGATGGGAATATTCATTGAGGTCGGAGGCGTGATAGAGTAATCTGTGCAACTGTGCAAAGCCGCTGTGACAGGGTGGCGTAGTGGTTAGTGCTGTGGTCGTCACATATTTTTGATTAAGAGCCAATATTGACATATTGATATTGACATAGCCTTGTAGGAAAGAGACGGGGAGGGGTTATTGATAGAAGCTTACCACTTAAACATTTTGAATCTACCTATTACAAGAAATCACACCAAATGTTCTTAAGTGAAAAAGAAAATATACAGCCGGGTACAGTGGCCAGTGCCATCGCTACAGGATGCCATGTTTCGTTTCCTGATTTCCGGAGATATTTTCTAGATATCATTACGCCCTACTATGTGATAATACCAGGTGGCTGCAGCAGGCCGTTTTCATTCGGTCTTAGGACAAGTGCAACAGAACAGAGGCACTTTTAAATAATATAACCGAATTAATTCAAAATTGTCACAAAGGGGATAGCATGGCCAATGTTTGATTTGTATATAAAGGGTTTAAAATTCGGTTTTATCTCTTGTAAAATGTGTAGTTTTTGTAAGTGACTCTCACTCAGGTATAGGCCAAAAGACGTTTATTCGGGTTCTGTCCAAAAGAAGTCGTTTAAACACTGATATCGTAATGTTCGTACTGGTCTCGGTTACAGTGAGGAAACAAGAATAATATCCAGAACGAGATTTTCACTCTGCAGCGGAGTGTGCGCTGATATGAAACTTTCTGGCAGGTTAAAACTGTGTGCCGGACCGAGACTCGAACTCGGGACCTTTGCCTTTCGCGAGCAAGTGCTCTACCATTAGAGCACTTGCCCGCGAAAGGCAAGGGTCCCGAGTTCGAGTCTCGGTCCGGCACACAGTTTTAATATTCCAGGAAGTTTCAAGAATAATATCAATTATCTTAAATCAGATGACTCTAAAACGAAAACGTTTTCACTAAAAAATAACAGAGCAAGTTTACTCTGTAAATCTCTTTGACAACAATGGAGATGTACATTTCTCGGGAGGCAGCAGCGCTATTCAAGGCAAAAAATGTGCGATGGCTACTTTCCCCGTCCTCGCCAGTTTACCACACTTTCCCGTACCGATCTTACTGTTAATTCGTAACCTACATGAATTAATATGTTACATATTAATAACAATAATTCCAATATGAGACACAATCACAAATATTTAATGAATGTTTTGAATGTCATTTTTCTTCTTCTCACTGTATTTTATTGACAGGGGCGATCAAAAAGTTCCCGTTTATGGGCGTTGCTGCAGCGTATACATTCAACCCAACCAGACTCTGCTGCGGGAACTAAACCACCCGCATATAGGCAAGGACTCAGGGTGGCCTCCGAGCGGAAACTTTTTGATCGCCCCTTATAATCGTACAACAGACTTCATTTGATTTCAATTAATTACTACAGACATATACCACATTTGAAGATGACCATCTCACTATTATGAATTTACGAATCCACGTCACTTCCGTTTGACATTTATGCCATATAAGCTGATAGGTTGTTGTTGCGCACGCTCGTGAGTTGTCAACATTGGAAGACAAACAATAAAATATTTCACCTCTCACTTTTATTAACCCAGCGGTGACCGCGATACGTACCACTCTGTCCCTGAAGTAAGCGACAAACTTTACTAACTCACGACCGAATGAAACCAACGTCAATTGCAATGAAGCACATATTAAAATATGACTAAGTATTTTTGTTTGCTACTGAGCAAGAAAAATGTACTCTTAAGAAGTTCTAAACGTTAGTTAACGTTTTTGAATTCTGCTGTTAACTTCTGGAAGCATATTATAAAACGACGGGCCTCACGAAAACCTGATTCGTCCCGCGGGCGGAAGTTTCATGAGCAGTGGGTTAGCACATCTGGCTTGTGAGAGCGAGACCCAGCTTCGAATCCTGGCCTTGATACAAATATTTATTAGCCGCTTCATTCTGCACATATACATCAAGTTTAAAACTCTTAAAAGTCTCTGGAACCCTATATCTTCATTTGAACATAATATGAATTTGAAACATATGTAGTGGACGCGTGGTGGAATCAACGTGACGTTGGATGAATTTACAATTTAGAGTGGAACCATTCACACTACAGCTTTTTGGTAATCGCTGAAACGATGCACTTGAATGCCGGCCGTGGTGGTCGTACGGTTCTAGGCGCTGCAGTCCGGAACCGAAGGACTGCTACGGTCGCAGGTTCGAATCCTGCCTCGGGCATGGATGTGTTTGATGCCTTAGGTTAGTTATGTTTAAGTAGTTCTAAGTTCTAGGGGACTGATGACCTAAGATGTTAAGTCCCATAGTGCTCAGAGCCATTTGAACCATTTGATGCACTTGAATGATGTTTGACCCTGGCTGAAGATTCAGGAGGATTTTGATCGGCGATGATATGTATATATATTGAAATAACGGGTTAATTACTCTATGGAATTGGCCCCATACCAGATCCCAAGAGATTGGAAAAAGTGCAAGTGACTTCTGCATATGAGAAGTGTAAAAGCACTGACACGAAAAATTATAAATCTATATCCTGAACATCGGTTTGCTACAGAACTCTTGAATATATTCTCAGTTCGAATGTAGTACATGTACATGTACATGTACATGATTTCTCTGCAATCCACAGTTAAGTGCGCGGCAGAGATTTCATCGAACCACTTTCAAGCTATTTCTCTAACGTTCCACTCTCGAAGGCCGCGCAGGGAAAACGAACACTTAAATCTTCATGCGCGAGCTTTGATTTCTTTTATTTTGTTATGATGATGATTTCTCCCTGGGCGTCAACAAAATATTTTCGCAATCGGAGGAGAAATTAGGTGACTAAAATTTCACAAGGAGATCCTGACACAACGATAAACGCCTTTGATTCAGTGATTGCCACTCCGGTTCATATGTTATGTCTGCGGCACTCACTCCCCTGTTCAACGATAATACATAACGAGCTGCCATTCTTTGAACTTTTTGGATGCCCTCCGTCAGTCCCATGTGATATGGAGACCACACCACAGAGCAATGTTCCAAGAGGGCGGACAAGCTTCGTGTAAGCAGTCTCTTTAGTAGACCTGTTGCCCTTTCTAAGTGACTGGCAGTAAATCGCCGTCTGATTTGCTTTCCCTAAAGCGTTGCCTATGTGGTCGTTCCAATTTAAGTTGCTCTTAATTGTAATTTCTAAGCATATTAATAAATATACAGTCTTTATATTTGTGAGATTTTTCGTGTAACCGAAAGTTAGCGGATATCTTTTACTACTCATTAAGAAAATTTCAAACTTCTTATTATTTAAAATCAATTGCCACCTTTTGCACGATACAGATACTCTGTCTAAATCTTTTTGTAATTGGTTTTGATCATCTGATGACTTTAAAAGACGGTAAATGACAGCGCCATCTGCAAACAATCTGAGAGGGCTGCTCAGATTGTCTCCTATGTCGTTTGTGTAGATCAGGAACAGCAGATTCCCTGTAACACGTTCCTCGAGGAACGCCATATATTACTTCTGTTTTACTCTATGGTTTTCCGTCAATTGCTACTAACTGTGACCTTTTACCAGGAGCTAACGATTCCAGACACACAAACTAGGCGATACTCCATAGACAATCAATATGATTAGAAGTCGCCTGTGGGGAACGGTGTCAAAAGCCTTGTGGAAATCTAAAATTATGAAATAAATTTAACATCTTTTGTCAGTAGCATTCATTATTTCGTGAAAATAAAGAGCTAGTTGTGTTTCACACGAATGATATTTTAGGAATCCGTGCTGACTTTTTACGCTACGCTTACATAGTCAGATCGGAAGGCGTGGAGACAGCGTCTTAGGAAGGCGTCTAGCGAATTCTATCTGCTTTTTTGAATAGATATTGTTTGATTTAAATTTTAGTGGGTTTAGGTGTTATGGAAGTCAGTTTCGCTACAACAACCTTGTCGTCACCAATCTCTGTATCCGTCATGATGTTACCTATTCGCTCGGGGTTATTGTTACTTACAGGTCAAGTATGTATTACCAAACATTTGCACTTCGCGCGGGCTCCTGGAGTAATTGTTCAAAATAACATTATGAGAAAGCATTCAGTACAATTTCGAACGAGATTTTATGCCTACCACCGGCTTTAAACATTTATTTTTGTCAACATATCGAGGGTAGATTGAAGTCACCGCCAGCTATAACTGTATGAGTGGGGTACCTACCTGAAATAAGACTCAAGTTTTATTTTAACTTCTCAGCAACTGTATCATCTGAGTCAGGGAGTTGGCAAAAGAACACAATTAATAATTTATTCCAGGTGTCAAGTATAACCTCTACCCATGCTGAATCACAGGAGCTATCTATTTCAATTTGATTCCAAGGCAAACTGGTTCTGACAGCAGTAATCACTCTATCACCAACTGTTTGGTCCTTTATGAAAATTGCGGCTGAACTTATTTACTGCTTTATCTAGCTTTCTGAACTTATAACGATTTGAGCTTCAGTGCTTCCTATCAGCGATTACAGCTCTGGTTCTTTCTCAGCACAGCTAGGACAATTTACAACGACAGTACCGACTGTTGCTAGGCCTGCTTTCCTCTGTTTGCCCTACACCCTGCTAGACTGACGACCTTTCAGTGTTACCCGAGACCCTACTACATAAAAAAACCACCCTGTCTCCTTCGCACAGCCCCCGCTACCCGTGTAGCCTTTTTCTGTGTATAGTTGATCCATGACCTATTACGCAACACTCGGACGCTCACCACCCGACGGCCCGACGGCCCGACGGCCCACGTTGAGGAATCTGCAACCTACATTATGGCAGAATTGTGTGAGTCTGTGATTCAGATTCACTGTCGGTTCCGTTGACGATGCTACAGACGGTGAGTTCCGCCTTCATTTCGCAAGCAAGGATGGCGGTCTTTATCACGTCAGCTACCGCCCGAAACCAGAGAAATTCTCTTCGGATCCAAAGCGACACAAATCGTTGGCACCGACATTAGCGATCAGCCATCACCTGCAGTTGACTGCAACCGTGCTCTTCATGGTATCCGGATGCACTCTTCCACATCTGGAGCGACTCCTCCCGGTATGCCTACAGAGAGCACACTCTTCGTTGGCAGCCATATCCCAAGGGGTGCCATTATGTGCCTAACGTTGGAGCTCCCAATTACCAGTAATTGCAGCCTATATGAGTGCCCAGACGTTGCGATGAGAAACCTCCTGTCCACAGATCACCACGGTTTCAGACAGCATCACTCGTGGAAAACCCAGCTTTCCGTTCTCTCACATGGTATCCTACGAACTATGGATGTAGGGCAACAGGCAGATCCATGCTCTTAGGTTTCCGAAAAGCATTTAACACGGTTTCTCAATGCAGACTGTTAACAACGGTACGAGCATACGGAATAGGTTCCCACATATATGAGTGGCTCGAAGACCTTTTTAGTAGTATGACACAGTACACTGTCCTCGACGGCGAGTGATCCTCAGACGCAAGGGTCTCGTCAAGAGCGCCCCAGGGAAGTGTGACACGACCGCTATTAGAGACCGCTATTTCATATTTTACAGTCCAATAATTTACACGTTTTTTGTTTTTAAAAAGGCAAGGCATACGACTCAGCTGAATGACAAGCATTTTATGATAGTCTTGAAGAACAGGGATAGATCCAAAAACCCTTAACCTCATCAAAGAAAGATTGAGCGATACTACCTCCAAGGTGGAATTCATGGGTGAAATATCCGAGCCCTTCCTGATCAAAACTGGCATCCGACAAGGTGATGGTCTGTCTCCTCTCCTATTCGACCTTGTGCTGGACAAGGTCATCCGCGAATGGGAAAAGAAACTGAAGAACTGCTGGAAACCTACGTAGATGGGGCAAGTTACGAATGACAAAGGAATGTCATGTTTAGCTTTTGCTGACGACTTATCCTTACTAGTGGATGATGAGATAACAGCAATCGAACAGGTTGAAACCTTTAAAGAATTTGCAGAGAAAGTTGGTCTGCAAATATCTTTCCTAAAGTCTGAGTTCATCACCACAAAAACTGACACCCAAAACTTGACTATAAAATACGGTCATATCAGTAGAGTCCCATATTTTAAATACTTAGGTGAAGTCCTTGAACCTACGGGGCGAGAGAAAATAGCACGAAACATTCACCTCCAAAAAATAAAGAGAGCCTATGGAAGAACCTACAAGGTGTAGAATAAAATACGCTTGTCCAAAAACACTAAAGTTAGGCGCTATAATACAGTATTAAAACCTGAAGTCCTGTATGCCAGTGAAACACTGACAGTCCTCTTAAAAGGTGACCTAGAAGAACGTAAAATCATCAGATAGATACTAGGGCCAAAGAAAAGAAAAGAGGGCTATAGACTACAATCTCGTCTTGCAGCAGCTGCGGCGATTAAACTTTTATGGGCACGTCTCTAAGTTTCCCAAAACAAGACATACGCACAAAATTCTTAAACACATAGGAGGACTTGAAACTATACGCTGTATACAAGAGATAAAAAAGGACCTAGAAAAAGCTCAGATAATTTGGACAGAAAGGAATTTAAGAAGAAAACTGACAGATGGAAAGTTTACTCAGGGAATGGAGTTCCCAAGAAAGCAGGAACAAAATGTACAGAGTAAAGGAAGACAGACCATGCAGAAAAAATGAGAGCAGTGTGGAATGAAGGAAAAAGAATCAACAAGCTGGTGGACAGTGTGAGCAGCGGTCTGCAACTCATTGCTGATGGTGCTGAGATGTACGTGAAGGTGGGGAAGGTGTCGTTGTTGAGCGAATGTAGGACAATACAAGATGACTTAGACAAAATTTCTAATGTGTGCAGTTAATGACAGATAGCTCTAACTGTAGAAAAATGTAAGTTAATGGAGATAAGTAGGAAAGACAATTTTGTAATGTTCGTATACAGAATTAGTAGTGTGCTATTTGACACAGTCAGGCCTATGAAATATCTAAGCGTAACATTGCAAAGAGATTGAAATGGAATGAGTATATAAGGATTTCCATGGGGATGGCGAATGGTCGACTTGACTTTATCAGGAGAATTTTAGTAAACTGTGGGTCATCTACGAACGAGACGGCATATAGACCAGGAGTCATATAGACAGTCGTTTTTCCCTCGCTCTATTTGCGACTGGAACATGAAGGGAAATGACTTGTAGTGGTACAGCGCGCGCTCCGCCATGCACTGTACGATGGCTTGCGGAGTATGCAGGTAGATGTAGATATAGATATAGAGTATACATTACATTATGGATAAGGTTGCAGGCACATCCACACAACATCAGTGTGAGATGACAAGGCAGAACATTTGTTTGCGAGTTACTGCAACAATTCAGACCATCAACAATAATATGGATAATTACCCCACTCAGCAAAAGTATCAGAGTAGCAAATACTCATCTTAAGGTCATTTTGAGGTTAATCAACGAACTGAATAGAAGGGCTGATGAAACTGTAAAAAAGGCAAACGCGAGTGTATGTAAATTGTGTACTGTCCCAAAGTCTCCTTGTTATAGAACAACATATCGACAAAAGATAAAGTCGATGGAGCACGCAGCGCTTTCTGGGAGAAACTACGATTACAGGGGTTACAGCATTAGGAAAAGGGTAGTAACTCAGAGAAGCGTTTAGTACTGTTAGATTATCTACCAAGCGATTATTGAAGGAAATTGGCTGCAAAGAACATGTTATTTGTGATTCCATTAAACTTCATGCCGATAATCTGATAGGTAGAACATGCGGAGTAGCGGGGAAAATGTGTATGCTGGGTACACCAGTACAAGTTTCTCTAAGATCACAATACAGGTCAGTGATAGGGAATTTGGAAGAACATCTGGTTTACTGAATTTACTATTATTAACAACTTCAAAACTCGACAGCTATTCACTGAAATACACTACTGGCCATTAAAATTGTTACACCACGAAGATGACGTGCTACAGACGCGAAATTTAACCGACAGGAAGGAGACGCTGTGATATGCAAATGATTAGCTTTTCAGAACATTCACACAAGGTTGGCGCCAGTGGCGACACCTACAACGTGCTGACATGAGGAAAGTTTCCAACCGATTTCTCATACACAAACAGCAGTTGACCGGCGTTGCCTGGTGAAACGTTGTTGTGATGCCTCCTGTAAGGAGGAGAAATGAGAACCATCAAGTTTCCGACGTTAATAATGGCCGGATTGTAGCCTATCACGATTGCGCTTTATCGTATCGCGACTTTGCTGCTCGCGTTGGTCGACATCCAATGACTGTTAGCAGAATATGGAATCAGTGGGTTCAGGAGGCCAATACGGAACGCCGTGCTGGATCCCAACGGCCTCGTATCACTAACAGTCGAGATGACAGGCATCTTATCCGCATGGCTGTAACGGATCGTGCAGCCACATCTCGATCCCTGAGTCAACAGATGGGGACGTTTGCAAGACAACAACCATCTGCACGAACAGTTCGACGACGTTTGCAGCAGCATGGACTATCAGCTCGGAGACCATGGGTGCGCTTACCCTTGACGCTGCATCACAGACAGGAGCGCCTGCGATGGCGCACTCAAAGACGAACCTGGGTGCACGAATGGCAAAATGTCATTTTTTCGGATGCATCGAGGCTCTGTTTACAACATCATGTTGGTCCCATCCGTGTTTGGCGACATCGCAGTGAACGCACATTGGAAGCGTGTATTCGTCATCGCCACACTGACATATCACCCGGCGTGATGGTATGGGGTGCCATTGGTTACACGTCTCCGTCACCTCTTGTTCGCATTGACGGCACTTTGAACAGTGGACGTGACATTTCAGATGTGTTACGACCCGTGGCTCTACCCATCATTCGATCCCTGCGAAACCCTACATTTCAGCAGGATATTGCCCGACCGCATGTTGCAGATCCTGTACGGGCCCTTCTGGATACAGAAAATGTTCGACTGCTGCCCTGGCCAGCACATTCTCCAGATCTCTCACCACTTGAAAACGTCTGGTCAATGGAGGCTGAGCAACTGGGTCGTCACAATACGACAGTCACTACTGTTGATGAACTGTGGTATCGTGTTGAAGCTGCATGGGCAGCTGTACCTATACACGCCATCCACGCTCTGTTTGACTCAATGCCCAGGCGTATCAAGGCCGTTATTTCGGCCAGAGGTGGTTGTTCTGGGTACTGATTTCTCAGGACCTATGCACCCAAATTACGTGCAAATGTAATCACATGTCAGTTCTAGTATAATATATTTGTCCAGTGAATACCCGTTTATCATCTACATTTCTTCTTGGTGTAGCAATTTTAATGGCCAGTAGTGTATATAAAAATTCATAGTCAAATTTTATGTATGACATAAGTATATAAGAAAGGCGAGTGAGAAGAATAAAAAAGCCCCGACACTTCGAAATAGAAAAATGTTATTAAATTACCGTTAGGAGTCATACTTTGCAGTGGTATTATCGACATTCAGGCTCAGAAAATGAACAACCGATCTTCCAAATACATCTACTATTAGGATCCCAACTAAATAGTTGAAATATTGTAACTGCTCACAAGAGTCGCTGCAGCTGGGAATTAAGATTATTCGAACTAAATCATTTCAGTAACTCCTGAATTCAGTGAAAGATGTATCAACGAGATTACTCGATGGTTACAGTTGTTCTGGAGGTCCAAGAACCAGCATCCAAGATATTCAAAATAGGTTTCATTTTCATTCCAGTTTTGGGCGATTTATGGCAAGGGGGCCCTATAGATATGAGAAAAAATTCTCGGGAAGGTATATCAAAATGTTTATCGACCCACATGAAATTCATCAGCACTCAACATTTCTTAACCCCCCTGCGGGTCCGGGGGTTAGAATAGGCCCGAGGTATTCCTGCCTGTCGTAAGACGCGACTAAAAGGAGTCCATCCCCCTGAAAGGGGTAGTTAGCGCCTGCGTCCGGAGACGGACGGTTCCACGACCTATATTCGTGGTCTTCTTGGTTTTTCACTTCTCGTTCTTCCTTCCTTTGGTTGGTTCCTTTATTTGTTCTCCTCCATCTCACTATCTTCCTTACCCTTTCCCTTGCCTTCTTTCCCTTGCCTTCTTTCCCTTGCCTTCTTTCCCTTGCCTTCTTTCCCTTGCCTTCTTTCCCTTGTCTTCTTTCCCTTGCCTTCTTCTCCTTGCCTTCTTCTCCTTGCCTTCTTCTCCTTGCCTTCTTCTCCTTGCCTTCTTCTCCTTGCCTTCTTCTCCTTGCCTTCTTCTCCTTGCCTTCTTCTCCTTGCCTTCTCTGGTCTCCGCCTCGGCGTTTGAGACAGTCTGTCCTCTCTCTTCTTTTTCCTCTTCTTCCTTCCTCCCTGTGCGCGCCTGAAGGCCGACCCACGCGTTCGCACGCGTAGCCGGTGACGGGGTAACGCCGCCCTGGGTAGACAAGTAAGGCACGCACGTACCCCCTGGTAAAGGCCAGGTCCAGGGAGGGGTGATTGCCTGAGCTGATACCTTCTGACCATGCCGATTGGTCCCTCCGTCTGTTTCTCGGGAGGTGTGACCTGAGGTGTAAACATTCACCTAAGGCGGGAGTGCCCTCTGAGAGGGTCCCCATAAGGAAGGAGCGCGCCATCGGAGACGCTGGCAATCATGGGGGATTCCTCCGCAATGGATTTCTCTTCTTCTTCTCTCTCGACTTCTGCCCACAAACGGAAACTTGACCAGCCACCAGTGACAAAAGTACTACCGCCTGCCCCACAGTTCCTCGTCGTTTCTCGATCTGAGGACCCCCCCTGCGGGTCCGGGGTAAGAATAGGCCCGAGGTATTCCTGCCTGTCGTACGAGGCGACTAAAAGGAGTTTCAACCGTTTCGGCCCTCCATGTGATGGTCCCCCTTGGGGTTTGACCTCCATTTTTCTAAATTTCTACAGAAGTACGAGCCTTTTGGGGAAGGACACCTTACGTGGTGTACCACTGGTCCTAAGTGCACTCAGTCCTTGGCACTCAGCATTGCACCGGCGTTGTAACCATACCCACTATTACTCACATTGGGCCTAAACGCCTTTTGGGTTGTCCCAGTTACGCCCATAGTGCGTCTCCATCTGCACCAGCGATCATGATGGACTTTCCATGGCACCAGAAATCCAGCACGGTAGCCAGCCCGTTGTGGTGGGGTCGTCATGTACCCTCTAGGTTGTAGCCCCCTGACAACACAGGGATCGTACTGCCGATACCTGAGCTGCACCCTCCCCACGTCGGCCAAGGAGTAGATGCCCGTCCCCTTGGGGCATCAGGACTCCCGGCAATGGTCATCCTGCCAGGTGGCCCTTGCTGCGGCTGGGTGGCGCCCGTGGGGAGAGCCCCTGGTCGGAGTGGGTGGTATCGGGGCGGACGTTTCGCAGATGAAACGTCACCACGTATCGGGTCGCTCTGCGGCCGAGTCTTTCAAAAGAAAAGGTACTGTTTCTAGTTCTGGTTCTCCTGCCCCTTCCTCCTTGGCCACTCCATGGGAGGAGGGACAGGCCCGCCGGCTTGGAGCGAAGTACTTCCCCCGCTATTTGGTCTGTTCTCGAACCTATGGGGGGGACATTCGCCACCTCCAAGCCCATGTTCTTTGTTCAGCACATTGAGGACATCTTCGGGGAAATCGAGGCTCTCAGCAAGATGCGTTCAGGGTCCGTTCTTATCAAGACCACGTCCGCCACACAGTCGGCGGCGCTCCAGGCGTGCGACCGCCTAGGGGACATCCCAGTCTCCATTGTCCCACATCTTGCACTCAATAGGACGCAGGGGGTTATTTTTCATCGTGACCTCCTGCTACAATCTGATGAGGAGCTCAGGGCCAACCTGGAGCGCCGAGGCGTGCATTTCGTCCGGCGAGTCCAGCGCGGTCCCAAAGACCGTCGCATCGACACTGGGGCCTTTATCCTTGCCTTCGAGGGGGACGTTCTCCCGGAGAAGGTAAAGGTAATGTGCTACCGGTGTGATGTGCGACCCTACGTTCCACCTCCTATGCGCTGTTTTAGGTGTTTGCGCTTTGGGCACATGTCGTCACGGTGTGAGGCTGAGCCCCTCTGTGGCGATTGTGGACGTCCTCTTCGTGAGGAACATACATGCACCCCACCACCTCGGTGCGTTAATTGTCCTGGCGTCCACTCGCCTAGATCCTCAGACTGCCCCGCATATCAGAAGGAGAAGAAGATACAAGAAATCAAAACTTTGGATCGGCTGTCTTATTCTGAGGCCAGGAAGAAGTACGACCGCCTCCATCCCGTGCCATTGACCACTTTGTTTGCCTCAGTTGTGTCCACTCCTTCCGCGGTACCCTCACCCCTCTCCTGTCCCCCCTCCGCCTCCTCCGCCCATCAGGGGGCTCTGCCTCCGCCTCCCAAATCCCTCCCTTCCAAATCCTCCCCCCCCGTGGCCCCCACCCCCAGGGGCCACCCTTCCTCCTCCTTCTCCCCACACGCCACCTGAGAAGCGATCCTCTTCTCAGGCGTCCATCGGGGAAACGCTCCGGACCCCGGCTTCCGAAGTCCGGCGTTCCAAAACGGACCCCGCGCGTGAGGACCTTCTTCGGGTCCAGCCCACCATCCCTGTGCCTCCTCGGCCTTCCAAGAAGGCCTCCAAGAAGAAGTCTCTATCCCCTTCTCCACCCCGGCGCGTTTCGACTGACGCTCCATCCGTGAGTCGCCGCTCCCGGCCGTCCTCAGTTTCGCCGGGACGCTCTGCTGCCAGGCGCTCAGCTGGCCTTTCGTCGGCAAATGATGCTGCCCCTCCTACACCACCAGGGACAGCGGCCGCAGCTGGCGACCAGTCGATGGAACCGGATCCGCCTCCCGTCTGTTGTAGCGTTGTTCCCTCGCAACCTGGCCCTCCGCGGCCGTCGAGGTGACCAGCCCTTCCCCCGTCTCGTTCCCCCGATTTTTTGACTAGCGATGGCGTTGTTTCATTGGAACATAAGAGGTATTCGATCTCATCGGGAGGAATTACAACTGCTCCTCCGCCTGCACTGTCCGCTCGTCCTTGGACTCCAGGAAACCAAGTTGCGCCCGACTGACCGTATTGCCCTTAACCACTATACCTCGGAGCGGTATGACCTCACCCCTGTGGACGGTGTCCCAGCTCATGGTGGGGTCATGTTGCTCATTCGGGACGACGTCTATTACCATCCCATCCCATTGACCACCCCACTCCAAGCAATAGCTGTCCGCATTACTCTTTCTGCTTTTACTTTTTCAGTTTGTACCATCTACACTCCACCGTCGTCTGCTGTTAGTCGGGCTGACATGATGCACCTGATCGTTCAGCTTCCCCCGCCGTTTTTATTGTTTGGCGACTTCAATGCCCATCATCCCCTTTGGGGCTCTCCTGCATCCTGTCCAAGAGGCTCACTCTTGGCAGATGTCTTAAACCATCTCAATCTTGTCTGCCTCAATACCGGCGCCCCGACTTTCCTCTCGGACTCCACTCATACCTACTCCCACTTGGACCTCTCGATATGTTCTACCACTCTTGCCCGTCGGTTCGAGTGGTATGTCCTTTCTGACACCTATTCGAGCGACCACTTCCCCTGTGTCGTTCGTCTCCTGCACCACACCCCATCCCCACGTCCTTCGAGCTGGAACATACTGAAAGCTGACTGGGGACTTTACTCATCCCTGGCGACCTTTCCGGACCACGATTTTCCCAGTTGTGACAGTCAGGTCGAATACCTCACGGCTGTTATCATCCATGCTGCTGAACGTTCCATTCCTCGTACTACTTCTTCACGTCGCGTTTCCGTCCCCTGGTGGAACGAGGCTTGTAGGGACGCTATCCGTGCTCGACGACGTGCTTTACGCACCTTTCGCCGCCATCCTACGCTGGCGAATTGTATTGAATACAAACGACTCCGAGCGCAATGCCGTAGAGTCATCAAAGACAGCAAACAAGCTTGTTGGGCCTCTTTCACCGGCTCCTTTAACAGTTTTACTCCCTCTTCCGTCGTTTGGGGTAGCCTGCGCCGGCTGTCGGGCATTAAGGCCCACTCCTCGGTACCTGGCCTGACCTCAGGTAATGCGGTCCATGTTGATCCGGTGGCTGTCTCCAACGCCTTTGGCCGCTTTTTCGAGGAGGTTTCAAGCTCCGCCCATTACCATCCTGCCTTCCTTCCCAGGAAAGAGGCAGAAGAGGCTCGGCGACCTTCCTTCCACTCGCTGAATCTGGAAACCTATAATGCCCCCTTTACTATGCGGGAACTCGAACGTGCGCTTGCACTGTCCCGGTCCTCTGCTCCGGGGCCGGATGACATTCACGTTCAGATGCTGGCACACCTTTCTCCGGCGGGCAAAAGCTTCCTTCTCCGTACCTACAATCGCGTCTGGACCGAAGGTCAAGTCCCCATGCGTTGGCGTGACGCCGTTGTTGTTCCTATACCCAAACCCGGGAAGGATAGACACCTTCCTTCTAGTTACCGCCCCATTTCTCTTACAAGCTGTGTCTGTAAGGTGATGGAGCGCATGGTTAATGCTCGGTTAGTCTGGATTCTTGAATCTCGACGGCTACTTACTAATGTCCAATGCGGCTTTCGTCGCCGTCGCTCCGCTGTTGACCACCTTGTGACCTTGTCGACATTCATCATAAACAACTTTTTGCGAAGGCGCCAAACGGTAGCCGTGTTCTTCGACTTGGAGAAGGCTTATGACACCTGTTGGAGAGGAGTTATCCTCCGCACTATGCACAGGTGGGGCCTACGCGGTCGCCTGCCCCTTTTTATTGATTCCTTTTTAACGGATCGAAAGTTTAGGGTACGTGTGGGCTCCGTATTGTCCGACGTCTTCCTTCAGGAGAACGGAGTGCCTCAGGGCTCCGTCTTGAGCGTAGCCCTTTTTGCCATCGCGATCAATCCGATTATGGATTGCATTCCACCTAATGTCTCAGGCTCTCTCTATGTCGATGACTTCGCGATCTACTGCAGTGCCCAGAGAACATGCGTCCTGGAGCGCTGCCTTCAGCGTTGTCTAGACAGCCTCTACTCATGGAGCGTGGCAAATGGCTTCCGGTTCTCTGAAGAAAAGACGGTTTGTATCAACTTTTGGCGATATAAAGCGTTCCTTCCGCCATCCTTACATCTCGGTCCCGTTGTTCTCCCATTCGTGGACACAACTAAGTTTCTAGGGCTCACGTTGGACAGGAAACTGTGTTGGTCTCCACATGTCTCTTATTTGGCGGCCCGTTGTACACGTTCCCTTAATGTCCTCAGAGTTCTTAGCGGTTCATCTTGGGGAGCGGATCGCACTGTCCTGCTTCGCTTGTATCGGTCCATAGTCCGATCGAAGCTGGATTATGGGAGCTTCGTCTACTCGTCCGCTCGGCCATCCCTCTTACGCCGGCTCAACTCCATCCACCATCGGGGGGATACGTCTTGCGACCGGAGCCTTCTACACTAGTCCTGTCGAGAGTCTTTATGCTGAAGCTGCCGAGTTACCGTTGACCTACCGGCGCGACGTACTGCTGTGTCGGTATGCCTGCCGGCTGTCGTCTATGCCCGACCACCCCTCTTACAAGTCCTTCTTCGCCGATTCTCTCGACCGTCAGTACGGGTTGTATGTGTCTGCCCTGCTGCCCCCCGGAGTCCGCTTCCGTCGCCTGCTTCGACAATTGGATTTTGCCCTCCCTACCACCTTCAGAGAGGGTGAGAGCCCGACACCACCTTGGCTCCAGGCCCCGGTTCATATTTATCTCGACCTCGGCTCACTCCCGAAGGATGGTACTCCGGCTGCAATGTATTGCTCACGGTTTGCCGAACTTCGTGCTCGACTTGCCGGTCACACCTTTATTTACACCGATGGCTCCAAAACTGACGATGGTGTCGGCTGTGCCTTTGTCGTCGGGGCCGCCACATTTAAATACCGGCTCCTCGACCAATGTTCCAGCTTTACGGCCGAGCTTTTTGCTCTCCATCAGGCCGTTCAGTATGCCCGCCGCCACCACCATTCATCATATGTACTCTGCTCTGACTCACTCAGTGCTCTTCAGAGCCTTGGAGCTCCCTATCCGGTCCATCCCTTGATTCAACGGATACAGCAGTCCCTCCACTATTTCGCTGATAACGGTGGTTCTGTCAGCTTTCTGTGGGTTCCCGGACATGTGGGAGTGCCTGGGAATGAGGCTGCAGATGCTGCGGCCAAGGCTGCAGTCCTCCTGCCTCGGCCAGCCTCCCATTGTGTCCCGTCATCCGACGTTCGTGGGACTGTCTGTAAGAGGCTTGTGTCGTTGTGGTGGGATGCTTGGTCATCCCTCCAAGGAAACAAGCTCCGGGCAGTGAAACCGCTACCAACTGCTTGGACAACATCCTCCCGACCATCTCGGCGCGAGGAGGTCCTTCTGACCAGGTTGCGGATTGGGCATTGCCGGTTTAGCCACCGCTACCTGCTCTCCGGTGACCCAGCCCCGCAGTGCCCTTGTGGTCAGGTATTAACAGTGCGCCATGTTTTATTGTCGTGTCCCCGTTTTAGTCAATTTCGTGTTGTCCTGTCCCTGCCATCTACTTTACCGGATGTTTTAGCTGATGACGCTCGAGCAGCTGCTCGTATTCTGCGTTTTATAACTTTAACTGGCTTGTCCAAAGACATTTAATATTTTTACTTATTTTGTCTGCATCTTTGTCAGGTCCTTCTTGTGTCCCCTCCATCCCCTTGAGTTTTACCAGATTCCATGTGCTTTAACAACAGTGACTGGGCGCTAATGACCTCAGCAGTTGAGCGCCCTTAAACCCAACCAAAAAAAAAAAAAAAATCAATCTGAGGACGGAAAGGATTTTTCCTCTGTCAACCCGTTCGTTATCCAGAAGGGCGTAGATGCCATAGCCGGTACTGTTAAGTCCTGTACCAGGTTGCGTAATGGTACCTTGTTACTAGAAACTGAGAACACCTTTCAGGCACAGAAACTGCTTCGAGCCACACTCCTGTACACGTTCCTTGCCCGGGTGGAGGCTCACCGAACTTTGACTTTGTCTCGTGGTGTGGTGTATACTCGATCACTTGACGGATTGACTGACGAGGAGATTCAGTCTTTCCTCGCTGAGCAGGGCGTGACGGTTGTCCATAGGGTCATGAAAAAGGTCAACAATGACCTTGTACCGACCCGGACACTTTTCTTGACCTTTGATAGTGTTCGGCTGCCATCGCGCATCAAAGCGGGCTACGAGGTTATTTCTGTTCGCCCCTATGTCCCGACACCTACGCGCTGCTACCAGTGTCAGCGTTTTAATCACACTCGCCAGTCTTGTTCCAATGCGGCTAAATGTGTCACTTGTGGCAGGGATGCCCATGAGGGTGACTGTCCACCTCAGTCTCCTTGTTGTGTGAACTGTCAGGGTGACCATGCAGCGTCCTCCCGCGACTGTCCCATCAATAAGGAAGAACGCTGTATCCAAGAAATTCGGGTCAAAGAGAAAGTGTCCACCTCGGCTGCTCGCAAGCTATTTGCTAGTAGGAAGCCCACGCTGCTCCCAGCGGGGAAATACAGTACTGTCCTCGCCTCTCCTCGGACTACCAGGGAGGTGGCAACCCAGACATGCGATCTGACCTTCAGCACCACGGTCGTCCGTTCGGCCAGTGCTAAGATGGCGCGGTCGACGTCCCCTCTTCCTCCCATCACCCCACAGACACAAGCCCGCCCCCTGCGGGTTCGGGGGTTAGAATAGGCCCACGGTATTCCTGCCTGTCGTAAGAGGCGACTAAAAGGAGTCTCACATGTTTCGGCCTTATGTGATGGTCCCCTCTCGGGTTTGACCTCCATCTTTCTAAATTATTCCGAAGAGCGAGCCAATTGGGGAAGGGCGCCTTACGTGGTGCACTGTATCCGTCGTGCATTGAGACCTTTAGCCGGCTTTTTCGTCGTTGCAATGGTGTCCCGCTCGTTTTCCATCTCTTGGGCGAGGATACGTCCCTGGGTGCGATTCCCACGCTGCACTCTGCAGTGTTTCTTTTAACTGCGACGACGACCTTGGACAGTTTTGCACCTAAGATCCAGCACGGTAGCCAGTCCGTTGTGGTGGGGCCGCCATGTACCCTCTTGGTTGTAGCCCCCTGACAACACAGGGATCGCTCTACTGATGCCTGCGCCGTTAACTCCCCACGTATGCCAAGGAGTAGATGCCCGTCTCCCTGGGGCATCAGGACTCCTGGCAATGGCCATCCTGCCAGGTGGCTATTGCTGCGGCTGGGTGGCGCCCGTGGGGAGGGCCCTTGGTCGGAGTAGGTGGCATCAGGGCGGATGACCAGCAATGAAGCGTGGTACATCATCTCTCGCTGGCGGCCAGCCGCCAGCAGTCTCTAAGCGTTCTCGGGCTCAATTTAATGCTGAAAAGTACAATCCGAAAACGTTCCCCTCTCTGGCCACGCCGTGGGAGGAGCGTAAGTCTCAGGATGGAGGTAATAGTTATTCGCCCCGATTCTTAGTTTGTACGAGAGCTGATGGGGAGTCTTTTTCTCTCCACAAAGCCTCAGTTCTTCGTCGAGCATTTAGAGGACAAGTTTGGGGAGGTGGAGGGCTTGTCAAAAATGCGCTCTGGATCAGTCCTGATCCAAACGCCATCCTCTGCCCAGTCACGACGGTTGCTTGCTTGTGACAAGTTGGGGGATGTTGTTGTTACGATCACGCCGCATAAGAGTTTAAATATGGTTCAGGGAGTTATTTACCATAAGGACCTTCTTTTGCAGTCTGATGACGAGCTGCGCGCCAACTTAGAGCGCAGGGGTGTACATTTCGTCCGGCGCGTTCATCGGGGTCCGAGGGAAAATCAGATAGCTACCAGTGCCTTCATCTTGGCCTTCGAGGGTGATACGTTACCGGAAAAGGTCAAGGTGATGGTCTACCGATGTGACTTCAGGCCCTATATTCCTCCCCCGATGCGGTGCTTCAAGTGCTGGAAGTTCGGCCATATGTCTTCCCGCTGCACTTCCAGCCTCACATGTCGAGATTGCGGACGCCCGTCTCATCCCGATACTCCATGTGCCCCGCCTCCCATCTGTGTCAACTGCGGGGAGCACCATTCACCTTGCTCGCCTGACTGCAAAGTCTTTCAGAAAGAGCGCAAAATTATGGAATATAAGACCCTGGACCGGCTGACCTATACTGAGGCCAAAAGGAAATATGACAGACTCCATCCTGTGAGAATGACATCTTCTTATGCAGCTGCTACGACAACTGTGCTAGCCCCATCAGTTTCGAGACTTCCAGCCAGCTCGATAAGCAGTAAGACTCCTCCTGCCCCCTTGCCTGTGGGGGGGCTCTACCCAACCAGTTGCTCCTGCACCACCTACCTCAGGAGCAACCTCCTCCCACCCGTCGGGGATGTCCGTTCCCTTGGGACCCTCCCTTCCCAGGGTTCCACCAGCGGGAAGGATGACGGCCGCCAGTGGCATAAGTCCTTACCAGCGGCCGGGCGTAGGGCTTCACGATCCTCCTCTGTCCTGGAGACTGAATCGGTGAAGCCTTCCCAGCCGGTGCAACCCAAGGTTCAGCGAGAGAAGTCCAAGAGAGAGACCTCTAAGGCCAAAGAACTTGCGGTGGCGCCAACCCCACCGCACCTTTCGCGCTCTGCGTCTGAGGATGCAGTCGAGATTCTAGCGTCCGCTGAGGACGTTGATCTCGCTGGTCCCTCAGACGCCATGGATGCCTGTCGTACAGGTACTGAATCGGTGGCAGTCAGTGAACAAGCGGCGTAAATTGCCTTCCCAGTCCTTTCACGCCTTTATCAGCCATGGACAATATCATCCTCCAGTGGAACTGCGGCGGTTTTTTCCACCATCTAGCTGAGCTCCAACAACTTACCAGCCTTCACCCTTTCTTCTGCATTGCTCTTCAGGAAACTTGGTTTCCAGCAATGCGAACCCCCGCCCTCCGTGGCTATCGGTGTTATTATAAGAACCGGGCAGCATATGAAAGGGTGTTGGGTGGCGTCTGCCTCTACGTCCTTCACACTCTGCACAGCGAGTCTGTCCCTCTCCACACACCTTTAGAGGCTGTCGCTGTTCGGGTGTGGACGCCACAGGCTGTTACCGTCTGCAGTCTTTACCTTCCACCGGATGGTGATGTCTCGCAGCATGTCCTGGCTGCGCTGATAGCCCAATTGCCGCCCCCTTTCTTGCTATTGGGCGACTTCAACGCCCATAACCCTCTGTGGGGTGGGTCAGTGGCAACAGGTCGAGGCGCCATCGTTGAGCATTTATTGTCGCAGCTCGATCTCTCGATTTTAAATGATGGTGCCTTCACACACTTCAGTGTGGCGCATGGCACATACTCCGCCATTGACCTTTCAGTATGTAGCCCTAGCCACTTCCTGTCTGTCCAATGGAGTGTGCATGACGACCTGTGTGGTAGTGACCACTTTCCGATCGTTCTGTCGCTATCACAGCGTCATTCTTCTGGGCGCCCTAGCAGATGGGCTATGAATAAGGCTATGAATAAGGCTGACTCCTCCACTGCCGCTCTTGAGTCTCTCTCTAATGACGACATTGATGCGGTGGTTCAATCGGTCACCACCGGCATCGTTACTGCCGCCGAATCTGCCATTCCCCGTTCTTCTGGGTCCCCTCGGCGGAAGGCTGTGCCATGGTGGTCGCCTGAGATCGCTGAAGCGATTAAAGATCGCCGGCGGGCGCTCCAGCGTCACAAGCGACATCCCTCCTTAGACCACCTTATCGCCTTCAAACGGCTGCGTGCGCGGGCCCGCCTCCTTATCCGCCAAGGCAAGAAGGAGTGCTGGGAGCGGTATGTGTCCACCATTGGCCTCCATGTCACTCCTTCGCAGGTCTGGGCCAAGATTCGACGCGTCCCTGCGCTCTCACTGAATGGAGCAGTTTGTACTGACTCCGACGTCATTGCCAATCGCTTAGCAGAGCATTTTGCTATGAGTTCCGCTTCTGCGAATTACCCCCAGGCCTTCCGCTCCATTAAAGAGCGGATGGAACGTCGGAGCCTTTCGTTTCGCACCAAACACCCAGAATCTTACAATGCTCCATTCAGTGAGTGGGAATTTCGCAGTGCCCTAGCTGCTTGCCCTGATACCGCTCCTGGGCCAGATGGCATCCACTGTCAGATGCTGAAACACCTTTCAGTGGACTGCCAGCGGCGCCTTCTCGATCTTTACAACCGTCTTTGGGTCGAGGGGGTGTTTCCGTCGCAATGGCGGGAAGGCGTTGTCATCCCCGTTTTGAAACCTGGAAAGACCCCTCTGGAGGTGGACAGCTACCGCCCCATTAGCCTCACCAACGTTCTTTGTAAGCTTCTCGAACGGATGGTGAGCCGGCGCTTAAATTGGGTACTGGAGTCTCGGGGCCTTCTGGCTCCGTCTCAGGGTGGGTTCCGGAAAGGCCGCTCCGCCGCCGACAATCTGGTGAGCCTGGAGTCGGCCATCCGTACTGCCTTTGCCCGCCGTCAGCACCTGGTCGCTGTCTTTTTCGACATGCGGAAGGCGTACGATACGACATGGCGTCATCACATCCTTTCTACGCTTCATGGATGGGGTCTTCGGGGACCTCTGCCGATCTTTATCCGCAATTTCCTGTCGTATCGTACCTTCCGCGTGCAAGTCGCAGCCTCCAATAGTTCCACCCACGTCCAGGAGAACGGTGTGCCACAGGGTTCTGTTTTAAGTGTCTGCCTGTTTTTAATAGCCATTAACGGGCTCGCTGCGGCTGTGGGAAATTCTGTCTCTGCTTCCCTGTATGCTGACGACTTCTGCCTTTATTACAGCTCTACTGGCATTGCAGCTGTTGAACGTCAGCTACAGGGCGCTATCCGTAAGGCGCAGTCTTGGGCTGTAGCGCATGGGTTTCAGTTTTCGGCAGCCAAGACCGGCGTTATGGATTTCTGCTGGCGCCGAACAGTCCATCCTGAGCCGCGGCTTTATCTTGCCGACGAACTCCTTGCTGTGGTGGAGACCCACCGGTTTTTGGGGGTGGTTTTCGACGCCCGGTTGACTTGGCTGCCTCATATCCAGCAGCTTAAACAGACGTGTTGGCGGCATCTAAACGCTCTGAGATGCTTGAGCCACACCCGCTGGGGCGCCGACCGCTCTACCCTGTTGCGGCTCTACCAGGCGTTAATCCAGTCCCGTCTGGATTATGGGAGCCTGGCTTATGGCTCAGCATCCCCATCTGCGTTACGGGTGCTGGACCCAATTCTCCACAGCGTGATACGCCTTGCCACTGGTGCTTTCCGCACCAGCCCTGTGGACAGCGTACTAGTGGAGGCAGGTGTACCTCCACTGCAGTTCCGGCGCCAACGTTTGCTGGCCGTTTATGCTACCCATGTTCTAAGCTTGCCCGGGCATCCAAATTATCGTGTCCTGTTCCCGCAGTCGGTCGTCCATCTGCCAGACCGTCGGCCCTGGTCGGGTTGTCCGATCGCCGTACGCGTCAAGGAGCTTCTCTGTGGGCTTGAGTTTTTCCCTGTTCCACCTCCTTTCCGGGCGCCTCTGCATACACCCCCGTGGTGTGTTCCTCGCCCTTGCCTTCGGCTCGACTTGGCACAGGGCTCGAAGGACTCGGTCCCTCCAGAGGCCTTCCGCCGCCGCTTTTATTCCATCCTGGCCACGTATCAGGGCTCTGGAATTGTTTACACCGACGGTTCGATGGTTGCTGGTCGTGTCGGGTATGCGCTAACGCTAGGGGACCATTCCGAACAACGGTCCTTGGCGGCTGGCTGCAGCGTTTACACTGCTGAGCTAGTCGCCATCTTTCGAGCCCTAGAGTATATCCGCTCCTGCTCAGGTGAGTCCTTCGTTATCTGTAGCGATTCCCTGAGCGGTTTACGAGCTCTCGACCAGTGTTTTCCTCGTTCTCGTCTGGTGATGGCTATCCATGAGTCCCTGCATACTCTTGCGCGTTGCGGCCGCTCTGTGGTCTTTGTGTGGACGCCCGGTCATGTCGGTATCCCAGGCAATGAACATGTTGACCGCCTGGCGAAAGAGGCCACGAGTAAACCATCTCTGGATGTTGGCCTCCCAGAGGCTGATTTGCGGGCAGTCCTCCACCGAAAAGTTTTTGCGCTTTGGGACGCTGAATGGCGCGATCAGATTACACCCAATAAACTCCGTGCCATTAAGGAGACGACGACTGTGTGGCGGTCCTCCATGCGAGCCAACCGCAGGGACTCAGTCGTCCTTTGTCGGCTCCACATTGGCCACTCCCGGCTAACACACAGTTATTTACTGCGCCGGGAGGATCCTCCTGTATGTCGCTGCGGGGCGGCTTTGACGGTGGCCCACATTATGTTGGCCTGCCCCCCTTTTAGCTGTGGTCAGGCAGACATTTGCGCTGCCTGATACGCTCCCTGCCGTTTTATCTGATGACCCTGTTATGGCTGCCTTAGTTTTACGTTTTATTAGGGCAGGGAGTTTTTATTCTTTCATCTGAGTGTTTCTGTTTTATTTTATTTTTTGTGTTGTTTCTGGTCTTTGGCCTATGATTTTAAACTGATCTTTTAATGTGTTTCTAAGTGGTTGGCTTTTCCTTTTTTATTTCTATGGTCGGCCAACCACTGTCACACTCTGTGTGGTTTTAGTTCGTTTTGTCTTGTCCTTGTCTCCGTTTCTCTTGTTCTGTATCGTCTGTGATCTATTCTGTTCCTCGTTTCTATTCTCTGCGGGTGTTCTTTGTATTTGGAAAAAGGGACCGATGACCGTAGCAGTCTGGTCTCTTTCATCCCCCAAACCAACCAACCAAGACACAAGCCCCTTCATCAGCTTCTGCTAAGACGAAGACCCAGAAGTCAGATGCACGGGCCTTCAAGAAGGAACCGTCACGTGCAGACTTCCTACGTACCTCGACCTCCCAGCCATCGACCAGCACTTCCACCAAACGACCTTCCATGAAGGCTCATAGGAAGCACAGTTCTCCTTCTCCGCCACGGCGCATTTTTTCTCCTGCGCCACCCAGCGGTTGCCGCCCCAGGCCGTCATCCGTTTCGCCTGGCCGCATCGCTGGTAGCCGTACATCTGGCCGTTCACCGGCGGAGGAAGCTCCCCCTCCCGGCCATCCTCCCGAGATGGCCGATGACCCTATAGACCCAATGGACGATGACTGTCCGCCTACTGATAGCGGCGGCAGTGCTCGCTCGAAGCCAGGCCCTAAGCGGCCTTCGAGGTGACCCCTTCTCTCATCTTCCTTTTCTTACGATGGCACTTATTCACTGGAATATTCGCAGCATTCGCTCCAACCGAGAGGACTTGAAGTTGCAGCTCCGCTTGCACCGTCCGCTCGTCGTAGCCCTCCAGGAAACGAAGCTATGCCCATGCGATCAAATTGCCTTGGCACACTACACCTCTGTGCGTTTTGACCTACCCCCTGTGGTAGGTATCCCAGCTCATGGAGGGGTTATGTTGCTGGTCCGGGATGATACGAGGGTCGGTCAAAAAGTAATGCCTCCCATTTTTTTCTACTTAAAGAAATTAAGTTAAGTGAAAAATTTGAATTTGGCGCCATTCCTCAAACCTTCTTCTGCAATCCACTGCAGTAGTAACTTTCTGTGTCAACAGGTGGCAGCACAGCAGAAGTTTGTAAGATGGCCGACATCGATGTTCGTTTGAGACAGCGTTGTGTGATTGAATTCTTGAATGCAGAAGGTGAAACGCCCATACGCATTCATGAAAGACTGAAGAAGGTGTATGGTGTTGTGACAGTGGATGTCAGCACTGTTAGACGATGGGTTCGTCGTTGTAAGGAAGCTGAAGGGCAAACACCGTTGACTGACGAAAAGCGGAGCGGCAGGCCGGTGAGTGCAGTAACTCCACACAACATTCAGCAAGTTGATGACATCATTCGTGGTGACCGTCGGGTGACTGCAGATGAAGTGTGTCGCATTATTTCTCTTAGTAAAGGCAGTGTGATCACGATTATTAAACAATTGGGGTACTCAAAAGTTTGTGCACGGTGGGTTCCAAGAATGTTAACCGATCAGAATAAAGAGGCAAGGAAAACAATAGTCTCCCAACACTTGCAGCGCTTCCGTTTGGAGGGAGATGAGTTTCTGAAAAAAATTGTGACCGGGGACGAAACATTTTTTTGAACCCGAATCAAAGAGGCAGTCAATGGAGTGGCGTCACACAAGCTCGCCGAGGAAGAAAAAATTCAAAACTGTGCGATCGGCAGGGAAAGTTATGGCAACAGTTTTCAGGGATACAGAGGGTGTGATTCTGGTTGATTTTTTGGAGCAGGGATGCACAATAAATTCTGTTCAATACGTCACAACCCTCAACAAACTTAAAGCACGTCTTCAGCGAGTTCGCCCAACAAAATCAATGGCAGATGTTCTTCTTTTGCATGACAATGCAAGACCACACACCAGTCGTCACACCTCTGACGAGATTGTCAAAATTGGATGGGAAGTTTTGCCTCATCCCCCATACAGCCCTGACCTGGCACCATCAGACTTCCATCTGTTCGGGCCACTAAAAGAAGCTCATCGTGGGATTCATTTTGAAGATGAGGAGGCCGTCAAAACATCCGTGCGTCAATGGCTTAGGAAGCAGAGCTGTGATTTTTACCGTGCTGGGATACATGCCCTTGTTCAAAGATGGACCAAAACTGTAGAGATGGGCGGAGATTACATTGAAAAATGACAAAATGATCCTCAATGTTGTGGTTTTCAACCTATGTAATTGCATTTAAATTTCCTGACAGTTAAACGTAGAAAAAAAAATAGGAGGCATTACTTTTTGACTGACCCTCGTATTTACTACGATCCCATCACATTGCACACCGGCCTGCAGGCAGTTGCCATCCGCATTACTCTCCCCACTTTTACGTTTTCCTTTTGTACCGTTTACACTCCATCGTCATCTGCCGTTACCAGGGCAGACATGATGCAACTTATTGCTCAGCTACCTGCACCATTTTTGTTAACTGGAGACTTCAATGCCCACCATCCCCTTTGGGGCTCTCCAGCATCCTGCCCGAGGGGCTCCTTGTTAGCAGACCTTTTCAACCAGCTCAATCTTGTCTGCCTCAATACTGGCGCCCCTACTTTTCTTTCGGACACATCTCACACCTATTCCCATTTAGACCTCTCTATATGTACTCCCCAACTTGCACGCCGGTTTGAGTGGTATGCACTTTCTGATACATATTCGAGCGACCACTTCCCGGGTGTTATCCATCTCCTGCAGCATATCCCCTCTGTGCTCCTCTAGTTGGACCATCTCCTAGGCAGACTGGGGGCTCTTCTCTTCCAGGGCGACCTTTCAGGATCAAACCTTCACAAGCTGCGATCGTCAGGTCGCACACCTCACGGAAGTCGTTCTCGCTGCTGCTGAATATTCCATCCCTCACCCTCCTTCTCCACGTCGCGTACCGGTCCCCTGGTGGACCGCAGCATGTAGAGACGCTTTACGTGCTCGTCGACGTGCTTTACGCACATTTAAACGCCACCCTACAGTGGCGAATTGTATCAATTATAAACGATTACGTGCTCAGTGTCGTCGTATTATCAAAGAAAGCAAGAAAGCCAGCTGGGCTGCTTTCACAAGCACCTTCAACAGTTTTACTCCTTCTGTTGTCTGGGGTAGCCTGCGCCGGCTATCTGGCACTAAGGTCCACACACCAGTTTCTGGCTTGAAGGTCGCGAATGACGTCCTTCTGGCCCCTGAGGATGTCTCCAATGCCTTCGGCCGCTTTTTTGCAGAGGTTTCGAGCTCCGCTCATTACCACCCTGCCTTCCTCCCCCGCAAACAGGCAGAGGAGGCTAGGCCACCTAACTTCCGCTCCTCGAATTTTGAAAGTTATAATGCCCCATTCACCATGCGGGAACTCGAAAACGCACTTGGCCGATCACGGTCCTCCGCTCCAGGGCCAGATTCTATTCATATTCAGATGCTGAAGAACCTTTCTCCTGCGGGTAAAGGTTTTCTTCTTCGTACATACAAGCGCATCTGGATTGAGGGACATGTTCCCGCATGCTGGCGCGAGTCTATTGTTGTCCCGATTCCTAAGCCGGGGAAGGACAAGCACTTGCCTTCCAGTTATCGACCTATCTCGCTTACCAGCTGTGTCTGTAAAGTGATGGAGCGAATGGTTAACTCTCGATTGGTTTGGCTGCTCGAGTCTCGACGCCTACTTACCAATGTACAATGTGGATTTCGTAGGCGCCGCTCTGCTGTTGACCATCTGGTTACCTTGTCGAACTTCATTATGAATAACTTCTTGCGGAAGCGCCCGACCGCGGATGTGTTCTTTGATTTGGAAAAGGCTTAAGACACCTGTTGGAGGGCGGGCATTCTCCGCACCATGCATTCATGGGGCCTTCGCGGTCGCCTCCCTCTTTTTTATTCGTTCCTTTTTAATGGATCGACAGTTCAGGGTACGTGTGGGTTCTGTCCTGTCCGACACCTTTCGCCAGAAGAATGGGGTGCCACAGGGCTCAGTTTTGAGCGTCGCTCTCTTCGCCATAGCGATCAATCCATTAATGGATTGCCTCCCAGGTGATGTATCAGGCTCCCTTTTCGTGGACGATTTTACCATCTATTGCAGCGCGCAGTGTACACGTGTCCTGGAGCGCTGTCTTCAGCGTTCTCTTGACCGTCTTTACTCCTGGAGTATCGCCAATGGCTTCCGTTTTTCTGCCGAGAAGACGGTCTGTATTAACTTCTGGCGCTACAAAGAGTTTCTCCCACCGTCCTTACGACTCGGTCCCGTTGCTCTCCCAATCGTGGAGACAACCAAATTTTTAGGCCTTACATTTGACAGGAAACTTAGCTGGTCTCCATATTTGGCCGCCCGTTGTACCCGTTCTTTAAATGTCCTCCGTGTTCTCAGTGGTATGTCGTGGGGAGCGGATCGAACCGTCCTACTTCGTCTATATCGGTCGATCGTCCGCTCCAAGCTGGATTATGGGAGCTTCGTATACTCCTCTGCACGGCCATCCATCTTACGCCGCCTCAACTCCATACAACATCGGGGTCTACGTCTTACGATCGGAGCGTTTTATACTAGTCCCGTCGAGAGTTTTCATGCTGAAGACCTACCGGCGCGATATACTGCTTTGTCGGTATGCCTGTCGGCTACTGTCAATGCCCGACCATCCGTCTTATCGTTCCTTTTTTGACGACTCTCTCGACCGTCAATACGGGTTGTATGTCTCTGCCCTGCTACCACCTGGAGTTCGCTTTCGTCGCCTCCTTCAACACCTTGATGTTTCACTCCCTGCAACCTTTCGAGTGGGCGAGAGCCACACGCCACCTTGGCTCCAGGCTCAGGTTCGCGTTCACCTTGACCTCAGCTCGCTCCCAAAGGAGGTTACCGCCGGTTCGGTATACCACTCCCGTTTTGTCGAACTTCGTTCGAAGTTCAATAATATGACCTTCATTTATACAGATGGCTCTAAGACCAATGACGGGGTCGGGTGTTCCTTTATTGTCGGGGCACAAAGTTTCAAATACCGGCTCCATGGCCATTGTTTGGTTTTCACAGCTGAGCTCTTTGCCCTCTACCAGGCTGTTCTTTACATCTGCCGCCACCGACATTCTGCTTATGTCATCTGCTCCGATTCCCTGAGCGCCATCCAGAGCCTCAGTGATCCGTATCCGGTTCACCCTTTCGTGCACCGGATCCAACGCTCTCTTCAGCAGCTGGTGGACGACGGTTCTCCGGTTAGCTTTATGTGGGTTCCTGGCCATGTCGGTATCCCTGGGAACGAAGCTGCAGATGCCGCAGCCAAGGCTGCGGTCCTCCAGCCTCGGACAGCTTCTTGTTGTGTCCCTTCGTCAGATTGTAGCAGGGTCATTTGTCGGCGCATTTTATCGCTGTGGCATGCCGATTGGGCTGCACTTACGATCAATCTTCGGGCCTTGAAACCTCTTCCCGCGGCTTGGCCGTCCTCCTCCCACCCTTCTCGGCGGGAGGAGGTCGTTTTGGCCCGGTTACGAATTGGACACTGCCGGTTCAGCCATCGCCATCTGCTGACGGCTGCGCCGGCGCCGTTCTGCCCATGTGGGCAATTGCTGACGGTCCGCCACATTTTAACGTCCTGTCCGGATTTTAACACACTGCGTCTTGATCTTGGCCTGCCATGTACTATAGATGCCATTTTAGCGGATGACCCAAGAGCAGCTGCTCGCATTCTTTGTTTAATCAACTTGACAAACCTCTCTAAGGACATTTGATTATGCTGTTTTTTAATCCTATGCCTGTCAATCTGTCTTTTATCGTGTTTTCCCTTTTGGTTGCTGTTTTAAACTTGTGCCTCGCGGTGCATTCCTAACGTAGTCTGGGCGCTAATGGCCACTGAAGTTGTGCGCCCTAAAACCACACAAAAAAAAAAAATTCCTAAGATGAAGGCTAATAATGTGAAGCATTTGAACCGAATCATAAAAGCACGAACGTCAATGCATTTTCACCTTTATGGTTATATTAAATAGACTGATATCCTTCCACAGATCACTGATTTGTATAACCGTACTGTGCACCGAAAAATGGAAATGAAAACAATAACCGTTCATGATAATTAACTTCTAAATACGGCGTACAGTCGTATTAGACTATAGAGCCACACGAACAGAAAAGTAATGTAGGTGGTTTAGTCCGCATTTCAAAACACAAGACTGAATTTGAGAAGTCGTATCTGCCAATGTCAGCGAAGACACACAGTTCCCAAAGTGCAATGAACAAATTTAAGAATTTACATCTTAAAGGCTAGTAACAGTAGTGAAATTTCTGGTAGTTTTTACATTGAATATTTATAGCGTATTAGTGGACCTGTTGTCTCCTCAGAGAAAGTGTCATAAGGTGAAGGGGAAATAAGGCCAACGTTAAATGTGTCTTAACTTGCATAATAGGAACCGTGGTATTCTCGAGAACTTACTTATAGAACTTCACAGCCCCACGCCTAGCTCGTTTGGACATTGAACCAAGCTTTGAAAACAAATAGCACATGTTGACAAGGGAATCAATGTTTTAGACGAGGTCTGCAGACAACACAATTCGCTTATGCATAAAATAAGGCCCCCAGGGGCTCAGCATTCATTTGCTGGGTACGGGTTTGGCGACCCCGGGGTTCCCGAGCTGGTGACTGGTAAGCGCCGCCAGTCCCATGTCACCGTAAGCTCTGGGCATAGTTCAGCGACAACCGTGCGGCGCGGCGGTGGAACGTTGTGTGTCTCAGGGAAAGGGGATCTTGGCTTGACCGCCCGGTTTGCGAGGATGGAATAAACCTCCATAAAAAAACCTCAATCTCAAGGTGTGCTGTGCGCTGATGAGATAAATGGCTGTTGAGGTGGAACAGTCGTTATCCGGCAACCTCTGGGGACCTGCCGCACTTCAGTTGTACGAGGCATATCTAGGCTCGCGGGGCTCTGTCTAGGTGGACTTATAGTTCCCTAGCTGCTCGTGGACCGAGATCGATCCTGCGAACTCTTCTTTGCCTCCTCCCAGCGGAAGGGGTGGGCCGCTGGTAGGTTTCAACACCCACTCCAAGAAAAGGGCGCGTGTAGCCAGTCCTCCAGACTCAGTAGCGAAATCTCAGAATCTCATGACAAGTAACAGAACGCATGCTGCTAATCAGAATGTGTTTTTAACGTTAAAAGGAAGGAGGGCAGCTTCGAGAAAGTTTCCCCTTTCTATATTCAAAAAGGGCTCGAGGGCATTGCTGGCGGTTTAAAATCAGTGAAACGATTGCGTAATAGGACGCTGTTGGTGGAAACCACTATCTCCCAGCGAGCCAAGACTCTCCAGAACGCACACTCCGTTGGGGAATATGCCATCGAAACTGAGCTGCACACCACCTTGAATTACAGCAAAGGTGTTGTGACGTGCAGGGATCTGGTGGACATTCCTCAAGAGGAACTAAAAGATGAGTGGGCGCCAGCAGGAGTAGTTGACGTGCAAAATATCATGAAGAGTGTGGATGGGGTTCTTGTGAAGTCCGACTCCTTTATCCTGACATTTAATAGCACAAAACTCCCTGAGCATATTAAGGCAGGTTTCCTTCGCTTGAGTGTGCGGCCTTATATACCCAACCCAATGTGGTGTTTCAAATGCCAACGCTTTGGGCATACTACTCTTGGGTGTCGTGGAGAAGCTACTTGTGGCAAGTGTGGTCAGGACGCCCATGAAGGAGTCCATTCTTTGTCTCCAATGAAGTGTGTGAATTGCTCTGGGCCTCGCCCCGTCTGGAGTCGGGACTGCACTGTATATCTGGAAGAACGGAAGGTACAGGAGCTTAAAACTATTCATCGCATCCCCTATACTGAGGCCAAAAAGCTTTATGAAGCCATGCTGCCCCCGTGTTTTGCTACCTCCTTCACTTCCATTGTTAAACAGCCCACACGGAAAGCTGACGCTGCTACACAAACAGAGGCTGTTAGTGTCGGCACTTCTACCTGCGTGTGTCCCTGCAATTGTGCTGCAGCGGTTGCTTCTAAGGCGGTCCCTCCCCCAAGAACTTCAGACAAAGCTGTGGTTGCTGACATTGTCGAGCTCCCTGCCACTCCAAAGGTTCTGTCTGGTACAGTGTCCAATGTTGACACACCCGCAACCGCAGTTGTGGCTACAAAGTCTACCCAGGGGAAAAAATCCAAGGCAAAACGTCAAACGCTGGTGGAATCGGGCAGAAAACAGCCTGACGATATCGACATCGATCTCTCTGACGTCTCTGTCGATTCTACTTTAGAGGCTATGGAGTTTGATGTCGGATTGGGGCAACCGTCTCGCCCCAAAACAGAGCCCCCACCCATTGTGGGCTCCCCTCCCCGTCAGAGAGTCCGGATGAAAGTTTTACCCCCCTGATAGATGGCTCCCATTATACAGTAGAACTTGATTGGATTCAGGACTCAAGTGGAGGAACTGAAACTCCTAGTGTAGCATCGTCCTCTCTGCTTATGTTTGCAGGAAACACACTTCAAAGCATCTGATGTCCCTGCACTATGGGGTTATACCCTATATCGCAAAGATGATCTGACTGGGGAAAGAACCAAATGAGGGGTTGCAGTGTTTGTCAATAATGGGCACCACTCCTCTGCTCTTTCCCTGGATACTGACCTGCAAGCAGTTGCAGTTGCAACTTCTGCACGTCAGAGGCTTACAGTTTGCTCTCTTTATTTTCCCCTGTTGGATGCAGTAGACTCTGCGGCTCTCACTGATCTTATCACCCAACTCCCCCATCAATTCTCCTCCTGGGCGACTTTAATGCCCACCATGCCCTGTCGGGCTCAACATTAACTTGCCCTCGGGGTCGAGTGTTTGAGAACCTCTTGACGTCTTGCGAGCTGTGCATCCTAAACGCCGGTGTTCGACGCATTTCTGCACTGCTACTGGGTCTCTCTCCGCCATCGACCTCTCATTTTGCTCTCCACCCCTCGCCGACTCTGTTCATTAGGAGGTCATTAATGACCTTCATTCCAGCGACCACTTCTGCCTTCTGCTACTCGATGGTGAGTTGCTGGAACAGAAGCCACAAACTTGGATGAGTGTCAAGGCAAACTGCACACTGTTTGGCCAGTTGGCCGTGTTTGAACACCGTCACAGCGTCCAGGAATGGGTGGATCACATCACGTATGTGACCCATCACGCTGCTGATCTCTCCATCCCAAAGTCCTTCAGCCCTCTCCAGAGGAGACCTGTCCCTCGGTGGACAGAAGAATGCCGTTTAGCTATCCAGGACAGGCGTGCGGCTCTTAGACGGTTTAAATGCCGCCCGACAGTGGACAATCTCTCCATCTTAGGAATCGCGAGAGCCAAGGCTCGCTGGGTCGTTAAAGAGAGCAAACAGCGGTCATGGGGTGAGTTCCTGAACTCCATAAGTCGTTCCACTTGTTCTTGAAAAGTGTGGGAAGCCATCCGGAGGATTTCCGGTAACCACAGCCGTTCACAAATAGCTGCAGTCCTGAACCAGGGGTGCCTCCAAACGACACCCAGAAACATTGCTCAGGCACTGGCAGAGCATTTTGCACAAACCACTGCCACTGCAAACCAGGATCCAGCGTTTAGTCGCTACCGTGCGACTGTCAAAAGAGCAAACTTGGACTTTCGGTCGAACAGTACTGTGGCCTACAACTCCCCTTTCTTCATGTGGGAACTCGAATCGGCACTTACTGAGACTTCTGACACTGCACCAGGTCATGACCGCATCCGGTACTCCATGTTTCGGCATCTGTCAGCGACGTCAAAGGAAATCCTCCTCGAATGTTTTAATCTAGTATGGCAGACAGGAGTGTTCCCCACCTCGTGGAGGGAGGCAATTCTCATCCCTCCCCTCAAACCAGGAAAGGAGCGCATATGTCCCAGTAGTTATCGGAGTATCGCCTTGACGAGCTGTGTCGGAAAGACCCTGGAACGGATGGTTAACCGTCGTCTGGTCTGGCTGTTAGAGACCAGGCAGTTCCTTAGCCGCTCTCAGTGTGGATTCCGAAAATTTCGGTCCACGGTCGACAACCTGACTCTCCTAGAGGCGGCTATTCAGCAGGCTTTCCTCCGTAAGCATCACTGTATCGGTATCTTCTTTGATATCAGTCAGGCATATGATATTACTTGGAGACACTGTTTTCTTGTACAACTGCATCAATGGGGCTTTCGTGGCCACCTCCCCATTTTCATTCGGTCTTTCCTGTCTCAGCGGTTTTTTCAGACCCGAGTTGGTAACACACTGTCTGATCGCTGTGAGCAAGAGAACAGTGTCCCCCAGGGCAGTGTTTTAAGTGTTACCCTCTTTGCCATAGCCATCAACAGTGTAACGCCTACAGTGAGGAGTCCAGTACAGTGCTCCTTATTTGTGGACGACTTTGCTGTTTTCTGTTCCTCCTCCGGTATTGCAACAGTGAGCCGTCAGTTGCAGCTAACAGTGCGGCGGTTAGAGGAGTGGGCTGCAAAGACGGGTTTTCGGTTTTCTGCCGATAAGTGTGTTTGTGTTCATTTTAATCGTTCTCGTCGTCATTTTAATGTGCTTGCCTTGCATATGGGAGACACTGTCCTACATTTTAGAGACACGGTGCGGTTTCTGGGCCTAATTTTTGACTCCATGTTGTCATGGTTGCCACACCTACGAGAATAAAAAGCCAGAACCCTGAAGGCACTGAACATCCTCAAGTGCCTCAGCCACAGGTCTTGGGGAGCGGATATGGCGTGTCTCCTCCAGTTCTATCGGGCTATTGTTCGCTCACGGCTGGACTATGGGTGCACGGTGTATGGGTCAGCGTGGCAGTCTTATTTGCCGATCCTTGACGCTGTCCACCATGCGGGGATTCGGCTGTCCACAGGTGCTTATCGGACCAGCCCCATACCCAGCCTCTGTGCTGAGGCCGGGGAACCGCCACTTACCGTCCGGCGGCAGCTTCTAGTGGCGCGCCAGGCTTGTAAGTTTCTTGCAGCTCCAACTTCGCCTGCTCACCATATTGTTGCTCATCAACCTCTGGACCGCCTTTTTTCCCACCGTCCACGGGCTACGATGCCGTTTGGGATCCTTGTGCAACGTGTGCTAGAGTCCCTCGGTGTGGAGTCCTTACGACCCCAAATGTAGGGTTTTAACCGGCTGCCACCCTGGTTACTGGAGAGGCCCAGAGTGATTTTAGATTTGGTGCAGTACAAGAGAGATTGCACTCCTGCCACCGCTTTTAATGCAACATTTTCTGCCATTTTATCTGAGCACCACGACTGTGTACCTGTTTTTACGGTGGGGTAGAAACAGGGGATTCCGTTGGTTGCTCTGTTGTTTTTCCGGATCGTGTCCTCAGGGTTCGACTGCCTCAGACTTTTACTGTCTTTGATGCAGAATTGTCTGCGATCATGCGGGCACTGGAGAAGATGAGACGTTCTTCCTGTCCTAAATTTCTTGTCTGTTCCGATTCACTAAGTGCCCTTCACTCATTGCAACTTTTGTATCCAGCATATAAAATAGTCCAGGCCATCCAGGATGCACTGCTCCAACTACAGCGACTGGGGAAGCTGGTGGCTTTCTGCTGGGTTCCGGGGCACGTAGGCATTGCAGGGAACGAAAGGGCAGATCTCGCAGCGAAGGAGGCGTGTCTCGATCCACAAGTATTTCAGTGTGCTATCCCCCTGCACGCACTCACCTCGCTGTTGAGCTCAAGAGTCATGCGTCGGTGGGAGGATGAGTGGCTGGAAACGACTGACAATAAGCTCCGTTTAGTCAAGCCCACAACGCGTGTGTGGTGTACTTCCTTCCAGCCCCGTAGACGGGACGAGGTTCTCCTCACTCGGCTTCGGATAGGCCACAGTCCTATGACGCATGGCTTCCTGCTCCGGCGAGAGGACCTTCCAATGTGTGGTGCTTGGGGCGTCCAGGTCACTGTGCGCCACGTTTTATTGGATTGCGTTTTATTTTCTGACCAGCGGGCCGCGGATGACATGCCAGCGGATCTGCCACCTCTTTTAGGAAACACTCGAACGAATGTGGTTAAAATTTTAAAGTTCTGTGACTTGTCAAATGTTTTTACAAAGGTTTTAGGGAGAGGGTCTTAATTTGCTCACTGTGTGACATGCTCGCCCATATTTTATGTAATTGGCCAGCCAATGACACTTTACTGTGGCATTCTTCCTGATACGTTTTCGTTTTACTTACGTTTTACTTTCTTATGTAGCATTTTCCTTCTTTTCCTGCGTTCTTTGCGTGTGTGCTTCGTTTTTGCTAAGTCTGTCCACATTCGTTCCTTGTAATGTGTGTCAGGACGCTGATGACCGCGATGTTGAGCGACCGTAAGCCCCCCCCCCCCACACACACACACACACACTTACACACACATAAAATAAGGATCTCCCAAGAGCTCACGCTGCTAAAGAAATATGAACAGGAAGGTATATCGGTACTGGCCAGTGTATCATCGCACTTGCAGTTGATAAAGCAATAAGTGCAAAACTTAAGTTAGGGAAGAGATTAAATTTCAGTCTAGCTTTTAATGTAGCACGTTATCCGCTGACGAATGAGAAGAATAAGACTGTCAGTGTGTTTACAAATATGCATTCAGTTATCACTGACAGCAGCTAAAAATGTCTTGAAGGAAAAAATGATTAAAACGCCTGAAATCCTACCACTGCCTCTCGTAACAGGTGGAGTACTTCCACTCATATTGCAGCTTTGTCAAGGCTTTCAGCGATTTGTTATTTAGGTCGTGGCCCTACATCTATCACCAGAAATGTGAAAAGTGATAAAAAGTTGCAGCACCAGCTTTACGAGGCAAAGAGACGTGATAGGTTCATGGAAATTTTAGCTGCTGGAAAAGAATTTTACCACTACTTTAGTGATACCATGTATTCTACAGTTCTTAACACAACTAGAACTGCAGTATATATCTGTGTGGACATGATAAGACTCAGAATGTCGAATCAAAACACCTTTCAGCCCTATAAATTTCGAAATTGATATTTTAATGAGCAAATAGTTTTTACGATATATTACGCCATATTCAGGGCCCCTGACAGACGTCTAGGAAGATTCCCACCTCTGGTCCAGTCAGAACAGGGGTCCTCGTGGAACGACTGGTATAGTAGATTTTTGAGATTGCGATCACTTCAATCATTACTTGCCTACTAACTACTGAACAGCTGAGGTCCTACAACCATCTGTATAAAGAGGTACTTAATACTGACAACTAAAAAGATGTTAAAACAATAACCACATACACCAGTTCATCAGTAGAGCTTGGGAAGGCACGTGATACACTTTGTCTGTAAAATATCGATCGTTAGTATTACTTGCAAATTAATTTCCGCTAATCGAACTAAGCAGAGATCGATCTTTGGTAATACCTGCTAATTACGTTCCACCAATCGAATTAAGAAAAGGAGATGGGTTAGGGTATCGATTGGATTAAAAATGTACAAAATCATTGTTAATATCACATTATCAGACTACAGTCTGCACGTAGTATGGGATAAAGGTGTGCAGATACCCCAGGGCAGATATAACATTGACGACTGAAACGTATATTTAAAATGGGATGTACCAGGTTTCGAATTAGGCGAGAACATAACTACACTGAAAACGGAAATGAGGAAGACAAGCAAAAAATAAGGTTCACAAAGGAACATTCAACAAGTTTCTCATAGGATCAAACTCTGTAAAGGGAGCAGAGTAAATTTAATAAATCAGATCCTTCAATGGACATACTGCCAGTTAGCCCAATTCGAGTCGAGTGCAGTATTGCTACGAATTCTTCTCTCAGTGAAAAGTTGCTTCATGCAATCTACGGATTCTACCCTACAGTTAGTCCAGGATATAAAACTGAAGAGATGGCAAGCAATGCCATTCACCTCCCAGTAACTGTTCAGACAGTCGACTTTTGCGGTACAGAATTACGGCTACGTTCGAAGCAGAATTTGGATACGGTATAAAACTAGGACGCACAACCAACAATACGTCACTTTAGAACTGAAGCATAATGTGTCAAAACAAAAGAACAGCGGATGCCTTAACCTTAGCAACACCACCACATTTTCCATAATGTATAATACCAAGAGGAGGTGCGGGCAGGGACACTTCGTGCCCACCTCCACAAAAAAAGAAGAAATTGTGAAATGTGTTTATCTTTTATTAACAACATACTTTTTAAATAGGTAGTGATGTACAAGTAGTGTAGAGAACCTGAAGACAATTTTTAGCTCAAACTTAGCAACAGCAACACATTTTTCGTAGTATTCAACAAAGAAATTCGCGAAAATAGCCGTGCAAATTGAGAAGCTATTTCAATTTGTTTTCGCTAATAGTTTCTGCTATTCAATATTCCATCTTCAGGCCCCATATGCAACTCTCAAAAATGATCCATACTGGCATACTGGGGCCATCTCTTTCTGGATATTGTGAATTCTCAAGTGCTCCATTCAAAGACTTGAGACTTGATTGGACTTGTAGTCAAATCTTCGAAGGAAGAACTTGAGAATTCAGTACATCCAGAAACAGGTGGGCCCAGTATGAAAATATCGATAATATCTGACAGGTTTATATAGGGACTGAAGATGGCATATTGAATTACAAAAACTGGTAGCGAAAACAAAATAAAATACCTTCTTAGTTTTGCATAGCTGTTTTGGCGACTTTCTTTGTTAAATATTTGACCAGACGTTGTCCCACATCCACTATGGATCAAAAGAGACATTTTCCGTAATGTTTGCACCATGTTTTTCATTCCCAACATACTATTTAAAGTTATAATGATTTGTAAGAAGGGTCCTGAATCTGAATATACACTACTGGCCATTAAAATTGCTACACCACGAAGATGACATGCAACAGGCGCGAAATTAAACCGACAGGAAGAAGATGCTGTGATATGCAAATGATTAGCTTTTCAGAACATTCACACAAGGTTGGCGCCGGTGATGACACCTACAACGTGCTGACATGAGGAAAGTTTCCAACCGATTTCTTATATACAAACAGCAGTTGACCGGCGTTGCCTGGTGAAACGTTGTTGTGATGCCTCCTGTAAGGAGGAGAAATGCGTACCATCACGTTTCCGACTTTAATAAAGGTCGGATTGAGGCTATCACGATTGCGCTTTTTCGTATCGCGACATTGCTGCTAGCGTTGGTCGAGATCCAATGATTGTTAGCAGAATATGGAATCGGTGGGTTCAGGAGGGTAGTACGAAACGCCGTGCTGGATCCCAACGGCCTAGTATCACTAGCAGTCGAGATGACAGGCATCTTAACCGCATGGCTGTAACGGATCGTGCAGCTACGTCTCGATCCCTGAGTCAACAGATGGGGACGTTTGCAAGACAACAACCATCTGCACGAACAGTTCGACGACGTTTGTAGCAGCATGGACTACCAGCTCGGAGACCATGGGTGCGCTTATCCTTGACGCTGCATCACAGACAGGAGCGCCTGCGATGGCGCACTCAAAGACGAACCTGGGTGCACGAATGGCAAAATGTCATTTTTTCTGATGCACGAGGTTCTGTTTACTGCATCATGATGGTCGAACCGTGTTTGGCTACATCGCGGTGAACGCACATTGGAAGCGTGTATTCGTCATACTGGCGTATCACATTGCGTGATAGTATGGGGTGCCATTGGTTACACGTCTCCGTCACCTCTTGTTCGCATTGACGGCACTTTGAACAGTGGACGTGACATTTCAGATGTGTTACGACCCGTGGCTCTACCCATCATTCGATCCCTGCGAAACCCTACATTTCAGCAGGATAATGCACGACCGCATGTTGCAGGTCCTGTACGGGCCTTTCTGGATACAGAAAATGTTCGACTGCTGCCCTGGCCAGCACATTCTCCAGATCTCTCACCACTTGAAAACGTCTGGTCAATGGTGGCCGAGCAACTGGCTCGTCACAATACGTCAGTCACTACTCTTAATGAACTGTGGTATCGTGATGAAGCTGCATGGGCAGCTGTACCTGTACACGCCATCCAAGCTCTGTTCCACTAAATGCCCAGGCGTATCAAGGCCGTTATTACGGCCAGAGGTGGTTGTTCTGGGTACTGATTTCTCAGGACCTATGCACCCAAATTGAGTGCAAATATAATCACATGTCAGTTCTAGTATAATATATTTGTCCAGTGAATACCCGTTTTTCATCTGCATTTCTTCTTGGTGTAGCAATTTTAATGGCCAGTAGTATATGAACATGACACCTGCTGCAGAAAATCGCATCACTACTAAGACATAAATTTATAGGTTAGGTTTTACTGAAAAATTTAAAACACTTATGATATCTCATATAGCAAATCATTAAAAACAATATTTTTTTTCAAAATTTTAAAATGTAACGCACTAGAATAGATTGCAATAATTTATAAAGGTGGGCCCAAAGTACCTCTGCCCTCGGTACTGCGAGGGTTAAATCGTTGGGCTTAAAATCACGCAGGGACAATGTCGTCACTCAACGTACTCACTCCAGTTCAAAATGACAATGAATCAATCGTCAAGAATACTTCTTGTACAAACCATATGTTTCAGTGAAGATCAAGAACAACAATGAGATGCTTTGACCATTCCAAGCAACAGTTTTCTGGATCTGGGGTGGAAATTGATTAAAAAGAAATAATTGCAGGATGTTTCATTGAAAAATCAGCAGCATTGGAAGGGTACAAGCGATTTATTGCCTACGTACCTTTCAAGATCCTGATGGAATACAATGATAATATGAAGCACATTCTAGCGAACTGGAAAGATAGTAATGCGTATACCAGAGTCATCAGTCCATAAGAGAACAAGATGGTGCTGGAGATATCGATTTGTAAAATGTGACATGTCATTGTAACTGGCAAAGGATGTTTAAACCTCTAAAAATACTTGGATTATGCATTTGGTTGTCTTTAAATTTCAGATCATGTGATCTCTTTGAATATCCTCTACTTCCAAGCACATCCTGACAAACATAAGCTATTAGAAACACTATGAATTATCAACCTTGCATTTCAAACTACTGGTAAGTGATGCTCAAACGTGATTTTAAAATGCAGCAGGTTACATAATTTCCGAATGTTACACTTAATGCAACAGTAATGTTGGTCTAATAAATATAGATGGTCCTAACCACAACCTCTACAGTTGCCAGTATAGTGTGGTGTAGAATGTGGAGGTGAGGATCTATCAGGCATCTGAAGGTGCTCGTAATACATTGTTAACAAAACACACATTTATTGTTCATGGATACATTGTTGTCCTCTTTGAAGTTTGTACTAATTAGGCTAGTAGGTGAAGCTCACACATGATCCCATGCACTGAAGCCCACGTGTCTTGTGGGCTCAGACAGTACAGTGATAGGGCTGTACACGCAGTGGGCACGTATGTCGCAAAAGATTGCTCCCCCCTGCGGGTCCAGGGATTAGAATAGGCCCGAGGTATTCCTGCCTGTCGTAAGAGGCGACTAAAAGGAGTCCATCCCCCTCACGGGGGTAGTTAGCGCCTGCGTCCGGAGACGGACGGTTCCACGACCTATAATTGTGGTCTTTCTGGTTTTTCCCTTCTCGTTTCTTCCTTCCTTTTGTTGGTTCCTTTCTTTGCTCTTCTCCACCTCACTGTCTTCCTTACTCTTTCCCTTGACTTCTCCTTGCCTTCTCATTGCCTTTTTCTCCTTGCCTTCTCATTGCCTTTTTCTCCTTGCCTTCTCATTGCCTTCTTCTCCTTGCCTTCTCATTGCCTTCTTCTCCTTGCTTTCTCATTGCCTTCTTCTCCTTGCCTTCTCTGGTCTCCGCCTCGGCGTTTGAGACAGTCTGTCCTCTTTCTCCCTCTCTCTTTTCTTTTTCCTCTTCTTCCTTCCTCCCTGTGCGTGCCTGAAGGCCGACCCACGCGTTCGCACGCGTAGCCGGTGACGGGGTAACGCGTAAGTCCCCGCCCTGGGTAGACATGTAAGGCACGCGCGTACCCCCTGGTAAAGGCCAGGCCCGGGGAGGGGTGATTGCCTGAGCTGATACCTTCTGACCATGCCGATTGGTCCCTCCGTCTGTCTCTCGGGAGGTGTGACCTGAGGTGTAAACATTCACCTAAGGCGGGAGTGCCCTCTGGGAGGGTCCCCACAAGGAAGGAGCGCGCCATCGGAGACGCTGGCAATCATGGGGGATTCCTCCGCAATTGATTCTACTCCATCGCTTTCGACTTCTGCCCAAAAACGGAAACGTGACCAGCCACCAGTGACAAAAGTACTACCGCCTGCCCCACAGTTCCTCGTCGTTTCTCGATCTGAGGACGGAAAGGATTTTTCCTCTGTCAACCCTTTCGTTATCCAGAAGGGCGTAGATGCCATAGCCGGATCTGTCAAATCTTGTACCAGGTTGCGTAACGGTACCTTATTACTCGAAACTGAGAGTGCCTTTCAGGCACAAAAACTGCTTCGGGCCACACTCCTGTACACGTTCCTTGTCCGGGTGGAGGCCCACCGAACTTTGAATTCGTCTCGTGGTGTAGTCTATACTAGCTCCCTCGACGGATTGACTGACGAGGAGATTCAATCTTTCCTCGCTGAGCAGGGCGTGACGGCTGTCCATAGGGTCATGAAAAAGGTCAACAATTACCTTGTACCGACGCGGACACCTTTCTTGACCTTCGATAGTGTTAAGCTGCCATCGCGCGTCAAGGCGGACTACGAGGTTATTTCTGTTCGCCCCTATGTCCCGACACCTACGCGCTGCTACCAGTGTCAGCGTTTCAATCACACTCGACAGTCTTGTTCTAATGCGGCTAAATGTGTCACTTGTGGCAGAGATGCCCATGAGGGTGACTGTCCACCTCCGTCTCCTCGTTGTGTGAACTGTCAGGGTGACCATGCCGCATCCTCCCGCGACTGTCCTGTCTATAAGGAAGAACGCTGTATCCAAGAAATTCGGGTCAAAGAAAAAGTGTCCACCTCGGCTGCTCGCAAGCTATTGGCTAGTAGGAAGCCCGCGCTGCTCCCAGCGGGGAAATACAGTACTGTCCTCGCCTCTCCTCGGACTACCAGGGAGGTAGCAACCCAGACATGCGATCTGACCTTCAGCACCACGGTCGTCCGTTCGGCCAGTGCTAAGATCACGCGGTCGACGTCTCCTCTTCCTCCCATCACCCCACAGACACCAGCCCCTTCATCAGCACTGCTAAGACGAAGACCCCGAAGTCAGATGCACGGGCCTTCAAGAAGGAACCATCCCGTGCAGACTTCCTACGTTCCTCGACCTCCCAGCCTTCGACCGGTACGTCCACCAAACGTCCTTCCAAAAAGGCTCATAGGAAGCACAGTTCTCCTTCTCCGCCACGGCGCATTTCTTCTCCTGCGCCACCCAGCGGTTGCCACCCCAGGCCGTCATCCGTTTCGCCTGGCCGCATCGCTGGTAGCCGTACATCTGGCCGTTCACCGGCGGAGGAAGCTCCCCCTCCCGGCCATCCTCCTGAAATGGCCGATGAACCTATGGACCCAATGGACGATGACTGTTTGCCTACTGATAGCGGCGGCGGTGCTCGCTCGAAGCCATGCCCTCAGCGGCCTTCGAGGTGACCCCTTCTCTCATCTTCCTTTTCTTACGATGGCACTTATTCACTGGAATATTCGCAGCATTCGCTCCAACCGAGAGGACTTGAAGTTGCTGCTCCGCTTGCACCGTCCGCTCGTCGTAGCCCTCCAGGAAACGAAGCTACGCCCATGCGATCAAATTGCCTTGGCACACTACACCTCTGTGCGTTTTGACCTACCCCCTGTGGTAGGTGTCCCAGCTCATGGAGGGGTTATGTTGCTGGTCCGGGATGATATTTACTACGATCCCATCAGGTTGCACACCGGCCTGCAGGCAGTTGCCATCCGCATTACTCTCCCCACTTTTACGTTTTCCTTTTGTACCGTTTACACTCCATCGTCATCTGCCGTTACCAGGGCAGACATGATGCAACTTACTGCTCAGCTACCTGCACCATTTTTGTTAACTGGAGACTTCAATGCCCACCATCCCCTTTGGGGCTCTCCAGCATCCTGCCCAAGGGGCTCCTTGTTAGCAGACCTTTTCAACCAGCTCAATCTTGTCTGCCTCAATACTGGCGCCCCTACTTTTCTTTCGGACACATCTCACACCTATTCCCATTTAGACCTCTTTATATGTACTCCCCAACTTGCACGCCGGTTTGAGTGGTATGCACTTTCTGATACATATTCGAGCGACCACTTCCCGTGTGTTATCCATCTCCTGTAGCATACTCCCTCTCCGTGCTCCTCTAGTTGGACCATCTCCAAGGCAGACTGGGGGCTCTTCTCTTCCAGGGCGACCTTTCAGGATCACACCTTCACAAGCTGCGATCGTCAGGTCGCACACCTCACGGAAGTCATTCTCGCTGCTGCCGAATATTCCATCCCTCACCCTACTTCTTCTCCACGTCGCGTACCGGTCCCCTGGTGGACCGCAGCATGTAGAGACGCTTTACGTGCTCGTCGACGTGCTTTACGCACCTTTAAACGCCACCCTACAGTGGCGAATTGTATTAATTATAAACGATTACGTGCACAGTGTCGTCGTATTATTAAAGAAAGCAAGAAAGCCAGCTGGGCTGCTTTCACAAGCACCTTCAACAGTTTTACTCCTTCTTCTGTTGTCTGGGGTAGCCTGCGCCGGCTATCTGGCACTAAGGTCCACTCCCCAGTTTCTGGCTTGAAGGTCGCGAATGACGTCCTTGAGGCCCCTGAGGATGTCTCCACTGCCTTCGGCCGCTTTTTCGCAGAGGTTTCGAGCTCCGCTCATTACCACCCTGCCTTCCTCCCCCGCAAACAGGCAGAGGAGGCTAGGCCACCTGACTTCCGCTCCTCGAATTGTGAAAGTTATAATGCCCCATTCACCATGCGGGAACTCGAAAACGCACTTGGCCGATCACGGTCCTCCGCTCCAGGGCCTGATTCTATTCATATTCAGATGCTGAAGAACCTTTCTCCTGCGGGTAAAGGTTTTCTTCTTCGTACATACAAGCGCATCTGGATTGAGGGACATGTTCCCGCATGCTGGCGCGAGTCTATTGTTGTCCCGATTCCTAAGCCGGGGAAGGACAAGCACTTGCCTTCCAGTTATCGACCTATCTCGCTTACCAGCTGTGTCTGTAAAGTGATGGAGCGAATGGTTAACTCTCGATTGGTTTGGCTGCTCGAGTCTCGACGCCTACTTACCAATGTATAATGTGGATTTCGTAGGCGCCGCTCTGCTGTTGACCATCTGGTTACCTTGTCGACCTTCATTATGAATAACTTCTTGCGGAAGCGCCCGACCGCGGCTGTGTTCTTTGATTTGGAGAAGGCTTACGACACTTGTTGGAGGGCGGACATTCTCCGCACCATGCATACATGGGGCCTTCGCGGTCGCCTCCCTCTTTTTATTCGTTCCTTTTTAATGGATCGACAGTTCAGGGTACGTGTGGGTTCTGTCCTGTCCGACACCTTTCGCCAGAAGAATGGGGTGCCACAGGGCTCAGTTTAGAGCGCCGCTCTCTTCGCCATCGCGATCAATCCAATAATGGATTGCCTCCCAGGTGATGTATCAGGCTCCCTTTTTCGTGGACGATTTTACCATCTATTGCAGCGCGCAGTGTACACGTGTCCTGGAGCGCTGTCTTCAGCGTTCTCTTGACCGTCTTTACTCCTGGAGTGTCGCCAATGGCTTCCGTTTTTCTGCCGAGAAGACGGTCTGTATTAACTTCTGGCGCTACAAAGAGTTTCTCCCACCGTCCTTACGACTCGGTCCCGTTGCTCTCCCAATCGTGGAGACAACCAAATTTTTAGGCCTTACATTTGACAGGAAACTTAGCTGGTCTCCACATGTGTCATATTTGGCCGCCCGTTGTACCCGTTCTTTAAATGTCCTCCGTGTTCTCAGTGGTATGTCGTGGGGAGCGGATCGAACTGTCCTACTTCGTCTATATCGGTCGATCGTCCGCTCCAAGCTGGATTATGGGAGCTTCGTATACTCCTCTGCACGGCCATCCATCTTACGCCGCCTCAACTCCATACAACATCGGGGTTTACGACTTGCGATCGGAGCATTTTATACTAGTCCCGTAGAGAGTCTTCATGCTGACGCTGGCGAATTCCCACTCATCTACCGGCGCGATATACTGCTTTGTCGGTATGCCTGTCGGCTACTGTCAATGCCCGACCATCCGTCTTATCGTTCCTTTTTTGACGACTCTCTCGACCGTCAATACGGGTTGTATGTCTCTGCCCTGCTACCCCCTGGAGTTCGCTTTCGTCGCCTCCTTCAACACCTTAATTTTTCACTCCCTGTAACCTTTCGAGTGGGCGAGAGCCACACGCCACCTTGGCTCCAGGCTCAGGTCCGCGTTCACCTTGACCTCAGCTCGCTCCCAAAAGAGGTTACCCCCGGTTCGGTCTACCACTCCCGTTTTTTGGAACTTCGTTCGAAGTTCAATAATATGACCTTCATTTATACAGATGGCTCTAAGACCAATGACGGGGTCGGGTGTTCCTTTATTGTCGGGGCACAAAGTTTCAAATACCGGCTCCATGGCCATTGTTTGGTTTTCACAGCTGAGCTCTTTGCCCTCTACCAGGCTGTTCTTAACATCTGCCGCCACCGACATTCTGCTTATGTCATCTGCTCCGACTCCCTGAGCGCCATCCAGAGCCTCAGTGATCCGTACCCGGTTCACCCTTTCGTACACCGGATCCAACGCTCTCTTCAGCAGCTGGTGGACGTCGGTTCTCCGGTTAGCTTTATGTGGGTTCCTGGCCATGTCGGTATCCCTGGGAACGAAGCTGCAGATGCTGCGGCCAAGGCTGCAGTCCTCCAGCCTCGGACAGCTTCTTGTTGCGTCCCTTCGTCCGATTTTAGCAGGGTCATTTGTCGGCGCATTGTGTCGCTGTGGCATGCCGATTGGGCTGCACTTACAGACAACAGGCTTCGGGCCTTAAACCTCTTCCCGTAGCTTGGACGTCCTCCTCACGCCCTTCTCGGCGGGAGGAGGTAGTTTTGGCTCGGTTAAGAATTGGACACTGCCGGTTCAGCCATCGCCATCTGCTGACGGCTGCGCCAGCGCCGTTCTGCCCATGTGGGCACTTGCTGACGGTTCGACACATTCTAATGTCCTGTCCATATTTTAACACACTGCGCCTCGATCTTAACCTGCCAAGTACTTTCGATGCCATTTTAGCGGATGACCCACGAGCAGTTGCTCGTGTTCGTTTTATCAATTTGACAAACCTCTCTCAGGACATTTGATGATGCTGTTTTTTAATCCTATGCCTGTCAGTCTGTCTTTTATCGTGTTTTCCCTTTTAGTTGTTGTTGTCAATTTGTGCCTCGCGGTGCATTCTTAGAGTAGTCAGGGCGCTAATGACCATTGAAGTTGTGCGCCCTAAAACCACACAAAAAAAAAAGATTGCTGACCAGATGTCCTGTGGACACTGGATGATCTTGGAGGCCAATGGCAAAGTTGGCAGGTTACCATGGCATTCTCTTTTATGTCATAGCTGGTACCTTGGGAAGGTACCCAGCAGCTCTGCAAGAAATGGTTTTAGTCATGAATGTTACGTCAGTGACTCAGTGACAGCTAGCTTGTAGAAGCAGGCCTATGGTGACAGTTACTGCACTACCCTGAGATGATTTTAGTTCAGCTGCCCACAATGATGTCTGGTGGTAAGAGGCACCCAAGTCACATCATCAGTGAATGCTAATATGAGGCGATACCATGCCACAACAGCGAAGTCCTTCAAGCTGTGCTGGTTCTTACGTTGTAAATCAAAGTCATCTAGGCAGAACACGGATGGAGCATCACAACTCCCGTCTCAAACCTGGTTAGCCACAATCTAAGGAGTGGGTTTTGGAAGTCTGAGTATTTGAACTGGCTAATCTATGCCGATGAAATCATTATGAGGTAATCATGACCGAATGTGACCTAGTTTTCTGGACACGTCAGCACTTTGTTGTATGCCACTGTGTCGCAGCTGGTTTCTCCGAGATTACACTTTAGCTGTGTGCTATAACGCCACTTTAAGTATGGCTTGTTCATTGTTACATACAATGTGCGTCATCAATAGAGTTATGTTACGCTCCATTCTCCATGAGATCATTCTGCTGCATCCTTGTTTTCGTCGTCCAACTCAGGTGGTGAGTAGCAGTTAACTTGGTAGTGTACTCATGGTACATCCAATATTGGGTGTTCCTCCTTGTTGGCATTCCAATCTGAATATTGCGTACTAGCCTGCCTTGGCTTCAGGTCCAGCACTGTCACCAACCAGTCAAAACTTTAAAATTGTTTCACATCCACACAGAATACCACTCTGGGAAGCAACATAACGTATATAGTCCGCTTTTCGATATGTACGGTTCCTGCGGCATACTACGAGAGGGAAGAAAATGAGGGGTGCTTGCTCATTCAGAAGCAATTTAATCTTGGAGTAAACCTTCCAGAGACTGTAAATGTCCCAAAATGTGTAAAACTGCGTTATCGTTAGTAGAAATTTTGATGGATTGACCGGGGACGAAAACGGGATGATTTTTAAAGATACGATAACAGCACTTCAAATTTTCGATCATATTGCTTCAATTGTTTACATGAAAGATACTGACAAATCGTCATAGATTCACAATATTTGAAAGAGTGCCGCTTCTAGAAATGTAGAAACTCATAGGAGTCCTCCAGTCCACATCCTTAGGCTGATAGGAATAAGAAACAACTGTGTGAGTACCTCCATTTTACGCACTTAAAAAGCTTACCTAGTGTTGTCGCTCTTTTAAGATCGATTAATGTTAGTGGTTGGTGACAAGCCAGTTCACTGTATCAACAGTGTCAGAGATCTGGTCCACTACCTAGATCGGCGCATTAACATCCTTCACAGTGATCTGACTGCACAATCTCACGTGCGTATCAAAATAGTTGCTAGTGTCTCTGCCTTTAGCATAATGTTAACTTATTGCTACCGAGTCTGCTTTTTGGCTTTACCGACATTGGAGGGTGGAGTCCTAATATTAACCCTTGCATCTCAAGATTGGCCATGCTATCCCAGGTCAGTATTCATGATAGTGGCAACTAATAAATATTATTGTCTCTCTCTGTATGTGTCTGCATACTTGCAGAGTGCTATTGTTTGTTCTAGTGAGTCAGACGCAATGTACGCAGATTATGCAGTATTCAGCGGATCGATACATTCCAGTGAGCCACCTCATACACAATGGTGATGAGAATGCTGATCATTTGACTGCCCATGATGAGCTAACGAGGGAGCTGGATGAGAAGCTCAAGGGGAGATATGCAACTTTGACAGAATCAGGCGAGGCAAGGCTTTTACGTAAGTATCTGTGTCCTCTATACTTAAGAATGTATGTATAAATTTTCGATTCTTGAAGACCGTTGTACTCGTACTTTCAGAAATACGCAAGGTGTGATAACTGTCACCATTATCGACTGCACACACATGTGGACTACAGCAACGGGCAGTGCCAGTACCCACACTACCGACGACATCGTCAGCAGCTGAACTACCAGTTCTGTCAGTGCCTGCAGAACAAATACCTGTGGTGTTGCCACCTGCGTCACCACTATCATCTACACCCAGACCATCGCAAGCAACAGCGCCATTGCCAACGGTCAGGCATTCTGGATGACATGGTTCAAATGGCTCTAAGCACTATGGGACTTAACATCTGAGGTCATCAGTCCCCTAGACTTAGAACTACTTAAACCTAACTAACCAAAGCACTTCACACACATCTATGCCCGAGGCAGGATTCGACCCTGCGACCGTAACAGCAGCGTGGTTCCGAACTGAAGCGCCGAGAACCGCCGGCCTGGATGAGATGTTTTTAGTTTTAGTAACGACTGTCTTTCAGTCAGCGACAGCCTCTCTGTCTGTTCTGACACCATTGAAAAACATGCAGATGTCCAGGTATGCAATGCAGAAGTACCATATCGCCGACAACTGGACCTCCCGGACGAGGTCTTCCTAGTTTGTGACGATCGTCAATCCGCCATAAGCAGGCTTCCTGCCTGTGCTGAGAACGATAACAGAGATGAAGACGTTGAGGTATGCTGTGCAAAATTACCACGTTCGGTGATTTAGGCACACTTAGGAATAGAATATTGCTTGCCCAGATCTGTAATACAGGCAGGTATAGACATCTGATTCTTTTCCTAAACACAGACCTACCTAGTTTGGAAGAGAACTTTTCTCGAATTCAGCAATCTGCCATATTTCTCCATTAAGTGCAGTGCTACTACATGCTGTGAGTTTTCTCTCTTATTTAAGGAGGACGTATATGAAAATACAAGCGTGTTGTAATGATGACTTATCGCAGGGAATCTCATCCACTTGAGGCATTTACCCTGAATCCGCAGCAGTTGAGGATCTCTCAGTTCTAAGTAAGAGATGCCGTATAAGTACTCAGTGGAGTCCTAAATTTGGTCATTCACGTGCATGTGTTCGGTCCAGTTCACGAGTGATCCTTGTATATCCTTGGTGTGTACATAGTTCCACATAGTCAGCGCGCACACAACTTTCCCACTAGAGCGCGCCCCGCTAAGCACAACAGCGCAGGCGCAGCGCTCGTCCGTCTCCGCACTACGAGATGGCGCTGTCTTAGAGACGGACCAAATTCTGCTTCCGCCGATCCGCGTATTAATATGTAACACAGCCAATGAAATTGCTGCTAACGTAGAACCTTTTCTCCTCGTGGATCACACTCGCGCAGTGATACCTGAACGCCTTGTATTATAACGAGTGTACAGAACTCCGATCAGTCAGTCTGCATTTGTCTGCACTAGTCTGTACCAGTCTGCATTTGTGTGCATTAGTCTGTACCAGTCTGCATTTGTCTGTACCAGTCTATAGCCAAGTTTCCATCTGCGCCTAATAAGATTATCATACTCCTGTACATACCCATGAAGAGAAATGTATAGACACTTTGTCAAGTGTCAGAGATATGTGAGAATAAGATTAACGTTCCAAGACCAAAGGAACTTCAGATTGTCAATTGTAAACAGCATCCAGAATAAAGTTACGTAATATCTATGCTTTTTTATTATTTCAATAAATGTGTGTGAAAATTAATCAAGTTCTGTTTAAAGTTGGTCACCGTCAATCTGATACTCTAAGCGTGCAAGTGGCATTTCTATCGTCTGACCTAACGGCAGAAGATAAACACGCCACGATAAGACCGCGAGACATATTGCTGACACTCGCCTACTTTGCTAGAGCGACAAGTCAGATAATCTGATGGTGTGTGTACCGAAGATCTTACAGTACGCACACCACAATCCCCTTGCAAACAATATAGCTGACAAAATGGACGTTACCAGTTTCTAAAATAACGAAAGCGATTGCCTTTCATGGTCTTATTTGGCTCACGAGAGGATAATTAAACAAATTATTGACTTTACAAATAAATACGAAATGGGAGTTGTGTGTATTATAAACATGATGATATTGAGTTCCCCATGTGACTTAAGGACATCAATAAAATTGAGAAGCAGAATTCCCATATAGCGGGTTCTCCCTGAAATGTTGTGAAGAACTTGGCAGGCTTATAGAAGGTTTCTTCTTACATGTGTGAGACTGGTTCTGGTTCTTATCTATCTTCCTACCACAGTTGCGCAAGTAGAGTCTTTTAGGAATTTGGTGTTGAACCTATGTTCTGCAAGGTAGGAAGATACCACATCATGCATGCAGAGTTCAGAAGAGTGCAGCAGTACGGACACTGATGTAATCAGACAATGATCTCAATCTTGGCTCCACTGCAATCCCTGTAAAGGAAACGTTATCGCTAACAGAAATTTGTGTATGGGTTCACTCATAACTATAAGTTAGCAAAGCTGAAAATCTTAGATTTTCGTTAATAAGGTTTACTTTTTTTCTAGGTATGACTTCATGACATAGCATGTTAGCAAAGTTATGTACAGGATGGTAAAATATTAATACTGGGTATTCACAACTGTGAGGCGAAGTTCCTAACTTACATAAGGTTCTGTAATGATAAGATGGTTGATGACAATGTCTGGGGGTCGATCTAAATACGAACAAATTAAATACAGTTGGGGCCAGAGATGTCAACTACGCTAAGATGCACAATGAAGATATACAAAACTGAATAGGGGTTGGTAAAGAGCAATGAAAAAGAAGTACACAATTAAAACAATTCATAACTCTACAGTGGCTGATCAATACTTTTCGTCAGATTGAACCTCTCACATTTCTGCTTCAATTAAGCCCAACAACCGTGAATATGTTTAACCACAGGTGATGGCTGAACGTACGAAAATTTGGTAAGATGGAGGCTACCACCGACCTGAGTGTCATATATATCACTCGCTAGAGTGGAGCAAGCGCGTGTAATTACTTTGTGTCGGCGGCGGCAGTGGCGTCTGTCGGCACGCGCTGTGAATCTGAGAATGTATTCTAAATCTCTCTCACCTGTTAAACGCCAGTCTGATACATTTCCTACGTCTTCGGTGAAGCCGAGACTCCTATTTATTCCTTAGCTAAGTTAACTGGTATGGTACACGCTATTTGGCTAGAATAGCGCGTACGTCGTTGCCCTCAAATCTCTCGCAAGTGTTAACTGTCAGTGCTCGATTTAACTCTTCATACTAGGAGACTTTGCAGCTTAACTCCTTACGAGTTAAGGCGAGCCTGTGAACAAGTGTTCACATAATGACTCTCGCAATCGTCTCAGTTCAGTGCAAGTCGCCTTCCTCAAACTCTCAACGATTTTCTGCAAGAGAAGAAGCCAATTATTTTATCTGCAATTTGCCTATATCAAAGCTGGTGGCCACGCATTTTCTTTCGGGCCAATCAGGGTATTCGTACTTGTTATAACTTCACCCACCAGAATTTTTGTAGCCTATCACAGGCGTCTTTTCTTTCGTAGGGCAGAGTTGAAATGCTGCTACGTAATATTGAGATAAACAGATTTTTCTTTCATGTGAGTTTTAACGCAGGTGGTTACAGTGAGTCACCAATGTTTTAGTTGGGTCTCTCGAGACGTTTATCTGCGATCTGTAGAAAGGATTTGCGAAATATCGTCATTAAAAGCAGGGAAAAAGGTTGCTTTTGTCGGCAGCCTATGCAGTGGCTGCGACATCTCATTGTATCCTCTAGGTATCCCGTGGCGAGGGTTTCAGCCGTGCGAGATGGCATGCCATTGTAAATTCTCCTTTCCCTCAGAACAGCATCTTGTAGCTCGAGTTGGGGAAATTACTTGCATCCAATTACTAGTGTGAGTGTTAGTGGCTTATATTCACGAAATGTTGGTTTGTTTATTCGCTTCACTTTGCCTATCAATAAAATTCATATACTTTCACGTAACTATGTCGTATGACACGTCCAGTTAACCAGAATTGTTTCAGGAATTCAATGTAAGGCGTGTTATTTGTTTGACACCTTACAATCTTGAGGAACAAATCGAGGATAGGATGCCGTGACCGGAAAATTCATCCAACAGTGCTCTACAGTGTGTCGACATTAAAGGTGCGAGCACCTACCACTAGCCGCGTGGGGTAGCCATGAGGTCTGAGGCGCCATGTCACGGTCCGTGCGGCTCCCCCCGTCGGAGGTTCGAGTCCTCCCTCGGGCATGGGGCTTGTGCTGTCCATAACGTAAGTTAGTTTAAGTTACATTACGTAGTGTGTAGGCTTAGGGACTGATGACTTCAGCAGCTTGGTCCCATAAGACCTTATCACAAATTTCTAAAATTACCTGCCACTAGGCAACCGCTTAGGCAGAAAATGTGACTTTGCACACTAACGGACCATAGGCAGAAGGTCTCGCATTGTTATCTCTAATTCAGTAATCACTACTGCTTGCAATGATAGCCAGTGGAGAAAATAGAGCCAGCTGCTGCATAGACAGATCATGTCTCCTATGAATGCTTTGCTCTGTTGCCTTGGTGGATAGTGGTTCTCATTACAAGTTTCCCTCTACAGTTCATTTTTCTCCTGTATACCGAAAAAGTTGTAGATTGTAGAGAGTTCCAGAATAAATCTGTGTCCAAAACCGTCATCCACTGAGGCAACACAGCACAAATTCGTGCTGGTTCCATTATCTCCACTGGCGATAACGCCTGAAAAACAAATAACACTGCTAGACGTTCGTCCTATGATGCCAAAGGTGAGAGCTAGTGGCAGGCGCCAGCACCTCTAACTTGTACGCTCAGTACCATAGTTGACGTCGTTTCTGTACACCGGTTAATATACTCAATCAGTTCCTGAAGACACCCCCTACAACCCCTGTAAGTTTGTTGCCACATTTCTGGGAAACCCTGTATATCTATTCATGTATATGGCCAACAGGACGTGAGTCAGATGGTGTGTTATTCGACCCCTTTACTTTGCCAAACTCGCTCGTCGGTGTTGGCAACAGCCGGCCGGTGTGGCCGAGCGGTTCTAGGCGCGTCAGTCTGGAACCGTGAGACCGCTACGGTCGCAGGTTAGAATCCTGCCTCGGGCATGGATGTGTGTGATGTCCTTAGGTTAGTTAGGTTAAAGTAGTTCTAAGTTCTAGGGGACTGATGACCTCAGATGTTAAGTCCCGTAGTGCTCAGAGGCATTTGAACCATTTGTTGGCAACATGCAGATTTGTTATTAACCCCCAGGATGAGAAACAACACTACCACTGGATCAAAAGCACGGTCTGCCTTCAGAGCTCCCAATTGACAACACACAATGGTAAATGGTATTTGTGTCCTAGGTGCCTGAACTCATTTCGGACGAGTGAGTGATTATCTCAGCATCTGGTGGTTTGCTCTATCTTGTTCACTTGGTATGTGTGCAAATGCCCACTGAGGAGAACAAATACTCGAAGGATAAGAATTATACGAGCAAGTATATTTTCCTATGTAAGACAACTGTGAATGTCTTCTTGCTCCTGTGGCAGACTGCGAGACTAACCACACAGCCTCACATACTACAACTACTTTTCAGGTTGCGGATGCATATGATTCTAGTCATAATAATTTTGGTAATGATCCTACAAGCTCTCTGAGCTTAAAGGCCTTGCCATGGAAAATTGATGTGATTGATAGCACCAACATTCCTATAAGCAAAACGTACTGAGATAAACCTGTGTAGGAATCAGTGCCATCAAACGGGCAAATTCTGCATTGCAGCACACAGTTCATGAAACTTGAATTACCAACTTCTACGACACATATGAATCTTTATATACATTTTAAGCGTTAAGCCTTTGGTTGATGTTGGTTTGAGCCTGTCTGCGCAAGGAAATACATTTCGTTTTCAAAGAGAAACAACACGAAAATTACGCTGTGCTTCCTGGACTAGATGAGTCAATATTTTACTTCCGTTGACTATCTAATTCATGACATGAGCTTTAGTGAATAAGCACACTGGAAAAAATATTAGCCACCTCCAGAGGACATTACAATAATTTCACGTAATTTCGCTTCTACCACTGACAGTCGCCTCAATTCGGCGATGAATAGACCACATGATCCTTCAGATGGGGCATATCCAGCTGGAGCCACTCACTAATAATTAGATCCAATATAGCTATAATATTGCCCGGTTATTCATTGCTGTGTTGCATCTACTGTTGACCCATTATAGATATGCAGATTTGCAAGCCACTGTAACAAATTGCCTTTAGCCATGTACGAGACTTTCTATTGTATGCAGTTCCCTGTACAATTTTCGATCCGAGAATTGTTTGAGACCGACCTGCATTGCCTACCAACAGCACTTTCTGTCGAATTTGAAACAGATTGTGATTCACAAGGTGCGACACACATATACTGTCCCTGTTGATTGTGATATTTCTACTATGACGGTTCGACGGCGTGTTACACGGCTCCGAGTGAAAATATCGTTTGATATTCAGCGGTGATACATGACCTTCATTCAGGGTGTGGTCGTAACTACTTGGAAACACTATAGATTCTTTCTGCCATTCTGGCACGCCGCCACATCGACCCAACTTACTATTCTCACTCCACACTACCAATATGGACATATACACAGTCACAACTAGCGTTATCGCTGGAGGGTCACATGGCAGTCTGGTATTAGTTCTAATCTACACCATCTACAGCGCCGCAAAACGGCCATCGTACCCTTTTAAGAATGTAACTAATATTTTGTCAGGTGAGTTGAATAAGAAGGCGTTTAAGTCCAGTCTACGAAGAAAAATAACCGTAAAAACTCGTGCAATCACATGTTTTTCTAGGGGTGTGAACCGGGACAAGAGTGTGTGGGGGGGGGGCCTTTTCTAAGTTTTCTTGAATGACATGAGATTTGCGGTTTCTTGCAAAACCGTGATTCAGTATAAAATTAAATTAAACTAGATTAAATTTCGTACAAAAAAGTCTGATACAATTTTGTCTAGGATTAATAGTTTCCACTTTGCAGCGGATTGAAAAATCGGTGCCGGCCGGAGTGGCCGTGCGGTTCTAGGCGCTACAGTCTGGAACCGAGCGACCGCTATGGCCGCAGGTTCGAATCCTGCCTCGGGCATGGATGTGTGTGATGTCCTTAGGTTTAATTAGTTCTAAGTTCTAGGCGACTGATGACCTCAGAAGTTAAGTCGCATAGTGCTCAGAGCCATTTTTGAAAAATCGGTGATTATTTTAAATATTTCTTTAACGGTAAAAAATTAATGTTTATCTTTAAATAAATTCAGTTAAAAATAAATGTTAACTGTCTGTACCACGTCTAAGTGCATTAAAGTGTCGCTGAACGGTGTGTTTGGGGGGGGGGGGGAGAGGTAGAGAGAGAGAGAGAGAGAGAGAGAGAGAGAGAGAGAGGGGGAGAGAGAGAGCGAGCGAGCGAGAGCGAGTGGTGTGGAGTGGAAGCGCAATGGAAGGCAGGTCACCTGATCCCCTTTCGTTCTTCTTATTTCTACAAACCGAAGATCAAGCACGTGCTTCGCCACTACGTCACAAGAAGTACCTACAGTGTGTTTCACCAACACTCCTCTGAACCCCTCATGAATCACTGGCAATGCAATGTGCAAACATGCCCGGTGGGCTTTTATTTTCCACAAAGTGCGCTAACAGTACATGGAAGGTAGATACGAGTTACTAATAATACTAATGCATGTAAGGAATAGTTACAGAATATACGTTAAACTCTGCAGACTGTTTTACAGTGCTAGTGGGGAAATACATTCTTAGTCATCCTGAACGGCAGCTGTAGCATTTTCCAGTAAGGACATCATTCTCTACCACGAGCACTGCTAGTGCTAGAGTGTCAGTTTACAGACGATAACTATCCAGATCTTCCTGTCCTCTTCTCTGATGTGAACAGACAAAATAAAACCACTGAGGATATGTTTATATAGTGGAGTTATTGTCAGTTTATTACGTGGGTGGTTATTTACGATTGTTAAGTGAGCTTTTACGTAAAATACGTTCCTATCAACAATGCTGAGAAGGGTTTAATTTGTAACCGCTATGTTGTCAGTGCCCTATCTAGTGCTGGCAGATCTGATTGCTAACGTCGCGGAGGACGAAGTCCATGACGGTCCTGGCGGGTTCTACGAACAGGTCGCCTGGCCCTCATGGCCTCTCACTGAAGTTTTATAGGACATTTCGTCCCCTTCTGGCGCCAGTGTGGACGGAAATTTGTCAAGACCTTATGCCCGCCTTTCGTGCCGATTCCAGACGGTTTCCCCGATGGTTTCCTCATTCCCATCCACAAGCCTCGGGGTACCTCAAGGATATGCGATTACCGCCCCTTGACGTTACTCAACAGCGATACAAAGATCTTTACCCAGATGTTGGCTTTGCGGCTTGACCGGACAGCTCGGTACGTGGTTTCCCCAGGTCAAACTTCTTTGAGAGTTACCAATAACATCCGCACTGCCCTCTGCCGCTATCGGGACATTCGCTTATGCTCACGCTCGTCGTATGCCTGGACTTTTGGCAGCTCTTGACTTCAGCCAGGCGTTCAATCGACTCCATTACGACTTCCTGGAAAGAGTGATCCGCAATATGGGCTACCCTGATATTACCGTCGACGTCGTAATGAATCTCCTTCGTGGAGCTACGTCTCGTGTGCTCCACAAAGACCGTCTTACTTCTCCTATCTCGATCCGTTGATCAGTGCGTCAAGGCTGCCGCTCTCTGAACTGTTGTATGCTTTCGCCATGGAACCATTGCTATGCAGCCTTCGTCAACGCCTCTCTGGGATGTCTCTCCGTGACCTCAGCTGCACTGCATATGCAGATGATCTCATCATCGTTTTTCGTAGCGGTGCTGAGGACAGGGAGTCATTGCCACGAGTCACCACCAACGGCGAAGCTTCCGGTTGCTGACTCCACGTCCGCAAATCGAGCGCCATGGCCATAGTTGCGGGACTTCCTGCAGACAGTGCTCCGTTGCGTGTAGCTGGTACTCTCCGATGTTTAGGACTCAATTTTGCAAGTGATCTGCGACTGACAGTTGCCCTCAAATGCGAGGTCTACTTCTTTCCCAACTGTGATCTGGACTCTTAGATCACCGTTTACGAGCACTCGATCTTCTGAAATGCACACAATATGTAAATGTATATTTGGTGTCACGTATTCCCCACATGACACAGACACTTTCTATTCCGCCGTCCATGGCCCGCCGCATGATAGCAGGATTAGATTAATTTGTTTTCCACGGCTTGCTGTTCAAAATGAGGGTCGAAATCCTCACTCTAACATGGTACAGGAGCGGCTTAGGTCTGTATCATGTGCCTGATAGAGTGGTAGGCCTTTTCATTGGCTCTCACATGACGTTGTGGCGCCGTTGTCCTACGTGCCTTATCAGCCTATTTCTGGAGGCCCTTGCACCACACTCTTTCTCAACACCTATCCAACATTCACCATTCCACCACTTTTTTCTTGAACTGAGCTACGTCCGTGCTGTGATACTGCCAGCGCAATTGACATCCATGAAGGCGATCTATGGTTTCCTTCTGCAGCACAGGTCACCGAATGTGGTTGGAGGGACGTGCCCTGCGTCGACTGGCGTGCCATTTGGCGATCGCTGTGAGCTTCTTATCTTGACACTGATGTCCAGTCTGCATGGTACTTTACTGTCAATGGGAAGCAAGTACGCTGGTCACGCCTTCACAAGATTCACCTCGCAGACACCCTGTTGTGTGTTGACTGTGATGTTATGGACACAGACGAGCACTGCCAGGTGTTCTGATCAGCTAGAGGTGTCTGGTTCTTGTGGCAACAGATGTTGTCCCTAATTACCCATGTGACTCATCATCAGATACTTACTCAACTGCTCCTCTTTCCGGACGCAGGATACTTCCCACAGGCGAAGACTAACTCTGTGAGGTGGATTTGTGGACACGCAGCACACTACTTGTTTGCTGATGGCGAGAAAGTATACCTGATTTTTGCCAGTTCCTTAATGTACGCCACTGTGGAGTTGTCCGCAATCCAAAATACAGACAATTTTTCCCCAATTTCCTCTGCTGTGTCTTCCTTAACCCACCACAGAGTTGGGTTGTTCATATCACGAAGAGTTGATCCCCGCCTCTTCCACACTTAGAACCGATATATTTACTGGTAATCAGAATGTTATTTCGAAAAAAAAAAAAACGTTGATAGTCTCAATTAGTGTGACGTCTTGCTGTGCCCTCCTCGCGTGACTCCGGGTTCCTGATATTCTCGGTGGTATTAATGAGAAAATAAATAAAAAGGACAAAAAAGAAAGAAAAGGAAAGTAAATAAATAAACGATGTTCACTGTGCCTCTACTCCACGTTCCTTGCGCTTTACTTGGTTCCTGGAGTGAGAATGAGACGTGGTGGCAAGGCCCCGGGTTACAACTCCTGCCCACTTTGCCCCAACCCCTTCCTCTGGCTGCCGGGAAGGTTCCTTTCCCAAAAAAATGGGGTAGCATCTTTTTTTTAAAAAAAAGATAAAGTGGTCACATTGTTCGACTCTGAAGCGGACGTGCCGAGTTCAAAGCTCTGTTGTGCCATTTATTTTATTTTTTTCATAACATTATGAACTGTCCATCTGGTCATTGATGTATTTTTCTCTTTCTGTAGTCTTGGAAGTTGTTATACTACACGTTCGTTGTGGAATATGAATAATATGGGAAGAATACGTTACTGTCGCAAGTAAACGTGATGAATAGTGAGAGCAGGTGAGATACCTCATAAACGTCTCACAGAAATGAAAACAACAAGTAAATGGGTGTGAACTGCGTCACAGCAAAGGAATTCAAGAGTAAAAGATTCCAAAACGGAACGCAACTTCAAAAACGTTAAAAGCATATGTTTTGACAGAACACAGAGAAACTGTGATTGTGAAACTGTTGCGTTCATTTGTATGCGACACACTATTATGTTTTCATTATTTCCTTAGGAGCGATCACATTTATATTCATACGAACACCTAAATCGGGCGAGGAGGCATATCTCACTCACTTATCAGGCATATATGTTAGACGCGTCGATAAGAGATTCCTATCATACGACACACATACTGTCACTAATGCAGTCTATGACACACCAGACGTATTGTCGGGAGGGGGGGGGGGGATTCGGTTGACTTGCCACCTTCTCATCATGCATTCGTGGTTCCCATTCGACAGCCACTTCCTTTTGGCTGTTAATGAGTATCTGTGTAGAATCAACTGTCATTATAGGTCCCTTCCTTACACTTCGCTGTTGCAAACGGACGATACACCACGACACAGACACGAATTTGAATACACGAGGGAGGTATTACTACCGTTTGGAAGCTTGACAGTTTAACACTGTGACCACATTTTTTTTAAAAATCTCATTTCATTCGTTATTGTTCGTTGCAGTTGTGTGGGGTTGATGTCCAATGACGCCCTTTCAGGTTCATCATTGATGCAGTCGCTCATATTTTTTTTATTTCTACGGGAATCTAACCCTCTGCTATAACACGCTTTCTTTTATGTTTTTTTAAGGGATAGCAGACTGGTGGGGGCTCAGAGGGCAAAGTGGGCAAAGGACGAAACCCGAGGCCTGTCGGCAGTGTCCCTTCACCACCACCGAGTCTGTGTAGTACAGGAAAGTGGGAAACACAGGAATCAACAGACGTGGAAGGCTTTGTTGTTGTTTGTATATTTTCATTTTGCTTTTATAATTTTCACAAATTAAGTGTCTCATAACGGACTTTAACGTGGAACCAGCCGTGAGACAATAGCCAAAGACCGCCTGAAAGTTGTGTCCCATCGCCATCAGCAGAGGAAGAACTTGCGCGATGTGAACCAATCTTTGTGCCACATAACGATTAAGAAACTTAACACTTCAAAGTGTGTCCTGGCGGCGTAGGAGGTTCTGGCGGACGTCGTTACGGATGACGTGTAACAGATGACGGAAATTCGTTGACGCTGTGCGTGAGACCGTGGGAGTGAATGTAATGCCAAGGTACCGGAACGTCTGCACAAGCGGCAGGGGTGCCATTTCACTTTCCTGGAGGTCTCGTCCAATGTACATCACAGAAGATTTGGCGACATTCATGGCACTGGCAGTGGCATCCACATAACGCGTAATCATTTTGAGGACTGTTCGAGTCTCAGAGCTGCAGCGGATGAGGATGAGGAGATCGTCAGCATATGCCCAACAGCGAAAAGTGTGTTGGCGAAAGCTAACGTCACAGAGCTTAATTGTCAGGCCCCCAATGAGGGGCTCTAGGGCAGTGGCATACAAGAGGGTGGAGAGGGGGAATCCTTACCGTATGGAGCGGCAGATGGGTACCGGCTCTGTTAAACGTCCATTGACTTGGACTCGTCAACTGGCATTGTTGTAAAGACACGGGAGGACTTCGATGAACGGAGGGGGGGATGCCCACCCAGGCTGCCACCGAAAACAGGAAACGGCGGCCCACTTTACCGAAAGCGCTATGGAAATCTATAGAGACGACTGCTGCACGGAGTCTGCAGGCCGCCGTCATCTCAATTAAGTTATGGCATACGCCTGTGGCAGCCCATATGTTAACCTGTCTCCCAGGCGTCGTTTCCTCTGGGGAGAGGATATGAGGGAGTATTGTTCGGAGACGCATAGTCAGTAATCTTGCGAGGTGTGTAACTCATGACTGTTGAACCATGGGCTGATTTGGGGACCGGAATGATGATATCCTCAACAAAGGCGGCTGGGATTGCTTGGTCAGATGTCATCAGTTCTTGATACATAGTCTTCCACCGCAGTGCCATGAGGTCTTGGAAGGCTCGGTAAAACTCAGTTGGTAAGCCGTCAATGCCTGGCGATCAGTTGACTATAGCTTTGTCGATTGCGTTGTCGACTTTGTCCTGTGTGACCACCTCTGTGAAAGTATCTTCCTCCGTGTAGGGGATGGTGTGCATGGTGTAAAGCAAAATGGAATCATCTGCTTCAATATCAGAATCTTCTTCCCTATAAGTAGGACGGTAGAGTTCGACGAATGCGTGAACGGTGTCATGCTGATTAGTCACCTGTAGGCCGTGAGGCGTGACCAGAGTGTAGATGATCTGCCGATGACGCCGGCGTTCGTCGGACGCTATATGATGCATGGGTGGAATTTCCAAACATGCATGATCGTGGTGCCGCGTCATATCGCCACTCCTTGCAATTTCCGGTGTGCCAGCCCAATTATCCTCGCCTTAGTTTTTTGCCCTTCCATTTGGTTGTCTGGGGTTGGCGGCTGGTTGTCCTGATCTCGGAGAATCGAATAGTAGAAGTCGACGGTGTAGCGAAGACAGTCGGCCAAGTCCTGCCCGTATATATTCAGCGTCCTCTGGATCGCTGGTTTGATGCAGTCAATCCACATTGTGAATGTCGAGGATAGCGCGGAAGACACCGTTCGCTGGCTGCCCATGTGTCGGTGACTTGCTGGCGACAAGTCAGGTCATGCAGATGAGAAGTATTTAGCTTCCATGGCGCATGGCTGCGCCATACAGATTGGGGCAGGAGGAGGACCATGCAGATGTAAGCGCAGTGGTGGGAAAAGGCCAGTGACCAGCGTTTGGCGTCCCATATCCTAGATCTAAGATTTAGTGAGGCATATACCCTGTCTAGATGGCTTGTGGAATTACTGGTAAGAATGGTATGGCCAGAACGGTCGCCATTTGGGACTTCCCAGGTACCTTGAAGCAGGAGGTCCCGCACCACTATCCACTATACGTAGTTCCTGGCATGTAGTATAGTGTGGAACCTGATCTTTGGGATGCAGAACGCAGTTAAAATCACCTCCTAATAGGCAGTGGTTGTAACTCCCTAAAAACAGGCCATGCCTTCTGAATAAAACTGGGCCCGTTCATGTCGTTGGCCGGTGCTTGAAGGAGAATAGACATTAAGGAAGCGTGTCCCCACGGCAGTGGGTGTCATGCCCCGAGCTGTTCGAAGGAAGGCGACATCTGTGGCAGAAATCCCATGGTGGACGTAGATGACCACTTCGCGGCCCGTAGGATCACTCACGGACACGTGTCCGACGATGGAAGGGAGTCGCATCGCCCTGGTAGGAAGGCCGCCGTAGGGACAATGAGCGAGTCGATCTCCATCGTGTTGCTGAGGTTTTGGTCAGCGGCGGTAGCGTCGGCACAGTCAGAGCGGGATCGATGGCCGACCGAGAGAGCGGACCGGCCGAGACAGCGGGCCGTCCGAGACGCTCTCCTCGTGGGTAAGGTTGGCTTGTTTGCGACGACGTTTATGGCTTTCGGGCGGCGTTGCGAAGCGGTAGGAGAAGCAAAAGCAGCGGCGTAGTCCACTGGTAGCACCGTAGATTCCGACGAGCGTTGTCCTTCGGCAGCTGGAAGTTGCGTAATACACCGTTGTGGGCATTCGGAACTCAGGTGGCTTTCTTTGCCTCACCCGGTATAGGTCCGAGGCAGGGCGTCATATATAATTATTGCACGGCATCCGCCGATAAGTAAGTAGGACGGGACGTGGCTTAGGAGATCGATGGTGACATGTCGGACGCCGTTTAGGACAGAATATGACCGGAATTGTGTCCACTTCTCCGCAGTATGGCCGTGGACTGTGCCCTGTGCCGTATGGTCGGAGTGATGCGACGGCTTCATCTGCAGGAAGTTCGAATGGCAATTCGAAAGTGCGTATCGTACGCATACCTAAGCCCGCGTGGTTGGCTATTAAAAAAAAAAGTTCAAATGTGTGTGAAGTCTTATGGGACTTAACTGCTAAGGTTATCAGTCCCTAAGCTTACATACTACTTAATCTAATTTATCCTAAGGACAAACACACACACACCCATGCCCGAGGGAGGACTCGAACCTCCGCCGGGACCAGCCGCACAGTTCATGACTGCAGCGCCTCAGACCAGACCGCTCGGCTAATCCCGCACGGCGAAACACTGGCGTGTCCGCTCTGTTGCTCCGCGAAATGCAGACTGAATCACAACGTTGCTCTAACAGGTTGCTCTACATTACACTTCTTTCCTTGGATCTTTCACTGTTTCCATTTTGCCTTTTTTTCACAATTCAGTATACTTTCTTCCTATTTTCATGCTTGATCTGTGTTCATGTTCATGTTTTGAGGGGCTGTTTACTGGGCCCTCTTACCACAAAATCTGAGAGGGGTGCGAGGAGGATGGTTATACACAGGATGAGTGTGTGCGTATTTTTTACAAAGCGAGTTTCTGAATATCTAGCAACAAACAGATAATGGTGAATAGTATTACCAGTACGAATGTATTTCTTTTTATGTCTAATACTATAATTACATCTTTTCACTTTGTTTGTTAGAGAACTTGCTCCTCAGACGTTGCGAATATCAACATCTGTTCAAGATCTAATGAATGCGTTCTCTCAAGGTGGGTAAGTAGCACTTTCTAACGTTAGCCACGAAACAACGCAGTACAGACAGTTCTCAAGACGTTAACGACTCTCAATGTAGTCGTATTGGTAAGTACTATTTTAAGTATTTTGCCGGCAGAAGTGGCCGTGCGGTTCTAGGCGCTGCAGTCTGGAACCGCGAAACCGCTACGGTCGCAGGTTCGAATCCTGCCTCAGGCATGGATGTTTGTGATGTCCTTAGGTTAGTTAGGTTTAATTAGTTCTAAGTTCTAGGGGACTAATGACCTGAGAAGTTAAGTCCCATAGTGCTCAGAGCCATTTGAACCATTTTTAAAAAGTATTTTCACGCACAGATGATACTGACGCTCTTTAACTTGCCTGGATATATTCCGTTGTTGACCATGTATTCGGTACGTGTCCAACAAGAACTTTGTGGTGTCACCGCCAGACACCACACTTGCTAGGTGGTAGCCTTTAAATCGGCCGCGGTCCGTTAGTATACGTCGGATCCGCGTGTCGCCACTATCAGTGATTGCAGACCGAGCGCCGCCACAGGGCAGGTCTAGAGAGACTTCCTAGCACTCGCCCCAGTTGTACAGCCGACTTTGCTAGCGATGGTTCACTGACAAATTACGCTCTCATTTGCCGAGACGATAGTTAGCATAGCCTTCACCTACGTCATTTGCTACGACCTAGCAAGGCGCCATTACCAGTTACTATTGATGCTGTAAAACATGTACCGCCAAGAGCGATGTTCACCAATTATGAATTAAAGTTAAGTATTCTACCAGTTACCTCCTTTCTTGCTAGTCTCATTTATTAGTCCTGTTCCAGCGTGAGCTTAAACGCGTGCCTTTCGGCTTCCTCCTAGTGGATTGGCTGTCTTGCCAGTCCACAACAAACTTTATATTGTATTATAATTTTTTTGTTACAGTTTCCTCCTGACAATCGTTGTTTATCAGCTGAGTTGGAAAAATATGTGCTTGTACCTTTACAGATGGTGGAGACACCACCACCTGTACATCATCTAATGCATCCGTTCCCTCAGGGTAAGTCACACTCCTTGTAACTATATAACAATTAAAAATACGACACTTATAATGTCTAGATGGTCGCAGCTTCCTCACGGTCTTTCATAATCTCAGGAGATGGGGTTTAGTTACAGCTCCCACAAGCAGCCTGTTAATAATGGATGGTACCTCTTCCCACACATCGTCTACAGTCCTTCAACATCTCAGGGTAAGTAACACTGTTTGCAACGTTATAACAATTGGTAACCAGAAAAGTATGTTGTACTAATGTGTGTATTGCTGTTCCCAGCCACAACTGGATGGTCGCTTCAGAGCTGTTTACGTTGGTTCGCGTCGCCGCCTTCACGTTAGACGTGTAGAGGTGTGTCACAATCTCTGCAGCCATAAACGCGTGTAAACCTGTTAGACTCAAGGAGTGTCTAAGATCTTAAAGAACCCTCAGTATTCTCCTGTCAAATGTAAAGCAATGCTTTGCTGCGAGTTTGCGATTCCTATATGATACAATGTACCTGAGGTAGCAGCTGTCATACATTTGTGAAGAAGAATACAGGTCATATTGCAGAGCATAATAGTACAACTTGTTTATCATAATTGTATATATACTCCATATTATATATGTTTCCTGCTGGTAGTGGTCACATTACTACTGGAGCTATTAAAAAAAAAAGACGATGTTGCAAGTTATGTACAGTCATGCTCAAAAGTATCCGAACGACCTGAATTGCATTTCGCCTGATTCGAATGCAACCCACATAGCGCAGCTGTCTAGCACGTCCTCTAATCTCTCCACTCGGTACAGTCGTTTGTCTATTGAAAATGATTCCAACAAGTCACCACTAGAAAACACGCTCTGTATCGCAATAACTGAAGATGTAAAGTAATAACAAGGCACTACAAATATCAGGGAACATCTTATCACAGATAAGACTGTCCTTAAGGCTTGTAACCTCACATATACTACAATAAATGGCATGCCTGAAATGTTACCACTCTCACTATTACGCCAGATAGGTAATTCACGTAGTAAGTTCGTCGTATTCATGATTTCCTCTTCAAAGTAACATACCGTACTTATTATTTAACACAAAATGACATTAAAAATTTAAGTTATTCACGAGCAGCTAGTTAAGAAGATGTAGAAACTTCAAATGACACGACGAACTGTCTTGTTCTGCATATGGATTCAAACTCAAGTCATGCAGACTCAACACAGACTTCGTAACGGATGGAAACTGACAGTCATTCCTGACTAGGCCTACAGAGAGTGATATACCTTGATTTTAGACAGTATCAGTTAGCAAATATCAAGTTTAAATTTCATAACGTAAGCATTTTTAACGGACGCGGAATCCTACCCAGCATCTATTGTCCTTGTTAACGAACTACGAGAGATATTAAATATTGCTTCTTCACAAGTAACTTACTTGAAATGTTGTGAGGTAAAGCTTTATTTTGGACAGAGATTCGAACCCAGAACCTAACTGGATTGTCATCGAAGCGCAATCAACTGTGACATATCGGATTTTCTCGGCAGTAGTTAGATGTTTTAACTGAAATGACGAGACGAAACATTAATTTTTTCTTTTCCAGGACTCCAACCTTGCACCTATTGCTGTTATATTCTAGAGAAAACGAACGTTAAAAATGGGTTTGTTACACCAGCAGCGACATGTGAGCATGTTGAACTAGAAATAATATGATGAGGAATTCAGTGCTGACTGGGAATCGAACCCCACACATATCGTTGTTGACTGCACACAAAGAGACGTCAGCTATCGAATTTTTCTCCACTAGCAGCTCGGAATAACATCCTCGAATATACAGTGATCTCGCAAACAGTTCTGTGTGTCACTGAGACTCAAAAATGTCAGATATCGTTAGTGTTGACAACGAATGAAAATACATTAAAAATCAAAATTATTATCCACCAGCAGATATGTGTTCTCATGCCAGAGCATGATAATACATAATGAAAACTTTGGTGCTGGGCCAGGATTCACGTTGGTTGGGTTGGGGTTGGGGTGTTTTGGGGAAGGAGACCACACAGCGAGGTCATCGGTCTCATCGGATTAGGGAAGGATGGGGAAGGAAGTCGGCCGTGCCCTTTCAGAGGAACCATCTCGGCATTTGCCTGGAGCGATGTAGGGAAATCACGGAAAACCTAAATCAGGATGGCCGGACGCGGGATTGAACCGTCGTCCTCCCGAATGCGAGTCCAAGGATTCACGCCCAATATGTGAAGATGTTGAGGAATCTGCAGTTTTGAACAAATTGCAGTCGAGCTGTATTGTCACGAAGGGATCAAATTCCGCGTTAAGGACGTTCTGAGTTGCATTCCCAGTTCAGAATCAATTTTATCGACATACAGAAGCTCAAATAAAAGATGGAATAAGTGTCCTGTGACCCTACATAGCGTTCGTTTCGTCACTAGTAATAAATAACTAATATAAGAAAGGTTACTGTTGATAGAGTTTCTACATGTCGCGACTCCTGACTTTATGGTGGTTCAACCTAACGTCTACTTGGTAGAGAAGCAATATCATGTTTAACATGAATGTCAGACCACAATGCCATTATACCTTCTTCACTTGGCGTAGCCAGAAGAGAACAGAATCTGTCTCTACTTATCAAATATTATCCCCAGAAATTGGAATCGACCCCAGACCGTAAGTATATGAACCTTGCATCAATCCAAGAAACCACCAAATTCACTTCTGCCTGACTCATTTTTCTATCAAACAACGTTGCGCCACACTGGATGAGAATTCTGACACACAGGCCCCCTGTAGTCGTTTCCAGCATGCTCAGTACATTCATTTACTTGGTTGACGAAATCGCCATGAACTAGCTGCCTCGGCTACCCAGTGCATACATTTGACTCTATTTTGTAATCACCGAAATAAAATCACGTAACTGTCACCTACACAGAACTGCCAACAGTGTAGGATGCAGAAATTCAAATAGGAAGTGTTCCTCTCCACTTGAGCTACTCTATTGCGCTATCTGTTTGCTGAAAACGTCGTGCAATGCAAAAGAAAAACTATAACTGTCTGTCTCTCAGAAGTCTAGATCCAGCCATATGCTTTATATCACAGCACTGTGTAATGCGGAAGTTCTGGAGGAATTGTTCTTAACTTCTGGAGGTGTTGTACCCATGTGCCAGCTAATAGCGTGATGGTAAGCGTCGCGCACTGTGAATAAGACGTCCTGAGTTCGGGTACATTCACTGCTGCATTTTTTGAAAAGGCAATACTGCTGTCTGCTGAAGTTATCGATCTAATGGAGCCGGCCGAAGTGGCCGTGCGGTTAAAGGCGCTGCAGTCTGGAACCGCAAGACCGCTACGGTCGCAGGTTCGAATCCTGCCTCGGGCATGGATGTTAGTGATGTCCTTAGGTTAGTTAGGTTTAACTAGTTCTAAGTTCTAGGGGACTAATGACCCCAGCAGTTGAGTCCCATAGTGCTCAGAGCCATTTGAACCATTTTTGATCTAATGGAACTTTGAACATAATTCCCTTCACTTCTAAACCCAAAATAGTCGCATGTGGAAAAAGGACTCACTTCTACCAGCCGGCCGGTGTGGCCGTGCGGTTCTAGGCGCTTCAGTCTGGAACCGCGTGACCGCTACGGTCGCAGGTTCGAATCCTGCCTCGGGCATGGATGTGTGTGATGTCCTTAAGTTAGTTAGGTTTAAGTAGTTCTAAGTTCTAGGGGACTGATGACCTCAGATGTTAAGTCCCATAGTGCTCAGAGCCAGCCATTTTTTACTTCTACCACATTTTGTTCTTTTCAGGTTTAATATATGGCCAGGCTTCAGACGCATCTCGAAACTTTTGTATTATGTATGGGGAGAACTCATCTTGCCAAATTACGTCAGAAAAGTATTTTCTACATTAGCTTTCGTGTGGCAGTGGCATTTTATTCTTCATCAAACCTTGTTTGACAGCATTAACTCAGAACAAGTTTTCTACATGCATGTAATCAATAAACTGCATGTGCATTGTCAGACTGTTATAGATAACATTAGAGAATTCGCATATATCGTTGATGACTAATTTCTCTCTCATGTTAATTAATGTTTTAACAACACTCAAAGAAACCTTACGAAAATTGTGCACTGTATTATAAGAAATGAAATAAAACTACCCACGATAACCTTACGCCGAAAGTCTGTTTCAATAAAACTGTACAGAAGCGTGTCTCTATCGGCACGAATTAGTAAAATACTGCTCCAGAATGAGATTTTCACTCTGCAGCAGAGTGTCCGCTGATATGAAACTTCCTGGCAGATTAAAACTGTGTGCCCGACCTAGACTCGAACTCGGGACCTTTGCCTTTTGCGGGCAAGTGCTCTACCATCTCAGCTACCGAAGCACGACTCACGCCCAGTCCTCATAGCTTTACTTCTGCCAGTATCTCGTCTCCTACCTTCCAAACTTTTTTCATCAGAGGACTAGGATGTGCACAAACAGGAAAAAAGGTTCCAAAACGTATGAAAGCAGGAACTGTTGATCTAAAACTCTACGCCGTTCAAGGCAAAAGTTTAGGGTGCGAGAGCGGGCTAGAGGACAGACTCGAGGCCCCACAAACTACTGTGGTGACTTTTCAGGACAAGAGGGGGACCTATGTTAGAATGATAGTGTGTACCATATTTTTATTTTCACGACATATTTATTCATTACAATGCAAGATCAGCGTTTTATTTTATCATTTCATGTCATTGAATTTTCGTTGGTTCATTTCTTTCAGATACACTCACGTTTTTAAAATAAGATGTCGACATGAGATTCCTATAAACGATATCAACTTGTGTTTTTATTAATTGATTGTTCGGATTTAAGCTTAATTCTGAGCAATACCAGTATTTCATACGTAGGATATAGCTTTCGCCATATCAAATGGATTGGTAGAGCTATTTTGCATCCAGTCGAGAGAAGGCAGTACCTCTCTACTGGTAAATTTCACTGAGTACAGTGTCGTCTGATGTTGGCAAGAAAACCAAATGATATCTGACCCTATGATTTATCTGAGAATGTACGACGGAAACTGACTAAATGTCTTCAGGACAACTAATCAGGGAAAGAATTTCAATGATAATTTATGTATATCAACAATTATCGAGCATGGACAACTGTTCTCAGTAACCACAATAAATGGAAAGGAACGGTGGGATGTATGTAGGCGAAAAGACTCGCGAGACATATTCCATGAAGTGGCGATTTATTAAAACAAGAAATACTCTCCTGAAAGTTTAGCAGCATTTTAACAAGCCCGATTGACCTTAACGTGATGGTTCAATACTGGGTTTCATTTCTCAATAAATTATATGAACATTGTTATGTCAGAAAAAGATCGTAGCATTGGTTGCTCCGACATGGCTGCTCTTGTAAACACATTAAACGTTCAAGCATTTGCCACAACAGTGGAGGTAAAACATTAGAGGATAAGTTCATCAGTAAATCGTAAGAGGTTCATGCGGTTGCCCTCAAACGCGGACTGTACCCATTCATTCTGCAGAAGAAAATCTGTGGAGCACAATTATGAAATCCTAAGGGATTGGGCGGCGGGTATAGAAAAAAAAAGGGAAATTAGTCTCCTTTACACACACGATATTCAGCTACATAGATCCCATTATAATTGAATTTATTTACTGCACGGATTACTTACATTCCGAAGCGAAAAAAGCTAACGTGACGCCCAAGCAAAATGTTCTATCCTAAGTGCTCTCGGAAACACCACGTGTTACTCACTACAGCGTTAACCGCGAATTACTGTAACGAACCAGTTTCTAAAACATCCCAGACGTGAGCTCTGGTGCCACATTCCGGAGTGGGGGGTTGCTGCTACCAAATCACAACAATAAACGACCCTATGGAGCCAAACGCTTTGCCATCGGGTGATACCTGAAAATGCTAGTGCTCGTTACTCGTCCTCTCAACTGCTTACGGAACAAAATCTTCGAAGCGAAGTTCTACCATGAGTAGACTTATCCTACAGCAGGAACACATGAATGACTATGGAAAACATGAATGATTTATCCACGACACAGTTCGTCATCCATTTGCTCAAGTAGTCACAGATCGTAGTCAACGTATGTCCCAGTCCTTAATAACAATCAAGAAATCCCCACTGCAGTATCTTCAGGAGGAAAACAAAATTTGAAGTCATTATCCGGTACCCAGTATCCGACTAATAACTTTTATAAGAAATGAAGTCGGTGCTGGCTAAGTTTCTGAATGCTTACAGAAAGGTGTATCCTCTACACAGCAAATTTGTCCCATAATTACGAATGTACATCTATAATGTAAGTGTATAGCAACATTCCGAATAACACTTGTGTTGAAGGTCCCCCCATAACTGGCTGAGTAATTCAGCTGTATGTTTGGAGAAAGACAATGGCATACCACCTCCAATAGAACCATGCCTACAAAAAGCAGTGCGATATTCAATTCATCCGTAAGGCTGATGGTAGATTTACCTCACCTACTACACTCCTGGAAATGGAAAAAAGAACACATTGACACCGGTGTGTCAGACCCACCATACTTGCTCCGGACACTGCGAGAGGGCTGTACAAGCAATGATCACACGCACGGCACAGCGGACACACCAGGAACCGCGGTGTTGGCCGTCGAATGGCGCTAGCTGCGCAGCATTTGTGCACCGCCGCCGTCAGTGTCAGCCAGTTTGCCGTGGCATACGGAGCTCCATCGCAGTCTTTAACACTGGTAGCATGCCGCGACAGCGTGGACGTGAACCGTATGTGCAGTTGACGGACTTTGAGCGAGGGCGTATAGTGGGCATGCGGGAGGCCGGGTGGACGTACCGCCGAATTGCTCAACACGTGGGGCGTGAGGTCTCCACAGTACATCGATGTTGTCGCCAGTGGTCGGCGGAAGGTGCACGTGCCCGTCGACCTGGGACCGGACCGCAGCGACGCACGGTTGCACGCCAAGACCGTAGGATCCTACGCAGTGCCGTAGGGGACCGCACCGCCACTTCCCAGCAAATTAGGGACACTGTTGCTCCTGGGGTATCGGCGAGGACCATTCGCAACCGTCTCCATGAAGCTGGGCTACGGTCCCGCACACCGTTAGGCCGTCTTCCGCTCACGCCCCAACATCGTGCAGCCCGCCTCCAGTGGTGTCGCGACAGGCGTGAATGGTGGGACGAATGGAGACGTGTCGTCTTCAGCGATGAGAGTCGCTTCTGCCTTGGTGCCAATGATGGTCGTATGCGTGTTTGGCGCCGTGCAGGTGAGCGCCACAATCAGGACTGCATACGACCGAGGCACACAGGGCCAACACCCGGCATCATGGTGTGGGGAGCGATCTCCTACACTGGCCGTACACCACTGGTGATCGTCGAGGGGACACTGAATAGTGCACGGTACATCCAAACCGTCATCGAACCCATCGTTCTACCATTCCTAGACCGGCAAGGGAACTTGCTGTTCCAACAGGACAATGCACGTCCGCATGTATCCCGTGCCACCCAACGTGCTCTAGAAGGTGTAAGTCAACTACCCTGGCCAGCTAGATCTCCGGATCTGTCCCCATTGAGCATGTTTGGGACTGGATGAAGCGTCGTCTTACGCGGTCTGCACGTCCAGCACGAACGCTGGTCCAACTGAGGCGCCAGGTGGAAATGGCATGGCAAGCCGTTCCACAGGACTACATCCAGCATCTCTACGATCGTCTCCATGGGAGAATAGCAGCCTGCATTGCTGCGAAAGGTGGATATACACTGTACTAGTGCCGAAATTGTGCATGCTCTGTTGCCTGTGTCTATGTGCCTGTGGTTCTGTCAGTGTGATCATGTGATGTATCTGACCCCAGGAATGTGTGAATAAAGTTTCCCCGTCCTGGGACAATGAATTCACGGTGTTCTTATTTCAATTTCCAGGAGTGTATAATGCTAAACACAAAGTCTTGGGGGATGGGTTCGTAGATTACACTGCGTAAGTAACTGGCAAACTGACGGCGGTATTGTGGCGTCCATTCAAATGTGATGTAAGTATCCAGAACGTAGCACCAAATGTGGAGCTTTGAGTAAACCCCGTTGCTGAAGTGTAAGGCAATCGTCAGGCCTCTGGACCATGTGATAACATGGTGCCTTGTGTGTAGAAAATGCATGTCCTCCAGAAAGAGATGAATTTGTGGGTTGACCGTCATAGGTCGAATGTGGATGTAACAAGCCAGCATCTGTTGTACGAGATGACAGATTTCGTGGGTCGATGGACATGTGAGGTATGTGAATCAGTATCCTCGTTGTAATAGCGAGTGCATGACAGTGATTCAGCCAATCCGATACGGTGAAGTTGCTGATTTATGAGGTATTTAACGTTGACACCACAGTACCGTAGAGCTTGTACATCTATTGTGAGGAGGGGCATATGGATGTTCGTCCTCATCGTTATCCAACAGATATCAGGGTGATGGTTCTCCAAAGTATTCCGGGGGGGGGGGGGGGGGACCTTTCACTGGTGGTGCGCGCATTCTCGGAAGGGCTTCACAGAAAGTGTCAAAGTGTCAGGGAATGAGAGCCATATTGACCATGAAGGCAGGGGAGGCCAGCATAAGAGTCTGTAACCGCGTGACTGCTACGGCCGCAGGTTCGAATCCTGCCTAGGGCATGGATGTGTGTGATATCCTTAGGTTAGTGAGGTTTCAGTAGTTCTAAGTTCTAGGGGACTGATGACCTCAGAAGTTAAGTCCCATAGTGCTCAGAGCCATTTGAACCATTTTATCAGCATAAGAAACTCCATAAACTGCGCATAATTGATGTGGAAGGCCAGCGTCAACTCCTTGCTGTAAGTGTTAGGTATAAAGCAGATGTCCTGGTTCTAACACGGAATCTACCGAATGGGGTGGGTGGGGGTGTCAAATGGCTCTGAGCACTATGGGACGTAACCACTGAGGTCATCAGTCCCCTAGAACTTAGAATTACTTAAACCTAACTAACCTAAGGACATCACACACATCCATGCCCGAGGCAGGATTCGAACCTGCGACCGTAGCGGTCACGCGGTTCCAAACTGGCGCGCTTAGAACCGCACGGCCACACCGGCCGGCGTGGGGGTGTCATTGAAGATCTTAAACACGTTTCCCGCTGATGTAAAGTACCTAAAGGCTACCTTCGCAACATTTACCAGCTTCAGCACAACATAGGTGTCTTGCTGGAGCGGGTTCAGGCTCCATTTGGGATGTGTGGGATGTGGGTTTTTATTGTTTGAAGCGAATGACTGTAGGTATACGTCGCCATATGGTGTGTGTGTGTGTGTGTGTGTGTGTGTGTGTGTGTGTGTGTGTGTGTGTGTGTTTGTGTCTGATAAATGTGATACTCAAGTAACATAGTATGTCCACTGTGGGCTGCGGCAGCGTCCGTTCATCTTGGAGGCCACGACTGCTGCTCATCGTCACCGATTTGGCCACATTGTAGATGCTGCCTGTGGTTCTTCCATTCTGTTGGATTCATGCGATGCCATTGTGTATTTCCGTAGATGTACAGCATAGAAGAAGAAGTCACATATGCCTAGCAACCGAAGGTATGGAGGCATATGGTGGGTCTCATAAGATGGGTTAGTGGCATAAACATAAGGTCGTCTCCAATAAGGGGTTCAAGGATAATCTTGAAGAGCATAGTGGACAGTTCTATCTGACAGGACGCCCTATTTCGTCCGTTTACCTAAATACTTCATGTGGCCCTAGGTAAGGAAGCCTCTCAGGATGTCAACGCCTGGCAGAGGGAAACCCATAAGCGTTTCCACCAAAAAAGACCATATCGAAGGCACTATAGAAGTCGATTAATACCAGTGCTGCGCTGAGGCAACAGGACGTGCGAGCGCCACGAGATGTCGACATTCGCCAGTGACATTCGGTACGTTGGCACCATGCCGGTGTGACATCTGCTCCGGTGAAAGGATTGAAGACAATACCGTGTTGATGCGTGACGACAATAGGCGCACATAGATCTTATGATCCGCAGTGAGAAGAGTAAACAGGCGAAATATGGTGATCTCCGGACCTCAGGCAGTTTATGTATGGGAATTAAAACGCTAGTCACAATGGCCTTCTGCACGTCGAAGTTGGGACTGAGAAGTTCCTGGAATATTTTGGTTCACCGCTGGATGTTTAGCTCATAGAACAACCAGCAGAATTCAACCAGAAGGACATCTCGGTCTCGCGATATGTTTGTCACGCCTTTGGCAATAGCATCCGCCACCTTGCAGATACTGACTGCCTCCGTAGAGTCGAGAGTACGTGTGGCATCTTGAAGAACATCTGATGTCGCGTCGTCTGAAGTCCTGTCTTTGCAAAAATGTTGATAGTGGTCAGCAATGGTGGAGACAATAGTCGCCAGCGTAGCAAAACGACTACCATCTTGCTTGAGGAGGGTGGTGACAAGATGGCGACGACGACAGTGGTCGGAAGTGCTATGGAGCATAGATGGTGGTTCCTAGGACGCGATATCGTGTTTGCATGATCTGGCCACCGTACCCTGTAGGTTACTGCGTGTCAACGAAAGCAGCTTGGTCTTCACGCATTTTCGTCCCCCGTGTGTTTCAGGTGAGGGGGTTTTTCATCGAGTTTTCGTAGAACGGTGTAGTAATAATACCGCCGTCAGTTTTTCAGTTACTTACATAGTGTAATTTACGAACTCATCCCACCAAGGCTTTTTAGCATCATAGTAGGTGAGGTAAATCCGCCATCAATCTTACGGTTGATACAGAGATATGTAGACAGGCAGAATATGGCGCTGCGGTCGGCAAGGCCTACATAAGACAGAAAGTGTCTGTTGCAGTTGTTAGATCGGTTACTGCTACTACAGTGGCGTTTATCAAGACGTAAGTGAGTTTGAACGCGGTGTTATTGTCAGCACACACAGTACCTCCGAGGTAGCGATGTAGTGGGAATTTTCCCGTACGACCATTTGACGAGTGTACCGTGAATATTAGGAATCCGGTAAAGCATCAGATCTCCGACATCACTGCTGCCATAAAAGATATTGCAAGAACGGGACCAACGACGACTGAAGAGAATCCTTCAACGTGACGGAAGTGTAACCCTTTCACAAATTCCTGCAGATATCAATGCTGGGCATCAACAAATGTCAGCATGCAAAACATTCAACGAAACGTCATCGACATGGGCTTCTGGAGCTGAAGGCCCATTCGTGTACTTTTGATGACTGCGTGGCATAAAGCTTTACGCCTCGCCTTGGCCCATCAGCACTGATACAGGACTGTTCATAAGTGTAAATACATATGTTGCCTGTTCGGACGTGTCTCGTTTCAAAATGTATCGAGTGGATGGACGTGTTCGGGTATGGAGACAACCGCATGAATACATGGATCCTGCATGTTAGAGGGGGACTGTTCAAGCTGGTGGAGGCTCTGCAATGGTGTGGTACTTGTGGAGTTGGAGTGATATGCGACCCATGATGCGTCTAGACACGACTCTGACAGGTGACACGTGCGTAAGCATCCTGTCTGATCACGTGCATCCATTCATGTCCATTGTGCATTCCCACGGACTTGGGCAATTCCAGTGTGACAATGCGACACCCCACACGTCCAGAAACACTACAGACTGGCTCCAGAACAACTCTTTTGAGTTCAAACACTTCGCTGGCCACCAAACACCACAGACAAGAACGTAATTGAGCGTATTTGAGAGACCTTGCAACGTGCTGTTCAGAAGAGACCTCCACTCCCTCGTAATCTTGCGGATTTATGGACTGCCTTGTAGGATTTATGGTGTCAATTCCGTCCAGCACTACCTCAGACATTAGTCGAGTCCATGCCTGCCTTGTTGCGGCACTTCTGCGTGCTTGCGGGGGCCCTACACGATATTAGGCGGGTGTAATAGCTTGTTTGACTCTTCAGTGTATGTTCCATGGCTGCACCAGACTGACTATAGTGGAAGTAGTAGGGACATGATGAGTGTGCAATGATTATAAAAGGTGAGTGGCCATTTTCCGTTGCGAACACTCTGGACTGGAGGGTGTCGGAGACGTAGAAGCGATCAGTCCTGCTTACAGAATGGCTTGTGAGATGTGTTTGGCTGGGGCCGTCGCTCTGGACCTCCACCCACGCGTCAACAAGGCAGAGTTGTCCCATCAATGTGTGTAGGGCTGGGCCTGGCGAATAGCCACGATATTGCTCTTTTAGATGCATTATGCAATTAAAGTCGCATACAATTGTAGTGTGGTCGAAACGACTTAGGAATAGACGGGACCATGTCGCGGAGTGAAAACTGATAGTTTACATCGATTTTTCATGCGTGATAGGGCATATAGATAGAAGATACTTGATGCGAAGGGCTGTGTCCCATGCGCGTCTATGACCGGTACCACTTCTAAGACCTACTAGATCGCCACCCCGCACCTGGCCTGATCTTCAATGGTGATACAGGTCATATCTGCAAATATCCAGAATCGTTGCATATGCTCCTCTTGTAACAGGTCAGCGTCAACGTCCAACACATGAATCATTTCTCAGAGTAATTGTATCTTTACAGTACTGTGAATCTTACTGGTGTTGACTAGGGCTACTCTGCATATATATCTCAGGGTCGCTGAAAGTTGACCCACCATCGTTGAGAGAGGAAGTGGGTGAAGTCAAAGGGTGATATCACCTATCCCTGCCCAACTGCTGGGGACACACTCGTAAGTCGTTCGCAGGTGGGGCTAAGTGTGTGCGTCGACCTCAGTGGGATCGCCGACACGTCTTCTTCATGATCTTCTCATACCATTGCGGTGGGGTAGTGTTCGGTGCCCATATGGTCATCCCCTGGGAGATGGTTGTTGTGCGCTGCTGTCGAGGAAAAAGTTGTTAGTATTCTTGGACGGTACGGCTGTTGGAGTGGTCGCCAGGCAAGGTTGCTGGTCACTGTCACTGTCACCGTCAGCTGACATCACGAAGTGGGCGTCACCCGCATGTGTGACGTCATTATTCTCCTGCAAGAGATTGTCATAGGTTGCTGGTAATGATCTATTCCTCTGCTTGTGTTCCCTTTACCAACATTATTTGCGAACATGTCCTTCTGTGTCTAATGACAGCAACAAGTCCTGACACCCAGTTTCGAAAGCTGTTGTCGGCAGCTGACATCGAGTGCTGACATCGTGACGACTCTGGTCTTGGTACTGAAAGGAGGAGGTGGGCGTGTGGCGGCCTCCCTGCCAATGTGAGACAGTTATCTCGGTGGTTTACACGTCTTACATGCAATATTGGCTGTTCTTCCTTGTTGACATTCAAATATACACTCCTGGAAATTGAAATAAGAACACCGTGAATTCATTATCCCAGGAAGGGGAAACTTTATTCACACATTCCTGGGGTCAGATACATCACATGATCACACTGACAGAACCACAGGCACATAGACACAGGCAACAGAGCATGCACAATGTCGGCACTAGTACAGTGTATATCCACCTTTCGCAGCAATGCAGGCTGCTATTCTCCCATGGAGACGATCGTAGAGATGCTGGATGTAGTCCTGTGGAACGGCTTGCCATGCCATTTCCACCTGGCGCCTCAGTTGGACCAGCGTTCGTGCTGGACGTGCAGACCGCGTGAGACGACACTTCATCCAGTCCCAAACATGCTCAATGGGGACAGATCCGGAGATCTTGCTGGCCAGGGTAGTTGACTTACACCTTCTAGAGCACGTTGGGTGGCACGGGATACATGCGGACGTGCATTGTCATGTTGGAACAGCAAGTTCCCTTGCCGGTCTAGGAATGGTAGAACGATGGGTTCGATGACGGTTTGGATGTACCGTGCACTATTCAGTGTCCCCTCGACGATCACCAGTGGTGTACGGCCAGTGTAGGAGATCGCTCCCCACACCATGATGCCGGGTGTTGGCCCTGTGTGCCTCGGTCGTATGCAGTCCTGATTGTGGCGCTCACCTGCACGGCGCCAAACACGCATACGACCATCATTGGCACCAAGGCAGAAGCGACTCTCATCGCTGAAGACGACACGTCTCCAGTCGTCCCTCCATTCACGCCTGTCGCGACACCACTGGAGGCGGGCTGCACGATGTTGGGGCGTGAGCGGAAGACGGCATAACGGTGTGCGGGACCGTAGCCCAGCTTCATGGAGACGGTTGCGAATGGTCCTCGCCGATACCCCAGGAGCAACAGTGTCCCTAATTTGCTGGGAAGTGGCGGTGCGGTCCCCTACGGCACTGCGTAGGATCCTACGGTCTTGGCGTGCATCCGTGCGTCGCTGCGGTCCGGTCCCAGGTCGACGGGCACGTGCACCTTCCGCCGACCACTGGCGACAACATCGATGTACTGTGGAGACCTCACGCCCCACGTGTTGAGCAATTCGGCGGTACGTCCACCCGGCCTCCCGCATGCCCACTATACGCCCTCGCTCAAAGTCCGTCAACTGCACATACGGTTCACGTCCACGCTGTCGCGGCATGCTACCAGTGTTAAAGACTGCGATGGAGCTCCGTATGCCACGGCAAACTGGCTGACACTGACGGCGGCGGTGCACAAATGCTGCGCAGCTAGCGCCATGCGACAGCCAACACCGCGGTTCCTGGTGTGTCCGCTGTGCCGTGCGTGTGATCATTGCTTGTACAGCCCTCTCGCAGTGTCCGGAGCAAGTATGGTGGGTCTGACACACCGGTGTCAATGTGTTCTTTTTTCCATTTCCAGGGGTGTATCTCTAATGGTTTTGTGAGATGGTGACTACAGTAATATGTTATATAAGTTTCGGATGTCTGTTTCTGTACACAGTCTGCAACAGACGTTATAACATACGCGTAGTTTGTACTTGAATTATTTATTTTTATCGTATGTCAGGTTCGCGTAAATACTCTAAGTATAACACGTGTGCATCATATCACACGTTATCGCGCTACTCAACGGTATGGGCTCGCCTCGTTGTACTATATATTCTAACATCCTATAACAATTTTAGAAATTTTTCTCTTATCGGTAGTTGAGGTGACCAATAAATACGATCAGGCAACCACAAGAAGTTAACATTTTAGAAAGATTTTTATATTATTTACTTAGCAATCGAGTTGTACATGACTTTGAGTTTTGTAGATTCTTTCATGGAACGGAATTATATGCAGCTGATATTTATGTTCTTGATACTGCAAAAAGTCTTGACTGTATTATATAAGTCTCAGACAGTTACTAATGTTTCACAGTGTCGTGCCACGCCAATGTGTTGTCTTCACTTCAGATTTCCAATCTAATGTTAATGTGTCTTTCGATTCATACTACCGGGACCTAGCTCTGAACTGCAGCTGATATTTGGCGAATTGCCAGTTGATTTCCGTTTCGAACACTTCAGCCACAATTGTTTAGTGGCTTTTCTGGTGTTTATCGGGTACGAGTGGCTGGATTTGTCACTGATTCACCCTCCGTTGCTGGCGTCGAACTAGAGGGGGGATATTCGAAGCTGGCAAAACTTCAGAGGTGGTGGTTAGTGTTTAACGTCCCGTCGACAACGAGGTCATTAGAGATGGAGCGCAAACTCGGGTTAGGGAAGGATTGGGAAAGAAATCGGCCGTGCCCTTTCAAAGGAACCATCCCGGCATTTGCCTGAAACGATTTAGGGAAGTCACGGAAAACCTAAATCAGGATGGCTGGAGACGGGATTGAACCCTCGTCCTCCAGAATGCGAGTCCAACTTTAGAGGAGTGAATCAACAAACGTCGACCAACGAAAAAAATGTTCAAATGTGTGTGAAATCTTATGGGACTTAACTGCTAAGGTCATCAGTCCCTTACATACTACTTAACCTAAATTATTCTAAGGACAAACACACACACACACACACACACACACACACACACACACACACACACACACACACACACACGCCTGAGGGAGGACTCGAACCTCCGCTAGGACCAGCCGCACAGTCTATGACTGCAGCACCCACAGACTGCTCAGCTAATCCCGCGGGCTTGACCGAAGATCCAGAGACGAAAACTAACGGGCAGTACATCAATAGGTGTCGAAAAGACTCACTAATTTTGTAAGAAACAATTATGTACTCAGGAATTTTGTCGTTATAGTTCGTTCCAATATTCAGGATAGTAAATCATTATGTCACAGTGTTACTGAAATATATGAGCCAGTTAGGAGGGTAGCTCCAGTGACACTGTACTACCAACGTCTACGACCCATGCTGGGGTGAGTACGAATCACAAGTTGTAGGCACATATCGTTTTGTAGAATGGAGTTATCAAACATTTTTCTTTTACGGACAAAAAGTGAGTGCCCAGATGCTGAATGGCTGATATGACATCTGAATCGTCGATTCTTGGACTGCAGCACGATTAGGCTGTTGTTTACCCATCTTGTTGGAGTAATGGCAAGACAGTGGCTTAATTGCGCTGCTGTTCAGTGAAAACTTTGTATGAATACAGCTGATGAGACTCAAAGTCGTACAGCGTCCGCAGGTCAGAACGTATCCTTCTGAGACATTATCTAGGTACTTCAATCTTAGAAACTACTTTCTCATGCTTGCGGTTCAAGTGTGCCACGTGTTATTTTATGTGATGACTGGGGAACTTGTATGTACTTCTAAAAACGCTTCATAATCGATATTATTTCAAGCATTTCTTTAATTGTAGTTTAGTAATTTTCCTGGAGTTATTCTAAAACAGATGTTGTTTTGTAGGATTGTCCAACTGTGTGTCGATTAACACTTGCAACATCGGCAAAAATGTGTGTGATAAGCGTAATTAAAAAATCCATAATTTTGCCAACGACGATGCAGAAGGCTACATTGAAATTCAGTGAAAGGCATCTGCAGTTTGTCGACAGTAGGTGTTACGGATTACGTGATTTTTGCAGTGGAATAATTCATCTTTCTTTATAAATATATAAATAATTGATTAGAAGACAAATGTTTCAGGTGTTCAACTGGGATATTAGAAACGTTCCCGCAAAATATTTCGAGGGGCATCCATAATCACATACTTTACATGAATCATATCGGTTGCTTTCAGTAAGTGTCTTCTGAAAGTAATAAATCTTTTAGACAACTGTAACACCTACTTGTGGTAATAACCATTCCTAACATGGCAGCCGATAAATCGAAGCTGCTGCATCTTGGTACTGAGGAAAATTTGAACAGTGGACATTTAAAACGGGAGGCTAAACAGTTTGACGCCTCATGTGGCGAGAAATGTGTATGGCTGCTTCGAAGAATGGCCAGTACTTACTTGTTTCCTACGGAACATAAGTGAGTTATTGGTTATTGTTCATCAGCAGCTTGTTGATCATTTGTGGGCTGGCATACAGAGCGTGATGGGGATATATTTCCCATGAACAAATCCAGAGTGTCTTTCATTTCACGCCACGTCGTTTAGAAGTATCAGCTTCACATCATATTGATTCGGTATATGCAGAATTATTATTCAGTTGTGTTATTCTTGTCCTTTGTGTATTGTCATATATGTAATCTGTCATACACAATAAATTTTGTTCATGGTCACCCATTGTGTTGTCTATTTTTAGATACGTTGATGTGAACAAAGTGTACAAAGCGATAGCTACAGACAGAAACAAACTGAGCGTAGGAACCCATCTAGCGATACTGCTTCAAGTTGGTAGCAACGGCGGGTTTGTACGATGGCGTCTATACCGCCATTGCACTTCGTGGTCTCTATAGTGTACTTGTGGCAGGCGCAGATGCGTTCGACGTCATGTACCTTTCTGAATAGTGAGATGTTAAGCTCACTGTCCGCTATCGTAAAAACACGTTTGTTGGCCGGGTGGTGACCTAGTAGTAGGCGTTGACCCTTGCATCTTCATTGATCTGTAGCAGGACAGCCAAAGTTTTCCAAATTTCAGGCGTGTAGCGAGTGCAGAACGCCGGTGGAACAAGGCCCGGTCTTTCTCGGATTTGCTCGTTCCTTCCAGAAAGAGTCCGGTACAGCTGGACAATTAATTTAGTTTTGCGGTGTGGCACTTTCGGCCAGCACAGCTGTGTTCAGTTCGGTGGGTTCGTGGTGTCAGCGCTATTTACCGTCCGCTATTTCTTCGTGACTTGGACGTTCAGAGGTCCAGAGGCTCTCTGCAGTCTAGCGACCTATATTCCTTGGCTCTTAATATAAATGGGTATGACAGAAGCGAGGAATGAGATTTCTCGATAAATATTATGCAGTTGCGTAAGCGACATCTACATTACTTTCCTCAGGTAGTTTCCACGTCTCCATAAGGACGTTGTAAATGTGTTGCAAGATTTACACCAACATACTGTATGTATATGAAAGATGTTTCTTTCGATTGTCAAATTAAGTAAGTTATGACCTGAGTGAGAAGATCGATGACACTGTCTGTCCGTATGCCGACAGTTTGTGTCAGGAGAAAATTATATGTCTTCAACGTGCCACAAATAAAACATCTATACTTAAACCTTGATTTGCATTTGATCTCTGTTGTTGAGAAATGTGAAACATAAAACCAAGTCGGACGCTCTGCGACTGCATTGTCATTTAAATGCGGCTCATTCGCGCTTCCCCTTCGTTACGCTCACAAAACTGGATGGGGGTAGGGGGAAATATGTCAGCCAGACTGAGCGCTATGTCACAGCCCGCGAACATACGTCTTGGGCACCTTTGCTCTACAGCGTTCTGGAGATGTGTTCCTATCGCCTGGAACCCGTCAGAGCTTTTCGTTATCTTTCTGTCACAAACTGTACAAGCAAAATAAATAACCTGTCGTATTACGGCTGCCATTGTCTTACAGACAAAGAACATAAAGTATTGCATAAAATACGATAAATCAGTTCAGCGGTGTGTTGAAGACTTTGTTGGCTGTATGACCAGAGTCGCAGTCACTTGTACTATTACAATATCGAGGCTCGATCATGTGGCTTTAGAAAGAGCTCTTCATGTAGACATGACGGTCAGTACAAGACACGGCACGGGATTCACAGATAAGGCAGTTAATTTACTTGCAAATTGTGTGTAGCGTACTTCATGCCCCAGTTGCAGCTAGGTTCGTTTTTGCTTCCAGATGATGTAGAAGAACATCCCCTGACGAAGACGTCTCAACAGGTGTAAATCACGATAGCCATCACAGATTTCATCCTATATTCAAGTGGAACCCAACGTGTCAGAGTTGGGATGTAGTTTTATCGTGAATTCAAGCCAACTTACGTTTTTGAGAGCCCTCGGTATTTTGGTAATAATTCCATATTGTCCCATTCGATGTGGTATCTCTTGTGTACTAACTCACTTGCGGTTCCTGGCAGTTTGTATCACATTACTAAAACACGTACAGTGGTATTAGGAAATCACAATATCAGTGCAGGCGACTTCCCAAGAACAAACGTTTTCACGAAACGAAATCGACTCACATATTGCAACAGACCATCAAGAATGTACTGTACAGCAATTGTCGTAACCCGACATGGGTCGTAAAATACTTACCTAGAGGCGCATGCTCAGATCAGTGGTGACTCGATATTTATGTCGTCTGTCCCTTGATACACGACCAGGTGCGTATAACAGTGAGACAATGACTGATTTTTAAGATCTCTGTGATTGGGGACAATACACAATGGCATAGATGTTAGGCTATGGGCGTATGTATGGTGATAAAAGACAATGAGACTCTGGGTTGGCTTTCTGGTCTGCTTTTTTATTGCTTCTTGACATATTTGCAATGAACAGGCAAAAGAGCACAGACACTTGTTCATCAGTTCAATAAGTGGAGAACATACGGAAGGCTTCCTAGACGCTCGAGTCAGTTACCGGAACAAATTGTCACCCCGGCCTATAACTCTGTTAAGATTCAGGTATACACCGTAACGTATTAAAGGGAAGTGAGGCCACGCTTTGCAAGTCCGTCCTAGTGTAGAGGTTTAACTGAATACAATTCTCACTCACTTAGTTTCTGTTGCTGGCTCGGTTATCCGAGGCTGGCTGAACTCTTCTCTCTCTGGAACTTTTCTGCTCGCTGGAACTATACTTTGATCGACCTACCAGGAACTCTATATAAGGAATTTGTGGCTGTTTGCTTGCATAGGGTACGTGACTGCGTCACTTCTTACCGCGCATTCGCCATTAGTGAACGTGAAGTCGTCGATTCCCCAATGAATGGGACCTTTTAATGGACTGTCGAAACACACTTGCACTGTTCGTTTCTACCTAGATTACAATGCTTACTGCTAATATTCATACCTAGAAGATTCATCGTTTCTTTCTGACAACCCTTTATGATTCGTTCATTAAGTTTCCCATACAGGAACAAAAATTGTCCACAAATCTTAGACACTTATTTTACAGCTAGTTTTATACAAGTTAATTTAATGACTACATGTACTCCCATAAATACGCGGACTGCCCTTTTATTTAGCCTACCTACAAACGTATATAAAGTTTTCCGTTGATTTAATTAACACATCTATAACGCACATGTGTACTATAAGTAATCAGATTTTCTCCATCCTTCCTTTGCGAACCTTTATATATGATGACGAAGTACTGCGGTTGGGAATAATTCCACTTAATGGAGAGGGGAAGGGGGGTGGGGCCCTTCTTGTAATATTTTCCCATGAGCTGTATCACCAACACACGCAGAAGGTCGTAACACTTCACTTCTTTGCACTTCTCACATTTAATGCTGCATCTGAGTTTTCCAAGCATCACTCCTATGACTGCCAGGGTGGTGGTGTTCATTAACACATAGCAGGAAATCCGGGTTTTCCAACTGTATCCCTCAGTCTCAGATATTCCTTAAATCATCCCTAATTATTTTCTAATACATGCATTCGCTGTCCTATCCCTCCTGTTTGCTAATACTACCAGTGACCGGGTGTTGTCATGTCTCCCAGGACCGATCACTATGTCTCCCTCACCAACACCTTTTGAATTCCTATTCGTTAACCCTTTCAGTCAGTATTAAGAAAGAACTTATACTGTTGTTCCTTGTCACATGTACTCAGTTTTATCACATTCCCACATGTGTAAAGTTAAATGAACTACTTTAATCTGTTCGCACGTACTGCTATGAAATTCTTGTTTGTTAATTGGAGTACAACATTTGGTCATTTAGTCCATCAGTCCTTACGCCTCCTCCAAAGAGGATCTTGACTTATTGACCACCCTCTCCTCACACGTTCATCGTTTAATAATACGTTGTTAACTGCTTTGAGTTCCGTGGGGTTTAGAGTGCGATAGTAATATTCCGTACTAAAATTTCTACTGTTATATATCTCGTCTAACTTTCCAGAGCAAGCTTAAGAGAATGACCACATAAAACACAGTAAGAGAAGCACATGACGATAAGTAGAGCAGATACGAGGCTGAGATTCATGGGAAAAATATTAAGGAAATGTATCTGACTCCAGAAATGAGTGGCTTACGACGTATTTATTAGACCAAGCCTTCAGTATTGTTCATGAGTCTGAGATCTTTACCAGGTAGGTCTGATAGAGTTGATCCAGCGCGAACAGGCGCGTTGTCTAACAACCACGTGTTACTATATGAAACTTACGGTCCATACACACATCATCATCTATCCTCAGCCTTAACATCGCAGCTCTGAGCGTCTCTGTTATTTGGCTAGTGATTTCTTTAGGTTTTATTCTTTCCTCGACGTTACTGATCACTTCATTGCTGATTTCCTTACCGTGTTCACCTGAGCATCACTGTATATTTTGAATCTCGTGGTTCCTGCACTTTCCTGCGAGCATCTTATTTTTTGAAATCATTCCTGCAATTGTAACCAACTAAGTACCACTTTACATCACGGTCGACTGCATACTCGTACCATTCTTTCTTTTCAAGGTTTCGGAATCTTCGTATTTTCTAGCCTAGCATCGGCAATCACCGTCCTTGTTTTTTACAATAGCAGAATTTCATGGGTCTCGCCTTATCATATGGCCTTGGATGCACTTGAAGATGGCATCGACGATACACACTTGGTCGCGTGCTTTCAATTCCCAGGTGATGACATCTACATTGAGATTGAGATTCATCTACACTTCTCGACGGCGGTAGAGTTTGGGGTGTCCATTTCCCTACTCCATATCATATCCGCTGCACTAGGTCTATTTTCCTGACCTCTCTGTCTATATTCCATTTCCTTGCCTGATGGACTGACCTGTCACACTAACTTTTCTTTACAACAGGCGATGGATGCTTCTTGTGTTCAACATCTACATCATACACCGCAAGCACGGTGTATGGCGGACAGTAACTATTTCTCTCTTCAGCCCGTAAATGGGGCGTGAGAAGAATGACTGTTGGTAGGCCTCTGTATTAGCTCTAATTTCTAGAATTCTCTCATCTCAGTAATTTCGCGAGATGAACACTGAAGAGCCAAAGAACCTGGTACACCTGCCTAAAATCGTGTAGTGCCCCCGCGAGTACGCACAAGTGCCACAGCACGACGTGGCATGGACTCGACTAATGTCTGAAGTAGTGTTGGAGGGAATTGACACCATGAATCATGCAGGGCTGTCCACATATCCGGAAGACTACGGGGAGGGGGAGATCTCTTCTGAACAGCACGTTGCAAGGCATCCCGGATATGCACAATCATGTTCATGTCTGGGGAGTTTGATGGCAAATGGTAGTGTTTAAACTCAGAAGAATGTTCCTGGAGCCACTCTGGACGTCTGGGATGTCGCATTGTCCTGCTAGAATTGCCCAAGTCCATCGGAATGCACAGTGGACATCAATGGATGTAGGCGAGGCGATCAGACAGGATGCTTACGTAAGTGGAAAATGCCACAATCGTATCTAAACGAATCAAGGGACTCATATCATTCCAACTGCACACGTCCACACCATTACAGGGCCTCCACCAGCTTGAACCGTCCCCTGCTGACATGCAGGCCGCATGTATTCTTGAGGTTGTGTACCTACCTCTACACATCCATTCGCGCGTTAGAATTTGAAACGAGATTTGTCCGACCAGCAACATGTTTCCAGTTATCAACAGTCCAATGTCGGCGTTGAAGGATCCAGGTAAGACTTAAGGCTTTGTGTCTTGCAGTAATCAAGGGTACACGAGTGGGTCTTCGGTTCCGAAAGCGCATATCGGCAATGTTCCGTTGAATGGATTGCCCACTGACACGTGTTGATGGCCCAGCATTAAAAGCTGCAGCAGTTTGCAGAAGTGATGTACTTCTGTCACACTAAACGATTCTCCTCAGTCGTCGTTTATCCCGTTCTTGCAGGATCTTTTTCCGGCCGCAGCGGTGCCGGACATTTGATATTTTAGCAGATTCCAGATATGCACGGTACACTCGTGAAATGGTCGCACGGGAAAATCCCACCTTCATCGCCAATCCGGAGATGCTGTGTCCAAACCCTCGTGCGTCGATTACAACACCACGTCCAAACTCACTTGAATCTTGATAACATGTCATTGTAGTAGCAGTAACCTATCAAACAACAGCGCCATACCCTTGTCCTGCATACATCAAAAAAGTTTTGCGTCACCTCGGTTCTGAGAGTTTCGAAACCTGTATAGAATACTGGAGTAGGGATCATCATAAACGTCAATCCCTCCCGTTTTATTGCTCATGTAAACTACACATTGCATGTTGTACCACCATACAGCAAGACCTTCAGAGGTGCTGGTCTAGATTGCTGTACACACCGGTACCTCTACTTGCCAAGAGCACGCCCTCTTGCGTTGATGCATGCTTGTATTCATCATGGCATACTACCCACAAGTTCATCAAGGCACTGTTGGTCCAGGTTGTCCCACTCCTCAATAGCGATTCGGAGTAGACCCCTCAGAGTGGTTGGTAGGTCACGTCGTCCATAAACAGCCCTTTTCAATCTACCCTAGGCATGTTCGATGGGGCTCATATCTGGAGAACATGCTGGCCACTCTAGTCGAGCGATGCCGTTATCCTGAAGGAAGTCATTCACAAGATGTGAATGATGGGGGCGCGAATTGTCGTCCATGAAGACGAATGCGTCGCCAATATGCTGCCGATATGGTTGCACTACGAGTTGGAGGATGGCATTCACATATCAACAGGCATTACGGCGCCATCTATGACCACCACCGGCGTACGTCGGCCCCACATAATGCGACTCCAAAACAGCAGGGAACCTCCACTCTGCTTCACGCGTTGGACAACGTGTCTAAGGCGTTCAGCCTGTCCAGGTTGCCTCCAAACACGTCTCCGATGATTGTGTGGTTGAAGGCATAAGCGACACTCACCAGTGAAGAGAACGTGATGCCAATCATGAGCGGTCCATTTGGCATGTTGTTGGGCCTATCTGTACTGCGCTGCATAGTGTAACACGACTGCACGAAAAGCATTATTCAACGTTGTGGCTTTGCTGTCAGGGCTCCTCCGAGCCATAATCTGTAGGTAGCGGTCATCCACTGCAGTAGTAGCCTGTGGCCAGGCTGAGCGAGGCATCTCGTCGACAGTTCCTGTCTCTCTTTATCTACTCCATGTCTGAACATCACTTTGGTTCAGTCCTAGACGCCTGGACACTTCACTTGTTGAGAGCCCTTCCTGGTACAAAGTAACAATGCAGATGCGATAGAACAGCGGTATTGACTGTCTAAGCATTGTCTAGGCACTGCAGACAACACGGGCTGTGTGCCTCCTGTCTGGTGGAATGACTGGAACTGATCGGCTGTCAGACCCCCTCCGTTTAATAGGCGCCGCTCATGAATGGTTGTTTACATCTTTGGATGGGTTTAGTGATATCTCTGAACAGTAAAAGGGACTGTGTCTGTGAGCTATACTATGTCCACAGTCAACATCTATCTTCAGGAGTTCTGGGAAAAGGGATGATGAAAAACTTTTTTTGATGTGTCTATATAGGCGTTGCCGACCGCAGCGCAGTATTATGCCTGTTTACGTATCTCTGTATTTGAATACGCAGGCATGTAGCAGTTTCTTTGGCGTTTCATTGTGTGTGGGAATAAATAATATGCAGTCTGACTGTTCCCAGAAATTACTCTCTACATGTTCAGTAGTAAACAACCTCGTGGTGCACAACACCTCTCTTGTATCATATGCTACTGGCGTTCGTTGAAAATCTCTTTAACGCTCTCGCACTGACTAACTGGTGCCGTGACGCAACGCGCCTCTCTTCGTTGGATCTCTTCCACCAGTCCTACCTGGTAACGATCTCAGTCTGATAAACAATACTGAATTCTTGGTCGGACAGACACCTTGTAAGCCACTCCTTTCTTGATTTACATTTCCTTAATATTATTCAAATGAAGATCAGACTGGCATTTGCTTTCCTTACCTGGCATGTGCTTTACGTATTGTCTGTTTTATGTGGTCATTCTCTTAAGCTCGCTCTAGATAGTTATGCCTAGATATATGGTGGAAGGTACTGTTTCCAGTAATTTGTCATGAATAGCGTAATTGTACAGCAGTGAATCAAGGTCAACTGCCACAAGTTTCACTATTCATCAATGCTATGCAGGTCATTTTGCCAATCGATCCTGTCTTCTGGCGCTGCTACCTTGTTTTAGACAACCGCATCACTGCCTACAATCTTGAAGAGCTTCCGACGCTCTCTGCCATATAATTTATATACATTGTAAACATATCGATCCCGTACTCTGGAAATTAACATTACATCTGTCGATTTTGTTCCGATGAGAGCGCCATGGTGAGTTCTGTCTGCAAGTAAGTCGGGAAGCCAGTCGCAAATCTGATCCTATAATCGTTAAGCTCTTTTATTTTTTACTGAATGGTAGTGCAGGGCGGGTTCAGATGCGTTCCCCATGTCAATGAATATGGCATCAACCTGAGCGCAGTTGTTTACAACTCTGTGGATCTCGTGGAGGAACAGACCGAACTGTGTTTGGAAAGTTCTCTGTTTAAAGAACCCACGTTTATTTTTATAGAGGAGAGTTTCTCCATAAACGTCATAATTCTTAAGCGTATAACACGCTGCACAGTATTACAACAGATTGCGTCAACCATACATGTCTATAATTGTGTGCATCTGTCCTATGATCCTGCTTGAAAATTTTCCAGTCCCTACTAACCCTTCCGTCCTCCAGTAATATGCGGTAAATTGATGATAGAAGGGTAATAAGCTCTTTCGTATAATTTTTGGACAATGTGATAGGTATCTCATCTGGTTCAGATCCTCTTCCACTACTATGACATTGTAACTGATTTTCTAATCTGGGATGTGTTTTCTCAATATCTGCAATTTGGACAATCTTACGATAACTGAAAGTAAGAACTGTGTTTCCGATCTTCCACGGTGAAACAATTTTGAAAGACCAACTTCAGCATTTCTGTCATCTCTCTGTTATCTTCCGTTTCGGTGACAGTATGGTCACTGAGTGAATGAAAAAAGGATTTCGAACCACTTATTGATTTTGTATTTTTAAACACTCTCCCCTTGCCCTCACAACTGTTGTAATCCTCTCACCTTCCATTCCCTGTATTTATCAAATCAGTATCGCAGTTTAGACGTGTTGGCTGTTCCTTTCCGTTTCAGGCCCTTCGGCAACACTTCTTTAGGAATTTTTCTGGCGTTTATCGAGTATGAGTGGCTGACTTTGTAAACGATTCACCCTCGACTGCTGGCGTCGAAGTAGAAAGTGAATATTCGAAAAGGCAGTTACTCACGCTGGTGAACTTTAGAAAAGTCAATTAACATACGTCAGCTGAAGGTCCTGAGGCGAAATTCAACTGGCAATAGCTCAGTAGATGACCACGAGAGCCTCGGTAATTTACTGCTCGAGAATTTTGTAGGTACAGTTCGTTCCGACCCTCAGGATAGCAAGTATATCGTTATATCTTGTTTTGTGTAATGGAGCTATAAAACACTATTCCAGACCGAAAGTAAGTGACCAGATACTGAATGACTAATGTGACAGCTCAGTTCTGAACTCTTGGACTGCAGCCCGATTAGGCTGATGGCACCCAAAGTCGCACAGCGCCTGCAAGTCAAAACGTGTCCTTTTGAGGCATTATCTAGCCACATTAATTTTACAAATTACTGTTTCAAAGTTGCGGGTGAAATATAATAAAGTATTGTTCGTTGTGACGCTTTGGATCTCTTTTTAGACCTCTAGATAATAGTTCATAGCCAATAATCGTTTAAAATTTTTCGTAATTACTTCTATATTCGTTTGCAGTTTAATAAGCTTCTTACAGTAATCCTGATTAAAAGTTTTGCTTTCTGGTCTCTACCTGTCTGTGCTACAGCTACAACATCGATACAAGTGTGTCTGGCAAGTGTAGTTACAAATTCATAATTTTGACGATGTACAATGCAATATACAAAATTCAGTGAAAGACTTCTGCTGTTTGTAGTCAGTAAGGGTCTACACTTACATTATTCTTACAGTGGAATACATCATAATTTTTTACAAATAAATACATGATTAAAAGACATATGCTTCAAGTGTTCAAGTGGGAGATCAGAAACGTTCCCGCAAAATATTTTTGTGAATAATCGCTTATGAATAGTTTTTACAAAGTCGATTTTCTAAAAGATTCCACTTTTAAGCAACTGTATCACACTGTAGTGGTGGTAACCAACAATATGCCCACCTGGCATATCCAGGTTGCTACGTCTTGGTACATTCGACAGCCTACCTTCCTTAAGGCAGCCTTCCGGATTACCATCACTTATTGCGAGCTTGGATGTCTCGGTCAAAATGCCCCTGGGCCTTACTAAAAGGCAATATTTCTTATAGAGGCCTATAAAGTTATCACTAATATCACCGACAGCGAACAGAAACACCAGTTTGAATTTTTCCAGTTGGCAACAAATTCACGCCGTTGATAACACCCTACCGGAAAACGTCATCATCTATCACGGAGATCGGTTCTAGGCGCTACAGTCTGGAGGAAGAGGGGTAGTTGCACCCAATAATGATATTCCTGAAAGATGGCAAAAAATTTTGAAGTTTTGCCTGGTAGGTGACAGCGCCAGTATTGAAGCCAAGCTACAGTCTGGAACCGCGCGACCGCTACGGTCGCAGGTTCGAATCCTGCCTCGGGCATGGATGTGTGTGATGTCCTTAGGTTAGTTAGGTTTAATTAGTTCTAAGTTATAGGCGACTGATGACCTCAGAAGTTAAGTCGCATAGTGCTCAGAGCCATTTTATCACGGAGATCTGGAACAAGTATCGAAAAAGCACTCAGTCGATAAGGCTCCAAGAACACTCTTCTGAGTTTAAACACTTCCGCTGACCACCAACCGCTCCAGACATGAACATTATTGAGCCTATCTGAGAGACCTTGCAACGGACTGTTAAGAAGAGATCTCCACCCCATCGTATGCTTGCCCATTTATGGCCGGTCCTACAGGACTCATATTGTCATTTCCCTCCAGCACTATTTCAGACATTAGTCGAGTCCATGCCAAGTCGTGTTGCGGCACTTCTGCGTGCTCTACAAGATATTTGGCTGGTGTACCAGGTTCTTTGGCTCTTCTGTGTACGAGCGATAATTGTAGGTCCAACCAGCTGTAGCAAGACAAGTGTGCTCACGTTGCTGTTAACACAGGCTGACGAAGTCCGATTTGAGCCTATATGCGTGTTCTCAAAAACTGTATTCCAGTCCAAGTACCAATTGTTGCAAAACATACTACAGTTTGGTGATAGTGTAACATATGTGACATTCAGTCAAAGCAGTGAAATTTCTCTACCAGAAAAAATAAACCCAACATGGTGTCCATATTTGATGATGTAGCTTTTTAAAACCAGGATCAAATTGTACAATATTTCTGTTTTGGTCGTCATATGGGTGTTAAGGAATCTTTTTTTTTTTTGTCAAAGATATTCCCAGTTTCCCAAAACAGTTAGTAAGGGATAATGTAAACTTCATTATGGTCTTAAACCAAGACAATTTGAATTTGAAACACGTTTACCATGGCATGTGCGAACTGATATATCATTCAATGACTTCGTAAATGTATGTGGTGATTGCTGGAATCAGACTCAGAACAGGTTTCTTGTTATTGATGAGAGAAGAAAACTGAATGATGATAGGTACACATGAAACTTCCATGTGTTTCTGTGTTTATAGCTATGGAAGAGGTGGATACATAAGTGTACATCACACCATGAGCAAGTCCGCACGCATGTCAGGCTCTTCAAAACCGAGGGGATAGGTGTGTATAAACAGAGGAATCGTCTATACATAGAAGGAAAATTTCAGCCTCTCGGAGACTGATCAACCAATAGATGCTTCGGTTTTGCCACTTAAGAAGAATGTAGAATGCTTAATTGTAAAGGATGACGGAATTGAACAGAAAGCACATGACTTACACGTAAAGGGTGACAGAATTAGGAAGGGTGTATACAAGGCACATCCTGCGAAGGAACTGCTTCGTATAAAACACGATGTCTCCTAATCATAGGGTCATTGTGGCGTGTAACGCTGTTTGAGAAAAACTGTGACTTTTAAATTTGGGAAATTTGGATCGAGAACACTGATGGAAACCTTTAAACCAGTTAGTGATGAACTCAGAGCGAAATTACACAACGACAACATGGCTGCTGATGTCATTAACCACCACAGCGATAACAGGATAGACAAAATATTCGATGTCATTGGTGAAAAACCATTCATGTATCACACGCAGTCTGTAAGTATAAAAGAAACAATAATACAGATAGGTGATAGGGAATTTCAAAGAACAGCTGTTCCAGTGAATCTTATTTTCCTAAATCCAGCAACATTTGTAAATTATTCACCCAAAGAACTGTAGATTTACGGTGAAATACTGCAAATGCCGATCTACACAGGAAAGTGTGAAACCGATGCAGTTGATATACAGAACCATTACAAATCCTATATTAGATGCTCGATATACTTCTGGTGATCGTATTGACATCCAGCGTAAAAGCCAGCAATCGACCCCCACAGTTTGTGTACTACGACAACACTAGTGTGCTAATAGATCGACTGCGAGGGCGCATGGCATCAGCTGCTGCCGGTAATACCGCTCATTCGAACGAGATTGAGTCAATAATTTCAGACACAGAGGTATCATGGAATAAGAATGTAGACAGCAGTTGGCGAACTGCACAAACCAGCACGAAAACATAGGCATGTTACGATTAAAGATCTGGATAACTTATGGCAGGCTGATCTTGTAGACATGAAAGAGAATTCAAATGCGAATAATGGATAAAAATATACTTTAATGGTCATTCACATACTCTTGCCTGGGAATTACTCTTCAAATAAACCAGGGAGGAATATTTCACAGGTGTTTGAGCATTTATTGTACACAGGGACCAATCGATGTCCTGGCAACCATGAAACTGACCACAGTGGAGAGTTTACAATAGGTTTTAAGAGATAGTCATGCGGAAGTATGGAATACATGACTACTCAACATTCACCCACCTGAAGTCGACTATGGTGAACAGCTGAACAGATTAATAAAAAGTCATGCATTTTAACCTCTGTGGTTGATACAAATGGACAGACATCCTCTCAGAAATAATTGCTGTGTATAATCGAACCAAACATAGTACAAAATGAGACCAATCGATGTTTGTAATAACGGCCTCATGGATGTGGTATACTATCGTATTAAAACGCTGGATCCACATGAGCAGAAATTTAATGTGAGTTGGTACGTATTTCAAAACATCAGACAGCATCTGAAATGTCATACCTACCCAGCTGGACGAGAGAACTATGTACATTTTCCGATGTGTGGAGAACAAATCCTAGACCTTAAATCTTGAAACGTAGCAGTGGCATTATAATTTCTGGATGCTTTTACACAGAGGAATTGCAAATGAGGTAGAACCACAGGTGTTCCACATAAAGAACAGACAACTAGTTAAATGTGTTGGTTTTCTTGCAACATAAAACAGCTATATTGACGCTGGGGATTTGCTATATAACTGGGCGCCCAGAGCACAATCAGCATAGCGTAACATGCATGGTAGAAACACATTATAGGAGGTCTGGTATTTTCGGCAATCTTTCAGTTCAACTGCACATATCGAGAAATAACTACTGTGAACCTGGTGCAAAGCTTCAGAAACGATTGGTTAGTGGTGATAAGTATATTAACCTGCTTGACGAGGCGTGTTTGGAACATAACACTGCATACGCAAAACGTCAAGATCTCCAAGGATACCATAATGCATATCGAAGTAAAGCTGATAAACCAAGGAAATACGTGCAAGAAAGGATATCGGTGTAGAATAGTGTATTTGTAGCATGATATAACCATGCATGGTAAAATTAAGTTGGGCTTGGGTGTCAATTTCAAGCAAATTATGAATGCCGCTCATTGTGCACTGAAGAAAAAGAAGACAACAGGACAGGATTGTTTAAAAAACTATATCCTGGCAGCGATGTATGAGGCTAAAAGCGCTCTGAAGGATAAAGGAACAGTTAAAGAACTCCGGGCTCTACCGATAACCAAGACGTGAGGTGGAATAATCTCCTTTCTCATTCCTGCCCTAGCATGTCTCTCAGCGATTGATTCACTGGCTGGAGGTCTGAAGCTATTGGAAGAACAGTCAAGAACGCCCCGAACTCTCAGAAGCAGCTAGAGGAAGCAAAAAGACATGATCGCATTATGGAAGCAGCAGCCATCGGAAAGGATTATACCAGAAACCATACAAGAATGGGCTAGGCCTCTTCATAAATAAAAAGGAACATTTTACATAATCTAGTGGATAGACTACTTAAAAATACAGATCTGCTCAAGTCTGTTTGGGGAACTTTTAGCATTCCAAGATTCCAAGGTTTGTTTATGCGGGATACATGCCCAAAGATAATGTGGAAATCCAGAGAATATGGAACTGTGAATTTAGATGTTCCTGGAGGCCCAGGAGTGGCGTACGTTAAGGAAAAAAGAAATGTCTACTAGTTGGAATTATTTGGAGACTTCCAACCACCAGAAGAGCTACAGCGATACCTCATTGGCAGAAGAAGCATGTCCCACAATTTTCATCGCTACCAAGACTTCAATACTTACCTGTGTGTACTTCTGTGAATCATGTTCCTCCTAACGTTTATGAAGAAACATGTATCTACGGAGATCCAGCTGTCAGTTTAACGCCAATTATAATAATAAAGGAAGCATACTAACCTAATCTTCTTGTCTGGGAACTGGACAGTGACTGACCATTTTCCGCTGTTTGCAGGGGCCAAGTGGTGTTGGGGGACAGGTGATGTCATAGGTGGTGGGGGAAGGGGTGGTGCCGGCCGGAGTGGCCGAGCGGCTCTAGACGCTATAGTCTGGAACCGCGCGACCGCTACGGTCGCAGGAACGAATCCTGCCACGGGCATGGATGTGTGTGACGTCCTTAGGTTAGTTAGGTTCAAGTAGTTCTAAGTTCTAAGGAACTGATGACCTTAGCAGCTAAGTTCCATAGTGCTCAGAGCCATTTGAACCATTTGGAAGGGGTGGGGGAGGCCAACAGTATCCTCTGGTGGATGTAGACCGAAAGCAGCTCAGTCGGTCTGTTCACATCAAGGCGAACACATTCATCTTAAAGTTAGGTTTCTGAAGGGAGATCAGTTAAGTTGTAAGTAAATAAATTAAATATCCTTCCTTCCTCTCCAGCACAGAGTTACCGTTTTCCACCAAGACTAAATAAAGTACACTAACCTAACCTTCCTCTCAGGCAGCTGGACATAGAGTCACCGCTTTCTGCCATTTATTTTCAGGGCAAGTGTGGTGGTGGGAGTTGAGCGACGTTGTAGGAGTGGTTGGGGAGTGATGTCTGTGGTGCTTCGCCACAGCCGCGACACGTGGTGCAGCAAACTGGTACTCAGTCATGAGGACATGAGATGTACACTGTGCTGCAGTCAAAAAATGGACTGTCGCCTCATGACGATAAGGGTGTCATTTATGAGGATGTGGTTGGAAGCCACGCATACTCGGACTATTCAGTTCATGACGTGGGTGGGGGAAATGGTAGAGAGTGAACCAGCGTGTGAAAGGAATGATTGTGTGTGGAATCTCCATCTACAACTACGTGATTACTCTGCTATTCACAATAAAGTGCCTGGCAGAGGGTTCAATGAACTATGTTAGAGCTGTCTCTCTACCATCCACTCTCGAACGACCGCGGGAAGAACGAGCACTTATTTTTCTGTGCGAGCCCTGATTTCTCTCATTTTATCGTGATGATCATTTCTCCCTACGTAGGTTGATGCCAACACAATGTTTTAGCAATCGGAGGAGAAAACTGGTGATTGATATTTCATAAGAAGATCCCGTCGCAACGAAAAATCCTGTGGCAATATCTCCCATATTTCGCGATAACACGAAACGAGCCGTCCTTCTTTTACTTTTTCGATGTCATCCGTCAGTCCCACCTGATGCGGATCCAGCACCGCACACCGCTACTCCAGGATAGGGCGGACAAGCGTGCAGCAAGCACTCTCTTTTGTAGACCTATTGCACCTTCTAAGTGTTCTGTCAATGAATCGCGGTCATTTGTTTGCTCTACCCACAAAATTATTTATGTGATCAATCCAGTTTAAGTGATTTGTAATTGTAATGCCTAAGTATTTAGTTGGATTTACAGACTTCAGATTTGTGTGACTTGTCGCATAATCGAAATGTAGCGGATTTGGTTTAGTATTCATGTGAATAACATCACACTTTTCTTTAAACAGGGTCAATTGTTTCGCATCCACAGACATCCTATCTAAATCCTTTTGCAATTCGTTTTGGTCACCTTTTGACTTTACAAGACGGTAAACGACAGCATCATGTGCAAATAATCTAAGAGGAATACTCAGATTGTCTCTCCTATATCGTTATTATACATCAGGAGCAACAGATGGCCTATAACACTTCTTTGGAGAACGCCGGATATTACTTCCGTTTTACTCGATGACTTTCCTTCTACACTCCTGGAAATTGAAATAAGAACACCGTGAATTCATTGTCCCAGGAAGGGGAAACTTTATTGACACATTCCTGGGGTCAGATACATCACATGATCACACTGACAGAACCACAGGCACATAGACACAGGCAACAGAGCATGCACAATGTCGGCACTAGTACAGTGTATATCCACCTTTCGCAGCAATGCAGGCTGCTATTCTCCCATGGAGACGATCGTAGAGATGCTGGATGTAGTCCTGTAGAACGGCTTGCCATGCCATTTCCACCTGGCGCCTCAGCTGGACCAGCGTGCGTGCTGGACGTGCAGACCGCGTGAGACGACGCTTCATCCAGTCCCAAACATGCTCAATGGGGGACAGATCCGGAGATCTTGCTGGCCAGGTTAGTTGGCTTACACCTTCTAGAGCACGTTGGGTGGCATGGGATACATGCGGACGTGCATTGTCCTGTTGGAACAGCAAGTTCCCTTGCCGGTCTAGGAATGGTAGAACGATGGGTTCGATGACGGTTTGGATGTACCGTGCACTATTCAGTGTCCCCTCGACGATCACCAGTGGTTAAGTATTTATTTAGTTTACCTTGTAGTGAATTGAATGGGTGGAGGTTATACTTGACAATCGGACTACGGACTAAACTATTAACTGGATAGTTTTACCGACGCCCGACTCATAAGATATAGTTGTTGAACAGTTCAAAGAAGACTTGAATGTGATTTCAAATAGGTACCCCACTCATACAGTTATAGTCGGAGGTGACGTCAATCTACCCTCGATATGCTGGAAAAATTATACGTTTAAAGCCGGTGGCAGGCATGAAACGCCATCCGAAATTGTACTGTATGCTCTCTCCGAAAATTATTTTGAACAGTTTCTTCATGAGCCCACTCGAAGCGTAAATGGCTGAAAAAGCATGCTTGACCTCTTAGCAACAAATAATCCTCGACACATACGGAGTGTCATGACGAATACAGGGATTAACGACCACAAGGCAGTTGCTGCTAGGCTGAATACCGTAACACCTTCAAAAAGAAACGTGAAATACATCTATTAGAAAAGCTGATAAAATGCTCTTAACGCCTTTTTAAGAGACAGTCTCCACTCCTTCCGATATGATCATGTAAGCGTAGAAAAGATGTGGAATGATTTCAAAGAGATAATATCGACGGCGATTGAGAGATATATACCACATAAATTAATAAGTGATGGTACTTATCCCCCATGGCACACAAAACATCTCAGATCGCTGTTACAGAAGCAACGAAAAAGCATGCCAAATTTAAAAGTAAGCAAAATCCCCAAGATTTTGGTAACGTTTAGCAGAAGTTCGAAATATAGCACGTACTACAATGCGAGATGCTTTTAATAATTTCCACAACGAAATTCTGTCTTGTAATCTGCCAGAAAACCCAAAGAGATTCCGGTCATACATAAAGCACACCAGTGGCAAGATGCAATCAATATCTTCACTGCGCGATAACAATGGTGAAGTCACTGATGACAGTTCCATTAAAGCAGAGTTATTAAACACGGTGTTTCGAAACTCCTTCACCAAAGAAGACCAAGTATATATTGATGAATTCCAATCAAGAAGAACTGCCAAGATGAGAAACATAAAAGTAGATATCCTCGGTGCAGCAAAGCTGCTTAAATCACTCAATAAAGGCACGGCCTCCGGTCCAGATTGTATACCAGTAAGATTCCTTTCAGAGTATTCTGATAAAATAACTCCATATTTAGCAGTTATATACAACCGCTCGCTCACAGAATGTTCCGTACCTAAAGACTGGAAAATAGCTCAAGTTACACCAATACCCAAATTGGGAAATTGGCGTAATCCGCTGAATTACAGGCCCATGCCACTAACGTCGGTTTGCAGTAGGGTTTTGGAAGATATACTGTGTTCGAACATTATGAAGTACTTCGAAGAAAACTATTTGTTGACACATAGTCAGCACGGATTCAGAAAACACCGTTCTTATGAAACACAACTAGTTCTTTATACTTATGAAGTAATGAGTGCTATCGACACGGGATGTCAAATTGATTCCACATTTTTAGATTTCGAGAATATTTTCGACACCGTTCCTCACAAGCGTCTTCTAACCAAACTGCGTGCCTATGGAATATCGCCTCAGTTGTGTGACTAAATCAGTGATTTCCTGTCAGAAAGGTCACAGTTCGTGGTAATACACTCCTGGAAATGGAAAAAAGAACACATTGACACCGGTGTGTCAGACCCATCATACTTGCTCCGGACACTGCGAGAGGGCTGTACAAGCAATGATCACACGCACGGCACAGCGGACACACCAGGAACCGCGGTGTTGGCCGTCGAATGGCGCTAGCTGCGCAGCATTTGTGCACCGCCGCCGTCAGTGTCAGCCAGTTTGCCGTGGCATACGGAGCTCCATCGCAGTCTTTAACACTGGTAGCATGCCGCGACAGCGTGGACGTGAACCGTATGTGCAGTTGACGGACTTTGAGCGAGGGCGTATCGTGGGCATGCGGGAGGCCGGGTGGACGTACCGCCGAATTGCTCAACACGTGGGGCGTGAGGTCTCCACAGTACATCGACGTTGTCGCCAGTGGTCGGCGGAAGGTGCACGTGCCCGTCGACCTGGGACCGGACCGCAGCTGCACGCCAAGACCGTAGGATCCTACGCAGTGCCGTAGGGGACCGCACCGCCACTTCCCAGCAAATTAGGGACACTGTTTCTCCTGGGGTATCGGCGAGGACCATTCGCAACCGTCTCCATGAAGCTGGGCTACGGTCCCGCACACCGTTAGGCCGTCTTCCGCTCACGCCCCAACATCGTGCAGCCCGCCTCCAGTGGTGTCGCGACAGGCGTGAATGGAGGGACGAATGGAGACGTGTCGTCTTCAGCGATGAGAGTCGCTTCTGCCTTGGTGCCAATGATTTCGTATGCGTGTTTGGCGCCGTGCAGGTGAGCGCCACAATCAGGACTGCATACGACCGAGGCACACAGGGCCAACACCCGGCATCATGGTGTGGGGAGCGATCTCCTACACTATTTAATCTAACCTTTCTTAACATTGATAAGTCGTTTGAAAGAAAAAAAAAACTTATTTCCTACTTCAACCAGCTTTCCATACCTATAACTATTTGAGCTTCAGTGCTTTCTATTAGGGCTTGGAGCTCTGGTTCTCTTACAACACAGCTACGACAATTTACAACTACAGTACCAATCCTTTCTACAACAACTTTATTGTGTTTTACCTGCTCCCTTTTAGACGGTCACCCTTTCTGTGATTTCCTGAGACCCCATAATCTATAAAACCGTCCAGTCCCTTCCACGCAGAAACCGCGTGTAGCCGCTTCCTGTGTGTAGTGGACTCCTGACCTCTTAAGCGAAACCCGGAAACCCACCACCCGATGGCGCAAGTAAAAAAAAAAATCTGCAGCCTACATGGTCACAGAACCGACTAAGCCTCTGATTCAGACTCTTCACTAGGCTCTGCACCAAAGGACCACAGTCGGTTTTGTCGACAATATTTCAGATGGTGAGCTCCGCCTTAACCTCGCAAGCAAGGTTGGCAAACTTTACCATTTCCGCTAGCCGCCCGAAACCAGAGAGAATCTCGTCTGATCCAAAGTGACACATGTAATTGGTGGCAATATTGGCCAACACCTGCAGTTGGCTGCACCCTGCACTCTTCATGGCATCCGGAAGCACCCTTCCCACATCCAGGCTGACTCCCAGCAGTATGCCCATGGAGTGGACACTGGCTTCCTTTCCGGCCTTGGCAGCCATGTTCTTAAGGAGCACCACTATGCGATTAACGTTGGAGCTTCCAACTACCAGCAAACCCACCCTCTGCGAATGACCAGATCTTATGGGCTGAGTAGCTTCCTTGGGAAAATGGTGGAATACTGTATCTGGGTTAGAGACTCCGTCAGCTGCAGATAAAGCCAGGAACCCGTTCATCAAACGAACCGAGGAGGCCCTATTATCGGCCCTCGGAAAGTCTTTCTCTGTCTGCCAGACTTCGGAATGATGTCCCACTCGACCACAGGTGAGGAGTCAACCTCAGTGCAGGCAGTACCTGGGCCAGCCAAAACAGTGGACCGATCGGGGGACACGTGGGACGCACTCGACGTCACTCCGTTCTCGCGTCTCACCCCCCACAGTGATGCCCCTTGGCAGCAGCATCAATCTGTCTGACAGAAGCCAACACTGCCTGGAGCTGTGAGCTTAGGGTCGCCAACTAAGATCGCATATGTACGCAGCTGTCACAGTTCTTATCCATTACTGAAGTCGCTCCTGTTTGGAACTCATAAAAATAATTAAGAAACGGTATACTCGCCTAATTAGTAGCAGGAACTCGAGAGCCTCTGTCACTGACGGTCTGACAGACACTGTGCTGTTGAACCAAAACAAACAGTAGCCTGCATGATACAACGATTGATACAAGGGTAGATAGCAGTGGCGGTTCTGCACACTACACTTTCTTAAAGTAAATTACAAAAATAAACTTGTAACTACACAGATAACTGAGGATAGGTCACTCATGTCAGAAGCTCGTAAAAATATGTAATAAAGAAACGGCGTACTCGCCTTATTAGCATAGATGGCCTGTTTATCATAAGGTGTAAATAGTACTGGATTAGAAACCATGTGTACTGTCGTGTATGTGTGTGTTGGGGCTTATGGGCGCTCAACATAGAGATCGTCATCGCCCTTACTGTAGGGTAAATAGTTTTCTTTTTTTGCACACCAACCTGTGGAAATATTTCTTTTTTATGCACACCATGGATGCCAAACTCCGACTGCACACTATGTGTGTATTGTAAATTTTTATTGAAGACCTGAAGAAACTGGTACACATGAATAATATCGTGTAGGTCCCCCACGTGCACGCAGAAGTGCCGAAACACGACACGGCATGGACTCTACTAATGTCTGAAGTAGTACTGGAGGGAAATGACACCATGAATCCTGCTGGGCTGTCCATAAATCCATAAGAGTACTAGAGGGTGGAGATCTCTTCTGAACAGCTCGTTGCAAGGCATCCCAGATATGCTCATTAATGTTCATGATTGAGGGGTTTGGCTGCCATTGGAAATGCTTAAACTCAGGAGAGTGTTCCTGGAGCCACTCTAGCAATTCTTCACGTGTGTGGGGGGGGGGGGGGGTAGATTAATCCTGCTGGAATTGCCCAAGTCCATGGGAATGCACAATGGACATGAGTGGATGCTGGTAATCAGACAGGATGCTTACGTACGTGTCTTCTGTCAGAGCGGTATCTAGAAGTATCAGGGGCTCCGTATCACTCCAACTGCACACCCTCCACACCACTACAGACCGTCCACCAACTTGAACAGAACCCTGCTAAGAGGCAGGGTCCATGGATTCATGAGGTTGTCTCCATACCTGTACATGTACGTCCTCTCGATACAACTTTAAACGAGTCTCGTCCGACCAGGCAACGTGTATCCATTCATCAACAGTCCAAGGTCGATGTTGACGGCCCCAGGCGAAGAGTAAGTCCTTGTATCGTAATGGAAACTGAAGAGAATCGTTCAACATGACGAAAGTGCAACCCTTCCGCAACTTGCTGCAGATTTCAATGATGGGCCATCAACAAGTATTAGCGAGCAAATCATTCATCCTAATGTGCATTCCGACGGACTTCGGCGATTCCAGCAGGACTCTGCGACACCCCACACGTTCAGAATGCTACAGAGTGACTCCAGGAACACTCTATTGAGTTTAAACACTTCCGGTGGCCACAAAACTCCACAGACATGAACATTATTGAGTAAAATTGGGATGCCCTGCAACGTGCTGTTCAGAAATGCGCTCAGAAAAAAAGGAGCGACGTGATGCCATTGACGGGCGTACTAGTGGCACTGCCGAACAGTTCTGTGCAAAGTTTCATCTGATTTTCAGAGTGGTTTCCATTTCCCATCTGTTCGGAACATACTTTCCTAATAGCCCTCCTACTATCCTCCTGAATACATACTCCTTTGTAAAAAAAGAAAAATTGCTACGTTGCTAATAACTGCTTCTACTGTAGACTGTAGTTATTATTAGCAATAGTGCAAGGAATAAAAAAGGCCTCTGCTTTGCTGCTCAGTCTCATTGTAAATAGTGGAAGTCTCTGTTTCCTAAAAGACCAAATTGTATCACATGAGAAATACTCTGTGTGAACTGTATTTTAGGAACCAATCTATAGACAAAACCAAACAGTATAATTAAACACTGACATGCATCTGTGTCTAAAAGAACAGATTTGTGTTTCAAAGTGTAGCTGTTTCACAGAATATATAAAAAATATTTCTTTTTTTGTTTTCTAAGAGAACCAAATTCTACCACATGAAACAAACTCTGTCGCTGAATTGTATCTCAGTAATCAAATTGTATCACCGAACATTGGCACTCATCTGTATAAGTGTCTAAAAGGACGGAATTGTATCTCAAGAACTAAATTGTATCTCAAGAAGCAAACTGTAAGAATCGAATAAACGAAGAAATTCGTTACCACATGTCTCTGATGTTGTTATTTTCAAAAAACCTATCCCATTTGTATAAATAATGTGTAGAAGGTAAGTAATATTAGTTTTGGAAATGAGTGCTATTAAGGAGGTGAAGTTGACGATGGGGAGTAATGAAATGCGTGTAATGGTTGCATGGCACTATGGCTATCATGCAGCACGTGTTTCATTGTGGGAAGAGTTGGCAAGTGACCACGTGTGTTTCCATAAACGTATAGCAGACATGTCTAAAATTATATCTCCTGTGCTTAAGGAGATCCACAGACTTGGCATCTGGGAAAAATTACGTTTTAACAAAGTGTGAAAGAAAATAAAGTGCATAGAGTGTGAAGTACAAATTCATTTATTTTTCATCCAAATTAAGAATAATTTTACATTTTCATAAGCAGACACCATCACCAATTTCACACTTCTTTTTCTTCTTCTTCTTCTTCTTCTTCTTCTTCTTCTTCTTCTTGTTCTTCTTCTTCTTCAGTCGATGGAGAGCAGGGCAGCCATTGAACTCCAAGTCTTTAATGGCAGCAAACTTGAAGATTCGACTGATCCATTTTATCTTCTCCTCGACTTTGACGTATATAATGTAATGTATTCTTGAATTCAGATTGCTCTATTTCGCTAACATGAGCTGCCCAACCTACTGCGAAACTTCTGGTTTCCTCACTTTCCTGTGCCCATCCTATGTTACAGAAATTTTTCCTGCACTTGCAGCGTACTCAATACAACTTTACGGCACGGTCGTCTGAATACTCATGATGTTCTTTCTTTTCCCTTATCTGAATCTTCGTATTTACTATCCTAATATCGCCATTATACTGTCCCGGTTCTTCAAAATCGAAACATTTCAGTGGTCTCGCCTTATCCCTCAGCCATGGATGCGCTTGAAGACCTGATCGACAACACACCTTTCGTAGCGTTCTTCCGATTTCCCTCTGATGATCTCTGTATAGAATATCATCTATTCTTCTCGACGGTTGTGGGAATGGCGTGTCTGTCTCTCTGCTCCATTATAACTCTATAATTCAGGTGCTGCATAGCGGTTTTTTTTTTTTTTACTAGATGCGGTGGTTGCTTTTTTTGTTAAACATCTACATCACACACGGGAAGTTACCTAACCATGTGTGGCGGAGGGTACTTTCGGTACCACTAACTAACCCCCACTTCTCTTTTCCACTCGAGAATGCGCGTGAGAACACTGATAGTCGGTAAGTCTCAGCATTAGCTCCAATTTCTCGAATATTGTCGTAATGGTCATTTCGCGAGATATATGTGGGAGGAAGTAATATGTAGTGACGTCTTCCCGGAAAGTACTCCTACATATTTCAATAGTAAACCTCTCCGTGATGCACATCACTCTCCTGAGACGTTTGCCACTGGAGTATGGTGAGCATGTTTTTACCGCTCTCTTACCGACTAAACGATCCCGTGACAAACCGCGTCGCTTTTCGTAGGACCGTCTCTATATTCTCTATCAGACCTACCTAGTGAAGGTCTTAGATTGCTGAATAATACTGAAAAATCGCCCGAACAAACATATTGTAAGCCACTTCCTTCTTGCATGAGTTACATTTCCTTAAGTTTCTTCCTATGAATCTCAGTCTGGCATCGGCTTTTCTTACTATTTGTTTAATGTGGTCATTCCACTTCCGGTCACACTGGATACATAGGCCTAGAAATTTTACGGTAGATACTGTTTCCAACAGTTTGTCATACATAATGTAGTTGTAAAGTAGCGGATTTCTTTTCCAGTGTATGCACAATATCTTACATTTATTTACGACGTGATGAATTCTATCTGCATGGAAGTCCTGAATCCAGTTGCAAATCTTGTCCTATATTCGGTAAGTTCGTATTTTTTCAATAAACAGCTGAGCAGCCCGTTGTCAATTGTTGTTGTTGTTGTTGTTGTTGTTGTTGTGGTCTTCAGTCCTGAGACTGGTTTGATGCAGCTCTCCATGCTACTCTATCCTGTGCAAGCCTCTTCATCTCCCAGTACCTACTGCAGCCTACATCCTTCTGAATCTGCTTAGTGTATTCATCTCTTGGTCTCCCTCTACGATTTTTACCGTCCACGCTGCCCTCCAATACTAAACTGGTGATCCCTTGATACCTCAGAACATGTCCTACCAACCGATCCCTTCTTCTGGTCAAGTTGTGCCACAAACTCCTCTTCTCCCGAATCCTATTCAATACTTCCTCATTAGTTATGTGATCTACCCATCTAATCTTCAGCATTCTTCTGTAGCACCACATTTCGAAAGCTTCTATTCTCTTCTTGTCCAAACTATTTATCGTCCATGTTTCACTTCCATACATGGCTACACTCCATACAAATACTTTCAGAAATGAATTCCTGACACTTAAATCTATACTCGATGTTAACAAATTTCTCTTCTTCAGAAACGCTTTCCTTGCCATTGCCAGTCTACATTTTATATCCTCTCTACTTCGACCATCATCAGTTATTTTGCTCCCCAAATAGCGAAACTCCTTTACTACTTTAAGTGTCTCATTTCCTAATCTAATTCCCTCAGCACCACCCGACTTAATTCGACTACATTCCATTATCCTAGTTTTGCTTTTGTTGATGTTCATCTTATATCCTCCTTTCAAGACACTGTCCATTCCGTTCAACTGCTCTTCCAAGTCCTTTGCTGTCTCTGACAGAATTACAATGTCATCGGCGAGCCTCAAAGTTTTTATTTCTTCTCCATGGATTTTAATACCTACTCCGAATTTTTCTTTTGTTTCCTTTACTGCTTGCTCAATATACAGATTGAATAACATCGGGAAGAGGCTACAACCCTGTCTTACTCCCTTCCCAACCACTGCTTCCCTTTCATGTCCCTCGACTCTTATAACTGCCATCTGGTTTCTGTACAAATTGTAAATAGCCTTTCGCTCCCTGTATTTTACCCCTGCCACATTTAGAATTTGAAAGAGAGTATTCCAGTCAACATTGTCAAAAGCTTTCTGTAAGTCTACAAATGTAAGAAACGTAGGTTTGCCTTTCCTTATTCTTTTTTCTAAGATAAATCGTAAGGTCAGTATTGCCTCACGCGTTCCAGTATTTCTACGGAATCCAAACTGATCTTCCCCGAGGTCGGCTTCTACTAGTTTTTCCATTCGTCTGTAAAGAATTCGTGTTAGTATTTTGCAGCTGTGGCTTATTAAACTGATTGTTCGGTAATTTTCACATCTGTCAACAGCTGCTTTCCTAGGGATTGGAATTATTATATTCTTCTTGAAGTCTGAGGGTATTTCGCCTGTTTCATACATCTTGCTCACCAGATGGTAGAGTTTTGTCAGGACTGGCTCTCCCAAGGCCGTCAGTAGTTCCAATGGAATGTTGTCTACTCCGGGGGCCTTGTTTCGACTCAGGTCTTTCAGTGCTCTGTCAAACTCTTCACGCAGTATCGTATCTCCCTTTTGATCTTCATCTACATCCTCTTCCATTTCCATAATATTGTCCTCAAGTACATCGCACTTGTATAGACCCTCTATATACTCCTTCCACCTTTCTGCTTTCCCTTCTTTGCTTAGAACTGGGTTTCCATCTGAGCTCTTGGTGTTCATACAAGTGGTTCTCTTATCTCCAAAGGTCTCTTTAATTTTCCTGTAGGCAGTATCTATCTTACCCCTCGTGAGATAAGCCTCTACATCCTTACATTTCTCCTCTAGCCATCCCTGCTTAGCCATTTTGCACTTCCTATCGATCTCATTTTTGAGACCTTTGTATGCCTTTTTGCCTGCTTCAGTTACTGCATTTTTATATTTTCTCCTTTCATCAATTAAATTCAATATTTCTTCTGTTACCCAAGGATTTCTACTAGCCCTTGTCTTTTTACCTACTTGATCCTCTGCTGCCTTCACTACTTCATCCCTCAAAGCTACCCATTCTTCTTCTACTCCATTTCTTTCCCCCATTCCTGTCAATTGTTCCCTTATGCTCTCCCTGAAACTCTGTGCAACCTCTGGTTCTTTCAGTTTATCTAGGTCCCATCTCTTTAAATTCCCACCTTTTTGCAGTTTCTTCAGTTTTAATCTACAGGTCATAACCAATGGATTGTGGTCAGAGTCCACACCTGCACCTGGAAATGTCTTAAAATTTAAAACCTGGTTCCTAAATCTCTGTCTTACCATTATATAATCTATCTGATACCTTTTAGTATCTCCAGGATTCTTCAATGTATACAACCTTCTTTCATGATTCTTAAACCAAGTGTTAGCTATGATTAAGTTGTGCTCTGCGCAAAATTCTACCAAGCGGCTTCCTCTTTCATTTCTTAGCCCCAATCCATATTCACCTACTACGTTTCCTTCTCTCCCGTTTCCTACTGACGAATTCCAGTCACCCATGACTATTAAATTTTCGCCTCCCTTCACTATCTGAATAATTTCTTTTATTGTAGAAGAGGAACAGCCGCTTTCACATAATCTTCGTGGAGTCTTGAATGAATCTCATCTGATCCTGATGTATTTCCACTACTAAGCTGCAGTTGCTTTCCTCTTCCGCTGTCTGCTATGTCAATATCTGCCACTTGGACAATCGTACGGTAACTGAAAGGAGAGACCGTGTTCCGATCTTCTGCGGTGAAATAACTTAGAAAGACCAACTTCATTATTTCTGCCATCTGTGGGTGTTACCAATGTTCACTAGTGTTGTGCTATGGCGATGTATTGTCCTCACCGCAGTCTTCACACTAATGTTAATAAGACTATAGATTCACTCTATCTGTGGCTGGCTCTGACTTTCGACTGCTTAAAATGATATGCCGGACAATCAGAGTCTCTTGTAACGAGGCCATGTGAATTTCGCATCCTATGGTGGCGTGTATCCACGGTGCAACCGCTCGGAGAACGGCTACCGAAGGAAGAGGTTGTTAGCGCGAGGCACGCTAGCGGGGCGTACAGAAGTGGTGTCCCTCTCCTCGTTGTGAGCGTCGCGCGGCGCGCCGTGTTCAGTCTGCCATGAAGACGCCATGGCCGCAGTTTTGACATACTGTCTGTTGGTTTCAGTCTCGGGCTCTTCTGCAACATTTCTTTAGCGACTTTTCTCACATTTATAGAGCATGAATGGCTGGCATTGAAAATGATTCAGCCTCCGATTCTGCCATCGATCTGTGAGTCAATATTCGTAAACACCAGCCACTTAAGCTGATAAAAAGTCGGGAAAGAAAATTAACAGACGTCAGCCAAGATTCAGAAACGAAAGCCAACAACAAATACGACAATAAGAGGTTACATTAGTCTCAATAATTTGGTATATAGGACTTTTGTCGTTGTAGTTCGTTCCTACCCTCAGAGTAGCAACTGTCACTGTCTCACTAAAGCACACGACCAAGTCTGGAAGGGAGTCCCAATGATACTATAATGTCGCCGTCTACGACCCACGCTGGAATAATCAGAAATCACAAATTATTTGTTGATTTGTGGAGTGAAGATATCAAACATTTCTCTTTTCCAGACAGAGAGTAAGTTATCAGGTGCTGAATGACTAGTGGGATATTTGAATCTTGACCTCTTAGGCTGCAGCACGACTAGGCTGTTGTTTGTCCATCTTGGAGTAATGGTTACACCTCAGTTTAATCTTACTCTTCTTCAGGGATAACTTCCTATGGATATCTCTGTTAACACTAACTTCGTCCAGCGTCCACAATTCAGAACGTATCCGTTTGAGGGATGGTCTACTTACATAAATCTCACAAATAACTGTTTCACAATTGCAGTTCAAGTATGATTGCGTATTATTTGTTGTGATGCCTTGGAAACCTGATCGCACTTCTAAAACGCGCTTCATTATCTATATTTATGTCGAGTATTTTTTATTGTAATTATTAAGTTTCTGCTAGTCACTGTGATGCAGACGTAGCTTTCTGGGCTCTGGCCATATTCGTGTCGATTAAAAGTTAGAACGTTGACACAGGTACGTACGACTACTGTAGTTCTAAAATTCGCAACTGTGTCAACGACCATGCCAAAGCTGTATACAGATTCAGTGAACGGCTTCTGCGGTTTCTCAACAATAGGGGCCTTTAATTAAATTATTTTTACAGTGGACTAATTCATTCAATTTTATAAATAAATAACGGATTAAAACACAAATGTGTCAAGTGTTCAACTGGGATATGAGAAACTTTTCGGCAAAATATTTTGAGAGGCGTACCCAGACTTCAGCGTCATAAATCAATTCTGTCGCTTTCAGAAAGCCATTTTCCTAAATAATCACACTTTTAAGCGTCTGTAACACATAGCGGTGGTGCTAACCATCGCTAAAGTGACCGCCCTACAAATACAAGACGCAACGTCTTAATACAGCTCTTACAGTACAGTGATCAAGATGGATTCCCCTTGTCCACCGCCGCTCCGAACTAGCTGGGAGACCTCGGTCTCAGAACCCCAGGGCCTCACTGAAACACAATATTTCTTATAGAGGCGCATAAAGTTATCACGGATATCACCGACAGTGTGACCAAAATGAGGTAATACTTCTCGCCCCCCCCCCTCCTCATTGCCAGCATACTCAATTGTGCCTGTACCCAGTAACACTGACCCTGAGGCTTACACGTAAATGTGTAGACATATTAATCCTTTAGTCATTTGCTTTTACTGCGACTTGGTTTGTATATCAGTTACTCACTAAAAATTTCACCCACGACAAGAGTGCTGCAGTGATTCCTCCCACATATCTGTCGCCAGGTACATATGTTTCAACTATTTGGTAGCTTCGACTGTTTAGTAGTAATATATAAATGTAATCCCCACTCACAGATTAAGCCTTTGGAGTGTTCCGTCTGGGCGAATTGCCATCAAGGCAGTGCTAGAATCGATCTATCGTCGTGGAACGCTTAATCATCATGTTACCAATCACTCCAGCCTGTATTACCAGCAGATGAATCCTCATGAGGCTATTGCTTCTTTATTCAAGCATCTTTTAATTAGTTGTCATTGGGGCTAAACAGACGTCGTCACGTATCTCCCCACTTCATAAAAAGACAGAAGAGTGAGGGGGTAATCGGAATCTAACTTGTTGCAACCTGCATCGAAGACAACGACGGTAACCATTCGACTACAAAGTCGGTCATTGTTCACTAGCATAGATGAAAAAATCAGAGTTTGATGGTTATGGGAGCTCTTAGATACAACGTGCGACGTGGACATCCACTTACTAAGGCAAATTTTAACAGCGGACACTACAGATGGAACATGCTGCAACACACCTGGAAGAATTTAATATATGGGAGTTGTCTTAACACAACGTGGTTCGCAATATGCTTAGCTAGAGGTTCAGACTCAGATCTGAGGTGGCACGGTATTTAAGGACATCCGACCCTTGGTAAGCGATAAGCTATGTACAAAAGTGAGACAGCGACACTGTAAAGCTGAGATTTTTCAGGTGTCTGTCGTTAGAGACAATACAGAGTGGCTTCGATGTTAGGCTAAGACTGTAGATATAATGATGACAAAGAAATTACACTATGCGTTGAATTACTTGTGTGCGTCTTGTTGCTTCTTCACGTGTTTGCAGTAATCATGCATGTTTGCAGTAATCATGCAGAAGAGCGCAGAGACAGTTTATAACTTCAGTAAGTGGAAAACAAACGTCAGGCTTTCTAGATTTAAGAGTCATTTTCCAGTACAAAAGACGACCCCGTCCTGTAACTTTGTTAAGTTTCAGGTGTACACAGTAACGTGTGGTGCAACAGACCACGCACCAAAGAAGTGCCAGATTCTGTTGCTGTAATCTAACTCTTAGCTTCAAGTACTCGTCACAATGAAAGTAACATAGAGGTAGGTACATGAAATAAAATGTACTATGGAAAGAAGCAACCTTAGTCCTGATGTTTGTATAGGCAAACTTTACACTTTCTCCTTATTGTACAAGCTTAATAGAATATAAAGCTCACTCACATAGTTTTTTCTGCAGGCTTGCTTATCCGACGCTGGAAGGAACGCTTCTCTGACTGGAAGTCTTCTGCTCGCTGGAACTCTACCTTGGTTGATATTTGTGGGCGACTAATACTGAATTTGGAGATGTGACTGCCTCACTTTTTCCTCTAATTCTCAATTAGTAAGCGTGAAATCAGCGTTTTCCCAGTGCGTGTGACAATGTAATATACTGGCGAAAGGGACTTCCACTGTACGTCTCTACCTAAATTGCAAGGCTGTTACTAATACTCATACCTAGAACACTTATCTTTTTTTTTGGCATCCCTTTATCCTTTGTTCAGTACATCTCCCATGAAGGAAGAGTATTTCTCCTCAGATCGTAGACACTATTTTTACATGTCTGTTTTAAACAAGTCACTTTTTTGTGGACGTATATAAACATAAATAGATTGGTTACTCTTTTAACATATAAACATACATACTTACAATTTTTTCCAATACAATTAACACTTCTGTGTTAATATGTACAATACAATATGTATTAATATTTACAATACAATGTGTTAATTGTACAATACGTAATATAACCTGCAATCTTCATCTGTGATCCTGCATATCGGGTGACTGAGCTTTAGGGTTAGGAATAATTTTCCCATAAGATGGTTCACAATTCACAAGCACATGGTCGTAACATTTCTCTTCTTTCCACTTCCTGCACTTGATGCTGCTTGAGAGGTGTCTAAGCATTGTTGAGATGGTTGTGATGCTTGCTAACGGCATAGATGGAAACGCTGATTTTCCAGCTGCATCTCTAAGTCTCCCCTTTTAATTTATAAAACACTACATTATTTTCTAATTCATGCACACGCTGTCCAATCCCTCATGCTTACTACCACTGTCCAGGTGAGGTTAATAGAACCAAAGTGACCGAGTATTGTCCTGTCCCCGAGGACTGATCACAATGACTCCCTCACATATACTTTTTGAATTCCTATACGCAAGATCCTCTTTAATCAACTTTAACACAGAATTTAGCCTGTTATTCCTCGTCACACGAACTCATTTTTATTACATGCCTACGTATGTAATATTAAACGAACCCATTTAATCTGTTTGTGTGTAGATTAAGGTAGCATATCGCACTGTGAATGTTTTCAAGAAACTATAAACTGATTCAAAATGTCATCATGAAATATCACGGTAAAAACTCACTATTAGCCGAGCAAAGCGACCTCACTCCAAAGTGCAATAATGTTGTGATCAACCAATACAGGTTAAATATGTGTACAGATACTAGTGAAATGGATTATCATGTGCATACGCTGGCAAAACCGCGGGGAAAAAGCTATACAAACCACCTGGAATGATTTCAAGAAAATTTGGAAAACTCATTAATTACTCCTTGGAAAGAAATACTTTTGGAGTATGCAACACCAGCTATTGGAGCCGAGATGATGACGTAAAGAAATGAGCAGATGGACGAGGAGAGGGAGGACGAGGAGATGGGCAGTTGCAGGGTGGAGGAGTAGATGAATTAAAGATATGGAGGGGGAGATGAGCAAGGGGGGAAAGAGGAGATGGGACGAGGTAAAAACAATAGATGGGCAGGAAGAGGGGAGAGGTGCAGATGGGCCGAAAGAGAGGGAAATAAAAATAGTATGATTGTGACATATAATCACAATCTGTCTACCTCTTACGAGGGACATTTCTTACATAATGCACAGGTTGGTATTACTGTGGATTGTTTGATGCAACAGCAACGAAAATTAAGTTAGCTGTAACTGGGAACTTGAGGAAGAAGCACTTGTATTTCATTTTTCCCTGTGTACTCTAACATAAAATTCGTGAGAAATAGAAATGGACCCTGCAGGGGTCTCGGGTACTGAAACTGTTGAAGGCCAGAGGTCGTACATGGAAATCGAAAATTTACGCGGCAAAACGCAACAGATGTCTAACGTGCGTTGAGCGAAGTTTGTGATGAGTTTACTGTGGACCATAGTACAGTTTCAAGTTGGGTTAACGGTCTTTGTATTAGCCGTATGAGCATAGCCGATAATCTGAGACTCGGAAAGCCATAAACGTCAGCAGATGGACGAAGTGTGAAACCTATAGCAGATGGTCTTGAAGAGAATAGCAATGCGACTTGTGAGGAACTCTCTGAAGCTACAGGAATTCTCCTAACAGAAGTACTCTCTATTCTCAAAAATGATTTAAAGAAGAGAAAAATTTCTGCGAGATGTGTTCCACATTGTTTGACTGCTGAACACAAGCAGAAACACCTGGACATTGCAACCTTGCTCAAACAACGATTCGACCGTGAAGATCAAGGATTCTTTTTTCGAAATGTCGCTATTGATGAAACGTGGTCTGGAGACTTTTAACCGCGGTTGAAATTACCATCCGATGAGTGCAGACCTTCAGATTCTTCACACCCAAAAGAATTTCGACGTGCTCATTCTGTCCTCAGGCAAATGATGATTTTAGCTTATGGGCACCAAGGAATCATCTTGACAGACAGAGTCTCATGTGGTACATGTGTCACACCATCGTATTATCGTAACTTGATTCAAAACCCGCGCAGAAAAATGCGCGAAACCAGACCTCAGCTGCTCATGTTGTAGCTCATAGATTGAGCGAATACGCATGGGAAAAGTTGCCGCATCCTCTATACAGCGCCGGTTCTAGGCGCTTCAGTCCGGAACCGCGCTGCTGCTACGGTCGCAGTTTCGAATCCTGCCTCGGGCATTGATGTGGGTGATGTCCTTAATTTAGTTAGGTTTAAGTAGTTCTACGTCTAGGGGCTAATGACCTCAGATAATAAGTCCCATAGTGCTTAGAGCCATATTTGAACCTCCCTACAGCACGGAAATAAGTCTACCGGTCTTCGACTTCTTACCGAAATTGAACAACGTAAGCACGGATGCCGTTACCTTTCTCTACAACACATTTCTACCACCGTAGCTTGAACCCTTATACCGATGAACAGAAGTGATGCCCTGGATGGACAACAGAACTTCCGAGTTTGGGATTCAGTCATAGAGAAACAGGGAGATTATACTGGAGGACTGTAAAGAGGTATTGAAAAAAAGACGTGTAAGTAAAAAAATAGCCTGCATTATTTATAAAATGTTCCTCGTACAAAGAAGGAACAAAATGTTTGTTTGGTTTAAGTTCCAGCGAAGAGGACCAAATGTCAATTCATTCCGCAGGTCAACACTGAAGTATGAGAAATACAATGAACGTTTATTAAAGGACGTAAGTAATCACAGAATACATTTTACGTACACAGGTAATAGTGATATGTGCAGGCAGACAACAAAACGTTACAACTGACTAAAGGATGCATGTTCCCCACTGAAAATATGTGACGTTAGGTTATATATCTGACAGCGCATAGGATATCTCCAGCCAATTGGTCGAAGTTATATAGACAACAACAATACGGATACAACTGGTTTTTAATCAGTAGTCGCCACATAATGTATATTTCAAAGTATGCATTTCACATGCATGGTGAAAGATGCTTCTTCAAGGCGATTATACGTCTACATAAAAAATCATTTTCTATGTCTGCCTTATTGTTTAGCAAAATAATAATCTCTTTATGAGTTTACGGGTAAGTGAATCACAGACCACAAGTGAAGTTCACACCATTACTAAAACAGAACAGTTCTTCGAAAATGTTTTCTACGTTAACCGTCAAATGTAAACTACTACTGTCACTGCCTATGAATTAACATACTGCACATCCAGAAACGTGGAAACGAAACTTTTTCAACCTTCGGTAATCAAGAGTGAATGCCAAATATGACCCACATAACTACAGAGCCATCTGAAATATGTACAGAGGTGATACAGACGTTTCTTCAAATGTTCAAATGTGTGTGAAATCTTATGGGACTTAACTGCTAAGATCATCAGTCCCTAAGATTACACACTACTTAACCTAAACTATCCTAAGGACAAACACACACACCCATGCCCGAGGGAGGATTCGAACTTCCGCCGGGACCAGCCGCACAGTCCGACGTTTCTTCGGATCCTGTGTTGAAATAAAATGTAGTTCTCAGAGCAACATCTAAGCCCACGATTTAACTCTGCTTAAGATGCTTATGTTTCAATGTCACTGCTTATTAACTCAAGTAGCTTCTCCCTTCACAACACGAGGTGAATCGACTCCCTCCCAGACGTTTCTACCATGGACTAATAAAAGTTGTGGCTGAGAGTGAAATCCGGCACCCAGTGCCCTTTTCCATCTAGAGGAGTCACACTAGAAATCAAGTGATGATGTTGAACTACCAGGTATTGTGGAAAGGAGATGTACGATCCTCAGATTTAGGGTACTGAAACATATCATGTACTCTCATGAAAAGATCCCTCTAATATATCAACCTTTCTGGGGCTGGGCCCGAATTGCGGATGCTTGAAAAGATGCACCTGCCAATTTAAATACAATGTGATAAGGCCATGTGAATTCCGTGTCCACTGGTGCCATTTACGTATCGCGCCACCCCTCGGAGAACAGCGAGCGAAGGAGAAACGTTCCCGGCAGAGGTCCTCTGGCTGGACGTTTAAACTGCCGCCTGTCGCTGAGACTTTGAGTGACAGACGACGAGCCGGGTGAGTTCGACGAAGACGACGTCGAAACCGTACTTTCGACGTATTTCCTCTCAGTTTGCGTCTTGGAGTCGAGCATGAATGGCTGACATTGTCAATGATGTATCCTCCAATGCTGGTATCGAGCTGGAGGGTGAATCTTCAAAAATGGCAGCCACTCAAGCTGGCAAAACGTAAGAAAATTGAATTAACAAACGTCGATCGCAGATCAACAGGTAATACGTCATCAGGTGCTCAGGAATTTTGTCGCTATAGTTCGTCCGTGGTCTAGGGGTGAGTCTGCTTTCGGCTGCGGTGGGGCGAGGACGTCCGCTGCGAACCGCCGTGCGCGACCGTGAGCGCTTGCTTGTGTTTACCTTCTCGCGGTGCGAGTTGTATTTGTTCCAAGTTCAGTGCGACTATGGCACACACATGGCGCCACGATACGATCAAAATTACTTTCCAACCAGATCACGCGCGTCCTCGAGCCTATGAAATAGAACAGTTCATACGCGACGATCTACGTTTAGATCCGGCGACTGTCGTCGGAATACATTTTTCTATAGCAGCGAGCGTGGTTTATATTAAAATGACAAGTGCAGAGGTCTGCGCGACAGTGGTGTCTAAATACTCGAACTCTCTCAGATTCAAACATTCTGACGGGCATATCGGTGCAGTGACGGTGGATCATGCAGGCATGGGCCTAAGGACTGTAAGGGATTTTGAGCTCCCCTTCGAGGTCCCAGAGGAAGTTGTCAAGGACGCCTTCCGACCATATGGCAATGCTATCAGCCACGTTGCAGAAAAGTGGCAAACTTAAACTTGAGCTCAAGAAACATGTGCCGTCGTATTTGAACATCGGTGGCTGTCGTGCAATCATCATGTACGACGGTCAACCGCGTACCTGTTCCGGATGTGGGCAGGAAGGCTATGTTCGATCGAGCTGCTTACAACGTCGAATTACGCAGATACCAGTGGGAGACTCCGTTTCCCCGACGGGGACGACAACCCTGCCCCTCACGTACGCTCAGACGACGATGCGCACCATAGTTGAGGACGAAACCGGCGATCAGACACACCCATCGACGTCGGAAGTATCAAGGGAGGAAGAGGAAGGACCCCCGATGCCAACCCATATGTCGCCCCCTCCACAGCAACAGCAGCAGCAACAGTCCCACGGACTCCAAACGCAACGTAACATTCAGAACGCGATGGACGTGGACGCGAACATTGTCCCAATCGCGACTTTACTAGCGGAAGGTGATACGACGCTGGATTGCCTCCCACATTCGGATACGGATGTCCACGTTCGAAAGCAACGTTCGCCTCTACGACGGAAGCGACGTCGGCGGACCCCTTCTGACGATTGCCTCCTACACACGGCCGGTCAAGAAGGTGACATCTCGTCAGGCGGCATGGATGCTGCGCCTGCTGAGGATCTAAGTGGTGTAGACGGTTCACTTGCCCATAATACGAGTGCCCAGTAACTTCTTGCACCACAGATGCAGCAGGTCACGTCGATGGATGGTGCTCCGTCTACCTCTAACAAAGACGACGTACGTGAGAGAGATTTAGGTGCCGATCAGCTACACAGCATCGTGTTGCAGCCACTGTAGTCGGACGATGTTGAGGAACTTCCTGAAGAGGGCACGGGTGACAGGGGAGGGGGTGGCATTGGGGATGCCACTCCTAGCGTGAAAGACTCATAATTTGTAACGGGTTTGGTGGGTCCGGCATCTCTTGCGGTTAGCTTTGATTGCCATGGCGTCTACCCTGGGTGAAGAGGCTGGGCAGCACACCTTTCGCCTTGCCACAATAAATATCAACGCGATAAGGGCACCACACAAACTGACAATGCTACAACGCATGCTTGATGCGGCGGACGTCGACGTGGCCCTCTTATAGGAAGTATGTGTCGCTAGTTTCCCTGACTTCTACGGATATACCGCCCACATCTCCCACGCCTCTTCTACCGATTGTGGTGTGGCTGTTCTGCTACGGGACGGTTTAGCGGCTACGGACGTACTGTACTTACCGAGTGCAAGAGCCATGGCAGTAACTGTCAACGGTGTACGACTCATCAATGTATATGCCCCTTGAGGATCAGGGAGACGGAGAGATCGGGCCCGCTTTTTTTCGGAAGATGTTACGCGTCTATTCATGGGCCGCATAGACGATATGGTGATCGGAGGAGATTTTAACTGTACATTATCTCCGTCTGATCAGCAGCCACATCACGTCCCGTGTGCGGAATTGGAAATGCTAGTGCGTGACCTCCACCTGATCGGCACGTGGCGCCACATCCATGGCCCAGCTCCTGGTTACACCCATTATACAAGTCATTCGTCCAGTCGGTTAGATAGGATTTACGTCACAAGCACCCTTTCGACGGCGACGAGTGGAGCAGAGCTCTGGCCAACTGCATTCACCGACCACAGAGCCTATATTTGCACGATCGCCCTCCAACCTGCACGTGTGTGGCGCAGTAGGGCCCCCTGGAAACTGAACGTCGCCCATCTGGACGAGCCGGCATGTAAAGGTGCTATCGAAGAGTCGTGGAACGCGTCCTTACAGCGTCGTGGTCGTTACCGATCGACCCTCAGTTGGTGGATTGAATGTGCGAAGCCTGCTCTTAGGCGCACCTTCATGGCTTACGGCCGGGAAGCGGCGGCATGGAGGAGGAGCACGGAAAACTTTTATTACACCGTCCTACGGGAATGTCTTGCTATGGAGCCCTCACCTGACCGGCAGATCATAGTCAATCGCGCGAAAGCGCAGCTCGTCTCCTTAGCACGCCATCATTTACGAGGCGCTGTTATACGGTCGCGTGCTCCAGACATGATACAATCAGAAGGGCCATTGATGCACCACGTGCTCCTAGAACGCAGGAGGCGCCGTAGGGCACTGGTAACCGACATGATAACGGACGAAGTGGCAGAACAGGCAGATATAGCAGAATCCTTCTATGGCCATTACACTCAACTTTATTCAGCAGTGCTCCCTGATATGGCGACGGTAGACACCGTTTCAGCACATGTCCACGGTACAGTTCCACCAGACATGGTACCGACTTTACTGGGAGAAGTGACAGAAGAGGAAGTGCTCGACGCCATTGGTAAAGGTGCTCCCCATAAATCACCAGGAATCGATGGATTACCATTAGAGTTCTATCGAGCATTTAAACAACTGTTGGTACCGTGTTGGGTTGAAATTTGTCAGGAATTGATGTCCCCGGGTATACAGTCGTCTGCACCGTTCTTGGAAGGACTGATTGTCCCCATCCATAGCCCGAAGGGACGGAATCATGTCCGCGATTATCGCCCCTTAACGTTATTGAACAGCGACTTCAAGATCTTTTCGAGGCTGCTATCAGAACGTCTTCGAGGCACACAATTGCAGGTCCTGTCCAGCGATCAGATGTCCTTGGGGGGACCCAACAACATCAGAACTGCGTTATGTCGTTACAGAGATCTCATCTCCCTTGCACGGGTGAGACGTTTGCCGGCAGCCCTGGCGTCTATCGACTTTAGCCAGGCTTTTGACCGTGTGGGCCACACTTTATGAAACGTCCCCTTAGAAAAATTGTACACGACTGTGCTTAAACTGACACACAATATTTTTAGCGCAACGCAGTCTGACTTTCAAAACTCCCTACAAAAGAATGGCCCTGACTAACATTAACCTATACCTTTCACAAATCACTTACCTCACCAAAAATCTTCGTTATTCGAACTACTGCAATACAGCGAGCGCCACTACTGCCAGCTAAATAAAAGATTCAAACTACTGAAGGCACTAACTACTGATAGGCATAGTTAGCAAATGAAAGATTTTAATAGAGAACAAACAATGTATTTACCTTAATAGTCATAATATATATAGCAGTTCATGACATCCAGTCTTAAAAATTTCAAAACTCCGCCATCTCTCTCCCCACATCCACCACTGCTGGCGGCTCACCTCCAACTGCGCAACGCTACGCGCTGTTAACAGCCAACTGCCCAACGCTGCAATGGCAGACAACAATGCAAACTAGCCACAGACTGCACAGAGCACAGCCAGTGATTTTTCATACAGAGCGCTACGTGGCATTACCAATAAGAAAACCTAAACAGCCTACTTACAACTTTCCTCACGGCCGTTCTACGGCGCATGGAATATCCCGACCCCTTTATCACAGTGTTGACACACCTTCTGCATGGGGCTTCTTCTCGAGTTCTTGTGAATGGAAGACTGACGGCACCCATGCCGATCCGCCGATCAATACGACAGGGATGTCCATTATCAACATTGTTATTTGCATTGGCCTTAGAACCTTTGTTGTGTGGTCTCTGAGACAGACTCACTGGGATACAGTTTGGCGGCTCCATGTATCGCTGCACCGCATATGCGGATGATTTGATGATCGTCATACGAGGAGCTGACGATATGGCCGCGGCGTTGGACTGGATTGCAACCTACGGTACAGCTTCTGGTAGCCAAATGAACGTTGACAAGTCTGTCGACTTGAGCATCGGGATTGGGCTACCGCAGGAACACTTTGCCCCCTTACGCTTCAGTGATACTGTCCGCTGCTTGGGCTTAGATTTCATGAACGACATGCGACGCGCGACGACGCTCAATTATCGACGCCTTCTTCACCAAATTAGGGCCGGAATTGCAAATCAGCGCTTGCGATCCCTCAGCATCGTTCAGCGGTCGTATTATGCCAATGTATACCTTGCGTCCCGCATACCGCATGTCGCCCAAACGCTACTCATTCCGAAACCCTTGGCTCGTAGCATTATGGCAGCGCTGCGATACTTCGTCACCGTTGGTACGTTACTGAAGATCAGATACGTATCCCTTACCCTCCCCAAGGAAAAGGGTGGTCTCGGCCTAGTTAACGTCCATGATAGGGCCATTGCCCTCTATTCAAAAATGGCTCTGAGCACTATGGGACTCAACATCTTATGTCATAAGACCCCTAGAACTTAGAATTACTTAAACCTAACTAACCTCAGGACATCACACACACCCATGTCCGAGGCAGGATTCGAACCTGCGACCGTAGCAGTCCCGCGGTTCCGGACTGCAGCGCCAGAACCGCTAGACCACCGCGGCCGGCCATTGCCCTCTATGTTAGCTCACATTTATGTCTGCTGCGCCATTGTCCTACGAGCCTCACGAGTCTGCTTCTGACGGCGCTACGACCTGCTTCACTAAGAGCGCCGGTGCCACTACAGGTCATCCCAGCGCCCCTATTTTATATAGGACGTTTCTATTTAGAACAAAGTTATAGCAGTGTAGCGCTCACGACACCACAAATAGGCACGACTCGACGCCTATTTCACGACATGCTGCAACGCCGCCCCCTAAATGTGGTCGAACTAAAATATCCTGACGTACGGTGGCGCGTGGTGTGTGCGACCGAACCGCTGAATCTTTCCATCAGTAAATGGGGTATGTTCTCCACTGACTCGGTTGTTTTAACCCCCTCCACTGACGGAATGACCCACTTCCCAATTCCGTATGTATAAAACCAATACGGACTTGTAGCTGTCACGCCTTTGCGCTTACTGCTACGTATTTTAACTGTAAATAGCTCAGTCCCAATGGTAAGAGGCAGTAGTGAATTCACGTAGTTAATATTTGAATCCAGCACAGCTGCCACAAGCTCAGCTCACTTTTACTCCACTCCTACCCTCGCCATTGCACCACATTAACTAGGTGCTACGTGGACCTTGCTAAATTCACTAGCGTATACATTTTTTACCGTTAGTCGCCAGTATTTACCTAATGATTAGTACACTCCTAACCGGACTATTTCCCTAAGAGCTGTGATGATTGAATGGGTTCGATCCACGGCCTACAGTGCCCTACAGTTCACACGGTAACACTGCCTACCTGACCCACTTAACTTGGTAGTGAGCTTATGTATCCAATCACCACTGCTAGCAGCAGTGGATAATCCTATCAGCACGACGAATCCTCCTGAATCCTCCTGAAAATACTTATAACTACGGTCGCCAGCTCTGAAGGAGCAAAAGAATAAATCAATTTTTGGGCTCGTTTCAAAGTGAAATGGCTTGAGTTGAATTTAAACTTAATTCTGAATATTACTATTTCTGATCATTCTAGATGATTCTACAAAGCAAATACTCTCTCAATTTCTGTGAGTTGGCTTGGTAATTACTACCAAGACAGGTTATGCAACTTCGGTTAACAAAATTCTATCCTTCAACTTATTTAATGATTTTGGATATTACTCTTTGGACCATTGATGCAGAATTAGTTGAGTGACTTTACTTGAAAGGTTGCTCAGAAAATTTTAAGTAACTATAAATAGGCGACTCATTCTGGTGAGACCATTGCTCTTTTCAACATTCTTATACGCTAAAGTATTCTACAACCAAAAGAATTGTAAATGAAAGAGGCGATGGTGGCCTCAGTCTGATTTCACTATACTATGTTTGAGGTTACTACACTTTACAATGAACAACATGCGTCGTAATTTTACTCATTACTATATTCTGTCCTCTGCACTTGCATAAAAGAAAACTGGTATTCTCCTTTTACATGTATACAAAGTTCGACTTAACAATTGCAAGCAGTCTTGCCTTGGGTAGACGTGTCGGTGCTGGTGGTGAGATGCATGTGGCTAACGCAGCTCTTCACGCCTCATGCCCTTAATGGCGGCTGGAACTACGAGCTGTAGCACTCGTATAAGCTACTGCACGTCCGCCATAAAATCTGGGCACAGGAACTCTTACAATCAGCCCCAGTGGCATAGAGGTGGCTTCGACAACCATTCGTCGCGTTCTACTCCACAAACGGCGACGATATTCGCCTCTTCGCTGTTGCACAATCACTTTTGCGTGAGCACAGTTACGCACGTCCGATCACGTCAACACTCCCCAGGCCATTCCATTGTTCAGTCCCTGTGTCTCCAGCTACCTCTAGCTATGCTCGTATCACCAAGAGTGGGGGCGTTCCCCTACCACCTTTTTACCGAAATCATTTAGTATTTAAGAATATTTATATTTACTACCCTGGAGTCCATACCAGTCATAATAATTTACTACTAGCGTTTTACAACATTAAATTATACAGTAATAACTTATAATTACCAAGAAAAAGAATACATTTGACTCTGAGAGCTTAGTGCATTGTCTGACAGCGCTAATTCCCAGTTTCGCCAATAGATGGCATCAGGGTGCACTCCCTGGCAGTCTCACACAAGCGCGCCCGTTTCCAACGCGCGGGCTCCAAATTACTGTCAGCCCACCATCATTTCAGTTCCGTTACATGTGGAAGACTGTACACGATGCCATGCTTGATTCCGATGTTGTTTCCCAATGGTACGTAGTCGTTAATGGGAAGCTGGTGACCCAAGAACGTCTCTACAATATCCACATGGCAGAATCTCCCAATTGTGTGGGTTGTAATACAGTAGATTCTGACGAGCACCGCCTCAGCTGTGGAGAGGCGGAACCGGTTTGGCACCTAGTGCGGCAGATGCTATCTTATCTCTTGCGAGTTAGGCCGGAGCATATACCTGCACGCATGTTATTGTTTCCGGCTGAGACACTTTACCCCAAGACTCGAACCAACTCCGTCAACTGGATACGTGGACATGCGCTCCATTACCTCTGTCGTGACGGACACAAGAATTTCCTTGACTTCTGGCTCTATTTGCAAGAAAGACATTATGCTATTTCCGGGCATACCAGATATCGACAATGCTTCGCAAACTACCTATGGAGTGCCTTTCACAGCCCGCCGTGCAGCTGGAATGTTCCAGGCAGTGTCAGATGAGGTCAGAACGAACTGCAAACGAGCATATATTGAACAATCTTTATCAGTGGGCGCAGTCGCTGGGAAGCCTAACTACGACGTGGTAGCTTTCTTTTCTTGTTATTTATGTTTAATATATTCGATGGTGTCTTCATTCTGTTTTAGTTTTCCTGGCTTGATTAACTATGACTGTCCGCACATTGATGTCTGTATAAATAAAAAAAGATAAAAAAAGTGGGCAGGAGACCTGCTTTCGAATCCAAATAAATACACAAGAACAAAATTAACAACAAATAAAATATAATAAAGTATCATACCCTTTCCTTTCTCCTTTTATTATTTCTTTATAAAACGTTCAGAGACATATTTAATTTTTGTTTCGTTGGTGGAACCTGAAGTGGTGGCGAACGGCCGTCCTAGTTAGCTTTAGGATGAAAGTGGCGGTGGCACTAGCTTTGTTTTTAGGCTAGATAGGTTTTTGGGGGTAGTATGGGTGATAGGGGCCAACGCCTGAAGTGGAAGAGGTAATTTTCTTTCCTTATTTATATATAAATAGAAAACAAAAAAGGGGTAGCGTCTTTGATTCATAATCAAAACGTCTTCGGTCCCGGGTTCGATCCCCGCCACTGCCTAAATTTTGATAAATAATCAGCATTGGCGGCCGAAGACTTCCGGCATAAGAAGTCAGCCTCATTCTGCCAACGGCCTTGTCAAAGAGGACGGAGGAGCGGATAGAGGTTCAGGGCACTCTCTTGTCCTAGGGGTGGGAAATTGCCCCTAAAGGCGGAAGAATCAGCAATGGTCAACGACATGAGGATGCAGAAGCCAATGGAAACCACTGCATTAAAGACACGTAACGTGTATCCACAGGATATGTGGCCTGTAATTGAAGAAGTGTCATGATGATCTCTCCATTGGCAAAAGATTCCGGAATAGTCCCCCATTCGGATCTCCGGGAGGGGACTGCCAAGGGGGAGGTTACCATGAGAAAAAGATTGAATAATCTACGAAAGAATAACGTTCTACGAGTCGGGGCGGGGAATGTCAGAAGCTTCAACGTGGTAGGGAAACTAGAAAATCTGAAAAGGGAAATGCAAAGGCTCAATCTAGATATAGTAGGGGTCAGTGAAGTGAAGTGGAAGGAAGACAAGGATTTATGGTCAGATGAGTATCGGGTAATATCAACAGCAGCAGAAAATGGTATGACAGGTGTAAGATTCATTATGAATAGGAATGTAGGGCAGAGGGTGTGTTACTGTGAACAGTTCAGTGACCGGGTTGTTCTAATCAGAATCGACGGCAGACCAACACCGACAACGATAGTTCAGGTATACATGCCGACGCCGCAAGCTGAAGATGAACAGATAGAGAAAGTGTATGAGGATATTGAAAGGGTAATGCAGTATGTAAAGGGGGACGAAAATCTAATAGTCATGGGCGACTGGAATGCAGTTGTAGGGGAAGGAGTAGAAGAAAAAGGTTACAGGAAAATATGGGCTTGGGACAAGGAATGAAAGAGGAGAAAGGCTAATTGAGTTCTGTAACAAGTTTCAGCTAGTAATAGCGAATACCCTATTCAAGAATCAGAAGAGGAGGAGGTATACTTGGAAAAGGCCGGGAAATACGGGAAGATTTCCATTAGATTACATCATACTCAGACATAGATTCCGAAATCAGATACTGTATTGTGAGGCGTACCCAGGAGCAGATATAGATTCAGAACACAATATAGTAGTTATGAAGAGTAGGCTGAAGTTAAAGACATTAGTCAGGAAGAATCAATACGCTAAGAAGTGGGATACGGAAGTAGTAAGGAATGACGAGATACGTTTGAAGTTCTCTAACGCTATAGATACAGCAATAAGGAATAGCGCAGTAGGCAGTACAATTGAAGAGGAATGGACATCTCTAAAAAGGGCCATCACAGAAGTTGGGAAGGAAAACATAGGTACAAAGAAGGTAGCTGCGAAGAAACCCTGGCTAACAGAAGAAATACTTCAGTTGATTGATGAAAGGAGGAAGTACAAACATGTTCCGGGAAAATCAGGAATACAGAAGTACAAGTCGCTGAGGAATGAAATAAATAGGAAGTGCAGGGAAGCTAAGACGAAATGGCTGCAGGAAAAATGTGAAGACATCGAAAAAGATATGATTGTCGGAAGGACAGACTCAGCATACAGGAAAGTCAAAACAACCTTCGGTGACATTAAAAACAACGGTGGTAACATTAAGAGCGCAACGGGAATTCCACTGTTAAATGTAGAGGAGAGAGCAGATAGGTGGAAAGAATACATTGAAAGCCTCTATGAGGGTGAAGATTTGTCTGATGTGATAGAAGAAGAAACAGGAGTCGATTTAGAAGAGATAGGGGATCGAGTATTAGAATCGGAATTTAAAAGAGCTTTGGAGGACTTACGGTCAAATAAGGCAGAAGGGATAGATAACATTCCATCAGAATTTCTAAAATCATTGGGGGAAGTGGCAACAAAACGACTATTCACGTTGGTGTGTAGAATGTATGAGTCTGGTGATATACCATCTGACTTTCGGAAAAGCATCATCCACACAGTTCCGAAGACGGCAAGAGCTGACAAGTGCGAGAATTATCGCACAATCAGCTTAACAGCTCATGCATCGAAGCTGCTTACAAGAATAATATACAGAAGAATGGAAAAGAAAACTGAGAATGCGCTAGGTGACGATCAGTTTGGCTTTAGGAAAAGTAAAAGTACGAGAGAGGCAATTCTGACGTTACGGCTAATAATGGAAGCAAGGCTAAAGAAAAATCAAGACACTTTCATAGGACTTGTCGACCTGGAAAAAGCGTTCGACAATATAAAATGGTGCAAGCTGTTCGAGATTCTGAAAAAAGTAGGGGTTAGCTATAGGGGGGGGCCGGTTATATACAATATGTACAACAACCAAGAGGGAATAATAAGAGTGGACGATCAAGAACGAAGTGCTCGTATTAAGAAGGGTGTAAGACAAGGCTGTAGCCTTTCGCCCCTACACTTCAATCTGTACATCGAGGAAGCAATGATGGAAGTAAAAGAAAGGTTCAGGAGTGGAATTAAAATACAAGGTGAAAGGATATCAATGATACGATTCGCTGATGACATTGCTATCCTGAGTGAAAGTGAAGAAGAATTAAATGATCTGCTGAACGGAAGGAACAGTCTAATGAGTACACAGTATGGTTTGAGATAAAATCGGAGAAAGACGAAGGTAATAATGAGAAGTAGTAGAAATGAGAACAGCGAGAAACTTAACATCAGGATTGATGGTCACAAAGTCAATGAAGTTAAGGAATTCTGCTACCTAGGCAGTAAAATAACCAATGACGGACGGAGCAAGGAGGACATCAAAAGCAGACTCGCTATGGCAAAAAAGGCATTTCTGGCCAAGAGAAGTCTACTAATATCAAATACCAGCCTTAATTTGAGGAAGAAATTTAGGAGGATGTACGTCTGGAGTACAGCATTGTATGGTAGTGAAACATGGACTGTGGGAAAACCGGAACAGAAGAGAATCGAAGCATTTGAGATGTAGTGCTATAGACGAATGTTGAAAATTAGGTGGACTGATAAGGTAAGGAATGAGGAGGTTCTACGCAGAATCGGAGAGGAAAGGAATATGTGGAAAACACTGATAAGAAGAAGGGACAGGATGATAGGACATCTGCTAAGACATGAGGGAATGACTTCCATGGTACTAGAGGGAGCTGTAGAGGGCAAAAACTGTAGAGGAAGACAGAGATTGGAATACGTCAAGCAAATAATTGAGGACGTAGGTTGCAAGTGCTACTCTGAGATGAAGAGGTTAGCACAGGAAAGGAATTCGTGGCGGGCCGCATCAAACCAGTCAGTAGACTGATGACCAAAAAAAAAAAAAAGTTCGTCCCAACCCAAAAAATAGCAAGTACAGGGTTATTACAAATGATTGAAGCGATTTCACAGCTCTACAATAACTTTATTATTTGAGATATTTTCACAATGCTTTGCACACACATACAAAAACTCAAAAAGTTTTTTAAGGCATTCACAAATGTTCGATATGTGCCCCTTTAGTGATTCGGCAGACATCAAGCCGATAATCAAGTTCCTACCACACTCGGCGCAGCACGTCCCCATCAAGGAGTTCGAAAGCATCGTCGATGCGAGCTCGCAGTTCTGGCACGTTTCTTGGTAGAGGAGGTTTAAACACTGAATCTTTCACATAACCCCACAGAAAGAAATCGCATGCGGTTAAGTCGGGAGAGCGTGGAGGCCTTGACATGAATTGCTGATCATGATCTTCACCACGACCGATCCATCGGTTTTCCAATCTCCTGTTTAAGAAATGCCGAACATCGTGATGGAAGTGCGGTGGAGCACCATCCTGTTGAAAGATGAAGTCGGCGCTGTCGGTCTCCAGTTGTGGCATGAGCCAATTTTCCAGCATGTCCAGATACACGTGTCCTGTAACGTTTTTCTCGCAGAAGAAAAAGGGGCCGTAAGCTTTAAACCGTGAGATTGCACACAACACGTTAACTTTTGGTGAATTGCGAATTTGCTGCACGAATGTGTGAGGATTCTCTGCCGCCCAGATTCGCAGATTGTGTCTGTTCACTTCACCATTAAGAAAAAAATGTTGCTTCATCACAGAAAACAAGTTTCGCACTGAACGCATCCTCTTCCATGAGCTGTTGCAACCGCGCCGAAAATTCAAAGCGTTTGACTTTGTCATCGGGTGTCAGGGCTTGTAGCAATTGTAAACGGTAAGGCTTCTGCTTTAGCCTTTTCCGTAAGATTTTCCAAACCGTCGGCTGTGGTACGTTTAGCTCCCAGGTTGCTTTATTCGTCGACTTCCGCGGGCTACGCGTGAAACTTGCCCGCACGCGTTCAACCGTTTCTTCGCTCACTGCAGACCGACGCGTTGATTTCCCCTTACAGAGGCATCCAGAAGATTTAAACTGCGCATACCATCGCCGAATGGAGTTAGCAGTTGGTGGATCTTTGTTGAACTTCGTCCTGAAGTGTCGTTGCACTGTTATGACTGACTGATGTGAGTGCATTTCAAGCACGACATACGCTTTCTCGGCTCCTGTCGCCATTTTCTCTCACTGCGGTCTCGAGCGCTCTGTCGGCAGAAACCTGAAGTGCGGCTTCAGCCGAACAAAACTTTATGAGTTTTTCTACGTATCTGTAGTGTGTCGTGACCATATGTCAATGAATGGAGCTACAGTGAATTTATGAAATCACTTCAATCATTTGTAATAGCCCTGTATATCACACTGTCATTGTGTCACTGAGAAACAGGACCCAGTACGGGTGCCCCAGTGACACCATACTGTGACCGTCTGTGTCTCATAGTGGAATAATCAGAAATAGATTGTTATATGGTTTTTGTGTAGTGTAGTTATTAACATTTCTTTCATTTCCAGACAGAAAGTAAGTGCCCAGTACATGAGAATCCTGTACTTCCGGACAGCTGCACGATTAGGCTGTTTCTTATCCATCTTAATGGAGTAACGGCTAAGCTCCAGCTTAATCGTGTTGCTGTTCAGGGATAACTTCATATGGATAGTGCTGATGGCACTAACGTCTTCTAGAGTTCACAAGTCAGAAAGTATCCTTTTGAGCTACATTATGCTTAGGAATAACTGTTTCAGAATTGCTGGTGAAGTATAATAACTTGTCAGTCTTTGTGATGTAGAAATGCGTTTATTTTTCTAGAAAACAATTCATGACCTACAATTATTTCAACTTTTTGTAATTGTATCTTAATTTGTTTGTAGTTAATTTAGATTCTTGCAAACACTCTGAAACAAATGTGGTTCTCTGTGCTCCAGTTACCCATGTGACTGTTAACAGTTACCTCATCTACAAGATCTAAGACGCCACTGGGATTAACACTCTAATTAGTTTGATTTTCCACTGGTATAAACTGAGTATCCCCATTCGAGGTGCTAGTCACCCGTTACACTCCATGTGTATGTAAGGGATTGGTGCGCAAAGAAATGAAAGGTTAGGCTTGGACCTGGCGTGTGCACTACACTTTTGGACCCTGAGGAACGTTACTAATTACTATGTAGCGATGGGGACTATCAGTTACTGGAGTGAGGGAAGGGTTACAGACCACATACATTTTTGGTTGCAGATTTAAATTACTGCTCAGAAAAAATAATGATCAAATACTCGTCGCGGGAGAATGGGTGAATATACACGTATGAACATTTGTTAGTCATATATCTTCAGTAGGGAAAACACCGGAAAAGTTATCAGAGAATAGAACAGGCGGATAAGAAATGTTAACTGACTACTAATAGTAAAATTAGATTGGTGATGATGATTACATTGAAAGGCTATTGAGTAGAAAGAGAGAAATCACCAAGTAGTAAAATCATGGCCGAGACGTCACCGTAAACTAACTAATTAATTAATATGAATCAATGCGCCTACCATCCTCTACGAATTTCGCATGCTGTTCCCTGAAAAACTAACATCCTTTATGGGAGGTGAGGCAAGGTGAGGTCGCAGGCGAGAACTAACGCAAACATGGCGTGGTCCATCTGTCCACAAATGGACTTTTGCTCCCCAAGTCCAAACTCGTACTCTGCACCAACTCCGCGCATTGACTACCTCTCAAGTGAAGATGAAACTTGGGATCACCTGCTTCTTCGCTGTGTGAGGCAGCCAAAACTGCTGCTTGACTAATCTGAGAGTGTGAATGTTACACCTGTAATGAGAAAATTCCTAACAGTTCAATCTGAAGGTTCGGCGGCGATTTTTGGAAGATTGCGAGTGCCGCCTTTTGGTAAATCGTCGCTCCTAAAGTAGTGAGCGAAGACCAACAAAAAGTGAACCCACCAAAACGTACTCTAACTCTCTGTTCTGAACATTTACACTCGAGGCGTCACCATCCCGGCAGTATGAGACAAGAGACACCTGTAGAGGTACCCCGTGGCTACGTTACAACGCTGAGATATTATCTTACGTGGCAAACTCTTTATGTGGGTGGTCTGGTTCCTATGGAGAAAAGCTCACATTCGTATTCGCATCTACAGACAGTGCTGGGTGAGTTCACTAAACCCAGCACGCAAGTACATTCTTCTGTGAACTTTGGTAATACTGTCAAAGACGCGCGCCACCCTATGCAGCAGTGAAAGGGACGAAGGGTGTCTGATCCCAGGGACTTGGGTATCCAGTGTTTACCTCCCGTCATGCTCATCAGGTTTCTCACTTCACCTACGGAGGGCAAGCTGAGGCATGTGGAAACCACAAGGGCCAAAATTTCACTCGCTTCTAACTAGCAGAAGAATTTATACTATCACGGCAGTATGAGACAAGAGAGGCACCTGTGGAAGCACCCCGTGGCTACTTTACAACGGTGAGATATTATCTTATGTGGCAAACTGGTTATGTGAGTGGTCTGGTTCCTATGGAGAAAAGTTCATATTCGTATTCTCATCTAGAGAGAGTGCTGCTTGCGTTCACTGAACCCAGCACGCAAGTACATTCTTGTCCGAGAGTTGGCAACGCTGTCAGAGACGCACGTCGCCCTATGCAGCAGTGAATGGGATACAGGAGTCTGCTCCCATGGGGCTTGGGTGGCCAGTGTTTGTCTCCCGTCATGCACATCGGGTTTCTCACCTCACCCACGGAGGGCAAGCTGAGGCCAAAATTCTATTCGCTGTTAAGTAGCGGAAGAATGTATTCAACATGCATTTTAGAATTAAAAAAAACCAAAAGGCAGACTCTAAAGTCGCCACACACAACCATGGACACTACAGCGCTTTTGCCTATCCACTGCAAATTATCAATTGGAATCAAGCTTACTGGGTGAAAAGGGAATGTAACACGGAGCTTGCTACAGCCTTATACGTTGTAACATGCGTATCACAAGTGTAGTTGCAAAAATCATACTTTTTCTCTTGACGATGCACGAGGATACATACAGATTTCGCTACCGGTTTCTGCGATTTTGCTAATAGTAAGGACCACCACTTAAATTATTTTTGCAATTGAATAATCCATCCATTTTTATAAATGAATAAATCATTAAAAGACTAATGTTTCAAGAATTCATCTGGGGTATCAGAAACCTTCCGGCAAAATATTTTTTGAGACATGCCTAGATACATACTCTATGAAGCATCTTACCCGGAAAATTGAAGCTGCTTTGTCTTGGTTTTTAAGGTGGCCTTCCAGACCACCGCCACTCCACTCCTTGCAAGCTAGAAGGTCTCGTTGTCAAAAGCTCTGGGCCTCATTTAAAGGGAATACTTGTTATAGAAGAACATCAAGTTATCACGGATATCACCGACAATGTAACCAAACACTCGTTTGAAATCTGTCAGCTGGCAACAATATCATACCATAGTTAACACATTACTAGAATGCGTCATCACCTATGACTAAGACTTGGAAAAAATGAGAAGGAGCAATGTATTTATCCACGCCTTTTATTTGTGCGTTACTGAATCATCATTCACCTCGCACCAAGTATCAATTACATTTCCGTTTTGTGAATGGTTGACTGCTGGGCAAAACATCTTTCTCCTGCATCTACCCATCATCCTTCAGGTCGTTGGGCACGGTGTAGACTTACGCACAGTATCCATGCAGGAGAAGTAGTGTTGTTTACTATCTAAAGCTGATCCATTCTGCGACTGTCTACAGAAGTCTGTCCCATTGTAACACCATGTCGAATGTGGTTATCAGATCACTATCTAAAATTTGACCCGTACAAAACTGGGACTGATTCCAGGCCGGCACCTCATGTGATCACATGTCCCATCTCTTACTACCAGACTGGACTAGCTTTCCGTCAGAAGCGTGCAGCTGGTAGGGCTCACTGTGGATTACTCTCTTCTGATGACACGCCTCACCACAACCGAGTTTATGTTGTCACTTACCGCCCAATATGGTCTCCTAATTAACCGCTCTCCTTCCACAATTACAGGACAATGACCCTCCTTTACCGACCTCGGCATTTCGTTGTACCCGCAAGTCCTTCTTCTTCTCCACTTAATTCTATATTCTCATAAAATACAAGTTTTGGTTCAAGCTTTGTCTCGTTTTTTATACATCTCTCTTCAGTTATTAAGTTCATTCCAAATTCGCCACGAAGTGTGTTGACTCATTTATATAAAGAAAACTTTCTTACGATGTACTAACAAAACTGGAACTGAACCAATACATAGTATGGCTTAGTAGCGACTGTCTGCTCGTACGTAAATGATATGGTTAGGACAGACCTGATATTGAGCTAGGGCCTAAGTAATTCTTCTTTCAGATGGCACCCTGCACTTTGAAGCACAGCGCAAGATTCAGAACGTTTTCGATACATTTAGTCAAAGAGTACAGTACAAACGCATGAAAGATATTCAAAAGTTGTATAAAATACCCACAACGAACTTCATCTTCCATTTACTCAACTAGTCAAAAATCATAATAAACGCATACCAAAGTGCTACCTAATGATGAAGAAACATCCACTGTCAGCAGCTGTAGGAGAAACACAAACTTTGAAATCTTTATCTGGTACTCGGCGCCTGTGAAATAACTTCGCTAAAAACTGAACTCGGTGCTTGTTGAGTTTCTGAAGGCTACCAGGCAGCTGTAACGCCTGACGTAATAAATGCCTCCGATAATTACGACTATACATCTACAATTCAAGTATACAACAACACTCAAAATTTCACCAGTGTCTGGTTCAGTAAGTCAGTTGCAAGTACGGAGGAAGACAATGGCATACCACCTCGAATAGAAACGTGCGTGCTACAGTATTGTGGTGATTAAATGAAATCTACGATAAAGCTAAAGGTAAAGTTTCGTGTTGTGGAGAAGCATTCTGAGGCATCAGTGTGATAAATTATAGATGACTACGTTGAAAAGAGGCAAAGTCAGTCGATTAATCGTCAATGTAGATTGTGCTGTTTCGCCACTTTTTCTGAAGTGTATCTGCTGACTGTAGGGGTCAACAGTGAATGTCTGAATAGTGCGGTATCATATTTGTGTTGGATGATGATGAGTGAAGGGAGACACTGGAATCTGGTACCGGATCATAACCTGCTCCTCTCCAACAGCAACAAGGGTCCCACCGGAATTAATTTTCGCATCTTGAGGATCGATCACCGTTATCAGTATCTCATGGCCTCACTTCATTGGACTCTGTGGAGAGGTTAGGTACTGAACGCATACAATTGGCAATATGTTTTGGGATCATGAACTTTAAGCCCTCACATCTCCTAACCTTGCTGGACAAGTACTGGCAGTTACAAAATTTCGTCGCCAGATTCTTAGGACACAACTGGTATATGTCATTATCCCAAAAGTCAGAATGAAGGAGCTTAACTGAAGCGTTTGGCTATTTCACGAAGGTTTTCCTGTCTAAAACCTGATGGACAGGAAGAGGGATGCCACAAAGTCGCAACTACCGGGGAACATTTGATTGAGTTGCTGCTATTCCGCTACATGCACGGGGTTTCTTGTTCGTTGGCTGTTTTGTTGAGAAGTTAGGAATGCAGACATACACTTGAAGTAAATAACTAGCGATTTAAAAATTGTTGGACAGATGGAAGTCAGTGCACAGATGTGCCTCAATGCGGTATCAGCATGGGAAAAAGACAGGAGTTCTTTAATTACACACTAGATTAAATATTTTCACGTTGTACGAAGACTGGGATGCGTGGTTCTACAGCATATATTGTTCACTGGATGTGATAGTAAATTCAGCCCCCGATGACCGAGACGATAGGACGGAAATTTCAGCATCTTGGACAACAGACAGTTTGGGACTATGGACAAAACAGCCACTGCTGAACAACGAAGTAAACAGTCAGACAGGTATGCTTCGCAAGAAAGCCAATGGAATAGACATTCAGTAGGTAGTGCACAGACAGTGGTAAGACGGTAGACAGTCCATGATTATACGATAAGAAAGTCAAAATACCGTGATGAGATGGGGACGCAGTTACAGGTATCATAAGAGACAGTAAATTTGCTGTCTGCTGGCACGCAAACCTACAGTCGACATAGTCTGCGGACTGGAGAATAATCGTTGAGAACACATACACACGAATACCACATCGGTCAGCAACCTGTGTCTCACACCTGGAAGATTAATACTAGTGATCAGCTAGAGAGGAAGAGGGAACGTGCTGAGCCGCCCAAGGCTTTGCCATGTAGTTGCAGGGCACGGGTGATGAAAGGTGCTGAATGTCAGCATAAACAACGAGGGGTGACACAATTTTCACTGATCTCTCAGATGCTGCTAGTGCCTTCATAGAAATAAGGCTTCTTACAGTGGCGAGATGAGCCAACTCATTCCCTCCCTCTCCCGCCTTGCCATCAAACTAAATAGCGTCCACTGCCATTCAGATTGGCCTGAGACTTATATTTGTATTCATGATACAAAAATGGGCCATCAAACTAAATAGCGTCCACTGCCATTCAGATTGGCCTGAGACTTATATTTGTATTCATGATACAAAAATAAACGCAAATGTGTCGTTGTTTCAATCCTTGTATAACCTTTTTTAATGTGACTTGCTTTTATTATGAAAGCTGCTTACAAACTGAACATTCATTTCGCGACCAGTATCCTGCAGAGATACCTCACACGTATCAGTCGTTGCCTACCTAGATTACCACTATTTAGTGGCCTAGATTGTTTCATAGTAAAACACAACTAAAGCCATCAATTACTGATTTTGACTATTAAGTGTTCAGATTGGCGACATTCAACGACAGCCAACGTTCAATCTATGACGACGATAGTTTTGTCAAGAACATATCCTGATATTCTTTGATTCTGCATCACAAGGCTCACATCCTCCGACTTCTGCACGTGTTGGCTTCACACGATAGTGTTTCGGCAGATTCAGAATTATTAGTTGGTTGTGTTACTCTAGTTCTTAGGATATTATAGAGCAGTTAATCTGTGGAACAAATTTAATTTTATTCAGGTGTATCTTTTTTTATGTCACTTTTTTTAGACACTATGCATTTCCAGTCGTATTACCGCTGTCATTCTCTTCCAGACACAGAATATACATTTCATAAAATACGAAGAAATCAATTTCAGTTGTGTGTTCTGCTCTTCGTTGGCTGGGTGACCGGAGTGGCATTTATTGTTATTAGTACAACAATGTCGCACCGTTCATGCAGCTTATGATAGAGTTCTTCATCAGGACATGATCGTCGCCACAAGATGTTCTACAGGATCTACAGGTGAGGAAGTATCCTTATAAAGTTAAATATATAAGGTGATTCAACACTTATTTTCCTCTTTGATTTGGATTATTATTGTTGTTAATTCCATCTGTGACTACGAAGCAGACAAATGTCAACATTTTCAGTAGCTGCGTCAAAACAGCAAATATAAATATTGTTTTCCCAACCTACGATTGTGTTCGTTAATTATTAGATATAGTTAATGGCTGATCGTTATCAATTTTGTACCTTCAAAAAAAAAAAAAAGGAAGTAAAATAAAATAACTATTTCCGTTTAGGGAACTGCGAAACAAACGTGAATCTCGTAGAAATATGATTGTACATTGTAATGTAGTGCAGCAGCTCAACGTGGCGTTGACTCAAAGAGTCGTTGGCAGTCTTCAGCAGAAATATTGAGCCATGCTGCCTTTACAACCGTCCATAATTGCGAAAGTGTTCGGTGAAAATTTTGTGCACAGGCTGATCTCTCTTTTCTGACCTATAAATGTTTGATCGGATTCATGTCTGGGGGTCTGCATGGCCATATCATTCGCTCAAATTGACCACAATGTCCTTCAAGCCAAACACGAACACCTATGGCCCGGTCACTAGGTGCATTGTCATCCATAAAAATTCCATTATTATTTGGGGACATGAATTACATCGATGGCTGGACCGAATATAATTATTTGCAGTCAACGATCGGTGCAATTGAACCAGAGTACCCAGTTCATTCCACGTAAAGACAACCCACGCCATTAAGGGAACACCATCAACTTGCACAGTGCCTTGTTGATAACTTGGGTCCATGGACTCGTTGTGTCTGCGCCACACTCGAATCCTGCCATCAGCTCTTACCAACTGAAATCGGGACTCATCTGACCAGGCCACGGTTTTGCAGTCGTCTAGGTTCAAATGGTTCAAATGGCTCTGAGCACTATGAGACTTAACATCGGAGGTCATCAGTCCCCTAGAACTAAGAACTACTTAAACATAACTAATCTAAGGACATGATCCACATCCATGCCCGAGGCAGGATTCTAACCTGCGACCGTAGCAGTCGTGCGGTTCTAGACTGAAGCGCGTAGAACCGCTCGACCACCGCGGCCGGTGCAGTCGTCTAGGGACCAAGCAAAGTGGTCACGAGACCAGGAGAGGTGCTGCAGGGGATGTCGTGCTGTTAGTAAAGACACTAACGTTAGCCATTTTCTGCTATAGTCAATTAACGCCAAATTTCGCCATTCAGTCCTAACAGATACATACGTCGCACGTCCCATACTGATTTCTCCGGTTGTGTCACGCAATGTTGTTTCTGTGTTAACACAGACAACTCTAAGCAGACGCCGCTGCCGTCTGTCATTAAGTGAAAGCCGTCTCCCACTGCGTTGTCCGTGGAAGAGGTAACGCCAGACATTTCGTATTCTCGGCACGCAGTTTGACACTGTGGATCTAGGAATATTGAGTTACCTAACGATTTCCAGATGGAAGGTCCCATGCGTTTATCTCCAACAACCAGTCCTCTTTCAGACTCTGTTAATTCCCGTCGTATGGCCATAACCAATTCGGAAACTTTTTCACATGAAACAATTGAGTACAAACGGTTGCCCCGTCAATGCGCTGTCTTTTATACATTGTGTGCGTGGTTTTAGAACCATCAGTATATGTGCATATCGCTATCCCATGTCTTTTGTCACGTCAGTTTAAATATTTTTTTACAATCCTCGTGCACAAATACCCACTCCTCGTAATCAGTTGCTTGAAACCTGATATTAACAGTTAACAGACAACTATGACTAAGTTCAACACTGAAAGTAAAAGTAGAATAGTAGCAAAGTAAAGTAAGATCGACGTATTCCAGTTATTCGATATCAGATGGAAGGCAATGGGATTGTACTTCCAATGCAGTTAGAGTATACTAATTTTATCACTTGCAACAGACACTTACGCCGCAAAATCTGAGAGTCCTGTATCTGTCATTAACAGGAGGTAGTGAATAAATTGCCAATGGCCTTGCCACAATGGTAACACCGGATCCCGTCAGGTAATCAAAGATATGTGCTGTCGGGTTGCGCTAGATCTTGGATGGGTGACCATCCGGTCTGCCGATTGCTTTAGGCAAGAGGGGTACACGCAGCCCTCGTGAGGCAAACTGAGGAGCTACTTGATTGAGAAGTAGCGTCTATGGTCTCGTAAACTGGCATACGGCCGGGAGAGGGGTGTGCTGACCACATACCACTATATATCCCCATCTAGCCTGCGGGTTCGGGATGACACAGCAGATGGAAGGTACCATTTGGCCTTCTTGGCCTGTTCGAAGGACGTTTAGTTCAGTTTTAGTGAATAAATTGCAAAATGAAGTATTTCAGCAGTAAACAATTACATTATCCTATGCTACCGTTTAGGAAAAGAACTTCAGAACGAATTTGTGAAATATGGAAAAAAAACGGAAAAGTACTACAATTGAAGAGAAGCATCCTGATGCATACTGGAGAACAATGTGGACAAATATAAACAGCCGAGATCATATATCGGGTGTCAACACAATACTATTTTCAATACAATACAATACTATTTTCAAGTGGACTACGCTAAACTATTGACTGTAACGTAATTAACATACAAAACACGATAATAGTTGGGCAGGGTGGGTTCTGGTGTAGTCTACATTATTGTAAAAGCCTCTCCCTTCCTGCATTCGCATGTGAATTCATGCACTGTTGCCAGATTTGACCCTCACAATGGGCTCTTATCCTGTTGTCTGAAAATCTAAAATAGCTGACCCTGTTATACTTATGAAGCCTTCATGACTGTCAGTTTCTCCCTGGCTTATGAATCAGAATTCATTATTAAAGACCCTGGGATTCCGATGCAGCCTGCAGGGGTTCACTGCGTGCATCATTGTCAGGTCACTTTTTCTAAGCATAGCATTGAAGATGAGGATACAAGATGGCTATAGGTTTTTCCGTTGATATCACATGGCATTTGTCCAAGTCCATTTCCTTTAAGTTTAAACAATTTTTCTCGCCCCTCTAATGTCGCATCTTAACAGTCTACCATATCTCATGTGTGCTATGCTAAAACAATTCTACTCTACCCCAGCTGTCAGCTCACTTATGCTGTGTAGTGATAATGTAATAAGAAAAATTAAATCTTTATTTAACCAAATGCCATAGTGGGTGGACCTCTTCCACGATCTCCTGCCACTCCAAAAGTGAAATTCGTTTCTCGCCCCCGGGTCTTCACCTGCACCAGTGCCACCTTCAACATGTTGCGAAGGTTCCAGATGCATCACAAAGATAGGAAGTATCATGATACTACTACTGGGCCATGGGTACTGTGGCATGCTGGAGACAGGCTCATCAACTGCTACCAGATTCAGGCTGTGTGCAATCTACTTGCCAAGTGCCATTGTCTGCATGCTGCATCAGTCATATTGCAACTGTACACCGCCCACGTCACTGACCCACCCCACATTATCCCTGATTATGTGACGTCAATGGAATCCATTTCTTTGGTGAATGCTCTCACTTACTGATGCTATGAGGTGTGATGGCTGCCGGGCTGTTCTGCACTCTTGTCGTGTGATATCAGAGCCGCCGCCACCACAACAAGTACTACGGTGTCAACTGAAGCATCCCATTTACACATGCAAGATTGACATCTCAGATAGGTCTAACTCTACTTGATCTGCATATCTTAAACAAGTTATGTAAAGATTTTTTTATTTAAATAGAAAATCCTTTACATATTTCTTGAGACAGTGACAGTCGAAAAATAGTCAACATGTCCAGATTGTATACGAGTCAGGTTCCTTTTAGAATATGCTGATACAATAGCTCCATATTTAGCAATTATAAACAACTGTTCGCTCAGAGAATGTTCCGTACCTAAAGACTGGAAAATTGCTCCAGTCACACGAATACCCAAGAAGGGAAATAGGGGTAATCCGCTGAGTTATAGGCCCATATAACTAACGTAGATTGGAAATAGGGTTTTTGAACATACACGGTGTTCGAACATTATAAAGTACCTCGAAGGAAACGATTTGTTGACATATAGGCAGCACGGATTTAGAAAACATTGTTCTTGTGAAACACCACTAGCTCTTTATCATGAGATAATGAGTGTTATCGAAAGGGGATGTTAAGTTGATTCTGTATTTTTAGATTTCCCAAATGCTTTCGACACCGTCCATCGGAATCGTCTTCTAACCAAACTGCGCGCCTATAGAATATTGTCTCAGTTGTGCGACTGGATTCGTGATTTCCTGTCACAATTGTTCCAATTCGTAGTAATAGACGCCAAGTCATCGAGTAAAACATAACAAACATCCGACGTTCCCCGAGAAAGCGTTCTAGGCCCTCAAGTGTTCCTGATCTATATTAACGACATAGGAGACAATAAGAATAGCCCTTTTACATTGTTTGCAGATGATGCTGTCATTTTCCATACGTAAAGTCATCAAATGACCAAAACGAATTGCCAAATAATTTAGATAAGGTATCTGTATGGTGGGAAAAGTGGCAGTTGACCATGAACAAGGAAAAGTGTAAAGTTTTTCACGTGAGTACTAAAAGAAATCCGCTAAATTTCGATTACGCGGTAAGTCACACAAATATGAAGGCATCCAACTAAATACTTAGGGACTAGAATTACAAATAACCTAAATTGGAACGATGACATAGATAATGTTGTGGGTAGAGCAAACCAAAGACTGCGATTCATTTGCAGAACACTTAGAAGGTGCAATAGGTCTAGCAAAGAGACTGCTTGCAGCACGCTTGTCCTCCCTATCCTGGAGTAGCGGTGTGCGATGTGGGATCCGCGTGAGGTGGGACTGACGGATGACATCAAAAAAGTTCAAAGAAGCACAGCTCATTTTGTATGATCGTGAAATAGGGGAGATAGAGCCACAGATATAATACGTGAATAGGAGTGGCAATCATTAAAACAAAGGCGTTTTTCGTTGTGACAGGATATTCTCATGAAATTTCAATCACTAGTTTTCTCCTCCGACTGCGAAAAAATTCTGTTAGAACTCACCTACTTAGGGAGAAATGATCATCACGAAAAAATAAGAGAAATCACTGCGTGTACAGAAAAATTTAAGTGCTCGTTTTTCCCGCGCCCCGTTTGAGAGTGGAACGGTAGGGTGACAGATTGAAGGTGGTTCATTGAACCCTCTGCCAGGCACTTTATTGTGAATAGAAGAGTAATCACGTAAATGTAGATGTAGATCCTTCAACACAAGACTGCAGGTATTAAGATCACAGTGTAATCATAGATAACATATTAAGAGCAGATCTAAATGTAATCGATATGGGAAAAATAAGCACAGAATACATTTTAACGTTAATGCTCTGTTTTTCACAATGTGTAACAGAAATGTATAAAAATATACAATAAAAAACAGTATCTCTCACAACATCGCTTTCATTTCTTCCTAGAAGTAGATTTTACACAAGCGAGCATTGCCTACTCTCGTAGTTACTTTGTGTTCTGATACTGATTTCAGAAGATTTGACGAAAGTTCAATATTAGCTGTATCTATATTCTGACAGATATTATGTACAAAATCCTTACACTTCGCAAGAAGCACAAACAAGCAAAGGGAAAACCACACAACAAATTCAAATCATTTGTTGTTCCTTTCATCGCAATATTTCATACCTCCACCGAATTGGTTTCATCTCCATTACTTGTGTCAAGGAATCCAGCGTCACTTAGTTTGTCAGGACGTTGCGTAATAGCTAAGGACCAACCTCCGAAAGATGCCAGCCTCACACCGTACGTTCCATATTTAGGATGAGCTAACCTAGTGTCCTATACTTAACACACTGAACTGCATAACGGTGCTGTTTCAGGAGATTAATATGGGAATATAGAGATTCTGCACAGGTTAGAAGTAACATTATCATTCGAAGGAAACAGTTCGACCCACCACAGACACACTTTCACAGATACACCTCTGCAACACCTTCAGACATCCACATTAATACAGGACGTCCTGCTTCCCAAGCTACTTGTATATAAATAGTCTACTCTAAAGAAATAAGATACCGACACTTATACTCGTGTTATAATACCATCTCTTTTGGTGATGTATTATTTATTTGCTAGTAAATGAGGTGCAATTGAAAACACCTAGCACACAGCTTCTCCCATTCTATTTGATCAAGCTCCACCTTCTTACCATTCTCAATTTCGACTATAAATTTGAGATAATCGTCATCTGCTGTCTCTACATTCACTCACATTTACCTGTTGATGGTTAAACGATGTGTACTGATGAACAGTAACATCGATTCGACAGCTCAGTACTACATAGTGGCTGTCTACTAATCATGTGAGTAGGCATCTGATAATATTACGTGGCTCATCAGCGAAAATCATGTGGAAGTGGCTAGAATTGTATAGGTTGGAATACTCCAATGAAATACGCAACGGGATAAGAGGTTAACCTATTTCCCCCAGACGCATAGTGGTGGATTAGGGTATGTATGGAGGTGTATGGACAATCATTTTTTACTCGACCAGTGTATGAGAGTCAGATGGAAGAGCAATCGATAATACTGGTGCAATGTACCCTCCACCATCCACTGTACAGCGGTTTTACGGCTTATTTGTTTTAGGTGTAGGATGTTCACAGGTCATGAAGTTCTCTAAAAGCGGACAGGAGCACCTGTGGTCTGGCAGGTAGTTGAAATGAACGTAAATAAACCTATAGCACGTTAATAGCAGCAGAAATCCCCTACCCTAACACTGGAAGCATAAACAACAGTAAAAATGCCTAGGAGTAAGGATATGGAGCGAGCTGAAGTAGAATGCATATGTTGGACACAGATTCATTTATAGGAATTTTAAGGGAAGTAACCCAAACACTAAGAACTCACAGGTCGATTTACATATGGCAGGTGAGCAGTCCCAAATCCCGTCCGCAAGTAACACATGGACTCCAACACTACAGAACAGCTCACCCCTCTAACCAGAATATCATGTCATGCTCAGCGCATTCTCGAATACCTCGTGGAGGGACATATAAACAATACTGTGATTAAGCCCTAAATCTATCCCTAGTCTTAAAGTAGCTCTGAATTGTCCATGGTTGTCACAGATCTTGTCGCAGTCACACCAGTGTAAGCAATTCAATCGATACCAAGTTTAAGATGCTCTGTGGCAGGCTTAGAATCACATTACATCGGCATATCCCATTTGATAAAAGATGATGTACTTCTCGCCATAGCTATGCTGTCAACCAGGCCTCTGCCACCATGATTACGTATATTTACCGTACTGATCATAAGAATATGATAAAATTGATGGGACACATACAGATACATATTTATACATAGTCCTTTAGAAGTTATGGATCAGATTTTCCTCATGCAGTCCTCGGTGGGATACAGGATTAGTAGTGTACTGCTTGACTCAGTCATGTCGTTTAAATATCTGGTCGTAACGTTGCAAAACGATATGAAATGGCAGGAGCATGTAAGGGGTGTAGTAGAATAGGCGTATCGTCGGTTTCGGTTTAATGGGAGAAAGTGTGTCACCTGTAAAGGAGATACATACTTGAATACAGCTTAAGTGTTTGGTATCTGTACCAGGTCGGAATGAACTGGGACATTGAAGCAATTCAGAGCTTGTTTGCTAGATTTGTTACCGGTAGGTTTGAACAACGGGTAAGTGTTATGGAGCTTCTCCAGGAACTCATATGGGAAACCCTGGAGGGAAGGCAACGTTCTTTTCAAGGAACACTATTGAGAATATTTAGAGAACTGGCATTTGAATCTGGCTGCCGAACGATTCTACTCTCGCCAACATACGTTGCACGTAAGGACCACGAAGATAAGATACCAGAAACTAGGGATCATACGGAGGCATACAGACAGCCGTTTCCCCGTCGCTGTATTTGGTAGTGGAACAGAGAAGGAAATAACTAGTAATGGTACAGAGTACCCTCCACCACCCACCGTTTGGTGACTTGGATAGTATCTATGTAGATGTAGATGTAAATGTAGATACTAATGGTGCACAAAGAAAACTTCCTTGGCGATTCCAATGGAGAACTATTCTCCCATAATCTCTTCTTTAAGAAACCTTTACTTGACATAGAAATTAAGGTACATACGAATGTATATAGACAATAATTTTTACCTGATCATTACATGAATGAATAGAATAGAAACGAAAAAAATTGATAATACCGTTATGACATAGCCTACATCATGCACTGTACTGTGGTTCCGCGGAATATGTATTTATATGTACACTGATGAGCCAAAATATTATTGCCACTGCGTATCTCGTGTTTGTATGCTGCCTGGTGGTGCTGACGGAAAGTGACGCAGTAAGAGAAGTATATTTAGGAGAGCAGAGGCGAATGGGGAATCATTCTAGCGACGATAAGTGATGCGGAAATGCGCCGACGTAAGCGACTTTGAAAAAGTCCAGATTGTTGTGGCCCAGTGCCTGGCAGCAAGCATTTCGGAAACGGCAAAGCTGTTCGGCTGTTCGAGTGCTACTGTCGTTAGCATCTATGGAAAGATAACAATGGCAAATTCGGCTGCAGTAGTATAAGGAGCGTGATTGCGAGGTGCCGGGGCTAGCAGTGTATTTTACACTAAATTCTTCTAGAATCTACATATGTAAATGATGCTCTAAGCCCTCCCTTATTCTAACTCCGACTTTTGCTGTTGCACATGGATTAAAAAGAAACGCGAACTGACTGTAATCTACCCTGCAAGTGGAGTAGAAAAGAGATTGGCACTTGCAATAATTTCATTTGATAAATAAGTTAAATAAAGGAAAGTTTCATTAACGTAGTGAGAAATGATAGGGTTGCTCTACCGATTAACAGAGTGAAAGTTCTGTCCAAGATAACAATATGGTTTATTATATCTCAAAATAATAAACAAAAACACATGAAACATTTACAATACATCAAATTGGCTCAAATTGGATACTCAAATAAATGCTGTGAGGGTGAAGTTGTCCATAAACTAGATTGTGACATTTATGACGAAGTGGTATGTGGAGCCAATTCCTTACAACTCAAGTCTTAAGAGAGACACACAGCCAACCCAGCACTAATTGCTGCTACATTAGTGAAAACTCAGACAATGAACACCCAAGACAGATCAAAGTTAGAAAAGACAAACAGGCGCGCTCTGCTGAGCTCGGATTATCACCTAGCAAAATTGCCTGCTTTGCCAGTGCTGCGGACGTACATTACCAAGCTGTCTTCTTAACTGCACGGACACAATCTGGCGTACCGGAGGCGATGGCTGGTTGCTTCGACGTCCCATCGTGGTGATGATAATGTCGCGAGTATAGCCCGAAACAAATTATCCTGGCCTGGTTGTTCCAGACTAAAGACTTCCTAGCAATACAAATGCGCCTCTGAGGGAGACGAAGAAGGCTCGCCACACAATCACTGGTGGTACAGTGATTGATTTTAACAAGCGAAGTCACACAGTAACTCCGATACAGTCAACTTTAGCCAAAACTGCTCAAGACAGACAACATAGGCCTCTTGTACGCAGAACGCTCAATTGCCAACTGTACTTGGAAAGTTACGTTGAAGTCAAAACTTCAGCAACTTCGTCAAACAGTTACAATTAAATAAAAGTATATTAGACAGCCAACGGAAGGCAGGCTGTCCAGAGCAGCGAGAGCTCAGTCTTGTAACCTACTCCGACCGAAAGGCGAGAGCCGACCACCACCAGAGCACCCGTACAAACCGAACACAGAACATTCCCGCCCCCACGACAGTTGTCGTGGTTAAACATGCCAATCAGCAACTCGAAAACCGGCGGAAAATTCCACTCTATTACCGAAGCACTACCATTCCACCAATGGAGATTCTTGGCGCCAGTTTCTGTGCCGATTTTGCTACGTCACGGAGCTATGCCCTGAGCAAGCCAATCACAGTTACGATTTTGCAGAAAACGCGGGAATTTTCCCGCTAAGATTGCATGGGAACACAAGTCATTCCCACGCCTCGCTGGTAGCCCACCAGAAAGTGTTTTCGCTAAGTTTCTGTGAAGTAACGGAATCTCTAGCCCAGCCGCTCCTTCAGGCCCCTGCGGGCGTGTCTCCACCGCTATTGACAATGTCGGCGTCTGGAAAGCATTCACTCGATTCCCTCACACCCGTCGGCTTAACCCTGTCGAGGTCAGCAGTGCCCGCCTGTCACCGGACCACCTGGGTGACGAGAGATGCTGCGTGGGAAGTCCACGTGTTAAGGAATAGCGACTTTTCACCACATGCAATTAGAGAGGAAGATCGAATTACATGATAATGAACTCATGTTGATGTCTTGGGCATCAAATTCAACTTATCTGAATCCAATGAAGCTAAAGTGGGATACTATCGAGAGCTAACTGCCGCCCACAGCAAATTATAGGAAGTGTGTGAACTGTGCGTAGGCATCTGGTGCCACAAGCCTCTGGAAATCTATTAACTACTTGTCGAAACCATGGTAAGCAGAATCACTGCTTAACTGCTTTCCAGAAGAGAACCAACACGCTTTTAAGTAGACAGCCATAATACGTATTTTGGCTTATCTGCATAGGCTCGTATCTATGGGAGGACTGTGACATTCGTAACCATAGCGATTCGCAGAGGATTGACGACTGGTGGGAGTTGAAGCCGTATGTAAATAAATGTAACTATTGAATATAAATAGTCCAGTATATCGGCTGCTGTCCTATTATGGCACTGTCCACAAATCCCTGGAAACAGTACCAATCGTAAAATATTCGTATGTAGGTATCCATATGGTGCTGAATTTCTTCCTACACGGTGATAGCTTCCTACATAGCTGACGACAATGAGAGTCCTATACGACCTTCTAACAACAGTGCTGTCGCAACATGATGGGATTTCGAGAGAAGTAGCAGGGCTTTGTAACTTGGCTATTGACTAGTGATATCCAGAGCCAGCCTTACTCGTCAAAATCAGGTAGGTGCCAATTCCATATATGTCCAAGACTGGAAGATTCGTGAATGGTGAGGATATTTGGGTTAAACGATACTCTGACAGAAGGCCAATGTTCAAATGGGTGATCTATTTACCGCTTCTTTTGAGTGTTTTGAGCAAACATATTACTCCCTCCCAGATACATCTCGTCAAGTAACTGCAGTAAAAAAAAAAAAAAAAAAAAATAGCGGCTAATGCGAGGGATGTTACCAATCAATGGATATTCAGAAGCAGTAGTTGCATCGTGTGTTTTCACCTTCAGTTTGTTAAGGTGGGATAGCGAAGAAAGAAAGGCCATATTACTGCAGCATTATACATCAGTACATCGATGGTTGAAGTTTTAATGGAAGACCTGTTAAAGGCGAGAATACGGGAGGAAAGTCGGTGTCATCCACGAAGGAACAGCCATTTCATTTTACGGATGGCTGGTGGATGACCTCCTATGAAGCTATAAAGCTGTCGAGCAAAAAGTAGATAGTGATGTGGGGTACACTCCCATTTCTCTCTATTGTTATCACATTACTGACTGTGCTAAATCAGCCTGATGTCTTTAGACACTTTCAATTGGAACCAAATATAACAATAGATAACATTGTTCTGTGAGTTCAGCAAGCCTATAAATCCATATATTCTCTACAATCTCGCCAGAAATATTAATTGCCGTATAAAGTGCAGTGACTGATAGTTGACTCTGAATGTAGCGTAACTAACTGCATATAAAAATGGAGAGATCGATTACTGCTCGATTTTGATACTAATGCAGCAGCAAAGCTTAGTTGGTCATTGCTTTTAGGGAGCTATTAATCCATGTCTCTACATGTTCTCACCATTAACAAATCATTATTTAAGAACTACAGATTTTGAGATATACGTTTCTAAATCAGGATGGCACAAGTTAGGAGTTTAAATAGTGTCCCAAAGGAAATTCTGGTGCAATTATGATATCGAATTCAGGTAAAATATAGTGAAGAATTAATTAAATTGATAAATTAATCCTTACTGCCCTCCAGCAACCCCTGTGATCTTTTCGTCTGTTGGAAAGTTCAGATTTTGGTGTGGAACTCAATTTTTTGCGGTAAATTCGATTCTTTGCAGTAAATTGAAATGTCAATTACATTTCAGAAGTGATAATAACAGTAATAATATATTTTCTTTGCTTATTAAATTTCAATTTGCTTATGTGTTGGTCTGGATGGATCGAGGGTGCTCTCTTTGTTTCATAATTTTCAGAAGGTGCAAGTTTTACACTGTTGGAGAATAAACAACTACAGGCCCTAATTATATAGTTTTACTCTACACATTATGAATAGCAGCCTACTTAAAAAATCATAAATATCTATATACTCAGCTACAGATGAAATGCACAGAGATTGACAATTGCAAGAAACAGTGCTCCAACACAGCAAATTGCTGCAAAAAGTATCACCTAGACACTCCTATTTACTGCAATTGGAGTCTAAAGATCACACATAGTAATTGCACCTTCCATGGGAGATGGCGGAGCGCACTGCTCTCCCATTCACTTGCGCCACAGCCAGTGGCTGAATGAGGCCACAGCACTGTGTGGCCATGCCCATGCCACTAGCATGGAATGCGGCTCTCTCTCACTGCAGAGACCTGCCTAGGACTGACTGCCTGAGCCATGTAGCTGCTTCTGAGTCAGATGATACATGTCCACCACTGGTCACGACCTTGGGATACCCACATAGTGGCAGATGGCCTATTGTTCCACAGGCCACCCTACCTGTTGTAAAAAAAAAATCTAACTGTTGTAAAAATCCCTGGGGACTTGTGTCAGCTACCTGCTTAGGTGAACAAGCTATTGTTCGTGCAAACCAGTCCAACCATCTGGTGCAGCCTGCATAAACACCAGGAGACAAGTGGTGGTGGAACCTTGCTTTTTATCTATCGACAGTCTCTAGAAATTGTAGAAAACACTGAAATACTTCCTGTCAATGTATTAAATGTTCTGTGTTTGTCACCATGAATATGTTAAAAACAGCAAAATACCTACCTGCAGAGCTGCCTATCCCGAAAACATCCGAGCCTATGACCTGGCTTTCCCCAGGGTGAGTTTTGCTAACAGCTTGCTATGTGGACTGGTTGCTCACAATGCCCATGTAAATGTCATCTATAACACTGGCAGGAGTGAAGAAATTCTTGGAACACCAGGAACACTTAAAAGACATTGACAAAAAGTGAAGGGATTCCTGGAACACCTGCAGACTTGAAAGACACTGACAACACCAAGTGTAATTCCCAGAACCAAATTTTCAGCGTCTGGCTTGTATAAAAATGTAGTGGGTGGTTGAAGACATTCCCCAGATTTTCCAAAGCTGTCTTATCCTTTTCGTAACATTTCGGTGCTTAAATGTCAGTGAGGGGATGCTGTGACATTGAACGAATTGGTTGCTCTCATCCAACCTGCAAACTGAAACGCTCTAAGATGTGTTTTACGGAGCTGCCAACCCTGTGAATAGCAGCAAAATACATATCTGTAGACCACCCCATCCCAAAACTATTTGGGTGTGCAGGTCTGGGTTTCCCTTAAAATGCCCTCCTTTAGAATGTGAGTGTTTCAAAGATATACCTCAGTTTGTCCAGCATCCTATTTTTCTCAGAACACTTAGGCATTTAAGTCTCACTGGTATTAATACCATGGCACCGAACAATATGCTCCCTATCTTCCCACCTGTAAACCATTAAGTGAACTTCTCAGAATGACCAGACGACAGCAAGATGCCTGTCTTGAGACCACCTTTTCCCAAAAGTGTCCGATCAGGGTTTTGCCCAGTATAGTACGGGCGCTGATGACCACACAGTTGAATGCCCCACAAGCCAAACATCATAATCATCCCAGGATGCTCTCCTGTAGAAGCATTCTTATTGGTTCCCACCAAGTTAGTGGGCAGAACTGGAAGATATATATTTCCAAATACATGTAACTCCAATATGCTGATGAAATCGGCACATGTACCCCTAACACTATCCTGTGAAAAGTATCCAAACACCTGTTAGTGGACATTAATACAAACTACAACCTATACATTCCTAATATGCATCATCCTGATACTGAAATGTATATCTCCAAAGCTGAAGTTTTTAATGAATCATCAGCAACATTCAGTGAAATCGAACTTTCCACTCACTGTTACACAGTTATTCAGAAGACAGTGTCACATAATAAACAGATGTTTATGGGTAAACGTAATTTATCCTACATAATGAAATCATGTCGCCACAGACCCTCAATTTTCTATTTCAATTCTTCTGTACATTAATCTTGCCAGCAGCATGATTGCATGGGATATTAACCTGAATGTGTGATAATTTTTGCAGCTCTCTGCGCTTAATGTCTTTGTAACTGTGTGACTGATATTGTTTTCAACGTCTGATGGTACGTCACCATTCTCATGAATTCTACACACCAACTGACATAGTCGTTTGGCCGCTTTTTCCCTTAATGATTTTAGAAATTCCAACGGAACTTTATCAGTCGCCTCTGATTTATTTGTATCTCAAGTTTTCCAGACATCATATAAATTCTAACTTCAATACTGGACCCCTTTATCCAGTTTCTTCTTCCTATCATGTCATCAAGAAAGTCTTTTCCCTAATAGAGACCTTCACTGTACTACGACACTTGCACACTCCATACTCTGTGTTTATCAGTTAGATTTCCATAAAGCTCTTAATGTTGCCACCATTGGTATTTAATTTCACGGAAGGAATTTTTGACTTTCTAAAGGCTGAGTCAGTCCAGCCAAAGATCATTTCTTTTTATATTGATTCGTTTGTTTTTTCTCTGCAGACCTATCGCTTTGGCTGCCTTGCACTTCCTATTTATTTCGTTCATAAGGTATTCACATAGCCATATTACAAACTTCCCATGAACGTTTTTATTCTTCCTCGATTAGTTCATTGATCAATTCAAGTACAGATTCTACTTTTCCCATTGTAATCAGTTTGCAAGACATACGTGGGAGGAAGTAATATATTTGCCTACAACAATTAGAATAACCGATAAGGAGATCACTTCTCAGCTTCCCTATTAAAAGAGTATAGCTTATCCCCCCCCTCCCCCCCCCCCCCCCATATATGCAGGAATCTTCCAGTCTCCGAATTATAGCGATATACATCTACAGCCAAGTCATAGACCCCTGATAATTCTCACAAAATCCCATTATGCTACAAAAGCACTATTCTACTAGTTAGATGGCTATTTAGCCCTCTAGTCATCACTGGCTATGTGTAGAGATATCACAACGAGAAAAAATTACACACTAATGTCCATTTGAAAATTCAGCACCATACAAATGCTAGCGTCAGATATCTTTTTTGCTGTTGGTACTGTTTCTACTGATTTGCAGTCCATAACGTAATAGAACAGTAACAGTTCCCTTCAGCTGTTTTAGATTCAATAGTTACATTTATCCACATTCAGCTCCAATGGACGCCAACCACTGCAAATCGTTTTTGCTTACAAGTGTCGCAACCCTGCTATAGACAGGAACCTACATCTTAATACATACACCGCAAATCACAGCACAGTTTGGATTATGTCTTAGCAGTATTATAGATTTCTTTGCTCATTTCAGGTCACATGCATAATAATGGAATAAAAAGGAATGTTTGTATGCCTCTATATGTACCCTAACCATCTCTATGATAGCTGCGCCTGGAATAGGTTTTTTAATGGCCTAGGAAGCCCCACTGCTGCAGCTTTACTATACAAGGACGGGACAAAGAAAATTTGCATCTGCAGTTCATAGATATCGAACGATTATATATAAACATGTTCCTGTCCTTGTCCAATCTCATTTATCGTATTCCAGTGATCGCTACGCTAGATATATGGCGGCATACGATATCGGATTCTTCGTTCGCTACATAGTGTCTCATAAGAAATCATCATCAGTTTTTCAATTTTGATATACTGTACCTCCATAATACAGTTCTAACAGCGTCACAGAGCTTCCAACACACACACTATCCACTGAATCATTTACATTGGTGCCACAGCGTTACAACTCCATGCACAATTCTGAACTACTACAAGAGCAAGTAAGGATTAATCACAACTTTGTTCGTTTTTCTCCTATACATTCTTTGCCTGTGGTCTGATCATGATAATGTATTGTACCTATGACAGATTATGCCCACATGACAGTATGCCTATATGCAGTGCAGTTAAATAACTAAATAATTTAGAAGCACACGAAGTAGCGACATATTTATCTGATTATCGTACATTGGGAGCTAATTAACGAACAAGTATAAGTCAGACTGATTGAATTGTCGAAGCTTCCTCCAGCTACAGCAGTCGTCTTGGTGCCTCCTGCACCTCGATCCGAATTGCAGTGCCACGTCTCTAGGTCACATGTCTATGGGAATTGCGGCCACTCGCCTCCAAGACTGTCACTTCTTATGTGTAAATTACAACCCCCCTAAAATCCATGGAAATTAATTTGCACCTGACATATTCTTCTGTTTTAACTCGTCGATATGTAAGTTCTTAGGTTTCAGATTGCTTTCCAGCAAATGAATTTGAACCCTACACACGCATACTTCTTCAGCTCGCTCCAGGTGCTTAGTGCTAGTCATTTTACTAAAGTGAATGCTTCCAGTGGCAGTATACGAGATTTCTAGATCCATTAACGTGCAATAGATTTAGTTACGTTCAGGTGAACTACCAACCCCACCGCAGGTCGTCAAACCTGTTTGCAGACAACTCCATCACTTGCGTACATCCTACATATATATAACCAATACGCCACAAGCTGCTAAACAGTACATGGTAAAGAATACATCGCATCAGTATTATCGATTATCCTGCCATTCCAATCTCAGGCGATGATCAAGTAAAAAACTGATTGTCTATGTACTTCCACATACACACCAATCCACATTTATGCGTCTGGGAGAATCAGTTATCTTTCGCAGAGACTTTTTTACGTTATATACTTGAATGGAGCATACCAACCTATACGATCCTAGCAGCATCCACATGACGATTTTGCTTCCGAAATTAGCCACGTAACACGATCTCATGTGAGCTCACACTATTGGTGTAGATTGACTGTTTAAAGTTGAGCTGTTGAATCGATGTTACTGTCCACTATTGCATATTATTTAACCACAAACGGGTCTGTGCGCGTTTATGTTGGGATAGCAGCTGACAAGAACCTCAAAGTTAAAGTGGGGGTTGAGAATGTATGGTGGGGTACAAAGGTGAGGCTCATTCAAATAGAGTGGAAGAAGCTGTGCTGCAACCTGACATACATATCGAGGGGCAGTTGATGGTTAAGTACGACACAGACTGTCTTAGCATCCCTGTCTCCAACAGCAACCGTGTTAGTGCATTATTACTCATTGTCGTTGGTGCTGCTACATTAGAATTAACAGCTCCAGAGACACTGATGTGCATATTCCTAAGGCACCAAAGTCTCAGGCACATACATCGTCTGGTGGAATCAGTATGTGCTGCAGTGGAGCGTGGTATTGGCTTGCTTAAGATAATGGGAGCACTGAAATGGGGATGTACTGTTTGTGATTTCAGTCACTCAATCATTCCAAGAACAACGAAAGATTAATGCTAGATGGTATTTCTACTCCAACAGGTTTTGGATTCACTAAGTGTCGATTTCGAAGCATACAAAAACAGTTATTTTAGAAACATTATCGCATAGTCTCCAAACATAAGTCAATGCTATTTTAAGTACGGTAATACTATGTGTGTTTTGCTCCCACCATCCAATAACAGATTTTCCATTATAGTGAAAATATTCCATGAGATATACATCCACATATAATCCTTCTGATTCCCAAATGTAATATTCTGAGAAAGAGAACAATAACCAAGTGGTGCAATGGAAGAAGATGAGTCTAACTTAATCTCAAAACATCTGTCATAGCTATCTAAGTACAGTTAGGCTGGGTGTGGTGCTCCCTCCCACCATTAACAAATAATCCCTTAAAACTCCAGTCTTCCTCAACATATAGGTCCCATACTAATTTTTCAAAAGTACATCTGTATCTCTAGCATTTAAACAGGATTAAACTCGACCACTGCTTCTCCATAGCGATAAATCAGAGTCTAAAAGCCTCGTTCTCTGTAGCTTAGGAGGGTGTAAACATTTCTCCGTAACCTTATGCAGACACACATATCAATACTGGTAAAAAAAAAACTCTAGCGTTTTATCGGAATCCATAAGGAGAGGGTCATTGCAATAGTACAGGTTGAGGGTGCATTTCAGCGTCAACTTGTTCTCCTTCAGCAAGTGTTTTTCTATTCCCGCTGCATCCAAACCAGTTTCTCCCGATATACAACCTCTTCATGACTGTGGATAATGGTACAATTTCACTAGAATAAACTTACCCCAGTTGATGTACTGATATGTGACATCATCTTTCTATGTTACAAATAGTGTATGCATTCAGAAACAAGGCACCTCGAATGACCAATTCCGATTACATCTACTTTGTCATGCTTTATACTAAAGTAATTAGACACATGAGCACAGGCGCAGTCAGATTTCCTTTATCTCCAGACAATACACCTCAATACAGAATCCATGCAATACTAGCTTAAATGGGTGTACACGTCGCGAAGCACTTGTTACCGGATCATACGGAACTGTGTATCACAGACCTTAACAACAGTACTCTACTGTGAGGAGGGGGGTGGAGGGGGAAGGAATGATGTTTTTTAACCCCATGGCCAAATGCATACGTTGACATAACGATGGTACTGCATGTCAGTTCTATGCTTCGAGACTAAAAAATCTCGATTCTTCAATACAGATCACAGTGTCGTCATAGCGGTCATATTATTACCAGACGTATGTATGACTGACGTAGAAAAAAAAGAAAAGAACGCATTTTAAAGACAATGCATTATTCTTCACAACGTGTGTTAACAAAGTAAAAAATACGTAATAAAAAATAGTATCTCTTAAAATACCATTGCCTTCGTCAAATGAAGCTTTACTGTAGCTACAACAGGTATATGACACACAGCTCACGACGAAAGCGCAGGACCGCATTTAACGCAAACACCTATGTCTATGGCGGAAGAGTAATTAATACTCCTACTTCTTTCTGGAAGAATATTTTACACAAGTGAGCATTTTCAGTAGCTCCCACAGTCACACAGTTTTCTGATGCTGCTTTCAGAAGATTTGATGGAGGTTTAATATTAATTGAAACCTTTGTAGTAATTTTCTCATCTCTGTTCTTACAAATAGTATCCATAATATCCTTAACCGTCGCAAGAACCAGAAGCGAGCATTTGGAAAACCACACAGGATGTTCAACACATGAGTTATTCTTTTCACCTCAGTTTTTCAACCCTCCAATACAATAGAAATGCACCGTTTCTACTCCATTACCAGTATAAAAGAAATCATTTTTACTCAGTTTGTCAGGATGTAGCTTAATAGTGTAATAGTGAAATACCAACCTTTGGGAGACGCCAGTCCCACATTGTGTGTTTTATATATAGAATGAGCTTATCTCATCTCCCACACCTCACACGTTGAGCTGTGTAACGATATTGATGCTGAAGACAAGTGTGAGCGTATTTCCATTCTGCATAGGTAACAGCTATCTTACAACATAAAACTTCGACCCACCAGTAAACCCTCTCAACATCCTCATACGTCAGCTGTGTTACAGAGTGACCTGCTTTCAAAGTTCCCTTATATATAGCCAACTCTAAAGATCCAATATGCCGACTTTTCCGCTCATATGATCATGATATCGCTTCTGGCCACAAATTCTAAATTTTCTTATCGATGTAGTCGACTTATAAACACATAGCGACTGCTAAACACCTAGTGGAAGTACACGGTTTTTTTCTATGTGTGTGGTTGGGAGGGGGCGGGCGGGATCCTAAGAGTACAGGCTAATTCCAGCATAGGTCTGGGATAGAGCTCATAGGTGGATCCAGCACTCATTATATCTGAGATAGGGTTCGTAGGTGGATCCGCTGTATGCTGTGGTCGGGGCAGCGTATGAAGTCTGATTCACCAGCTTTAGGTCCAAGGTATGTTTTGAAAGCGAATTCACCTGTGATATGACTGGAGCAAGCGTCTCGAAGTTGATTCACCAGCGGCACGTCTGGGTTAAGGTCTGGGTGCCACCACGAGGAACCGGTACACACATAGAGAAAAATATCGCAGTTACGCCAGGTGTTTACAATTATAGCAGTAACATGCAAATTTAGTATATGTGGCCAGACGTGATGTCATGATTACTTGAGCACAAGTGTCTGCATCTAGGATTTTCAGAGTGGGCTATACAGGGTGTTACAGAAAGGTACGGCCAAACTTTCAGAAAACATTCCTCACACACAAATAAAGAAAAGATGTTATGTGAACATGTGTCCAGAAACACTTAGTTTCGTCAGTATGTACTGTACTTCCTCGATTCACCGCCAGTTGGCCCAACTGAAGGAAGGTAATGTTGACTTCGGTGCTTGTGTTGACATGCGACTCATTGCTCTACTGTACTAGCATCAAGCACATCAGTACGTAGCAACAACAGGTTAGTGTTCATCACGAACGTGGTTTAGTAGCCAGTGCAATGTTCACAAATGCGAAGTTGGCAGATGCCCATTTGATGTATGGATTAGCACGGGGCAATAGCCGTGGCACGGTACGTTTGTATCGAGACAGATTTCCAGAACGAAGGTGTCCCGACAGGAAGACGTTCGAAGCAATTGATCGGCATCTTAGGGAGCACGGAACATTCCAGCCTATGACTCGCGACTGGGGAAGACCTGGAACGACGAGGACACCTGCAATGGACGAGGCAATTCTTCATGCAGTTGACGATAACCCGAATGTCAGCGTCAGAGAAATTACTGCTGTACAAGGTAACGTTGACCACGTCACTGTATGGAGAGTGCTACGGGAGAACCAGTTGTTTACGTACCGTGTACACCGTGTGCAGGCACTATCAGCAGCTGATTGGCCTCCACGGGTACATTTCTGCGAATGGTTCATCCAACAATGTTTCAGTCCACATTTCAGTGCAAATGTTCTCTCTACGGATGAGGCTTCATTCCAACGTGATCAAATTGTAAATTTTCACAATCAACATGTGTGGGCTGACGAAAATCCGCACGCAATTGTGCAATCACGTCATCAACACAGATTTTCTGTGAACGTTTGGGCAGGCATTGTTGGTGATGTCTTGATTGGGCCCCATGTTCTTCCACCTACGCTCACTGGAGCACGTTATCATGATTTCTTACGGGATACTCTACCTGTGCTGCTAGAACATGTGCCTTTACAAGTACGACACAACATGTTGTTCATGCACGATGGAGCTCCTGCACATTTGAGTCGAAGTGTTCGTACGCTTCTCAACAACAGATTCGGTAACCGATGGATTGGTGGAGACGGACCAATTCCATGGCCTCCACGCTCTCCTGACCTCAACTCTCTTGACTTTCATTTATGGGGGCATTTGAAAGCTCTTGTCTACGCAACCCCTGTACTAAATGTAGAGACTCTTCGTGCTCGTATTGTAAACGGCTGTGATACAATACGCCATTCTCCAGGGCTGCATCAGTGCATCAGGGATTCCATGTGATGGAGGGTGGATGCATGTATCCTCGCTAATGGAGGACATTTTGAACATTTCCTGTAACAAAGTGTTTGAAGTCACGCTGGTACGTTCTGTTGCTGTGTGTTTCCATTCCATTATTAATGTGATTTGAAGAGAAGTAATAAAATGAGATCTAACATGGAAAGTAAGCGTTTCCGGACACATGTCCACATAACATATTTTCTTTCTTTGTGTGTGAGGAATGTTTTCTGAAAGTTTGGCCGTACCTTTTTATAACACCCTGTATATGGAGGGAGATTTGAAAGCCGCTTGCCCTATAACACAGTGGATGTCTGTTGGTGTTGGGGAGGTTTATCCGTGGGACGAACTGTTCGTTTTTTATAACAGATGTTCCTGTCAGAATGGAGATACTCCCACATTCATCTCATGACTCAGCATCGTTATGCAGTTCAGCGTGTGACATGTGGAAGATGACGTTGCTAACCCTAAGCATAGAACACACACTGTGAGGCAGGAATTCTTCAAATTTTGGTTGGTCTTGAACTATTAAGTTGGTTTTTTTCTAGACTGGCGACAGAGGTGAAACGATGTGTTTTTATATTGTTGGAGGGTTGAAATATTGGGATGAAACGTCTAAGCCATGGGTTGAACACACTGTGTTGTTTTCCAAGTGTTTCCGCTTCTTGCAGGTGGTAAGGGTTGTGTGGGTAGTATTTATCAGAAAGGAGATAAAAAAATTACTGAAAAGATTGCAATTCATATTAAACTTCCATCAGATCTTCTGAAAGCAGCATCAGAGCACTATGTGACTTTAAGAGCTTCTCAAAACCCTCAGGTGTGTTAAATCTGCTTCCAGGAAGAAGTAGGAGTAGTTTTCTTTCCCTGCAGACAAACTGCTGCTTGTGAGTATCATGGATCTACCCTTTCTTTATGTACTGTGTGTCAGACTCCTGTTTCAACAACAGTAAGAGCTTTTGAACGAAGGAAGCGATAATGTAGGAGATACTACTATTTTCGATTTATTTATTATTTTTCATTAACACACATTGTGAAGAATAAGTCATTATTTTTAAAATGCTTTATTTTCTTGCTTTTTCCAACTTGAGGCAAATTAGGTGTTCTCTTAACACGATATATATGATTACACTGTGACCTGTGTTGCCGAATCGTGATTTTTTAATGTCAAAGCATAGAACTGACATACAGTACCACCGTTCAGTCAACAAATGCAGTCATCCATAGGGTTAAAAGAACCAAAAAAATCATTACCTTCCCCAATACTGTAGCTAAGGTATTTGCTACACAGTTCCATTTGATTAGTTAACAACTGTTTTGCGACATGTATACTCCATTTAGTTGGTACCGACTAGATTCTGTTTGAGGAGTATTGCAGGGAGAAAAGAAACTTTCAGTGCTACCTATTGCCATGGATAATATTACTTTAGTATAAAGCATTACAAAGCACACGTAATCGGAATTGACTGTTCTAGGTGATTGGTTTCTTTACATATGTGCTTTATGTAGAATAGAAGTATGCTGTCACGTATCAGTTCTAGTCAGGAACAGGGTGAATATTAGCAAAAATTGGCATGGATGCAGCAGGAATATAAAAACACTAACTAAAGAAGAACTGATTGACATTGACCATCAGCTTGTACTATTGCAGTGGTATTTTATAGAAGAGTACTAGCTTATGGATTCTTTCTTTTACATATTCATTGCTGTGCAATGTTTACTTTCGTGCTTGTAGTTTACATTCCTCTAAGTACATTTATGTTACTATGTTCATAAAGTAAGCAGTCTGATGATAACAAAAACAGCACTCAAAACAGGTGAGCAATAAATAAACATGTTTATGCAGTTGGAACTGTTTTGTTATATATAAAAAATAATAACAGCACTGCTGACTTCCAGTAGTAACAAGATAAAACGTTTAAAAAATATCTTGCTGTTTCCTGTTCAGAAGGGAAGAACATTCTTAAGACGTTCCAGTCGTTCTCGAAAATATGCTTAACGGTGTGCAGGAGGGAAGAAAGGAAGCATATTTTTCAAGGTCCTATTACTTCCTCCAGTGCCATTTAAATGACCAGGGGTTCCTAGAAGAATAGGATGCTGCACTAGGTGAAGAAAGTCTTGGAACCACCATCATTTTAAAGGAGGGTATCCTGAAGGAAGCACAGGTCTGCAGGCCCAGACACATTTGGGATGGGGTGGTCTGCAGACAGATATTTTGATGTTGTTCAGAGGGTCAGCGTATGCAGCATTTCTCAAAAACGCTTCTCAGAGCATTAGCAGGTGAGAAGACAGGAAGCATATTGTACAACATCCTGGTATCCCCCCAGTGACATTTAGGCACCCAGGTGTTATGAGAAAGATAAGACAGCTCTGGACCAACTGAGGAATGTCTCACAATATCCACTACAAGTTTCTGTGAGCCAGAGACTACCCACTTCGTTCTGAGAAATATGATTGGTGTTGTCAGCGTCCTTTAAATGTGCAGATGTCCAAGGAATCCTTTTGCTCTTTGTCAGTGTCTTTTTAGTCTGAAGGTGTTCCAGGAATTCCTTCACTCTTTGTTGGTGCTTCAGGTGACACTTAAGAGGGCATTGTGAGAAGCCAGTCAACATAGCTGCTGACAAGGCCGGGCCTGGGGAAAACCCAGGTCTGTAGATTGGGAAGCATTTGGGATGGGCAGGTCTGTGGGCAGGTATTTTGCTATTGTTCACATCCTTGGGACCACCCATACAGAACATTTAACGATTTGACAGGAAGTGTTACATACCATTTCTGGATACTGCCAATAGATACAAAGCAAGTTTCCACCAGTATTCATCTCCAGGTGTTTATGCAGTGGGATGGTTGCTGCAGTCAATAGACTGCTCACCTCTGCAGGTACCCAGTGCAAGTCCCCAGGGCTTTAAGGCACTCAGTGGCCTGCAGGGATGTCTCGTGGGACCATAGGCGACCAGCCACCACTCTGGTATCCCAAGGTCGCGACTGTCAGTGTATAGGCCTCAGTTGACTTGGCAGCCACTAGGTGGCTCCGGCAAGCTGTCTCAGATGACCGCTGCAGTGACAGAAGGCTGCGTGGCATGCTAACAGTGCTTGCATGACCCATACAGCGCTGCAGCTTCATTCAGCTGCTGGCTGTTGCGATCAGTGCGTGGGAGGGCAGTGCACTCCGCTATATCCCACGTAAGGTACAATTACTATGCACGATCCCTAGACTCCAATTTCCGGTAGAGAGGAGTGTCTAGGCGATGTTTTTCACGATCGATAGCTGTGTTGGGACACTGTTTTTGTAATATATTTATCTTAGATCTGCAGCTGTACATACAGATTTTTTAAAATAATTGACTATTGACGATCTGTGCAACATAATTATGTAATTATGAGAATGTAGTTGTTGATCCTTTAGCATGGTAATATGAGAGTTGCCCAGAAAGTGATGTACCACATCGTTTCTTCTCAGATGAAAAAATGCTACGAATTTGAAATGTTATGTATGTATTATTTGGAGTCTCCTATGTAAGAATGCCAAGGAAAGAAACTGTAGGGAATATTCACAAACGCTCGTGCAAATTCTATGGAGCATCTGCTGTCGACATAAGTACAGTTAGTCACTGGGCGGTTAGGGTAAGATCATCAGATGGCAGTTCAGCAGAGCTCTACGAGTTGCAGTGGTCAATGAGACTATCCACGACTGACACACCTGACATGTCGCAGCAAGCTGATGTTGTCATTCGCGAGGACAGACGCATCACAACTCGGCATTTGGCGCTGTATCTGTCAATCAGCAAAGCAAGTGTGGAGGCAATTATCTGCACTCTTGCATATTCAAAAGTGTGAGCAAGATGGATTCCGTAGTGTATAAGGATGGCTGGGATTCATCATTTTGAGCGTGAAGCAAAAAGACAGTCCATGGAATGGCGCCATCCCAACTCCCCACAGAAGAAAAAAATCAATGCAACTGCATCCGCTGGTGAGGTGATGATCACCCTGTTCTGGGACACTCGTGGAAGGCATTTTGAGGGCGATGAGGAGGTGATTCACACAGTGAAGCACTGGCTCTGCCACCAGGACAAGGATTGATACAGACAGGGCATACATGCCCTTGTTTTGCTCTCGAGGGAGGCCAGAGAACAGGATGGGGATTACGTGGAAAAGTAGGGTGTATAGATAAAACACCATTCCTTTTTGTGTGTAATTCCCATTACCTTCAGTAAAGAAATGCTGACTAAAGGAAATGCAGTGTATTTCTTGCTGGGCAACCCTCGTACTTGCACCTTTCAGAAATGGTGAAAGCAATGAGAGTTCCCTACGTCCTTCCACAGAGTCACATATGCAAACTGAATTTTTATTAATAAATAATATATTATTATTAGTAGTAGTAGTATATCCTCTGAAATTTAATTGAATTTTTGAATTTACCATGAATATTTGAATTTCCAGCCAAAATTTATATTTCCCGCAAATAGAGGTGGGGAGGAGAATGTAGGGAATGGGAAAGGGCTGGGGAGGGGTCAGAGTTTCCTTGGGTGGAGTGGGATGTTTTACAGGTGGTTGAGGGAAGGATAAGGTAATTCATTGATCAGTTTTGTTCGTTAGTCAATTAATTTGATACCAGTTTGATACCGAAATACAACCAGTATTGGGTCCACACCATTTGTGTTGTATATGTTATAACCATATTTAAATCCGCTAATAGGTGTTAGGTTATTTTTGATAGGCCAGTGTTATACGTACATGTATCGATTTTGTCATCACATTGGGGATCTGTCGACTCAAAGAGTGGTAAAGCCATTCACATTTATGACTGGAAATTCGTATTTTTTATTCAATAAAATAACTCACGGCAGTCAAGTAAACCATTCGCTGAATGCTCTGTGAGAAATTATCATCATCCCTGGGACTTTCTCACCCATTCCACAAAAATGCAGAAATGACTCATCTTTCACTGAAAAATTTCTTTGCATCTCGTCTATCAATTCCATTTTGTAACTATTCTGTACTGTGCAGAAAAAGTCGATAGAAAAACATGAACAAATGTGGTATATGGTAAACTTTTTTAGGGTTTGTTGTATCTTCCATAAGTTGTGGTAATATAAGTCTTTATCCCACGCTTCCACATTCTGTAATCACATTATTTCTAATCCACTTCCGTGTATGCAGGAGACCAAATATGTTATTCAGTGGCGAAATATTATTGTTATGTTTATGTGGTATTACGCTACTCTAGCTCAAGAAAGTAAACAACTTAGGGTGCACTGCACAGGCCAAGTGCGCGTCTCAGACTAGCCTGCCAAGTTTGTTTTTCTCTTTAAATATTGCATGTGATTTTACCAGGAGACAGATGGTTCAAATGGCTCTGAGCACTATGGGACTTAACATCGGAGGTTATCAGTCCCCTAGAACTTAGAACTACTTAAACTTAACTAACCTAAGGACATCACACACATCCAAGCCCCCAGCAGACAGATCTAATATTAATATGCGCTAGTGAGAGCATCGTAATTCCTCTAATGGTTCTTTTAATGAAGCGTTCATCTTGCAGCCTAAACCAGCCTGCAGCGATATGTCGACGGGGAGTGGGGCAAGCAGTGAGCAGTGGGAGGCAGCTTACGTAGGGGTGACTGTTTTCACGCGCACTTACCTGCACAGGAGTCCAGTGGTGGACGGACAGTTTCTTATAGCTCTTTCTTATTTCCAACTGAGCACTTCATATGGCACCAAGGTGGGCCGTTTAGACATAGGGCCGAAACTATCAGAAGCTCATAATGACAGTACTCTGTGATGCACATCCAAGCCACTACATGGTGTGGTGTGTGTTGAAATATTGGCATTGCAATTATTTGCGTACTATCCTGGCAGTTTGCGTCCCTAAAATTGAGAACGATGGCGGTGGCGACAGTGGCGGTGACAGTTGTTAGCAGGAAATGACGGCTATATGCTAATCGCATACTCCCTTGGCCTGGTGCAAGCTTCACCAGTGCATATTCCATTCTCTGTATATGTCATTATTTTCTTTTTAAGTTCGGTATAACCATATAGTCTTAGGGAACCTGTAGTGATTTCGCCTGATAGCTACCCGCTTGGGTTCTTTGATTTACATCAAGCGAATCTGGTCACCAATACATCAACATGAGTTCACCATGATGCTCCTCAAACCAGTGTATCATGGTCCTGGCTCCGAGTCACGGACAGTTACTCTGTCGAAAGATGACACACAGGGGTGGACTGCCGCCAAGCTGCATCATCAGCATTGTGCGAAAACAATGTCCTACGAAACACTTGTGCGTCCACCATCATTGTGCTCTTTTGGCGGAGATGCCACAATTCACCTTCTGTCCTACTTTACACAGCAGACCAGCCTCCGAACCCTATGTGCTGTGAAGAGTCGTGGACGTCCAATCATTTAGCGTCTAGTGGCAGTCTCACTGCCCTTCTACCTCATTCCATAGATGCTCACGACAGTAGCACTTGAATATTCGACCAGTTTCGCAGTTTTCGAGATACTCGAACTGAAGCTCTGCGCAGTAATAATCTGTCCTGTGTCAAACTCGCTTATCTCAATGGGTTTCCTCATTTGCAGCACATATCTCCGTTAGAGTGATGAACTGTCCGTGTCTGCTCCTCCTACATACTTTTGTTACTGCAGCACATGCTCTGAACGCCACCAGATGGCATCCAACGTCACGATGAACAGGTTCAAATGGTTCAAATGGCTCTGAGCACTATGGGACTTAACATCTATGGTCATCAGTCCCATAGAACTTAGAACTACTTAAACCTAACTAACCTAAGGACATCACACAACACCCAGTCATCACGAGACAGAGAAAATCCCTGATGAACAGTGGTCATAATGTTTTGGCTTATTACTGTTTTGCTGAAAGTAGTGTTGGGTGCTGAGCATTTTCAAAAAGTAGGCGTATGCCTCTGGGTGTTACTCTGCGCTGGAAATTCCTGTTGCTATTGATGTACAGATTACAGATCACAGTCTAAGGATTATGGGCTTCACTAAGGACTGGTGGAGGTGGTGGTAGGGTCGTAGATAAAAGTAGAATACTGGGGCTGGTGGTGGGTTGGGGGAAGGACCACAGTGAGGGAGACACTGTTTTTTGGGTCATATATTAGCGATAATGACAGTTATTACTTTGTGCTAAGAGCATTTGATCATTATGTAATACCTTGCTAAACATGAAGCCAAGTGCCGCAATCAGCCACCTCCTTGCCGATGAATTATTTTCACAGTTATTGAACATTAACTGCCATTATCATGACAGTTGTTGCATATTAATTACGACATAAATAAAGAAACCATGCGAAAAAAGTACAGTTTGTTTATTTAAGGAGAGCTAGGGCAACTGAGTGGTTGGTATTTCTAAGGAGAACAATGGGCCCATTGTCGGACAATGCCCGTACATCCATTACTGACGTCCAGTTGCCGTACTGGCGTGCAAATTGCAGCCTTCTTCGCTAACGAACACAGTCAGCACTGGTGCATGAACCAGGTACCTGTTGCTGAATCCCATATGCAGCGACGTTCGGTGAAGCGTAATTGAAGAGACAATGTTGGTTGCCCAATGGTTTATCTGGCTGGGAAGTTGCTCAACAGTTGCACATCTACTTGCACATACACATCTCTGCAGTAGTTGTTCACCCCTGTCATTTATGGCCCATGTTGCATCTCAGTTGCCTCGACGCCAGTTTTAGGTTGTGCATTTTGGCATGTACTGTATACTTTAACGGTGGCAGAATGCGAACTGTTTACAGACTTACCTATTTCGGAAATGCTTCCACCCATGGCCTTAAAGCCAATCATCATGCCCATTTGGAAGATAGATAAATCGCTCCATTTCCTCATTACGACAACGACTGCATTGTTTTCCGCACTACGCTAACACGATTTATCTACCCTACACTACAAGTGCCGTCACCTGCCGCCAGTGAGTGGTTATTGCATGCTGACGTCGACAATAGACAGTGGCCACATTAATATGACTGGACCTTGAAGAGAGTGTAGAGTGTAGGTACTGAAACTCCAGTGAACATCAGGACTGAATTATGTCTAGGATTATCGCCAGGCGGTGGAATTATATGCAAAAATCGAGTATACGTATTAGTACAGCCTTTCATAACTATATTGGTCAATATGTTAAACGTGTGTCTTAAGAATAACTGGATTGGCATTCAGCAGTATTGTTACATACCTGTAACGGTTTTGTGGGATGGTGACTACAGTAATATGTTATATAAGTTTTGGATGTCTGTTTCTGTACACAGTCTGCAGCAGGTGTTATAACATAAGAGTAGTTTGTAGTCGAGTTATTTATTTTTATCGTATGTCAGTTTCGCACAAATACACTAAGTATAACAGGTGTGCCTCATTTCACACGTTATCGAGCTACTCACCGGTATGGGCTCGCTACATTGATCTATATATCCTAACATCCCATATCAATTTTAGAAATGTTTCTCTTATTGGTAGTTGAGGTGGCCAATAAATACGATCGGACATCCACAAGAAGGTAACATTTTATAAAGCTTTTTACATTATTAATTCAGTAATCGAGTTGTACATGACTTTGAGTTCTGTAGATTCTTTCATGGAGGTGAATAACATGCAGCTGATATTTATGTTCTTGATACTGCATAAAGCCTTGAGTGTATTATATAAGTCTCTGACAGTTACTAATGTTTTACTCTGTCGTGCTACGACAATGTGTTGTCTTCACTTCATGTTTCCAAACCAATGTTTGTATGACACCATTAATAAATATAGACCTTAATCAGAAGCATATAGCTAAGGTAGAATATTCCAAATTTTTAGGTGTGTCCATTGATGAGAGATTAAATTGGAAGAAACACATTGATGATCTGCTGAAACGTTTGAGTTCAGCTACTTATGCAATAAGGGTCATTGCAAATTTTGGTGATAAACTTCTTAGTAAATTAGCTTACTACGCCTATTTTCACTCGTTGCTTTCATATGGCATCATATTTTGGGGTAATTCATCACTGAGGAATAAAGTATTTATTGCACAAAAGCGTGTAATCAGAATAATAGCTGGAGTCCACCCAAGTTCATCCTGCAGACATTTATTTAAGGATCTAGGGATATTCACAGTAGCTTCTCAGTATATATACTATCTTATGAAATTTGTTATTAACAACCAAACCCAATTCAAAAGTAATAGCAGTGTGCATAACTACAATACTAGGAGAAAGGATGATCTTCACTATTCAAGATTAAATCTAACTTTGGCACAGAAAGGGGTGAATTATACTGGCACAAAAATCTTTGGTCACTTACCAAATAGTATCAAAAGTCTGACAGATAACCAACAAGTATTTAAGAAGAAATTAAAAGAATTTCTGAATGACAACTCCTTCTACTCCATAGAGGAATTTTTAGATATAAATTTAAAAAAATTATTAATAAAAAAATAAAAATAAAGAAAACAAAAAATGAAAAAGTTGTTATATTAACTTAAGTATGTTGTTAAATTAACTTAATTATGTCTTGTATTGGAAAATTTGACTCGTTCCACATCATTACGAAATATCGTATTCATGATCCATGGAACTAGTATTAATCTAATCTAATCTAATCTAATCAATGTTAATAAGTCTTCAGATTCACACTACCTGGGCCTAGATCTGAACTGCAGCTGATTTTTGGCGTATTGCCTGTTGATTTCCGTTTAGAGCTCTTCGGCCTCAATTGTTTAGTGGCTTTTCTGGTGTTTATCGGGTACGAATGGCTGGCTTTGTCACTGATTCACGCTCCGTTGCTGGTGTAGAACTAGAGAGTGAATATTCGAAGCTGGCATAACTTCAGAGGAGTGAATCAACAAACGTCGACCGTAGATCCAGAGACGAAAACGAACAGGAAGTACATCAATAGGTGTCGGAACGACTCAATAATTTCGTGAAAAACAGTTATGTACTCAGGAATTTTGTCGTTATAGTTCGTTCCAATTCTCAGGGTAGTAAGTGTACCATACTGTCACAGTGTTACTGAAAAATACGTCCCAGTTAGGAGGGTAGCTTCAGTGACACTATACTACCAACGTCTACGACCCATACTGGGGTGAGTACAAATAACAAGTTGTAGTCACATATCGTTTTGTAGAATGGAGGTATCAAACATTTCTCTTTTACAGACAGAAACTGAGTGCCCAGATGATGAATGACTGATGTGACATCTGAATCGTCGACTCTTGGACTGCAGCACGATTAGGCTGTTGTTTACTCATCTTGGTGGAGTAATGGAAAGACAGTGGCTTAATTTCGCTGCTATTCAGTGAAAACTTTGTATGGATTCAGCTGATGAGACTCAAAGTCGTACAGCGTCCACAGATCAGAACGTATCCTTCTGAGACATAATCTAGGTACCTTAATCTTCCAAACTACTTCCTCATGCTTGCGGTTCAAGTGTGCAACGGGTTATTTTATGTGATCTTTGGGAAACTTGAATGTATTTCTAAAAACGCTTCATGATCTACATTATTTCAAGCATTTCTTTGATTGTAGATTAGTAAGTTTCCTTTAGTCTTTCTAAAACAGATGTTGTTTTGTAGGATTGTCCAACTGTGTGTCGATTAAAACTTGCAACATAGCCAAAACTGAGTATGAGAAGTGTAATTAAAAAATCCGTAATTTTGCCAACGACGATGCAGAAGGCTACATACAAATTCAGTGAAAGGTTTCTGCAGTTTGTCGACAGTAGGTGTTACGGATTACGTGATTTTTGCAGTGGAATAATTCATCTTTCTTTATAAATATATAAATAATTGATTAAAAGACAAATGTTTCAGGTGTTCAAATGAGATATTAGAAACGTTCCCGCAAAATATTTCGAGGGGCATCCATAATCACATACTTTACATGAATCATATCGGTTGCTTTCAGTAAGTGTCTTCTGAAAATAATAAATCTTTTAAGCAACTGTAACACATACTGCTGGTAACAACCATTGCTAACATGGCAACCGACAAATCGAAGCTGCTGCATCTTGGTACTGAGGAAAATTTGAACAGTGAAAATTAAAAAGGAGAGGCTTAACAGTTTGACGCGTCATGTGGCGAGAAATGTGTATGGCTGCTTCGAAGAATGGCGAGTACTAACTTGTTTCCTACGGGTCATAAGTGAGTTATTGGTTATTGTTCATCAGCAGCTTGTTGATCATTTGTGGGCTGGCATTAACAGCGTGATTGGGACAGATTTCCCATGAACATACCCAGAGCATCTTTCATTTCATGCCGCATCGTTTAGAAGTATCAGCTTCACATCATATTATCCAGTTGTGTTATTCTTGTCCTTTGTGTATTGTCATATACGTAATCTGTCATACAAAATTAATTTTGTTCATGGTCACCCATAATGTTGTCTATTTTTAGATACGTTAATGTGAACAAAGTGGACAAAGCGATAGCTACAGACATTGGTGGGTTGTAGAGACTCTATTCAGAAACAAACTGAGCGTAGGAACCCATGTCCGGGAAAGTCATCCAGCGATACTGCTTCGAGTTGGTAGCAACGGTGGGTTCGTACGATGGCGTCTATACCGCCATTGCACTTAGTGGTCTCTATAGTGTACTTGTGGCAGGCGCAGACGCGTTAGATGCCATGTAGCTTTCTGAATAGTAAGATGTAAAGCTCACTGTCCGCTAGCGTACAAACACGTTTGTTGGCCAAGTGGTGATCTAGTAGCAGGCGTTGGCGCTTGCATCTTCAATGCTCTATAGCAGGCCAGCCACAGCGTTCCTAACTTCAGGCGTGTAGCGTGTGTGGAACCCCGGTGGAACAAGGCCCGGTCATTCTCGGATCTGCTCGCTCCTTCCAGAAAGTACCGGGTACAGCGCGAAAATTTATTTAGTTTTGCGGTGTGCCGTTTTTGGCCGGCACAACTGTGTTCAGTTCTGTGGGTTCGTGGTGACAGCACTATTTACCCTCCGCTATTTCTTCGTGACTTGGACGTTCACAGGTCCAGGGACTCTTTGCAGTCTAGCTGCCTATCTTCTTAAAATCAATGGGAATGACAGAAGAGAGGAATGAGATTTCTCGATATGCAGTCGCATTAGCGACATCTACATTACTTTCCTCAGGTAGTTTCCACGTATCCATAAGGACGTTATAAAGGAGTTACAAGATTTACACCAATATACTGTATGTATATGATAGATATGAAAGATGTATCTTTCGATTCTCAGATTAAGTAAGTTATGATTACGTGGCAACCTGTGTGAGAAGATCGATGACACTGTCTGTCCGTATGCAGGCAGTTTGTATCAGAAGAAAATTATATGCCTTCAACGTGGCAAAAATAAATCATCTATACTTAACACTTGATTTGCTTTTGATCTATGTTGTCGAGAAACGTGAATTATAAAACCAAGTCGTACGCCCTGCGACTGCATTGCCATTTAAATGCGGCTCATTCGCGCTTTCCTTTCATTACGCTCATACATTTGGATGGGGGTAGGGGGAAATATGTCAGCCACACTGAGCTCTACAGTGCTCTGGAGATGTGTCCCTATCTTCGATTTGTATCTCATACCATCCCCTGGTAACCGTGAAAGTTTTTCGCTATCGTTCTGTGAGAAGCTGTACAGGCAACATAAATTTCCTGTCATATTACGGTTGCCAATGTCTGACAGACAAAGAACATAATGTATTGCATAAAATAAAATAAATCAGTCCTGTGGTGTGTTAAAGAGTTTGTTGGCTGTGTGACCAGAGCCGCAGTTACTTGTACTATTACAATATTGAGGCTCGATCATGTGGCTTTAGAAAAAGCTCTTCATATAGACATGACGGTCACCACAAGACACTGCACGGGATCAACAGGTAAGACAGGTAATTTACTTGCAAATGTGTGTAGCGTACTCCATGCTGAAGTTTCAACTAGGTTCGTTCTTGCTTCCAGATGATGTAGAAGAATATTCCCCGACGAAGACGTCTCAACAGGTTTAAATCAGGATAGTCATCACAGATTTCATCCTGTACTCCAATGGAACCGAACGTGTCGCAGTTGGAATGTAGTTTGACCATGAATTCAAGCCAACTTACATTTTTGAAAGCCCTCGTTATTTTGGTAATAATTCCATATTGTCCCATATGCTGTAGTATCTCTTGTGTACTAACTGACTTGCGATTCCTGGCAGTTTGTATCACATAACTCAAACACCTACAGTGCTATAGATCAGTGCAGGCGACTTCCCAAGAACAAACGTTTTAACGAAACGAAATCGACTCACAAGTTGCTACAGACCATCAATAATTTAAAGTATAGCAATTGTCGTAACCCGATGTGGATCACAAAATACTTACCTAGAGGCTCACGCTCAGCTCAGTGGAGGCTCAATATTTAACGTCGTCTGTACCTTGGTACACTACCAGCAACGTATAACAGTGAGACAGTGACTGATTTTTGAGATCTCTGTGGTTGGGGACAATACACAATGGCTTCCGTGTTAGGCTAAGGGCGTATATATGGTGACAAAAGACAATGAGACTCTGGGTTGGCTTACTGCTCTGCTTGTTAATTGTTTCTTCGCGTATTTGATATGAACATGCAAAAGAGCACATACACTTGTTTATAACTTCAGTAAGTGGAGTACATACGGAAGTCTTACTAGATGCTCGAGTCAGTTACCAGAACAAATGGTCACCCCGGCCTAAAACTCTGTTAAGATTCACTTATACACAGTAACGTATTAAAGGGAAGTGATGCCAAGCTTTGCAAGTCCTTCCTAGTGCAGAGGTTTAACTGAATACAGTTCTCACTCACTTAGTTTCTGCTGCTGGCTTGGTTATCCGAGGCTGTCTGAACTCTTCTCTGTCTGGGACTCTTCTGCTCGCTGGATCTATACCTTGCTCGACCTACCAGGAACTCTATATAAGGAATTTGTGGCCGTTTGCTTGTATATGGTACCTGACTGCGTCACGTCTTACCGCGCATTCACCAATAGTGAACGTGAAATCTGTGATTCCCAATGAATGCGACCTTTTAATGAACTGTCGAAACAGACTTCCACTGTTCGTTTCTACCTACGTTACAATGCTTACCGCTAATATTCATACCTAGAAGATTCATCGTTTCTTTCTGACAACCCTTTATGATTCGTTCATTACGTTTCCCATACAGGAACAAAAACTGTCCTCAAATCTTAGACACTTATTTTACAGCTAGTTTTATACAAGTTAATTTAATGACTACATGTACTCACATAAATACGTGGACCGCCCTTTTATTTTAACCTACCTACAAACGTATACAAAGTTTTCCGTTGATTTAATTAGCACGTCTGTAACACACATATGTAAATAAGTAATCAGATTTTCTCCATCCTTCATTTGGGAAACTTTATATATGCTGACAAAGTACTGCAGTTGAGAATAATTCCACTTCATGGAGAGGGGAAGGGGGGGAGGGGTGCACTTCTTGTAAGATTTTCCCATGAGCTGGATCACCATCACACGCAGACGGTCGTAACACTTCACTTCTTTGCACTTCCCACATTTTATGCTGCATCTGAGTTTTCCAAGCATCACTCCTATGACTGCAAGGGTGGTGGTGTTTATTAACACATCACAGGAAATCCGGGTTTTCCAAATGTATCCCTCAGTCTCTGCTATTCCTTAAATTATCCCTAAGTATTTTCTAATCCATGTATTCGCTGTCCTATCCCTCCTGTTTGCTAACACTACCAGTGACCAGATGTTGCCATGTCTCCCAGGACCGATCACAATGTCTCCCTCACCAACACCTTTTGAATTGCTATTCGTTAACCCTTTCAGTCTGTATTAAGAAAGAATTTATACTGTTATTCCTCGTCACATGTACATAGTTTTATCACATTCCCACATGTGTACAGTTAAATGAACCAATTTAATTTGTCTACACGTACTGTTATGAAATTCTTGTTTGTTAATTGGAGTACAACATTTGGTCATTTAGTCCATCAGTCCTTAGCCACCTCCAAAGAGGATCTTGACTTATTTGACCACCATCATAGGTTCATCGTTTAACGATACATTGTTTACTGTGTTGAGTTCCTTGGGGTTTTGAGTGTGATAGTAATACTTCTTACTAAAGTGTCTACTGTTATATATCTAGACGTAACTTTCCAGGGCAAGCTTAAGAGAATGACCACATAAAACACAGTAAGACAAGTACATGCCAGGTAAGTGGAGCAGATACGAGGCTGAGATTCATGGGAAGAATGTTATGGAAATGTATCTGACTCGAGAAGTGAGTGGCTTACGTGGTGTTTTGTAGACCAAGTCTTCAGTATTGTTCATGAGTCTGAGATCTTTACCAGGTAGGTATGATAAAATAGATCCAACGAAAAGAGGCGCGTTGTCTAACAACCACCGGTTACTTTTGGTTTTTTTCTTCCGCACTGAGCTCTTCCACATTGCTAATAACTGCAGCTGAATCTTCTTTTATGCGTAACAATCGATCTGCTACTGTTTTTTGCGATCTATCCTTGTATATTATTTCAAAGTCGTATTCTGCCAGTTTATTTCTGAATTTCATTAATCTTGGTGATAGACAGCTCACACGCACCAACTATTTTACGTGTCTGTGATCAGTAAATACCACGAATCTTCTTCTGTACATGTCAGGTCGGTAGTGCTTCACTGCCCACACTATCGCTAAGAACATTCGTTCAATTGAACTATATGCTCTCCTGGCGCGGTTCGCCGTTCTGCATGCAAACACTGCTCGTAAATTCTGTCCTGATTCTCCATGACGTTATAATTCACCAGTCGATTACGTGCTAGCGTATTTTGTGATTATGAACGGTTTCGTAAAATCGGGATATTGTAAGAGCGGGAGGATAATTATTTTCTCTTTTAATTTCTCGAAAGATGTTTCCTGCTGAGTTGACTATTCATAGTTTTCTCCTTTCCTCACTACTTCATGTAATGGTTCCTCTATCCGTCTGAAATACTTGAAAATGACTGTAAAATGGCATGCTCCCTAGAAAGACCTTCAACTGCTACATGGTAATGTGTCTTGGATACTCTTTTATAGCATCCACCTACTGTGGGTTAGGTTTTAATTCTTCTGTCACAATTATGTGCCTTAAGTAAGTTACCTTCTTCCATAGTTCCTCACAATAGCCAATCTCCAATTTCTAACTGTGCTATCGGAACCTCTCAATAACTTCTTCAAGTCTGGCATAATGCTCTTCTAACGTAGCTCCGAGCACGAGCACATCATCTAAATACACAAACACCATGTGTCCGTGAAGTCTAGGTGGTAGTTCGTTCATCAGTTTCCGAAAAGTGGCACCACCATCTGTTATTCCTATCCGGAATCTTCTGTATTCGTAAACGCCTTCTGGATTATGGAAGGCTGCTTTCTCTCTATCATTCTCATCCAACAATATCTGGTGGTAGCCCTTTGTACATTATAAGGTGGAGAAGTATTTGACTTTTCCTAAGCTACTTAAAATCACATCAGTATTGGGAAACGGAAAAACAGTGTTAATATAGTCGTCATTCGACCTCCGACTGTCCGCAACTATTTTCCGTTTTCACTTCAATGAAGCGTCCATCTTTTTCGGAGTCATCACTAACGGGGAACTCAACCCACTTGTGCTCGATGTATTGATATATTCCCGTAACATTGCATCTTTCTTGTTTTGGAGGAATACCTGTTGCGCCTTTGGTGGTTGCTACGGCCTGATATTTATCAGATTCCCTTTATCCTCCAGTTTCAACCTAATTTCATGCTCCACCGTGTCAGTGTATATTAATCTATCTCCATGCAGGTGAAATACATCATGATATGCAATACACAGTTCAATAACCGAAGTCCTTTCGTCTTTGCTTTAGTGATCCACTCTAATCAAGTAATTTGCTAATTCGCGACCTATTCTCTCCATCTAGTGAGAGTATACTACGTATGCGGCGTTCCCCGCTTTCTCCAGTGATGCGTACTGCTTCTGTGTTCACTTTGGGACAGTCAAAAATGGTTCAAATGGCTCTGAGCACTATGGGACTTAACATCTATGGTCATCAGTCCCCTAGAACTTAGAACCTCTTAAACCTAACTAACCTAAGGACAGCACACAACACCCAGTCATCACGAGGCAGAGAAAATCCCTGACCCCGCCGGGAATCGAACCCGGGAACCCGGGCGTGGGAAGCGAGATTGGGACAGTCCAGCATAACTTCTTTTGCACTATTCAAAATACTCATGTCACAGGTGCCTCCATGCGTGGTTACAAATATACTACCGTTTCTAATTTCTGCGTCTCCTTGCTTCCTTTGGTCAGATCTGTGTTCTGCCATTTAATCCTTAAAAAATCTTTTCTTCTCGTGGACCTATTCGTATAACGTCACACAAACACTCTTTTCTTTCGATTGCTGCTTATCTTTGTTCCTTGTTCCGTCAGATGCAGCGCCGTATCACTTTCTATTTCTTCTGGCTCCCCACTCCAAAGGTCTGCAGCGCCGTATCACTTTCTATTTCTTCTGGCTCCCCACTCCAAAGGCCTGTCTTATCTCTTTGTGTCCGAATGCCGCGCGCTTTAGACGCGCATTCTCAGGCGCCTTACCACGGTTCGCGCGGCTCTCCCCGTCGAGTGTTCAAATCCTCCCTCGGGCACGTGTGTGTGCGTGTGTTGTCGTTAGCGTAGGTTAGTTTAAGTTCGATTAAGTAGTTAGGGACCGCGTAACTCAACAGTTTGGTCACATAGGAACGTAACACACATTTCCTATATTTCTATGTCCGGCTCTGTCTAGACTCCTACTGATACCACTGGTGTCACATTTGTCTTCAAGATCCGTTTCTCTCGGGTGCCTAATATCCTTTTTATAGGAGACTGCTCCTGTCTGCGTGGCTCTCTTCCGGTCCACAAAATTCCACGGCTGCCCACCTATCCTGTCAGTGAACGTACTGACCTACCCTTGAGCCGTAGCATCTTTGTTGAATAATCTATGATTACTTCTAAATTCTCGTAGAAGTCTCTGTCTAAGATTCCTTCATACGGGACATGCAACTCGTCCTCTACTACGTCAACATCAGCATCTACATGCTTACTGTGCAATTCACACTTAAGTGGCTGGCAGAGGTTTCATCAAACCATTTTCATACTACTTCTCTACCATTCCACTCTTGAATGGCGCGTGGGGATGAAGAACATCTAAATCTTTCCGTTCGAGCTTTGATTTCACTTATTTTATTATGATGATCATTTGTCCCCACGCAGGTGTATGTCAACAAAATATTTACGCACTCGGAAGAGAAAGTTTTTGATTGAAATTACGTGAATAGATAGACTTTTTCGATGTCCTCCGTCAATCCCACACCGCGCAGCAATATTCCAGCAGAGGAGGGACAAGTGTAATGTTGGCTGTCTCTTTAGTGTGTTTGTCGCACCTTCTAAGTTGAAACGTCCCCTTAGAAAAATTATACGTGATTTTGTTTAAACTGATACACAATATTTTTAGCGCAACGCAATCTGACTTTCAAAATCCCTACAAAAGAATGGCCCTGACTAACATTAACCTATACGTTTCACAAATCACTTACCTCACAAAAATCTTCGTTACTCGAACTACTGCAATACAGCGAGCGCCACTACTGCCAGTTAAATAAAAGATTCAAACTACGGAAGGCACTAACTACTGATAGGCATAGTTAGCAAATGAAAGATTTTAATAGAGATCAAACAATGTATTTACCTTAATAATCATAATATATATAGCAGTTCATGCCATCCAGTATAACAAATTTCAAAACTCCGCCATCTCTCCCCCCACATCCACCACTGCTGGCGGCTCACCTCCAACTGCGCAACGCTACGCACTTTTCACGTCCAGCTGTCCAACACTACAATGGCAGACAACAATGCAAACTAGCCACAGACTGCACACAGCACAGCCAGTGATTTTCATACAGAGAGCGCTACGTGGCGGCGGCGTTACCAATATAAGAACCTAAACAGCCTACTTACATAGCCCCCATGCTCCCCACAAAAAATTTTACAAATTGTTTTGGGCAGTGGCCAATAATGATTTGATAAAATTTTTCGTAATTACAATAACAAAGATATCAAATGCACACACTTATTGATACAATGTTGGTCAAAAGCTAAAATTTTCTCACAGTCCCATAAAGACAGTCCTGATCATTCATCACAGTATTAATTACTATTTTATGCACAAAGTCTGAGCAGTAAAAGACAATGCACACGGAAGTAGTGGATTTCCATGCAGTCTTGAAGAAGTAGTGTTGTCCTTCTAACAGAAAGACAGTGCTGACTCTTGACATGCTGACAGGTAATGGGCCACAACATAGCAAACCCACAGCAGAGTCATTCGAAGTTTTGAAGAATATTGGTAGGTAGGTCATCACAGAGCAGACCCACTGTAGTCCTGGTAGAGATTGTGGTATTGGTGGGCCACCAGAGGTGCAGACCCACTGCAGTCCTTGTAGAAATAATGATATTGGTGAGTCATCAAAGATGCAGACCCACAGTAGTCCATGTAGAGACGGCCAGCAGCCATCTGTTGCGACTGTGCAGGTGCACATTCAACATCGAAGAGTCTTGCGGAGAATATAGCAAGTCCATAAACCACCACTTGTGCACTCACAATGTTTTTGGAATTGTCCTTGGAACCAGCAATGCTGTTATCCAGTCCCTTGTTGAATTATTAACACACGTGCAAACACTATCACTCTCTACTTCTCACATATTGTCCATATACTATGACCAACAGAAATGTGTGCAGTGAAATGAATGCTTACAAGTTACTTAATGTGATAAACTGGTGTCAATTACAATTTTATAACATGAGAATACAATTACAGAAATACAGAAAACACCATTAAAGAACATAACAATACAGATAACATTTGTAGTACAAGCTTTACAAAAGAATCGAAATAACATATACATCAGTGTTACAGGAATTATGACATAAGTAAATACATAAAAGCTCAGAATAACTTTTGAAACATCAACTTTACACATGAGCATTAAAACAAAACAGAATAAATAATGTCTAAGCGTATTTACAAGGTAAATAACATATTATTAATGCCAATTATATTTGAGGATAACAGTATTCCTCATCATAGTGAATGTAGCTTAGTATTAGAAGAAGAAAAAATTCTATGAAACTACACAGAGACAGGAAGAAAACAAATACACAAGGGTACACAAACACATAGTGGGATAACACCAAAAAGGAAAGGACAGGGTTCGTTTTCAGTGTAATATTTGATACTGCAGTCCAACCCAAAACTTCATTCCATAGATTTTTCGTCTTATTTCAACCTTTGCTTCCACCAAAAAAAATCCTATCCAAGCATGCTTTCTGTATTTTTCTCGTATAACCTCTCAGTGCATTTCTTCAAATTCATCGCAACTCATTCTCTTATAGGCTACCCCCTCTTAAGTTAACCTAAATCTACTGAGCTCAGATGCTAAACTAAGGGACGAGGCAATGCAGCAGCACAAAACAATTAACACAAACATCAATGACAAAAAATTTAAATAGGCAAATCAATTGCAATATTACAACTAATATAAGGCACTGTGCAGCAAACAAGAAAAATAAATCTCTAGTAAAACTAGCTTAACAGAGTAATACAAAGTGAAATTTAGTAGCACTATGCCTGGCAAACAGCCGCAGCAAATGTAATAACTTATATCTAAACATGAGAAAGCTCAAGCAGAAAAAATATTACAGTAAAAATGGCCATGTTTAATACCTATGTCACATCTTAACACTAGAGTGATGCATCACAATTTATTCTACAAAAGAAATTACCAAGTACTTGAAAAGAAAATTCTGTATGCAATTCCTGTGAAGGGAAATGTGTTTTTGTGCTCCTTCGTTTTTTTTGAAGTACATCAAAGTTATTCTTTACTGGGTCTGTAGGCATAAAATATTTATATTAGTACATCTATAAAATTTTATTTTAACCAATGCTGCAGGGCAGCTAGAAACTAGATATTAAACAAAATCAGCAATCTCTTAACTAGAAAGACAATAGATGTAAAATGTCTCTCATCATTTCATTAGGCATTTTAGTAAATATCATAAATTAAGAGCTCCGCAGTGTAATCATATATTTTCAAGTTTGAGTGTGTCGTATTTAGGATGCTTTCTACAAAGAAATGTCAATAGCGAGGATAATGGCCTCCTTTTTTCTTTGTCCACCTGAGCCTCTGAAAGGCACACACTAATGGCTTTTTTCCAGGCGACTGTCGCGCAGCTGCCCACGTAATGCATCGTGCCCACGACGGATTACGTGAAGGTCACTTAACTTTCTTGCCGAAATATTTACGACAGCAGTTTCCGCTACAGTGACAGTCTCATATAAATATATTTCACAGGTCAAGAATTTGCGTTACAAATCTGTAGAAACAAAATGCTATTGATATAACAGTGTCCAAAAAATTTTCGTCGGCATTGTAATACATTCACGCGTTTACATACATTTCATAACTCTTAAAGTACGATTCTTGGTTTCCAACAACCTTTTTCACAAACCAGAGTCCCTAAACACTACTCATTATTCCATACCTTATTCGTCGACACTTCTTCAATATTTCATCGTAACAGCTACGTAGCATAACCAAATAACTCATATAGCATCAGCTTATTGATCATAAACATACCGCAACAGCATAATACACATAGTCATCGTAATAATAACATAATAACACCTCAGTCAACTCTCAAAATCGTCGTAGCTTCCTCCAATAATTAAAAAAAAATTCTCTGCTCATGTCAAAAGTGTCATCTGCCTCAAACGTACTTTAAAAATCGTGATCCCATACCAAATATATCATTCAAAGCTCTCATAATATCACAATGGGTCTGAAAAAATATGGACAGTTCACAAAGTACAAACAAAATACAATTTCGTAAGTGTGAAGTTATACAGTGGTGTAATTACATAAACATGTCACTGATGTAGTAAAAAGAAATGATTGTCTCTCTCAGTTAAATGATCAGATAGCTGTGTAATTATGTGTTAGAGAAATATGGTACCGATGTGTAAAGTTGTATTTACTTACAATATTATCTATGTGGTCTTTCTAATTTAAGTTGCTCGTAATTGTAATTCCAAGGTATTTAGTCGAATTGACAGCCCTTAGATTTGTGCGATGTATTGTATACCCAAAATGTATCGGATTTCTTTTAGTACCCATGTGGATGACGTCGCACTTTTCTTTGTTTAGTACCAATTGCCACTTTTCGCACCATATAGAAATTTTCTCTAGATCATTTTGTAACTATAATTGATCGTCTGATGATTTTACTAGACAGTAAATTACAGCATCATTACTATATGAACTTACGTTACATACACACATCATCATCTCTCCTCAGCTTTAATATCGCAGCTCCGAGCGTCTCTGTTATTTGGTTAGTGATTTCTTTCGGTTTTATTCTTTCCTAGACGTTACTGATCATTGTATTCTTCAGTGCCGATGTCCTTAACATGTTCACTTGAGAATCACTCTATATTACGAATCTCGTGGTTCCTGCATTTGTAGCCAACTAAGTACAACTTTGCAGCACGGTCGACTGCATACTCGTACAATTCTTTCTTTTCCCGGTTTCGGAATCTTCGTATTTTCTAGCCTAGCATCGGCAATCACCGTCCTAATTTTTTACAATAGTAAAATTTCATGGGTCTCACCTTATCATACGGCCTTGGATGCCCTGGAAGATGACATCGACGACACACCGTTGGTCGCATGCTTCCAATTCCCAGGTGATGACCTTTACATTGAGAGTCACCTATACTACTCAACGGCGGTAGAGTTTGGGGTGTTCATTTCTCTACTCCACATCATCTCCGCTGCATTGCATCTATTTTCCTGACCTTTCTGTCTATAGTGCAATTCCTTGCCTGGTGGTCTGAACTCTCACACCTAAAGCAGTAATCTCTGGGGCGAGTGGTTCAGCTAATGTTTCTTTACAAAGGGTGATGGATGCTTCTTGTGTTCAACATCTACATCATACACTGCAGGCCATCTAACAGTGTATGGCGAATAGTAACTATTTCCCTCTTCCACTTGTGAATGGCGCGACAGAAGAATGATAGTCGGTAGGCGTCTGTATTAGCTCTAATTTCTAGAATTATCTTGTCCCAGTAATTTCGTGAGATGAGCAGTGAAGAGCCAAAGAACCTGGTACACCTGCCTAATATTGTGTAGTGCCCCAGCGAGCACGCAGAAGTGCCGCAACACGATGTGGCATTGACTCCACTAATGTCTGAAGTAGTGTTGGAGGGCACTGACACCATGAATCATGCAGGGTTGTCCACAAATACGGAAGAATATGGAGGAGGTTGAGACCTATTCTGAACAGCAAGATGCAAGGCATCCCAGATAAACTCAATATTGTTCGTGTCTGGGGAGTTTGATGGACAATGGAAGTGTTTAAATTCAGAAGAATGCCACTCTGTAGCAGTTCTGGACGTTCAGAGTTTCACATTGTCCTGCTGGAATTGCCCAAGTCCATCGGAATGCATAATGGACATGAATGGATGTAGGCGAGGCGATCAGACAGGATGCTTACGTACGTGACACCTGTCAGAATCGTATCTAGACATATCAAGGGACCCACAGCACTCCAACTGCACACGCCCACAGCATTACAGAGCCTCCACCAGCTTAAACAGTCCCCTGCTGACATGTAGGGTTCATGTATTCATGAGGTTGTGGACCTACCTCTAGGCGTCCATCAGCGCGATAGAATCTGAAACGAGACTCGACCGACCAGGCAACATGTTTCCACTCATCAACAAACCAACGTCGATGTTAACAGGCCCAGGCGAGCCTTAAAGCTTTGTGTCGTGCAGTCATCAAGGGTACACGAATGGGCCTTCGGTTCCGAAAGCGCATATCGAAGATCTTCTGTTGGATGTTTTGCCCACTGACACTTGTTGATGGCTTAGTATTGAAATCAGCAGCAGTTTGCAGAAAGGTTGCCCCTCTATCACATTGAAGGATCTTCTCAGTGGTCGTTGATCCCGTTCTTGCAGGATCTTTTTCCGGCCACAGCGGTGTCAGAGATTTGATGTTTTACAAGATTCCAGATATACACGGTACACTCGTGAAATGGTCGCACGGGAAAATCCCACCTTCATCACCAACCCGGAGATGCTGTGTCCGACTCCTCGTGCGCTGATTAAAACACCACGTACAAACTCACTTGAATCTTGATATTGTAGCAGGGGTAAGCGATCTAGCAACAGCGCCATACACTTATCTTACACACATCAAAAAAGTTTTGCATCTCCTCGGTTCCGAGAGTTCAGGAACCTGTACAGAAGACTGGAATAGAGATCAACAGAAACATCATTTTCGCCCTTTTTATTGCTCATGAAAACTACACATTGCATGTGGTACGACCATACAGCGAGACCTTCAGAGGTGGTGGTCTAGACTGCTGTACACACTGGTACCTCTACTAGCCAGTAGCACGTCCTCTTGCATTGATGCATGCTTGTATTCATAGTGGCATACTGTACACAAGTTCATCAAAGGGTTGAAATGGCTCTGAGCACTATGGGACTTAACATATGAGGTCATCAGTCCCCTAGAACGTAGAACTACTTAAACCTAACTAACCTAAGGACATCACACACGTCCATGTCCGATGCAGGATTCGAACCTGCAACCGTAGAAGTCGCGCGGTTCCGGGCTGAAGCACCTTGAACCGCTCGGCCACCGCGGCTGGCACAAGTTCATCAAGGCACATTTGGTCCAGATTGTCCCACTCCTCGACGGCGAATCGGCGTACATCCTTCCGAGTGATTGGTGGGTCCCTGTAATACATAAACAACCCTTTTCAATCTATCCCAGGCATGTTCGATTGAGCTCATGTCTGGAAAACATCCTGGCCACTCTAGTCGAGTTATGTCGTTATCCTGAAGGAAGTCATTCACAAGATGTGCAAGATGCGGGCGCGAATTGTCGTCCATGAACACGAATGCCTCGCAAATATGCAGCCGGTATGGTTGCACTATGAGTCGAAGCATGGCATTCACATATCATACAGCCATTACGGCGACATCCATGACCACCAGCGGCGTACTTCGGCCCCACATAATGCCACCCCAAAACAGCAGGGAATATCCACCTTGGTGCACACTGTGGACAATGTGGGTAAGGCGTTCAGCCTGACCGGGTTGCCTTGGAGGCAACGTCTCCGATGATTGTATGGTTGAAGGTATATGCGATAATCATCGGTGAAGAGAACGTGATGCCAATCCTTAGCGGTTTATTTGGCATGTTGTTCAGCCTGCATGGTGTCATGGTTGCAAAGATGAAGCTCGCCATGGATATGAGGAATGCAGTTGTGCATTATGCAGACTATTGAGTTTGAGTCATAACACGATGTCCTGTGGCTGTTCAATAAGCATTAATCAACATGGTGGCGTTGCTGTCAGGGTTCCTCTGAGACATATCCTGTAGATAGTGGTCATCCACTGCATTAGTAGCCCTTGGGCCGCCTGAGCGAGGAATGTCATTGACATTTCCTGTCTCTCTGAATCTCGTCCATTTACAAACAACACCGCTTTGGTTCACTCCGAGACACCTGGACACTTAACTTTGTGAGAGCCCTTCCTGGTACAAAGTAACAATGCAGATGCGATCGAACCACGGTATTGACCGTCTAGGCATTGTTGAACCACAGACAACACGAGCCCTGTACCTCCTTCCTGGTGGAATGACTGGAACTGATTGGCTGTCGGACCCCCTCCGTCTAATAGATGCTGCTTATGCATGGTTGTTTTCATCTTTGGGTGGGTTTAGTGACATCTCTGATCACTAAAAGGGACTGTGTCTGCGATACAATATCCACAGTCAACGTCTGTCTTCAAGAGTTCCGGGAACCGGAGTGATGCAAAACTTTTTTTGATGTGTGTATGTAGGCGTTGCCGATCGCCGGTGCCGTATCCTGCCTATTTACATATCTCTGTATTTGAATACGCGGGCCTATAGCAGTTTCTTTTCCTTTTCAGTGTATGTGGAAATAAATAATATGCTGTCTGACTGTTCCCAGAAAGTACTCTCTAGATCTTCAGTAGTAAACAACCACGTTGTGCACAACGCCTCTCTTGTTTCATGTGCTACTGGAGTTTGTTGAAAATCTCTGTAACGCTCTCGCACTGACTAACTGATGCCGTGACGCAACGCGCCTCTCTTCGTTGGATCTCTTCCGCCAGGCCTACCTGATAAAGATCTCAGTCTGTTGAACAATACTGAATTCTTTGTTGAACAAACACCTTGTAGGCCACTCCTTTCTTCAGTCAGATACATTTCCTTAATATTATTCCCATGCATCTTAGCCTGGCATTTGCTTTCCTTACCTGGCATGTGCTTCACTTTGTATCTGTTTTATGTGGTCATTCTCTTAAGCTCTCTCTGGATAGTTACGCCTAGATGTATGATGGGAAATACTGTTTCCAGCAATTTGTCATCAATAGTGTAGTTGTACAGTAGTGAATCAAGGTCAACCGCCACAGGTTTCACTATTCATCAATGCTATGCAGGTCATTTTGCCAATCGATCCTGTTTTCTAGCGTTGCTACTTTGTTTAGATAACCACATCACTGCGAACAATCTTGAAGAGCTTCCGACACTTTCTGCCAGATCATTTATATACATTGTAAACACATCGTTTCCGTATTGCAGAAATTAACAATACATCTGTCGATTTTGTTCAGTTATGAGCGACATGGTGAGTTCTGCCTGCAAGGAAGTCGGGAATCCAGTCCGAGTCAAGGAAAATGGCCTCAACCTGAGCGAAGTTGTTTACAACTCTGTGGATCTCGTGAAGGAATAATCAAGCTAAGTTTAGAAAGTTCTTAGTTTTAGGAACCCATGTTTATTTTAATAAAGGAGAGTTTCCCCAGAAACGTCATAATTCTTAAGCGCATAACACGTTCCATAGTATTACAACAGACTGTGTCAACCATATATGCCTATAATTGTGTACATCTGCCCTATGATACTGATTGAAAATTATCCAGTCGCTATTAAGCCTTCGTTGCTCCAGTAATCTGCGGTAAATTGCTGCTAGCAGGGTAGTAAGGTCTTTCGCATAATTTTTGTTCAATGTGATAGGTATCTCATCTGGTTCAGATGCTGTTACTCTACTAAGCGATTGTATTTGATTTTCTACTCCGCGTTGTGTTATATCAATATCTGCAATTTGGACAACTGAACCGATGAAGTTGATATACAGAACCATTATAAAACCTATATTAGATGCTCGATATAGTTCTGGTGATCGTATTGACATCCAGCATAAAACTCAGCAATCGACCCCCACAGTATGTATACTACGACAATACCAGGGAGCTAATAGATCGACTGTGAGGCCGCATGGCATCAGCTGCTGTCGGTAATACCGCTCATTCGAACGAGTTCGAGTCATTAATTTCGGAGCTCAGAGACAGAGGTATCATCGAATAAGAATATAGACAGCAGTTATCGAACTGCACAAAGCAGCACTCAAAGCACACCCCCATAGACATGTTACGATTAAAGATCTGGATGACTTACGGCAGGCTGATCTTGTAGATATTAAAGAGTATTTAAAGTCGAATAATGTATTCAAATATATTTTAATGCTCATTCACATACTCCATATTCACCTCGGCATTACCTCTTCAAACAAAAGCAGGGTGGAAAGTTTCACAGGTGTTTGAGCATTTGTTGTTCACAGGGACTAATCGAGCTCCTGACAACCTTCAAACTGACCACAGTGGAGAGTTTAACAATAGGTTTTAAAAGGAACTGCTGCGGAGGTAAGGAATACATGAATACTCAACATTCACCCACCTGAAGGCGAGAACGGTGGAACATCAGAACATAATAATAAAAGGTCATGCATTTTAAATTCAGTGGTTGATGCAAATGGACAGACATCCTCGCAGAAATAATTGCAGAGTATAATAAAACCAAATATAGCACAATAAAAATGAGACCAATCGATGTTTGTAATAATGGCCTCATAGATATGGTATACTATCGTATTAAAACGCTGGATCCACATAAGCAGAAATTTAATGTAGGTGAGCTGGTAAGTATCTCAAAACACAAGACAGCATTTGATAAGTCATACCTACCCAACTGGTCAACAGAGCTAAGCATTTGAGAAGTCATACCTACCCAACTGGTCGAGCGAGCTATGTACAGTTTCCGATGTGCAGAGAACAAATACTAGAACTAGTAGCAGTGGCACCAAAGTTTTTGGATGCTTTTACACTGAGGAATTGCAAAAGAGCTTGAACCACAGGTGTTCTTCATAAAGATAGACAACTAGTTAAATGTATTGGTTTTCCTGCAACATGAAACAGCTGGATTGATGCTGGCGATTTTCTACACAACTGGGTGCACAGAGCACAGAGCAGCATCGCCTAACATGCATGGTTGAAAACACATTACAGGAGGTTTGGTGTTCTCGACAAACTTCCACTTCAACTGCACATGTCGAGGAATAACTACTGTGGACTTGGTACAAAGCTTCAAAAACGATTGGCTAGTGGTGATTAGCATATTAACCTGCTTTACGAGGCGTGTTTGGAACATGACACTGCGTATGCAAAACGTCAAGATCTCCAAGGATACCATAATGCATATCGAATAGCTCATAAAACCAAGACAATACGTGCAACAAAGGATATCGGTATACGATAGTGCATTGCGGCATTTGTAGTTGATAAAACCATGCATGGAAAAATTAAGTTGGGCTTCGGTGTCAATTTCAAGCAAATTATGAATGCCGCTCATTGTGCGCTGAAGAAAAAGAAGACAACAGGACAGGATTGTTTAAAAAACTATATCTTGGCAGCGATGTATGAGGCTAAAAGCGCTCTGAAGGATAAAGGAACAGTTAAAGAACTCCGGGCTCTACCGATAACCAAGACGTGAGGTGGAATAATCTCCTTTCTCATTCCTGCCCTAGCATGTCTCTCAGCGATTGATTCACTGGCTGGAGGTCTGCAGCTATTGGGAGAACAGTCAAAAACGCTCAGGACTCTCAAAAGCAGCTAGTGGGAGCAAGAAGACATGATCGCATCATGGAAGCAGCAGCCATCGGAAAAGGACTATACTTGTAACCATTCAAGAAAGGACTAGACCTCTACATAAATAAAAAAGAGTATGTTACATAGTCTACCGTATAGACCACTTACAAATACAGATCTGCTCAAGGCTGTTAGGGGAAATTTCAGCATTGCAAGATTCCAAGGTTTGATTATGCGGGATACATGCCCAAAGACAATGTGGAAATCCAGAGACTGTGTAACTGTGAATTTAGATGTTGTTGGGGGACCCAGAACCCAATGAATGGGGTACGTTAAGGAAAAAAGAAACGATATCTACTATTTCGAGTCATTTGGAGGCCTGCAACCACCAAACGAGCTACAGCGATACCTCATTGTCAGAAGAATCATGTCCTACAATTTTCATCGCTACCAAGACTTTAATACTTACTTGTGTGTACTTCTGTGCATCATGTTCATCCTAAAGTGTGTGAGAAACATGTATATAAGAAGGTCCAGTTGTCAGTTTCCCGCCAAAAATAATAGTAAAGAAACCACACTAACCTAACCTACATGTCTGGCAACTGGCTAGTGACTGACCATTTACCCCTCTTTGCAGGGGCCAGGTTTTGTTGTGGGACAGGTAATGTCCTCTGGTGGCTGTAAAGCGAAGTAGCTCAGTCGGTCTGTTCCCTTCAAGGCGATCACGCACTAATCTTCAGGATAGGTTACCGGAGATAGATCAGTTGAACTATAAGTAAATAAATTAAATATTCTGCCTTCCTCCCCAGCACAGAATTACCATTTCTCACCAAAACTAGATAAGGTCCACTAACCTAACATTCCTCGCAGGCAGGTGGACAGAGAGCACCGCTTTCTGCCATTTTCAGGGGCAGGGTAGTGGTGGGAGTTGGGTAACGTTAGAGGGGGTAACGTTGGGGGGTGGTGTCTGTGGAGCTCCGCCACAGCCGCGACATATGGTGCAGCAAACCAGTACTCAGTCATGAGGACATAAAATGTACACTGTGCTGCAGTCAAAAAACGGATTGTCGCCTCATGACGATAAAGGTATCATTTGTCAGGATGAGGCTGGAACCCGCACATACTCGGACTATTCATTTCATGACGTTGGTGGAGGAAATGATAGAGAGTGAACCAGGGTGTGAAAGGAATGATTGTGTGTGGAATCTACGTCTATGTGTTTGCTCTGCTATTCACAATAAAGTGCCTGGAAGAGGGTTCAATTAACCACCTCCAATCTGTCTCTCTTACCGTTCCATTATCGAACGGCGGGCGGGAAAATCGAGCACTTAAATTTTCCTGTGCGAGCCCTGATTTCTCGTATTTTATCGCGATGATCATATCTCCCTACTTAGGTGGGTGCCAACAGAATGTTTTCGCAATCAGAGGAGAAAACTGGATATTGAAATTTCATGGCAAGATCCCATCATAACTAAAAACGCCTTTGTTTTAATGATTGCCACTCGAATTCACGTATCATGCTTGTGGCACTATCTCCCCTACTTCTCGATAATACAAAACGATCAGCCCTTCTTTAAACTTTTTCGATGTCACCCGTCAGTCCCACCGGATGCGGATCCCACACTGCACAGCAGTACTCCAGAATCGGACGGATAAGTGTGGTGTAAGCAGTCTCTTTAATAGACCTATTGCATCTTCCAAATGTTCTGCCAATGAATCGCAGTCTTTTATTTGCTCTTCCCACAACATTATTTACGTGATCAACCTAATTTAGGTTATTTGTAATTGTAATGCCTAAGTATTTGGTTGAATTTTAAAAAAAAAGGTTCAAATAGCTCTGAGCACTATGCGACTTAACGTCTGAGGTCATCAGTCGCCTAGAACTTAGAGCTAATTAAACCTAACTAACCTAAGGAGATCAGACACATCCATGCCCGAGGCAAGATTCGAAACTGCGACCGTAGCGGTCGCTCGGCTCCAGACTGTAGCGCCTAGAAACGCACGGCCACTCCGGCCGGCCTTGAATTTAAAGCCTTCAGATTTGTGTGACTTACCGCGTAATCGAAATTTGTTCCAGTACTCATGTGAATAAAATCACACTTTTCTTCACTCAGGGTCAATTGCCACTTTTAGTACCACACAGGTATCTTATCTAAATCATTTTGCAATTCGTTTTGGTCATCTGATGACTTCACGAGACGATAAACGACAGCATCATCTGCAAGTAATCTAACAGCGATACTCATATTGTCTCTCCTATTTCGTTACTATAGATCAGGAACAACAGATGGCCTATAACACTTCCTTGGTGAACGCCGGATATTACTTCTGTTTTACACGATGACTTTCCTTCTATTACTACGAACTGTGACCTTTCTGACAGGAAATCACTAATTTAGTCGCACAACTGAGGCGACATTCCATAGACACGCAGTTTGGTTAGAAGACGTTTGTGAGGAACGGTGTCGAAAATCTTCTCGAAATCTAAAAATGTGTAATCAATTTGACATCCCCTGTCGATAGCCCTCATTACTTCATGAGTATAAAGAGATAGTTATGTTTCACAAGAACGATGTTTTCTGAATCCGTGCTGACCACGTGTCAATAAATCGTTTTCTTCGAGGTACTTCATAATGTTCGAACACAGTATATGTACCAAAACCCTACTGAAAATCGACGTTAGAGACGTGGGCCTGTAATTCAGCGAATTACTCCTATTTCCCATTTTGGGTATTCGTGTAACTTGAGCAATTTTCCAGTGTTTAGGTATGGAACTTTCTGTGAGCGAGAGGTTGTATATAGTTGCTAAATATGGAACTATTTTGTCAGAATACTCTGAAAGGAACATCACTGGTAAACAATCTGGACCGGAGGTCTTGCATTTATTAACTGATTTAAACAGCTTTGCTCCAACCGAGGATATGTACTTCTATGTTTCTCATCTTGGCAGTTGTTCTTGATTGGAATTCAGGAATATTTACTTCGTCTTCTTTGGTGAAAGAGTTCAGAAAAACCGTGTTGAATAACTCTGCTTTGGTGCAACTGTCATCAGTGACTTCACCTTTGTTATCACGCACTGAAGGTATTGATTGCATCTTGCAGCTAGTGTGCTTTATGTATGACCAGAATCTCTTTGGGTTTTTTGGCAGACTCCGAGACTGAATTTCGTCGTGGAAATTATTAAAAGCATCTCGCATTGAAATACGTTCTATATTTCGAATTTCTGCAAAACGTTGCCAATCTTGGGAATTTTGCGTTGTTATAAATTTTGGCATCCTTTTTCGTGGCTTCTGTAACAGCGATCTGACATGTTTTGTGTACCATAGGGGATCAGTACCATCACTTATAAATTTATCTCTCAATTGTCGACGATATTATCTCTTTGAAATCATCACACATCATTTCTACGCTTACATGATCAGATCGGAAGGAGTGGAGACTGTCTCTTAAAATTGCGTTGAGAGCATTTTTATCAGCTTTTTTAAATAGATGTACTTCCAGTCTCTTTGTGTTTGTTGTGGATGTTATGGTATTCAGCCTAGCAGCAACTGCCTTGTGGTCGTTAATACCTGTATTCGTCATGACACTCCCTATCTGTCGTGGATTATTTGTTGCTTAGATGTCAAGTATGCTTTCGCAACCATTTACGCTTCAAGTGGGCTCATGAAGAAATTGTTCAAAATAACATTCTGGGAAAGCATTCGGTACAATTTCGGATGACGTTTTATGCCTGCCACCGGCTTTAAAAATATAATTTTTCTAGCATATCGAGGGTAGATTGAAGTCACCACCGACCTTAATTGTATTAGTGGGGTACCTATTTGAAATGAGATTCAAGTTTTCTTTGAACTGTTCAACAACTATATCTTCTGAGTGGGGAGGTCGGTAAAACTATCCAGTTAATAGTTTGGTCCGAACGTCAAGTATAACCTCTACCCATTCAATTCACTACAATGTAAACTACTTCCGACAGCAATAAACACTCCACCACCAACAGTATTTAATGTATGCTTCTTGAACACTGTTAGGTCATTTGAAAAAAAATTTTGGCTGAAGTTATTTCTGACTTTAGCCAGCTTTCCATACCTATAATTATTTGAGCTTCAGTGCTTTCCTACGGTCGCAGGTTCGAATCCTACCTCGAGCATGGATGTCTGTGATGTCCTTAGGTTAGTTAGGCTCAAGTAGTTCTAAGTTCTTGGGGACTGATGACCTCAAATGTTAAGTCTCATAGTGCTCAGAGACATTTGAACCATTTTTTCAGTGCTTTCTATAAGGGCTTGGAGCTCTGCAGCTACGATAATTTACAACTACAATACCGAACCTTTCACAACTACCTTGCTGTGTTTCACCTGCCTCCTTTCAGACGAACGCCCTTTCTGTGATTTCCTGAGACCCTATAACCTAAAACACCGCGCAGTCCGTTCTACACAGCCCCCGCTACCCCTATAGCTGCTTCCTGTGTGTAGTGGACTCCTGACCTATTAAGCGGAACCCGGAAACCAACCACTCGATGGCGCAAGTCAAGGAATCTGCAGCCTACACGGTCACAGAACCGCCTGAGCCTCTGATTCTGACTCTCCACTCGGCTCTGCACCAAAGGACCACAGTCGGTTCTGTCGACAATGCTGCAGATGGTGAGCTCCTCCTTAATCTCGCAAGCAAAACAAGAGAGAATCTCCCCTGATCCGAAGCGACAAACGTCATTCGTACCGATATGGGCCACCACCTGCAGTTGGCGTCACGCTGTACTCTTCATGGCATCCGGAAGCACCCTTTCCACATTCGGGCTGACTTCCCGCAGTATGTCCACGGAGTGCACACTGGCTTCCTTCCCCTCCCTGGCAGCCTTGTTCCTAAGAGGCCCCACTATGCGTCTAACGTTGGAGGTTCCAGCTGCCAGCAAACCAAACCTCTGCGAGTGCCCTGATCTTGTGGGCCGAGTAGCATCCTCGGGATCAGGGTGGACGGCTGTATCCAAGTTAGAGACTTTCTTAGCCACAGATAACGTCCGAAACCTGTTCGTCAAACGATCCGGATGCACTAAGATCTGCCTCTCGGAAAGTCTTTCTTTTCCTGGCATACTTCGGAATGATCTCCCACTCGCCCAATGGTGAGGGGTCAACCTCAGTGCAGGCAGCACCTGTGCCGGCCACAGCATTGGAGCGATCGAGGGACACATGGGACGTGCTCCCCACGTCCGACCCCCAACAGTGATTCCACTTGGCAGCAGCCTTAAGCTGTGTGACAGAAGAAAACACAGCCTGGAGCTGTGAGCTTAGGGTCGCCAACTAATCTCGCATCTGTACACAGCAATCACAGTTCCTATCCATTACTGAAGTCGCTCCTGTTTGAAACTCATAAAAATATGTAATAAACGAACAGTGTACTCGCCTTATTAGCAGCAGGAACTCGAGCTCCTCTGTCACTAACGGTCTAACTGACACTGAGCTGTTCTAATCAAACCAAACAAAAGCCTGTATGATACGAGGATTGACACAAGTGTCGAGAGCAATGGCGGTACTGTACGCTACACCGTTCTTAAAATAAATTACAAAAATAAACGGGTAACTACACAGATAATTGAAAATAGTTAGTTCCTGTTAGAAGCTCGAAAAACTATGTAATAAACAAATGGTGTACTCTCCTTATTAGCACAGTATGGCCTGTTTATCATAATGTGTAAATAGTACTGGATTGGACACCATGTGAACTGTAGTGTAAATAGTTTCTCTTTTTTTGCACACCACCCTGTGGAAATATTTCTTTTTCATGCACACCATGAATGTCTAACTTTGACTGCACACTATGTGTGTCTTGTAGATATACACTGAAGAGCTGAAGAATCTGGTACACATGCGAAATATTGCGTAGGGACCCCGCAAGCACGCAGAAGTCCGCAACACAACGTGGCATCGACTCTACTAATGTCTGAAGCAGTGCTGGAAAGAAATAACACCATGAATCCTGCAGGGCTGTCCATAAATCCGTAAGAGTACTAGAGGGGAGAAATCTCTTCCGAACAGCTTGTTGCAAGGCATCCTAGATATGCTCATTAATGTTCATGATTGAGGAGTTTGGGGGCCATCGGAAGTGCTTAAACTCAGATGAGTGTTCCTGGAGCTTCTCTTCAGCAATTATTCACGTGTGGGTCGTCGCATAGTCCTGCTGGAATTGCCCAAGTCCATCGGAATGCACAATGGACATGAGTGGATGCAGGTGATCTGACAGGAAGTTTACGTACGTGTCACTTGGCAGAGCCGTATCTAGAAGTATCAGGGGTCCCGTATCACTCCGACTGCACAAGCTCCACACCACTACAGACCCTCCACCAGCTTGAACAGAACCCTGCTGACAGGCACGATCCATGGATTCATGAGGTTGTCTCCATACCCGTACACTTCCGACCTCTCGATACAACTTGAAACGAGACTCGTCCGACCAGGCAACGTGTTTTCAGTCATCAACAGTCCAATTTCGTGTTGACGGCCCCAGGCGAAGCGTAAGGCTTTGTATCGTGCAGTCATCAAGAGTACACGAATGGGCCTTCGATCCCGAAAACTCACATGGATAATTTTTCGTAGAATGGTACGCCCGCTGACATTTGTTGATACCCGACCATTGAAATCTACAGCAATTTGTGGTAGGGTTGCACTTCTGTCACGTTGAACGATTCTCTTCAATTGTCGTTGATCCCTTCCTTGCAGGATCTTTTTCCGGTCGCAGCTATGTCGGAGATGTAATGTTTTACTGGATTTCTAATATTCACAGTACACTCGTGAAATGGTCGTCCCGGAAAATCCCCACTTCATCGCTACCTCGGAGATGCTGTGTCCCATTGCTCGTGCGCCGATTATAACACCAGGTTCGGACTCACTTAAATCTTGATAAGGTGCCATCGTAGCAGGATTAACCGATACAACAACTGCGCCGAACACTTGTTATCTTATATAGGCGTTGCCGACCGCAGCGGCGTACTCTGCTTGATTATATATATTTGTATTTGAATATGCATTCCTATATATGTTCCTTTGGCGCTTCAGTGTAATTTTGCTGTGTCTATATAGAAAAAATCAAACATTTTACTATTACCATATAATTATATAAAATCTATAGAAAAAATTGTAACTGCAAGTTGTTTTAATTTTGTAAAGTTTCTGACAGCATATCATATAAAAAATGTGTACCAGGTACACGTGCAAACGATCTAGATTTTATGTTCCACCTGCTACCCCGCATTCCAGTCCGATTACTTTTTTAGTATTTCTTTTCCCATTCCAGTGCAACTTGTAGATATTTTGGATACACCCAATGCTGCTGTTATAATACGAGGTGCATTCAAGTTCTAAGGCCTCCGATTTTTTTTCTAATTAACTACTCGCCCGAAATCGATGAAACTGGCGTTACTTCTCGACGTAATCGCCCTACAGACGTACACATTTTTCACAACGCTGACGCCATGATTCCATGGCAGCGGCGAAGGCTCCTTTAGGAGTCTGTTTTGACCACTGGAAAATCGCTGAGGCAATAGCAGAACGGCTGGTGAATGTGCGGCCACTGAAAGTGTTTTTCAATGTTGGAAAAAGCCAGAAGTCACTATGAGCCAGGTCAGGTGAGTAGGGAGCATGAGGAATCACTTCAAAGTGGTTATCACGAAGAAACTGTTGCGTAACGTTAGCGTGATGTGCGGGTGCGTTGTCTTGGTGAAACAGCACACCCGCAGTCCTTCCCGGACGTTTTTGTTGCAGTGCAGGAAGGAATTTGTTCTTCAAAACATTTTCGTAGGATGCACCTGTTACCGTAGTGCCCTTTGGAACGCAATGGGTAAGGATTACGCCCTCGCTGTCCCAGAACATGGACACCATCATTTTATAAACACTGGCGGTTACCCAAAATCTTTTTGGTGGCGGTGAATCTGTGTGCTTCCATTGAGCTGACTGGCGCTTTGTTTCTGGATTGAAAAATGGCATCCACGTCTCATCCATTGTCACAACCGACGAAAAGAAAGTCCAATTCATGCTGTCATTGCGCGTTAACATTGCTTGGCAACATGCCACATAGGCAGCAATGTGGTCGTCCGTCAGCATTCGTGGCACCCACCTGGATGACACTTTTCGCATTTTCAGGTCGTCATGCAGGATTGTGTGCACAGAACCCATAGAAATGCCAACTCTGGAGGCGATCTGTTCAACAGTCATTCGGCGATCCCCCGAAACAATTCTCTCCACATTCTCGATCATGTCGTCAGACCGGCTTGTGCGAGCCCGAGGTTGTTTCAGTTTGTTGTCACACGATGTTCTGCCTTCATTAAACTGTCGCACCCACGAACGCACTTTCGACACATCCATAACTCCATCACCACATGTCTCCTTCAACTGTCGATGAATTTCAATTGGTTTCACACCACGCAAATTCAGAAAACGAATGATTGCACGCTATTCAAGTAAGGAAAACGTCGCCATTTTAAGTATTTAAAACAGTTGTTATTCTCGCCGCTGGCGGTAAAATTTCATCTGCCGTACGATGCTGCCATCTCTGGGACGTATTGACAATGAATGCGGCATCATTTTAAAACAATGTGCATGTTTCTATCTCTTTCCAGTCCGAGAAAAAAAAATCGGAGGCCTTAGAACTTGAATGCACCTCGTACGGGGGGTATTCTTCAAATGGTTCAAATGGCTCTGAGCACTATGGGACTAAACTGCTGTGGTCATAAGTCCCCTAGAACTTAGAACTACTTAAACCTAACTAACCTAAGGACATCACACACATCCTTGCCCGAGGCAGGATTCGAACCTGCGACCGTAGCGGTCGTGCGGTTCCAGACTGTAGCGCCTTTAACCGCTCGGTCACTACGGCCGGCCGGGGTATTCTGAAAGTAAGATCCGGTCGACTGCGAAATGGGAACCACTGTGGAAATAAAAAAAAATGTTTTATTTGTGACAGTTAGCTACAACTGTAGCTGCTTATCTACATAGTAGATGCTCCCACTTAGACATTTGTTATAGCCTTGTACCAACATTCCTGTACTCTCGTCATAGAAGGAAGCCGCCAGTACTTTCTACCAAATCTCTAAGCTGGTCTTCAGCTCGTTGTCTGTACTTAAATGTTGTCTACACAACCAGTGGTTCATGTCACCATAAATGCAACTTGGAGTGAACCAGATACGAGCTGTCTTGTGGGTGATCAAACATCTCCTATCGAAAACGCGACAAGAGCATCTTCACTGAAGCTCCAAAGATACTGGTATTCAAATACAGAGATAGGCCTATGTAAACAGGCAGAATATGGGGTGCGGTCGGCAAAGAAAGACAACAAGTGTCTGGCGCAGTTTTTAGATCGGTTACTGATACTACAATGGTAGGTTATCAATATTGAAGCAAGTATTAACGTAGTCAGCACACAACGATAGGACACAGAATAACCGAGGTAGCGAAGAACTGGAGATTTTCCCATACGACCATTTCACGAATGTATCATGGATATCAGGAATTCGGTAAAACATCAAATCTCCGACATTGCTGAGAACGGAAATAGATCGTGCAAGAACGGGAATAACGAAAACTGAAGAGAATTGTTCAACGTGACGAATGTATAACCCTTGCCCAAGTAGCTGCAGATTTCAATGCTGTTCCATCAACAAGTGTCAGTGAGAATCAGTCAACGAAATATCACCGATATGGGCTTTCAATGCGGAAGGCCCACTCTTGTACACTTGATAACTGCACAATACAAAGTGTTGCGCCTCACCTGGGCCCGTCAACACCGACATTGGCCTGCTGGTGACAGGAAACATGTTGCCTGGTCGGAGGAGCCCCGTTTCAAAATGTATCAAACAGATGGACGTGTACGGGTATGGAGAACTCCTCATGAATCCATGAACTCTGCGTATCAGCTGGGGACTGTTCAAGCCGGTGGAGGGTCTGTAATGGTGTGGAGGGTGTGCAGTTGCAATGATACGGGATCCCCGATACTTCGAGATACGACTCTGACAGGTGATACGTACGTAAGCATTCTGTCTGATCACCTGCATCCATTCATCGCATTGTACATTCCGACGGACCTGGGCAATTCCAGCAGCACTATGCGAACCACACACGTCCTGAATTGCTACAGAGTGACTCCAGGAACACTCTTCTGAATTTGAACACACCCGCTGTCCCAAAACTACGCAGAAATGAACATTATTGAGTGAAATTGGGATGCCTTGCAACGTGCTGTGGAGAAGAGCTCTCCACCTCCTCGTAGTCTTCCGGATTTGTGGACAGCCCTGCATGATTCATGGTGTCAGTTCTCTCCAACACTACTTCAGACATTAGTCGAGTCCATGCCACGTCGCGTTGCGGCTCTTCTGCGTGCTTGTGGGGTCGCTGCATGAGGCAGGTGTACCAGTTTCTTTGGCTCTTCAGTGTACATTGTCTTTACACGCGGCTGAGAATTCTTTCCAAGAACTAAAAGCATGTCACATTACGTTATGTGGGCTGCATAGCTTCAGGCGACATATCTCACCAGGCCCTCGTACTTTGAGGAAGACAGTATTTTCTAGGCATCTTTCCGTGCTCACTGTGCGCTCAGAACTGAAAAGTGTGACGTGATGCCATCGACTGGCGTAGGGTCTATATAGAGACACTGTCGAACACTTCTGTGCGAAGTTCATATGATTTTCAGTGTGGTTTCTATTTCGCGACTGATCGGAACTTAGTTTCCGGATAGCCCTCATACTATACTCCTCAATACATACTCCTTTGTAAAAAGAAAAAGTATTACGTTGCTAGAAACTGCTTCTACTGTAGGCTGCAGTTATTATTAGCAATAGCACAAGGAATAAAAAAAGCCTCTACCTTACTGTTCAGTCTCATCGTAAATAGTGGAAGTATCTGTTTCCTAAAAGAACCAAACTGTATCACATGGGAAATATTCTATGTGTGAACTGTACCTTAGGAGCCACTCTATAGGTAGAACCAAATTGTATTATTGAACACTGACATGCATCTGTGTCTAAAAGAACATAATTGTGTATCAAAGTGTACCTGTTTCACAGAATATATAAAAAATAATTTAATTGGTGATTGTATCTGTATATGTGTCTAAAAGAACCGAATTGCATCTCAAGAACTAAACTACATGTCAAGAAGCAAACTGTATCTGTAAGAATCGAATAAACGAAGAAATTCTTTATTACATGTCTCTGATATTATTTTCAAAAAAATGTCTGCTTACAAAGACGTATAGTAGACATGTATAAAATTATATCTCCCAGGCTTACGGAGATTCACAGACGTGGCATCTGGGAAAAATTACACATTAACAAAGTGTGAAATAAAATGAAGTGCATAGTGTGTGAGATACAAATTAAGAATAATTTTACATTTTCATAAGCAGACACAGCAACACCAATTTCACACTTCTTATTCTTCTTCTTCTTCTTCTTCAGTCGATGGAGAGCAAGGCAGCCATGGAATTCCAGCTCTTTAATGGAAGAAAACTTGAAGATTCGAGTCATCCATTTGATCTTCTCCTCGCCTTTGATGTAGATAATGTAACGTATTCTTGAATTCAGACTCCTCTATTACGCTAACATGAGCTGCGCAACCTACTACGAAACTTCTGGTTCCCTCACTTTCCTGTGCGCATCCTATGTTTTGGAAAATATTCCTGCACTTGCAGCGTACTCAATACAACTTTACGGCACGGTCGTCTAAATACTCATGATGCTCTTTCTTTTCCCTTATCTGAGTCTTCGTATTTACTATCCTAATATCGCCATTATACTGTCCTGCTTCTTCAAAATCGAAACATTTCAGTGGTCCCACCTTATCCCACGGCCATGGATGCGCTTGAAGATCTTATCGATGACACACCGTTGGTAGCGTGCTTCCGATTTCCCTGTGATGACCTCTGTATAGAATCTTCTCTATTCTTCTCGGCGGTTGTTGGAATTGCGTGTGTGTTTCTCTTCTCCACTATAACTCTATAATCCGCCTGGTGCATAGCGTCTATTTATTTATTTATTTTACGAGACGTGGTGGTTGCTTTTTTGTTCAACATCTACGTCATACACTGGAAGTCACCTAACCATGTGTGGCGGAGGGTACTTTTGGTGCCACTAACTAACCCCCACTTCTCTATTCCATTAGAGAGTGGCGCGTGAGAAGACTGATAGTCGGTAAGTCTCAGCATTAGCTCCAATTTCTCGAATATTGTTGTAATGGTTATTTCGCGAGATATATGTGGGAGGAAGTAATATATTCTGATGTCTTCCCGGAAAGTACTCCCACATATTTCAGTAGCAAACCTCTCCATGATGCACATCCCTCTCCTGAGACGTTTGCCACTGGAGTATGGTGAGCATGTTTTTACCGCTCTCGTACCGACTAAACGATCCCGTGATGAACCGCGCCGCTTTTCGCAGGATCATCTCTATATTCTCTATCTGACCTACCTAGTGAAAGTCTTAGATTGCTGAATAATACTGAAAAATCGACCCAACAAACGTATTGTAAGCCACTTCCTTCTTGCATGAGCTACATTTCCTTAAGATTCTTCCTATGAATCTCAGTCTGGCATTGGCTTTTCTTACTATTTGTTTTATGTGGTCATTCCACTTCCGGTCACACTGGATACATAAGACTAGAAATTATACGGTAGATACTGTTTCCAACAGTTTGTCATATATAGTGTAGTTGTACAGTACCGGATTTCTTTTCCAGTGTATGCGCAATATCTTACAGTTATTTACTATCAGAGTCAACTGCCAGAGCCTCCACCATTCCTCAGTTCTTTGTATGTAATTATGCAAACAGATACTGTCTTCTGGTATTGCTACTTTCTTATATATAACCACATCGTCTGAGAAAAATCCTACTGAGCCTGTCATGCTTCCTACTAAATCAGTTATATACTTAGTGAACAGTAACAGTCCTATCACACACCATTTGGGCACTCCAGAAATTACAATTACACCTTTCGGTTTTCTTCCGTTAAGAACGACGTGGTGAGTTCTATCTGCATGGAAGTACTGAATCAAGTTGAAAATCTGGTCCTATACTTGGTAAGTTCGAATTTTTTCAATAAACAGCAGAACAGGCCGTGGTCAATTGCCTTCCCGAAATCAAGGAACATCAATCCGAGCGCCGCTGTCTGCAGCTCTGTGAATCTCTTGGGGGAACAGAGCGAGCCGACTTTCGCATCTTGTCTGATGGAGGAATGCATGTTAATTTTTATAGAGCAGACATTCGTTCTCCAGTAAAGTCATAATTTTTTAGCATAAAACTTATTCCATAATTCTACAACAGTTTGAACGTCAACAATATAGGCATTCAATTATGTGCACCTTTTCTACGGACCGTCGTGAATATGAGAATGGTATCCGCATATTTCCAGGCACTAGTTACCCCTCAGTGCTCCAGGGATCTGCCATGAACTACTGCTTGAAGAGTAGCAAGCTCTTTCACATAATCTTTGTAGAATCTTGTATGAATCTTATCTGATCCTGATGTATTTCCGCTACTAAATTGCTGTTGCTTTCCTCTTCCGCTGTCTGTTGTGTTAATGACTGCCACTTGGACATTAGGACGGTAACTGAAAGGAGAGACCGTGTTCCGATCGTCTGCGGTGAAAGAACTTAGAAAGACCAACTTCATTATTTCTGTCATCTGTTTGTTATCTTCCGCTGTGGTGCCTATATTATCACTTTGATGCTGTAGGTTCTTCTCTGGTGGTGAGTTGTATGGAATTAATTGTAATGTTCTTGACAGCATAATATAGTCTTGAATGACGATACACTAACATAAATCTGTGGCTGTTACAAATGTTCACTAGTGTTGTGCTACGACGATGTATTGTCCTCACCGCAGTCTTCACACCAATGTTAATAAGACTATAGATTCACTGTATCTGTGGCTGGTTCTGAATTGCGACTGCTTAAAAAGATGCACCAGCCAATCAAAGTCTCTTTTAGAGAGGCCATGTGAATTCCGCATCCTATGGTGGCGTGTATCCACGGTGCAACCGCTCGGAGAACGGCTACCGAAGGAAGAGGTTGTTAGCGCGTGACACGCTAGCGGGGAGTACAGAAGTGGTGTCCCTCGCCTCGCTGTGAGCGGCGCGCGGCGCGCAGTGTTCAGTCTGGCAAGAAGACGCCAGCGCCTCAGTTTCGACATACTGTCTCTTGATTTCCGCCTCGGGCCCTTCGGCGACATTTCTTCAGTGATTTTTCTGACATTTATGGAGCATGAGTGGCTGGCATTGTCAATGATTCAACTTCCGATTCTGGCGTCGATCTGGGAGTCAATATTCGCAAACACCAGCCACTCAAGCTGACTAAACGTCAGGAAAGAAAATTAACAGACGTCAGCCAGTATTCTGAAACGAGATCCAACAACAATTCCGTCAATAAGAGGTCACATTAGTCTTAATATTTTGGTGTATAGGAATTTTGTCGTTATGTTTCGTTCCATTCCTCAGAGTAGCAACTGTTACTGTCTCACTGAAGCACACGACCAAGTCTGGAAGGGAGTTCCAATGACACTATACTGTCGCCGTCTACGACCGATGCTGGGATAACCAGAAATCACAAATTATTCGTTGATTTGTGGAGTGAAGTTATCAAACATTTCTCTTTTCCAGACATAGAGTAAGTTATCAGACGCTGAATGACTAGTGGGTTATTTGAATCTTGACCTCTTACACTGCAGCACGATTAGACAGTTGTTTGCCCATCTTGGAGTAATGCCTACACCTCAATTTACTCTTACTGTTCTTTATGAATAACTTCCTATAGATATCTCTGGCACCACTAACATCGTCCAGCGTCCACAATTCAGAACGTATCTGTTTGAGGTATGGTCTACTTACATAAATCTCACAAATAACTGTTTCACAATTGCAGTTCAAGTATAATAACGTATTATTCGTTGTGATGCCTTGGAAACCTGATCGTACTTCTAAAAAACACCTCATTATCTATAATTACACTCCTGGAAATTGAAATAAGAACACCGTGAATTCATTGTCCCAGGAAGGGGAAACTTTATTGACACATTCCTGGGGTCAGATACATCACATGATCACACTGACAGAACCACAGGCACATAGACACAGGCAACAGAGCATGCACAATGTCGGCACTAGTACAGTGTATATCCACCTTTCGCAGCAATGCAGGCTGCTATTCTCCCATGGAGACGATCTTAGAGATGCTGGATGTAGTCCTGTGGAACGGCTTGCCATGCCATTTCCACCTGGCGCCTCAGTTGGACCAGCGTTCGTGCTGGACGTGCAGACCGCGTGAGACGACGCTTCATCCAGTCCCAAACATGCTCAATGGGGGACAGATCCGGAGATCTTGCTGGCCAGGGTAGTTGACTTACACCTTCTAGAGCACGTTGGGTGGCACGGGATACATGCGGACGTGCATTGTCCTGTTGGAACAGCAAGTTCCCTTGCCGGTCTAGGAATGGTAGAACGATGGGTTCGATGACGGTTTGGATGTACCGTGCACTATTCAGTGTCCCCTCGACGATCACCAGTGGTGTACGGCCAGTGTAGGAGATCGCTCCCCGCACCATGATGCCGGGTGTTGGCCCTGTGTGCCTCGGTCGCATGCAGTCCTGATTGTGGCGCTCACCTGCACAGCGCCAAACACGCATACGACCATCATTGGCACCAAGGCAGAAGCGACTCTCATCGCTGAAGACGACACGTCTCCATTCGTCCCTCCATTCACGCCTGTCGCGACACCACTGGAGGCGGGCTGCACGATGTTGGGGCGTGAGCAGAAGACGGCCTAACGGTGTGCGGGCCCGTAGCCCAGCTTCATGGAGACGGTTGCGAATGGTCCTCGCCGATACCCCAGGAGCAACAGTGTCCCTAATTTGCTGGGAAGTGGCGGTGCGGTCCCCTACGGCACTGCGTAGGATCCTACGGTCTTGGCGTGCATCCGTGCGTCGCTGCGGTCCGGTCCCAGGTCGACGGGCACGTGCACCTTCCGCCGACCACTGGCGACAACATCGATGTACTGTGGAGACCTCACGCCCCACGTGTTGAGCAATTCGGCGGTACGTCCACCCGGCCTCCCGCATATCCACTATACGCCCTCGCTCAAAGTCCGTCAACTGCACATACGGTTCACGTCCACGCTGTCGCGGCATGCTACCAGTGTTAAAGACTGCGATGGAGCTCCGTATGCCACGGCAAACTGGGTGACACTGACGGCGGCGGTGCACAAATGCTGCGCAGCTAGCGCCATTCGACGGCCAACACCGCGGTTCCTGGTGTGTCCGCTGTGCCGTGCGTGTGATCATTGCTTGTACAGCCCTCTCGCAGTGTCCGGAGCAAGTATGGTGGGTCTGACACACCGGTGTCAATGTGTTCTTTTTTCCATTTCCAGCAGTGTATTTCAAGTACTTTTTTTATTGTAATTTAGGAAGTTCCCGCTGGTCATTGTGATACTGACGTACCTTCCTGGGCTCCGGATATATTTGTGTCGATTAATAGTTATAACGGCAACAGAGGTATGGCCAACTACTGTAGTTCTAAAATTCACAACTGTGTCAACGACGATGCCAAAGCTGTATACAGATTCAGTGAACGGCTTCTGCGGATGTCAAAAAGAGGGGCCTTCAATTAAATTATTTTTACAATAGACTAATTCATTCAATTTTATACATAAATAACGGATTAAAACACAAATGTTTCAAGTGTTCAACTGGGCTATGAGAAAAGTTTCGGCAAAATATTTTGAGAGGCGTACCCAGACGTCAACGTCATAAATCACTTCTGTCGCTTTCAGAAAGCCATATTCCTAAATAATCACACATTTAAGCATCTGTAACACATTGCGGTGGTTCTAACCATCGCTAACATGACCGCCCGACAAAACCAAGTCGTAATGTCTTCATACAGTTGTCAGAGTACAGTGTTCAAGATAGATTCCACCGCCGCTCCGAACTAGCTGGGAGATCTCGGTCGCAGAACCCCAGGGCCTCACTGAAACACAATATTTCTTATAGAGGCGCATAAAGTTGTCACGGATATCACCGACAGTGTGACCAAAATGAGGTAGTTCTTCCCTCCCCCCTCCTTACTGCCAGCATACTGAATTGTGCCTGTACCCAGTAACACTGACCCTGAGGCTTACACTTAAATGTGTAGACATGTTAATCCGTTAGTCGTTTGCTTTTACTGCGACTTGGTTTATATATCAGTTACTCACTCACTAAAAACTTCACCCACGAACAGAGTGCTGCAGTGATTTCTCACACATATCTGTAACCACCTATACGTGTTACCACTATTTGGTAGCTTCGACTGTTTATTAGTAATATGTAATACTCATCATGTTACCAATCACTCCAGCCTGTATTATCAGCACATGAATCCTCATGATGCTTTTGCTTCTTTATTCAAGCATCTCTTAATTAGATGTCACTGGGGCTAAATAGACCTTGTCAGGTATCTCCCCACTTCCTAAAAAGACTCAGGAGGTCCAGGGAATCTAACTTGTTGCAACCTGCATCGAAGACAACGATAGTAACCATTCGACTATAAAGTCGGTTATTGTTCACTACAATAGTTGGAAAAATCCGAGTTTGATTGTTATAGGCGCTCTTAGATACAACGTGCGACGAGGACGTCCATGTATTGAGGCAAATTTTAACAGCGGACACTACAGATGGAACATGCTGCAACACACCAAGAAGAATTTAATATATGGGAGTTGTCTTAACACGACGTGGTTCGCAGTATCCTTACCTAGAGGTTCAGACTCAGATCTGAGGTGGCACGGTATTTAAGGACATCCGACCCTTGGTACGCGATAAGCTATTTACAGAGAGAGACAGCGACACTGTAAAGCTGAGATTTTTCAGGTGTCTGTCGTTAGAGACAATACATAGTGGCTTCAACGTTAGGGTAAGACTGTAGATATTATGATGACAAAGAAATTAGACTATGCGTTGGATTACTGGTGTGCTTCTTGTTGCTTCTTCACGTGTTTGCAGTAATCATGCAGAAGAGCGCAGACAGTAGTTTATAACTTCAGTAAGTGGAAAACAAACGTCAGGTTTTCTAGATTTTGAGTCATTTTCCAGTACAAAAGACGACGACACAGTAACGTACGGTGCAGCAAACCACGGGCCATAGAAGTGCCAGATTCTATTGCTGTAATCTAACTCTTAGCTTCAAGTACTCGTCACAATGAAAGTAACATACAGAGGTAAGTACATGCGATAAAATGTACTATGGAAAGAAGTAACCGTAGTTCTTAGGTATATAATGGCAAACTTTACAAGTTCTTCATATTGCATAATCCACCCATTTTTATAAATTAATAAATCATTTAATGTTTCAAGAATTAAATTGGGATATCAGAAACCTTCCGGCAAAATATATTGAGAGACATGCCTAGATACATACTCTATGAAGCATCTTACCTCGGAAAATCGAAGCTGCTTTGCCTTGGTTTCTAAGGTGGCCTTCAAAACCACCGCCACTCCACTCCCTGCGAGTTAGAAGGTCTCGTTCTCAAAAGCTCTGTGCCTCATTTAAAGGGAATACTTGTTACAGAACAACCTCAAGTTATCACGGATATCACCGACAATGTAACCAAACACGCGTTTGAGATCTGTCAGCTGGCAACAATATCTTACCGTTGTTAACACATTACTAGAATGCGTCATCACATATTACTAAGACTTGGAAAAAATGAGAAGGAGCAATGTATTTATCCATGGCTTTTATTTATGCATTACTGAATCATCTTTCACCTCGCACCTCGTATCAATTAGATTTCCGTTTTGTGAATGGTTGACTGCTGGGCAAAACATCTTTCTCCTGCATCTACCCATCATCCTTCAGGTCGTTGGGCACGGTGTAGACTCACGCACAGTATCCACGCAGGAGAAGTAGTGACGTTTACTATCTAAAGCTCACCCATTCTGCGACTATCTACAGAGGTGTGGCGCATTGTAACAACATTTCGAATGTGGGTATCAGATCACCATCTAAAATTTGACCCGTACAAAACTGGGACTGATTCCAGGCCGGCACCTCATGTGATCACATGTCCTATCTCTTACTACCAGACTGGACTAGCTTTACGCCAGAAGTGTGCAGTTTGTTTTGTGGTCATGAACTTTAAGCCCTCACATCTCCTAACCTTGCTGGACAAGTACTGGTAGTTGTAAAATTTCGTCGCTGGATCCTCAGGACACAACTGGTATATGTTATTATCCCAAAAGTCAGAATCAAGGAGCTTCACTGAAGCGTTTGGCCATTTCACGAAGGGTTTCCTGTCTAAAACCTGTTGGACAGTAAGATGGATGCCACAAAGTCGCAACTACTGAGGAACATTTGATTGAGTTGCTGCTATTCAGCTACATGCACGGAGTTTATTGTTCGGTGGCTGTTTTGTTGAGAAGTCAGGAATGCGGACATACACTTGAAGTAAATAACTAGCGATTTAAAAATTGTTGGACAGACGGAAGTCAGTGCACAGATGTGCCTCAATGAGATATCAGCTTGAGAACAAGACAGGAGTTCTTTAATTACACACTAGATGCCACAAGATTAAATATTTTCACGTTGTACGAGGACTGGGATGCGTGGTTCTACAGCATCTATTGTTCACTGGATGTGATAGTAAATTCAGTCCCCGATGACCGAGACGATAGAACGGAAATTTCAGCATCTTCGACAAAGGACAGTTTGGGACTATGGACAAAACAACCACTGCTGGACAACGAAGTAAGCAGTCAGACAGGAAATGCTTCGCAAGAAAGCCAATGGAATAGACATTCAGTAGGTAGCGCACAGACAGTGGTAAGACGGTAGACAGTCCATAATTTGACGATAAGAAAGTCGCAATGTCGTTTGTGTGGTAACACAGACAACTCTAAGCAAACGCCGCTGCCCTCGGTCATTAAGTGAAAGCCGTCTCCCACTGCTTTGTCCGTGGAAGAGGTAACGCCAGACATTTCGTATTCTCGGCACGCAGTTTGACACTGTGGATCTAGGAATATTGAGTTACCTAACGATTTCCAGATGGAAGGTCCCATGCGTCTATCTCCAACTACCAGTCCGCTTTCAGACTCTGTTAATTCCCGTCGTATGGCCATAACCAATTCGGAAACTTTTTCACATGAAACAATTGAGTACAAACGATTGGCCCGTCAATGCGCTGTCTTTTATACCTTGTGTGCGTGGTTTTAGAACCATCAGTATATGTGCATATCGCTATCCCATTTCTTTTGTCACGTCAGTTTAAATATTTTTTTACAATCCTCGTGCACAAATACCCACTCCTCGTAATCAGTTGCTTGAAACCTGATATTAACAGTTAACAGACAACTATGACTAAGTTCAACACTGAAAGTAAAAGTAGAATAGTAACAAAGTAACGTAAAATTGACGTATGGAAGGCAACGGCCTTGTACTTCCAATGCAGTTAGAGTATACTAATTTTATCACTTGCAACAGACATTGACGCCGCAAAATCTGAGAGTCCTGTATCTATCATTAACAGGAGGTAGTGAATAAATTGCCAATGGCCTTGCCACAGTGGTAACCCCAGGTCCCGTCAGTTAACCAATGTTAAGTGCTGTCGGGATGGGCTAGAACTTGGATGGGTGACCATCCGGTCTGCAGACTGCTTTAGGCAAGAGGGGTACACTTAGCCCTCGTGAGGCAAGCTGAGGAGCTACTTGATTGAGAAGTACCGTCCACGGTCTCGTAAACTGACATACAGCCGAAAGAGCGGTGTGTTGACCACATACCCCTATATATCCCCATCTACTGACGCCTGTGGGTTCAGGGTGACACAGCAGATGGAAGGTACCTTTTGGCCTTCTTGGCCTGTTCGGATGGCGTTTAGTTCAGTTTTAGTGATTAAATTGCAAATTGAAATATTTCGGCAGTAACCAATTACATTTTCCCATACTGCCGTTTAGGAAAATAACTTCAGAACGAATTTGTGAAGTATGGAAAAAACGGAAAAGTACTAAAATTCAAGAGAAGCATCCTCATGCATACTGGAGAACAATGTGGACAAATATAAACAGCCGAAATCATATATCGGGTGTCAAACAATACTAGACAAAATTTTCCGTAACTAGTCCGTCATTAAGAAAACAGTATGCCAGTGGACTACGCTACATTAGTGACTGCAACGTAATTAAAATACAAAACACGATAATAGTTGGGCTTAGTGGGTTATGGTGTAATCTACACTGTTGTAAAAGTCTTTCCCTTACTGCAGTCAAATGTGAATTCATGCGCTGTTGCCAGCTATGACCCTCACTTCCGGCCACTGCTCCAACGTTGACTAATTACCCTACATATAAAATGGGAGGATACTCAAAATAGACATGGCTTTCCCCTAACTGTTATGAAGACACTTTAAATGTAGGGCAGTTATCGTAAGTGTAAAATGATGGGAAATGCAAAAACTCAAAATGGGCTCTTATCCTGTTGTCTGAAAGTCTAAGATAGCTGACCCTGTTATACTTATGAACCCTTCATGACTGTCAGTTTCTCCCTGGATTATGAATCAGAATTCACTATGAAAGACCCTGGGATTCTGATGTAGCCTGCAGGGGCGTCAGTTTTCCGTCAGCCATTATGACGCCTAACCCTGGGTTCCCAGTCTGCATCATTGCAGGTCATTTGTTCTAAGCATAGCACAGAAGATGAGGATACAAGATGGTTACAGGTTTTTCCCTTGATATCACATGGCATTTGTCCACGTCCATGTCTTTTAAGTTTAAACAATTTTTCTCACCCCTCTAACGTCACATCTTAACACTCTACCATATCTCATGTGTGCTGTGCTAAAAAAATTCTACTCTACCCCAGCTGTCAGTTCACTTATGCTGTGTAGTAATAATGCAATAGGAAAAATTAAATCCTTATTTAACCAAATGCTATGCTGGATGGACCTCTTCTGTGATCTCCAGCCACTCCAAATGTGAAATTCGTTTCTGGCCCCTGGTCTACACCTGCACCAGTGCCACCTTCAACATGTTGCGAAGGTTCCACATGCATCACAAAGATAGGAAGTATCATGATACTACCACTGGGCCATGGGTACTGTGGGCATGCTGGAGACAGGTTCATCCACTGCTACCAGATTCAAGCTGTGTGCAGTCTACTTGCCAAGCGCCATTGTCTGCATGCTGCAGCAGTCATATTGCAACTGTACACCGCCCACATCAATGACTCACCCCACCTTATACTTGATTATGTGACATCACATGGCTTCTATTTCTTTGGTGCCTGCTGTAACTCACTGATGCTATGAGGTGTGATGGGTGCCAGGCTGTTCTGCACTCTTGTCGTGTGATATCAGAGCCGCCATAACCATAGCAAGTACCACGCTGTCAACTGAAGCATCCCATTTACACACGCAAGATTGACATCTCAGATAGATCTAATTCTACTTGATCTGCATATCTTGAACAATAATTATGTAAAGGTTTTTTATATTTAAATAAAAAAATCCCTTATATATTTCTTAAGACAGTCACGTTCGAAAAATAGTAGAAATGTCCGGATTGTATACCAGTCAGGTTCCTTTTAGAATATGCTGATACAATAGCTGCATATGTAGCAATTATATACAACTGCTCGCTCACAGAATGTTCCGTACCTAAAGACTGGAAAATTGCTCAGTTCACACGAATTTCCAAGAAGGGAAATGGGAGTAACCCGCTGAATTACAGGCCCACATAAATAACCATAATTTGCATTAGGGTTTTGGAAAATACACTGTGTTCGAACATTAAGAAGTACTTCGAAGGAAACGATTTGTTCACATATAGGCAGCACGGATTTAAAAAACATCGTTCATGTGAAACACAACTAGCTCTTTATGCTCATGAGATAATGAGTGTTATCGAAAGGGGATGTCAAATTGATACCATATTTTTAGGTTTCCCGAAGGTTTTCGAATCCGTTCCTCACAATCGTCTTCTAACCAAACTGCGTGGCTATGGAATATTGTCTCAGTTGTGCGACTGGATTGGTGATTTCGTGTCAGAAAGGTTACAGTTCGTAGGAAGACGCCAAGCCATAGAGTAAAACAGAACAAATATTTGCATTCCCCAAGAAAGTGTTATAGGTTCAAATGGTTCAGATGGCTGTAAGCACTAAGGGACTTAAAATCTGAGGTCATAAGTCCCCTATACTTAGAACTGCTTAACCCTAACTAACCAAAGGACATCACACACATCCATGCCCGCTTCTGAATTCGAACCTGCGACCGTTGAAGCAGTGCGGTTCCGGAAGCTCCTCGAATCGCTCGGGCACAACGTCGGCGAAAGTGTTATTGGCCCTCTAGTGTTCCTGATCTATATTTACGACATAGGAGACAATCTGAATAGACCTCTTAGATTGTTTGCAGCTTATGCTGTCATTTGCCGTTTGTAAAGTCATCAGATGACCAAAAAGAATTGCAAAATGATTTAGATAAGGTAACTGTATGGTGCGAAAAGTGGTATTTGACCATGAAGAAGGAAAAGTGTAAAGTTATTCACGCGAGTACTAAAAGAAATCCGCTAAATTTCGATTACTCGGTAAGTCGCACAAATCTGAAGCATCCAACTAAATACTTAGAGACTAGAATTACAGATAACCTTAATTGGAACGATCACATAGATAATTTTATGGTAGAGCAAACCAAAGACTGCGATTCATTGGCATAACACTTAAAAGATGCAATAGGTCTGCTAAAGAGACTGCGTGCAGCACTCTTGTTCGCCGTATCCTGGAATATCGGTGTGCGATGTGGGATCCGCATGAGGTGGACTGACGGATGACATCAAAAAAGTTCTAAGAAGGTCAGTTTGTTTTGTATGGTCGTCAAATAGGCGAGATAGTCCCACAGATATAATACGTGAATTGGAGTGGCAATCATTAAAACAAAGGCGTCATTCGTTGCAAAGGGACCTCATGAAATTTCAATCACTAGTTTTCTCCTCCGATTGCGAAAACATTCTGTTGGGACTCATCTACATAGGGAGAAATGATCATCACGATAAAATAAGAGAAATCAGGGCTTGCACAGAAAAATGTAAGTGCTCGTTTTCCCTGCGCCCCGTTCGAGAGTGGAACGGTAGAGAGACAGCTGGAAGGTGGTTCATTGAACCCTCTGGTAGGCAAATTATTGTGAATAGAAAAGTAATCACGTAAATGTAGATGTAGATCCTTCAACACAAGACTGGAGGTATTAAGATCACAGTGTAATCATAGATGTCATATTAAGAGCAGATCTAAATGTAATCGATATAGGAAAAAATAAGCACAGAATACATTTTAACGTTAATGCTCTGTTTTTCACAATGTGTAACAGAAATGTATAAAAATATACAATAAATTAACAGTATCTCTCACACCATCGCTCTCATTTCTTTCTGGAAGTAATTTTGACACAAGTGGGCATTGCCTACTCTCGTAGTTACTTTGTGTTCTGATCCTGCTTTCAGAAGATTTGACGAAAGTTCAATATTAGCTGCATCTATATTCTGACAGATATTATGTAAAAAACCTTTACACGTCGCAAGAAGAAGAAATAAGCACCTGGAAAGCAACAAGTTCAAATCATTTGTTATTGGTTTCATCGCAATATTTCGTACCTCCACCGCATTGGAAACAGATGGTTTCATATCCATTAGTGGTGTGAAAGAATCCAGCATCACTTAGTTTGTCAGAACGTTGCTTAATATCTAAGGACCAACCTCCGAAAGATGCCAGCCTCATATCGTACTTTCTATATTTAGGATGAGCTAAGTTAATGTCCCATACATAACACACTGAACTGCATAACGATGCTGTTTCAGGAGATTAATGAGGGAGTATCTCAATTATGCACAGGTCAGAAGTAACATTATCATTCGAAGGAAACAGTTCGACCCACCACAGACACACATTCACAGATACACCTCTGAAACACCTTCAGACATCCACATTAATACAGGCCGTCCTGCTTTCAAAGCTACTTATATATAAATAGTCTACTCTAAAGAAATAAGACACCGACACTTACACTCGTGTTATCATACCATCTCTTTTGGTTCAAATGGCTCTGAGCCCCATGGGACTTAACTTCTGAGGTCATCAGTCCCCTAGAACTAAGAACTACTTAAACTTAACTAATCCAAGGCCATCACACACATCCATGCCCGAGGCAGGATTCGAACCTGCTACCGTAACGGTTGCGCGGTTCCAGACTGTAGCGCCTAGAACCGCTCGGCCACTCCGGTCGGCATCTCTTTTGGTGAGGTATTATTCGTTTGCTAGTAAATGAAATGCAATTAAAAACACCTAGCACACAGCTTCTCCCATTCTATTTGATCAAGGTTCACCTTCTTAGCATTCTAAATTTCCACTACAAATTTGAGATCATCGTCAGCTGCTATCTCTACATTCACACACATTTACCTTTTGGTGGTTAAGCGATGTGCACTGACGAACAGTAACATCGATTTGACAGCTCAGTACTACATAGTGGCTGTCTACTAATAATGTGAGTCGGAATCTGATCATATTACGTGGCTGATCAGTGAAAATCATGTGGAAGCTGCTAAATTGTATATCCAGAATGAGATTTTCACTCTGCAGCGGAGTGTGCGCTGATATGAAATTTCCTGGCAGATTAAAACTGTGTGCCCGACCGAGACTCGAACTCGGGACCTTTGCCTTTCGCGGGCAAGTGCTCTACCAACTGAGCTACCGAAGCACGACTCACGCCCGGTACTCACAGCTTTACTTCTGCCAGTATCTCGTCTCCTACCTTCCAAACTTTACAGAAGCTCTCCTGCGAAACTTGCAGAACTAGCACTCCTGAAAGAAAGGATATTGCGGAGACATGGCTTAGCCACAGCCTGGGGGATGTTTCCAGAACTTTCACTCTGCAGCGGAGTGTGCGCTGATATGAAACTTCCTGTTAATCTGCCAGGAAGTTTCATATCAGCGCACACTCCGCTGCACAGTGAAAATCTCATTCTGGAAACATCCCCCAGGCTGTGGCTAAGCCATGTCTCCGCAATATCCTTTCTTTCAGGAGTGCTAGTTCTGCAAGTTTCGCAGGAGAGCTTCTGTAAAGTTTGGAAGGTAGGAGACGAGGTACTGGCAGAAGTAAAGCTGTGAGTATCGGGCGTGAGTCGTGCTTCGGTAGCTCAGTTGGTAGAGCACTTGCCCGCGAAAGGCAAAGGTCCCTAGTTCGAGTCTCGGTCGGGCACACAGTTTTAATCTGCCAGGAAGTTTTAAATTGTATATGTTGGGATACTCCAATGAAATACGCAACAGGATAAGAGGTTGACCTATTTCCCCCAGACGCATAGGGGTAGATTAGTGTATGAATGGTGGTTTATGGACAATCATTTTCTACTGGACCAGTGTATGAGAGTCAGAGGGAAGCATAATCGATAATACTGGTGCAATGTACCTTCCACCATTGACTGTACAGCGGCTTGCGACGTATTTGTTTTAGGTGTAGGATGTTCACAGGTTATGAAGTTCTCTACAAGCGGACAGGAACACCTGTGGTCTGTCAGTTAGTTGAAATGAACATAAATAAACCTATAGCACGTTAGTAGCAGCAGAAATGCCCTACCCGAACACTGGAAGCATTAACAACAGTAAAAATGCTTAGGGGTAAGTATCTGGAGCGAGCTGAAGTAGAATGCATATGTTGTGAACAGATTCATTTATAGGAATTTTAAGGGAAGTAACCCAAACACTAAGAACTCACTGATCGATTTATATGTGGCAGGCGAGCAGTTCCAAATCCCGTCCGCATGTCACATGTGGACGCCAGCACAACAGCACAGCCCACTCCTCTAACTAGAATATCATGTCATGCTTAGCGCATTCTCGAATACCTCGTGGAGGGACATATAAACAATACTGTGATTAAGCCCTAAATCTATCCCTAGTCTTACAGTAGCTCTGAATTGCCCATGGTTGTGACTGATCTTGTCGCAGTAACACCAGTGTAAGTGATTCAATCGGTAGCAAGTTTAAGATGCCTTGTGGCAGTCTTAGAATCACATTATGTCGGCATATCCCATTTGAAAAAAGATGATGTACTTCTCACCAACCAGGCCTCTGCCACCACAATTTCACCACCATCGTATATTTAGCGTATTGATCATACAAATACGATAAAGGTGACTGGGACACATACAGATACACATGTAAACACAATCCTTTCATGGCATCGAATTTTAGGAATTATGCATCAGATTTTCCTCGTGCAGTCCTCGGTGGGATACAGGATGAGTAGTGTATTGCTTGACACAGTCTGGTCATTTAAATATCCAGGCGTAACGTTGCAAAGTAGCATGGAAGGACTGCATTAGAAAATACGTATAGACGGTTTCTGCGTATTGGGAGAAAGTGTGGTTCACCTGTAAAGGAGACCACATACGGTATATGATGCTAATACGATCTATACTTGAATACAGCTTAAGAGTTTGGGATCTATATCAGGTCGCATTAAACTGGGACATCGAAGCAATTCAGAGCTTGGTTGCTAGATTTGTTACTGGTAGGTTTCAACAACGTGTAAGTGTTATGGAGCTGCTCCGGGAACTCAAATGGGAAACCCTGGAGAGAAGGCGCCGTTCTTTGCAAGGAACAATATTGAGAAAATTTGGAGAACTGACATTTGAATCTGACTGACGAAAGATTCTACTCTCGTCAGTATATGTTGCGCGTAAGGCCTACGAACATAAGATACGAGAAACCAGGGCTCATGCGGAAGTATACAGACAGTCGTTTCCCCGTCGCTCTATTTGGGAGTGTAACAGGGAAGGAAATAACTAGTAATGGTACAGAGTACCCTCCACCACCCACAGTTCGTTGGCTTGCGGAGTATCTATGTAGATGTAGATGTAAATGTAGATACTAAAGGTGCAGGAAGAAAATTTCCTTGGCCATTGCAATGGAGAACTATTCTCCTATATTCCCTCCATTAATAAACCTTTGCTTGACATAGAAATTAGGGTACATACGAATGTATATAGACGACATAGAAATTAGGGTACATACGAATGTATATAGACAATCATATTTACCTGATCATTACATGAATGAATAGAATAGGAACAAAAAAATTTACAACACCGTTACGACATAGCCCGTATCATACACTGTACTGTGGTTCCGCGGAATATGTATTAATATGTACACAGATGAGCGAAAATATTATGGCCACTGCCTATCTCGTGTTTGTATGGTGCCTGGTGGTGCTGACGGAAAGTGACGCGGTAGGAAAGTGTATTAGGAGAGCAGAGGCGAATGGGGAATCAATCTAGCGACGATAAGTGATGCAAATGCGGAAATGCGCCGACTTAAGCGACTTTGAAAAAGTCCAGATTGTTGTGGCCCAGTGGCTGGTAGCGAGCATCTCGGAAACGTCAAAGCTGCTCTGCTGTTCGAGTGCTACAGTCGTTACCATCTATGGAAAGATAACTATCTGTGTCACAATGGCAGAATCGGCTGCATTAGTTTAAGGAGCATAAGAGTGAACTGACGTTGATGTCTTAGGCATCAAATTTGACTTATCTGAATCCAATGAAACTCAACGGAGATGCTATTGCGCGCCAGCTCCCGCCCACACCGCAATAGCCAGCGAATTATGGGAAGTGTGTGAACTGTGCGTAGGCATCTGCCACAAGCCTCTGGAAATCTGCTAACGACTTGTCGAATACATGGTACGCAGAATCACTGCTTAACTGCTTTCCAGAAGAGAATCAATACGCTCTTAAGTAGACGGTCGTAATGTTTTGGCTTATCAAATGGTTCAAATGGCTCTGAGCACTATAGGACTTAACATCTGAGGGCATCACTCCCCTAGAAGTTAGAACTACTTCAACCTAACTAACCTAAGGACATCACACACATCCATGCCCGAGACAGGATTCGAACCTGCGACCGTAGTGGTCGCGCGGTTCCAAACTGAAGCGCCTAGAACCGCTCGGCAACAACGGCCGGCAATTGCATATAAAGATGGACTGATCGATTACTGTTCGATTGTGATACTAATGTAGCAGCAAAGCATAGTTGGTCATTGCTTTTAGGAACCTATTAATCCACATCTCTACATGTTCTCATCATTAACCAATCATTAATTCAGAACTACAGATTTTGAGATATACATTTCTAAATCAGGATGACTCAAGTTAGGAGAACAAGTAGTGGCCCAAAGCCTATTCTGGTGCAATTATTAAATCGAATTCAAGTAAAATATATTGAAGAATTAATTAAATTGACAAATTAATCCTTACTGCCCCCCAGCACCACCTGTGATCTTTTCGTCTGTGGGGAAGTTCAGATTTTGGTGAGGAACTACATTTTTTTGAGGTAAATTCAATTCTTTGCAGTAAATTCTAGTGTCAATTACGTTACAGAAGCGATAATAACAATAATAACATTTTCTTTGTCTATAAAAATTCAGTTTACTTATGTGTTGGTCTGGATGGATCGAGGATTCTCTCTTTCTTTCATAATTTACAGAATGTGCAAGTTTTACACTGTTGGAGGATAAATAACTACATCCCCTAATTATATAGTTTTACTCTACAGATCATGAATAGTAGCCTATTTTAAAAAATCATAAACATCTCTATACACAGCTACATATGAAGCGCACAGAGCTAGATAATTGCAAGAAACAGTGCCCCAACACAGCAAATTGCTGCAAAAAACATCGCCTAGACACTCCTATCTACTGCAATTGGAGTCTAAAGATCACACATAGTAATTGCGCCTTCCATTGGAGATGGTGGAGCACACTGCTCTCCCATTCACTTGCGCCAAAGCCAGTGGCTGAATGAGGCCACAGCGCTGTGTGGACATGCGTGTGCCACTAGCGTGAAATGCATCCCTCTCTAAGCCCAGCGATCTGCCTAAGACTGACTACCTGAGCCATGTAGCTGCTTCTGAGGCAGCTGAGACATGTGCGCCATTGTTCACGCCCTTGGGATACCTATATAGCGGCAGATGGCTTATAGTCACACAGGCCACTCCACCAGCTGTAAAAATCACTCCTGAGTGTTGTAAAAAAACCCTGGGGACTTGCCTTAGCTACCTGCTTAGATGAACGGTCTATTGTTCATGCAAACCACCCCAACCACCTGGTGCAGCCTGCATAAACACCAGGAAACATGAGCTGGGGGAAGCTCGCTTTGTATCTATCGACAGTCTCCAGAAATAGTAGAAAACACTGAAATGCTTTCTGTCAATTTATTAAATGTTTTGTGTTTGTCGTCATAAAGATGTTAAAACAGCAAAATACCTATCTGCAGAGCTGCCTATGCTGAACACTTTCGAGCCTGCGACCTGGCTTTCCCCAGGGTGAGCTTTGCTGACAGCTTGCTTTGTGGACTGGTTGCTCATAATGCCCACTTAACCGTCATCTATCACACTGGCACGAGTGAAGAAATTCTTGGAACACCTGCAGACTTGAAAGACACTGACAAAAAGTGAAGGGATTCCTGGAAGACCTGCAGACTTGAAAGACACTGACAACACCAAGTGTAATTCCCAGAACCAAATTTTCAGCCTCTGGTTTGTGTAAAAATGTAGTGGGTGGTTTAAGACATTCCTCAGTTTGTCCAAAGCTGTCCTATCCTTTTTCTAACATTTCTGTGCTTAAATGTCACTGAGGGAATACCGTGACACTGAACGAATTGTTTGCTCTCATTCATCCTGCAAACTGAAATGCTCTAAGTTGTATTTTCGAGAACTGCCGACCATGTGAACAACAGCAAAATACATGTCTGCAGACCACCCCATCCCAAAACTATCTGGGTGTGCAGGTCTGTGTTTCCCTTAAAATGCCCTCCTTTAGAATGAGAGTATTTCAAATATATACCCCAGCTTGTACCACATTCTATTTTCTCAGAACACTTAGGCATTTAAGCGTCACTGGTGTAAATACCACGACATTGAACAACATGCTTCCTATCGTCCCACCTGTAAACCATTAAGTGTACTTCTCAGAATGACCAGACGACAGCAAGAGGCCTGTCTCGAGACCGCCTTGTCCCAAAAGTGAAAAAGCACGGTTTTTCTCAGGATTGTATGGGCACTGATGACCACGCAGCTGAGTGCCCCACAGGCCAAAGATCATCATCATCCCATGATACTGTCTTGTAGAAGCATTCTTATTGGTTCCCACCAATTTAGTGAGCAGAGCTTGAGAATATATATCTCCAAGTACATGTAACTCGAATATGCTGATGAAATCGGTACATGCACCAATAACACTATCCTATGAAACCTATCCGAACACCTGTTAGTGGATATTAATATGAAATACAACCTATACATTCCTCATATTCATCATCCTGATATTGAAATGTACATCTCCAAAGTTGAAGTTTTTAATGAATGATCAGCAACATTCAGTGAAATCGAACTTTCCATTCACTGTTATACGGTTATTCAAAAGACAGTGTCACATAATAAACAAATGTTTATGTGTAAATGTAATTTGTCCTACATAATGAAATCATGTAGCCACAGACCCTCAATTTCCTTTTTCGATTCTTCTCTACATTAAACTTGCCAGCAGCATGATTGCATGTGATATTAACCTGAATGTGTGATAATTTTCGCAACTCTCTGAGCTTTCTGTCTGGAATTGGGTGACTGATACTTTTCTGAACGTCTGATGGTACGTCATCAGTCTCATGAATTCTACACACCAACTGATCTAGTCGTTTGGCCGCCTTTTTCCCTTAATGATTTTAGAAATTCCAATGGAACTTTATCAATCGCCTCCGATTTATTTGTACCTCGAGTATCCAGACATTATATTAATTCTAACTTCAATACTGGATCCCCTTATCCAGTTCCTTTTTCTATCATGTCATCAAAAAAGTCTTTTCCCTCACAGACACCTTCACTGTACTATGACACTTGCACACTCCATACTCTGTGTTTAACAGTTAAGATTCCCATAACGTTCTTAATGTTACCACCATTGGTATTTAGTTACACCGAAGGAATTTTTTACTTTCTATAGGCTGAGTTAGTCCACCCAAAGATCATTTCTTCTTAGATTGATTCATATTTTTTTTTCTGCAGACATATCGCCTTGGCTGCCTTGCACCTCCTATTTACTTCATTCCTAAGGTATTCACATAGCCGTATTACAGTCTTTCCATGAACATTTTTATGCTTCCTCGATTAGTTCATTGATCATTTCAAGTACAGACTCTACTTTTCCCATTATAATGACTTTGCAAGAAGTATGTGGGAGGGAGTAATATGTCTGCCCACAACAGTTAGAAAAACCGATAAAGAGATCACTCCTCAGCTTCCCTATTAACAGAGTATCGCTTACCCCCCATATTTGCAGGAATCTTCCAGTCTACGAATTATAGCGATATATACCTACAGCCAAGTCATAGACTCCTGCTAATTCTCTCAAAATCCCATTATGCTGCAACAGTACTATTACATTAGTTAGATGGCTATTTCGCCCTCTAGTCATCACTGGCTATGTATATAGGTATCACAACAAGAAAAAATTGCACACTAATGTCCATGTAAAAATTCAACACCATACAAATGTTACATTCAAATATCTTTCTTACTATTGGTACTTCTTCTACGGATTTGCAGTCAATGACGTAATAGAACTGTAAGAGTTCCCTTCATCTGTTTTAGGTTCAGTAGTTACATTTTTCCACATTCAGCTCCAATGCACACCAACCACTGCAAATCGTTTTTGCTTACAAGTGTCGCAACCCTGCTGTAGACATACACCGCAAATCACAGTACAGTGTGGATTATGTCATAGCAGTATTATCGATTTCTTCGCTCATTTCAAGTCACATGCTTAATAATGGACTAAAGAGGAATGTTTGTGTGCCTCTATATGTACTCTAACCATCTCTATGATAGCTACGCCTGGTATATGTTTTTTAGTGGCCTAGGAAGCCTCACAGCTGCAGTTTTAATATACAAGGACGGGACAGAGAAAATTTGCATCTGCAATTCATCGATATCGAACGATTTTATATAAATATGTTCCTGTCCTTGTCTAATCTCTTTCAGCGTATTCCAATGATCGTTACGCTAGATACATGGCGGCATACGATATCGGAGTCTTCGTTGGCTGCATAGTGTCTCATGAGAAATCATCATCAGTTTTTTTATTTTAATATACTGTAACTCCATAACACAATTCTAACAGCGTCACAGAGCTTCCGACACACACACTATCCACTAAATCATTTACATTGTTGCCACAGCGTTACACCTCCATGCACAGTTCTAAGCTACTACAAGAGCAGGTAAAGATTCGGGGATTAATCACAGCTTTGTTCATTTTAGCCCTAGACATTCTTCGGGAGTGGTCTGACCATGATAATGTATTTTACCTATGACAGATTATGTCCACATGGCAGTATGCATATATGCAGTGCAGTTAAATAACTAAATAATTTAGAAGCACACGAAGTAGCGATATGTTTATATCATTATCGTAAATTGAGAGCTAATTAACCAACAAGTATAAGCCAGACTAACTGAATTATCGAAGTTTCCTCCAGCAACAGCAGTCATCTTACTGCCTCCTGCACCTGGATCCGAATTGCAGTGCCACATCTCTAGGTGACATGTCGATGGGAATTGCGGCCACTCGCCTCTAAGACTGTCACTTCTTATGTGTAAATTACAACCCCCCTAAAATCCATGGAAATTAATTTGCACCTGACATATTCTTCTGCTTTAACTCGCTGATTTGTCAGTTCTTAGGGATCAGATTGCTTTCCACCAAATGAATTTGAACCTTACATACGCATTCTTCTTCAGCTCGTTCCAGCTGCTAAGTGCTAGGCATTTCACTAAAGTGAATGCTTCCAGTGACAGTGTACGAGATTTCTAGACCCATTAACGTTCAGCAGATTTAGTTACGTTCAGATCAACTACCAACCCCACTATAGGTCGTCAGATCTGTCTGCAGATAATTCCATCACCTGCGAACATCATGCATATATATAACCAATATGCCACAAGCCGCTAAACAGTACAATGTAAAGGATACATCGCATCAGTATTATCGATTATCCTGCCATTACAATCTCATTCGATGATCAAGTAAAAACATGATTATCTATGTACTTACACATACACTCTCATCCATACTTATGCTTCTGGGAGAATCAGTTGTCTTTCACAGAGACTTTTTTCCGTTATATACTTGAACGGAGCATACCAACCTATACGATCCTAGCAGCATCCACATGACGATTTTGCTTCACAGATTAGCCACGCAACACAATCTCATGTGAACTCACACAATTGATGTATAGAGATTATTTAAAGCTCAGCTGTTGAATCGATGTTACTGTTCACTATTACAAATTATTTAACCACAAACGGGTCTGTGCGCGTTCATGTTGGGACAGCAGCTGACAAGGACCTCAAAGTTAAAGTGGAGGTTGAGGATGTATGGTGGGATACAAAAGTGAGGCTCATTCAAATAGAGTGGAAGAAGCTATGCTGCAACCTGACATACATATCGAGGGGCAGTTGATGGTTAAGTACGACACAGACTGTCTTAGCATCCCTGTCTCCAACAGCAACCGTGTTAGTGCATTATTACTCATTGTCGTTGGTGCTGCTACATTAGAATTAACAGCTCCAGAGGCACTGCAGTGCATATTCCTAAAGCAGCAAAGTGTCAGGCTCATACATGGTCTGGTAGAATCAGTATGTGCTGCAGTGGAGCGAGGGTAGATCTGTCGTATTGGATTGATTCAGATAGTGGGAGCACTGAAATGGAGATGTACTGTTTCTGATTTCAGTCACTCAATCATTCCAATAATAATGAAAGATTAATGCAATATGGTATACCTACTCTAAAAAGTTTTGGATTCGCTAAGTGACGATTTCAAACCATACAAAAATAGTTATTTTAGAAATATTATCGCATAGTCTACAAACATAAGTCAATGATATTTAAGTACAGTAATACGTTATGTGTGGTACTCCTTCCATCCAATGACATATGTTCCATTAAAGCCACAATCTTCCATGAGATATACATCCACATATAACCCTCCTGATGTAACATTCTGAGAAAGAGAACAATGATCAAGTGGTGTAACGGAAGAAAATGACTCTAACTTAATCTCCAAACATCTGCCATAGCTATCTAAGTACAGTGAGGCTGGGTGTGGTGATCCCTCCCACCAATAACAAACAATCCATTAAAACTACAGTCTTCCACAATAAGGTCCCATACTGATTTTTCAAAAGTACTTCTGTATCTCTAGCATCTAAACTCGGATTCTCCATACTGATAAATCAGAACTTAAAAGCCACGTTCTCTGTAGCTTAGGAGGGTGTAAACATTTCTCTGTAACCTTATGTAGCTACACATATAAATCTTGGTACCAAAAAAATCTAGTGTTTTATCCGAATCCGTAAGGTAGTACTCTCCTATAGAGAGTCATTGCAATAGTACAGCCTGAGGGTGCATTTCAGCATCAACCAGTTCTTCTTCAGCGAGTGTTATTATATTCCCGCTGCATCCATACCAATTTCTCCCGATATACAGCCTGTTCATGACTGTGGAAAATGGTACAATTCCTCTTGAATAAACTTACCCCAGTTGATGTACTGATACGTGACATCATCTTTCTATGTCAAATGTAGTGTATACATTAAGAAACAAGGCACCTTGAACAGCCAATTCCTATTACATCTACTTTGTAATCCTTTATATTAAAGTAATTATACACAGGAGCATAGGCAGCAGTCAGATTTCCTTTATCTCCACACAATACACCCCAATAAAGAATCTAGGTAATACTAGCTTAAAAGGGTGTACATGTCACAAAGCACTTGTTACCGGATTATATAGAATTGTGTAGCACAGATCTTAACAATAGCACTCTACTGGGGGGGGGGGGGGGGGGAGAATGATGTTTTTAACCCCTTGGCCAAATGCATACGTTGACAAAACGATGGTATTGCATGTCATTTCTATGCTTCGAGACTAAAAAATCTCGATTCTTCAACACAAATCGCAGTGTCATCATAGCTGCCATATTAGTACCAGACCTAGGAATAAAAGAAAAGAACGCATTTTAAAGATAATGAATTATTCTTCACAATGTATGTAAACAAAGTATATAAATACGTAATAAAAAAGTATAAAATGGTATAAAATAGTGTAATAGAAAATAGCATCTCTTAAAACACCATTGCCTTCGTCAAATGAAGCTTTACTGTAGCTACATCAGGTATATGACACCCAGCTCACGAGGGAAGGGCAGGACCGCATTTAATGCAAACACCTAAGTCTGTAGGGAAAGAGTAATTCTGTAGGGAAAGAGTAATTCTGCTTCTTCCTGGAGGCAGATTTTACAAAAGTGAACTTTTTCAGTAGCTCCCACAGTCACACAGTTTTCTGATGCTGCCTTCAGAAGATTTGATGGAGGTTTAATATTAATTGAAACCTTTGTAGTGATTTTCTCATCTCTGTTCTAAGAAATAGTATCCATAATATCATTAACCGTCGCAGGAAGCAGAAACGAGCACTTGGAAAACCACACAGGATGTTCAACGCATAAGTTATTCTTTTCACCTCAGTTTCTCAACCCTCCAATACAATAGAAAGACACGGTTTCATCTCCATTACCAGTAATAAAAAAAACATTTTTACTCAGTTTGTCAGGATGTAGTTTAATAGTGAAATACCAACCTTTGGGAGATGCCAGTCTCACATTGTGTGTTCTATATATAGAATGAGCTAATCTCATCTCCCACACTTCACACATTGAGCTGTGTAACGATGTTGATTCTGAAGACTACTGTGGGCGTATCTCCATTCTGCATGGGTTACAGCTATCTTAAAAGATAAAAAGTTCGGCCCACCAATAAACCTCAACATCCTCATACATCAGCTATGTTACACAGTGATCTGCTTTCAAAGTTCCCTTATATATAGCCAACTCTAAAAATCCAATATGCCGACACGTCCGCTCATATGATCATGATGTCACTTCTGGCCACAAATTCTAAATTTTCTTATCAATGTAGTCAACTTCTAAACACCTAGCGCAACTGCACTATTTTTTTGTATGTGTGTGTATTGGTTTCGTCTGGTAGGGGGGGGGGGGGGTGGGATCCTCAGAGTACAGGGTAGTTCCAGCATAGGTCTGGGATAGAGCTCATAGGTGGATCCAACACTCATTATGTCCGAGATAGGCTTCATAGTAGGATCCGTTGTGTGCTATGTCTAGGGCAGCATATGAAGTTTGATTCACCAGCTGTAGGTCCGAGGTATGTTTTGAAGGCGAATTCACCTGTGATATGACTGGAACTGGCGTCTGAAAGTGGATTCACCAGCGGCACGTCTGGGGTAAGGTCTGGGTGCCACCACGAGGAACTGATACACACACATGGAGAAAAATAGCACAGTCTGGAGCCGAGCGACCGTTACGGTCGCAGGTTCGAATCCTGCCTCGGGCATGGATGTGTGTGATGTCCTTAGGTTAGTTAGGTTTAATTAGTTCTAAGTTTTAGGTGACTGATGACCTCAGAAGTTGAGTCGCATAGTGCTCAGAGCCGTTTGAACCAAGCCAAAAATAGCACAGTTATGCCAGGTGTTTACAATTACAGTAGTTACATGCAAATTTAGAATATGTGGCCAGAAGTGATATCATGATCACTTGAGCAGAAGTGTCTGCATCTAGGATTTTTAGAGTAGGCTATATACGAAGGGAGATTTGAAAGCAGTTTGCCCTGTAACACAGTGGATGTCTGATGGTGTTGCTGAGGTATATCCCTGGGCCAAACTGTTCGTTTTGTATGATAGATGTTCCTGTCAGTATGGAGATATTCCCACATTCATCTCCTGACTCAGCATTGTTATACAGTTCAGGATGTGACGTGTGGAAGATTTAAGTTTGCTAACCCTATGCATTGAACACACAATGCGAGGCAGGAAGTTTTCAAAGGTTGGTTGGTCTTTAACTATTAAGTTCTTTTTTTTTTGCACTGACGACAGAGGTGAAACGATGTGTTTTTATTGTGGTAGAGAGTTCAGATATTGGGATGTAACGAGTAAACCATGGGTTGAACAAGTTGTGTTGTTTTCCAAGTGTTTCCACTTCTTGCAATGGGTAAGGGTTTTGTGGGTAGTATTTATCAGAGAGTAGATGTAAATATTACTGAAAAAGTAGCAACCCATATCAAATATTCTAAAAGCAGCATCAGAGCACTATGTGACTGTGAGAGCTTCTCAAAACCCTCAGGTGTGTAAAATCTGCTTCCAGGAAGAAGTAGGAGTGGTTTTCTTTCCCTGCAGACAAATTGCTGCTTGTGTATATTGTGGATCTACCCTTTCTTCATGTACTGTGTGTCAAACTCCTGTTTCAACTACAGTAAGAGATTTTTAACGAAGGCAGCGATAATGTAGGAGACATTATTATTTATGATGCATTTATTATACATCATTAACACACATTGTGAAGAATAAAGCATTATTTTTAAAATGCGTTATTTTCTTGTTTTTTCCAACTTCAAGCACATTAGGTCTTTTCTTAACATGATATATAAGATTACACTGCGATCTGTGTTCGAGAATCGTGATTTTTTAATGTCAAAGCAAAGAACTTAGATTCTGTTTTGGGGTGTATTGCAGGGAGAAAAGAAACTTTCAGTGCTGCCTATTGCCATGGATCATATTACTTTAGTATAAAGCATTACAAAGCGCATGTAATCGGAATTGGCTGTTCTAGGTGGTTTGTTTCTTTAGATATGTGCTATATGTACGATGGAAGTATGATGTCACATATCAGTTCTAGTCAGGAACAGGGTGAATATTAGGAAAAATTGGTATGGGTACAGCAGGAATATAAAAACACTAGCTAAAGAAGAACTGATTGATGTTGACCATCAGCTTGTACTATTGCAGTGGTATTTTATAGAAGAGTACTAGCTTATGGATTCTTTCTTTTACATATTCGTTTCTGTGCAATGTTTACTTTTGTGCCTATCGTTTATTTTCCTCTAAGTATGTTAATGTTACTATGTTCACAGAGTAAGCAGTCTGATAAGAACAAGATCAGTACTCAAAACAGGTGAGCAACAAATAAACATCTATATGCAGTTGAAACTGTTCTATTATATATAAAAAAATTATAGCAGAACTGCTGACTTTAAGTAGTAGCAAGATAAAACGTTTAAAAAAAAATCTTGCTATCTCTTCTTCAGAAAAGAAGAGCACTCTTCTGACTTTCCGGTCGTTCTCAGAAATATGCTGAACGGTTTGTAGGAGGAAAGAAAGGAAGCATAGTTTTCAAAGTCATTTTACTTCCTCCAGTGCCATTTAAATGACCAGGGGTTCAAAGAAGGATAGGATGCTGGACAAGGTGAAGAATGTCTTTGAACCACCATCATCTTAAAGGTGGATATCCTGAAGGAAGCACTTGTCTGCAGGCTCAGACACATTTGGGTTGGGGTGGTCTGCAGAAAAATATTTTGCTATTGTTCAGAGGGTCAGCCTATCCAGCATTTCTCGAAAACGCTTCTCAGAGCGTTAGCAGGTGAGAAGAACGGAAGCATATTGTACAGCATCCTGGTATCCAACCAGTGACATTTAGGCACCCAGGTGTTATGAGAAAGAAAGACAGCTCTGGACCAGCTGAGGAATGTCTCACAGTATCCACTGCAAGTTCTGAGAAATATGATTGGTGTTGTCAGCGTCCTTTAATGTGCAGATGTTCAAGGAATCCCTTTTCTCTTTGTCAGTGTCTTTTTAGTCTGCAGGTGTTCCAGTAATTCCTTCACACTTTGTTGGTGTTTCAGGTGACACTTAAGAGGTCATTGTGAGAAGCCAGTCAACATAGCAAGCTGCTGACAAAGCTGGGCCTGGGGAAAACCCAGGTCTGTAGTTTGGGAAGCATTTGGATGGGCAGGTCTGTAGGCAGGTATTTTGCTATTGTTCTCATCCTTGGGACCACCCATACAGAACATTTAACGATTTGACAGGAAGTGTGCCCTTCCATTTCTGGATACTGCCAATAGAAGCAAAGCAAGTTTCCACCAGTAGACATCTACAGGTGTTTATGCAGTGGGGTAGTCCTGCAGACAATAGACTGCTCACCTCTGCAGGTACCCAGTGCAAGTTCCCAGGGGTTTACGCCACTCAGATGCCTGCATTGGCGGCTCGTGGGACAATAGGCCACCAGCCACCACACTGGTCTCCCAAGGTCACAACTGTCAGTGCGTAGGCCTCAGTTGATTAGGCAACCACTAGATGGCTCAGGCAAGCAGTCTCAGACAACGACTGCAGCGAGAGAAGGCTGCATGGCCTGTTACTTGCATGCTGCAGATTCATTCAGCTGTTGGCGGTTGCTATCACTGGATGGGAGGGCTCTGCACTCCGCCATCTCCCGCGGAAGAGTCCAATTTCCGGTAGAGAGGAGTGTCTAGACGATGTTTTTCATAATCGATAGCTGTGTTGGGACACTTACATTGGATTTTTTAAAAATAGTTTACTATTGACGATCTGTGCAATCTAATTATGTAATTATGAGAATGTAGTTGTTGATCCTTCATCATGGTAACATGAGGGTTTCCCAGAAAGTGATGTACCACATTGTTTTTCTCGGATGAAAACAATGCTACTAATGTGAAACGTTACGTATGTATTATTTGGAGTCTCCTCAGTGAGGACGCCAAGTTTCAGTCACTTCTGACGTATAGAGTAGCTGCAGGACAGTTTCAAAATGGCGTCTGTAGGTGATATACGTTACAAACAATGTGCTGTCATTGAATTTCTCACTGCAGAGAAAGAAACTGTAGGGAATATTCACAAACGCTTGTGCAAAAGCTATGGAGAATCTGCTGTCAACAGAAATACAGTTAGTCACTGGGCGCGGAGGGTGAGGTCATCAGACGGCGGTTCGGCGGAGCTGCACGTGTTGCAGTGGTCGATGAGACCACCCACGGCTGTCACACCTGACATGTCGCAGCGAGCTGATGTTCTCATTCGTGAGGACAGACGCATTACGACTCGGCATTTGGCGCTGTATCTGTCAATCAGCAAGCCGGCCGCGGTGGTCTAGCGGTTCTGGCGCTGCAGTCCGGAACCGTGGGACTGCTACGGTCGCAGGTTCGAATCCTGCCTCGGGCATGGGTGCGTGTGATGTCCTTAGGTTAGTTAGGTTTAAGTAGTTCTAAGTTCTAGGGGACTTATGACCTACGATGTTGAGTCCCATAGTGCTCAGAGCCATTTGAACCATTTTTGTCAATCAGCAAAGCAAGTGTGGAGGCAATTATCCGCACTACTGGATATTCAAAAGTGTGTGCAAGATGGATGCCGTGGTGTATAAGAATGGATCACAAATCGCTCAGAAGAAATATTTGTCTTGACTTGTTGGAATGTTTTGAAGCAGAGAGGAGACCTTCTTGTCCCGGATCGTGACATGTGATGAAACCTGGGTTCATCACTTTGAGTGTGAAGCAAAACGACAGTAGATGGAATGGCGCCATCCCCACTCCCCACAGAAGAAAGAATTCAAAGCAAGTGCTTCCGCTGGTAAGGTGATGATCACCCTGTTCTGGGACATTCGTGGAACGCATTTTGAGGGCGATGAGGAGGTGATTCACACAGTGAAGCACTGGCTCTGCCACCAGGACAAGGATTGATACAGACAGGGCATACATGCCCTTGTTTTGCTCTCGAGGAAGGCCATAGAACAGCATGGGGATTACGTGGAATATTAGGGTGTGTAGATAAAACACCATTCCTTCGTGTGTGTAATTCTCATTATGTTCAATAAAGAAATGCTGAATTAAAAAAATGCGGTGCATTAATTTCTGGGCAACCTCGTACTTGCACCTTCCAAAAATGATGAAAGGAAAGAGAGCTCCCTACATCCTTCCACAGAGTCATATATGCAAACTGAATTTTTATTAATAAATAATATATTACTATTGTTACTATTATATACTCTGAAATTTAATTGAAATTTGAATTTACCATGAAAATTAGAATTTTCCGACAAAATGTATATTTCCTGCAATTAGAGGTGGGGAGGAGAATGGAGGGAATGGGGAAGGTGTGGGGAGGGGGTCAGGATTTCCAAAGGTGGAGTGGGGTACATTCCAGGTGGTTGAGGGAGGGATAGGGTGATTAAATGATCAGTTGATATCGAAATTACACCAGTATCGGACCCACTCCAGTGCTGTTGTATATGTTGTAAGCATATTACAATCCGCCAATGGGTGTTCGATCATTTTCGATAGGACAGTGGTATGGTTACATGTATCGATTTTGTCAGCATATTGGGGATCTATCGACTTAAAGAGTGCTAAAGCAATACACATTTATAACTCAAAATTCATATTTTTTATTCAATGAAACAATTCAGTGCAATCAAGTAAATCATTCGCTGAATGGTGGATAGGACTCTGTGGGAAATTATCATCATCCCTGGCACTTTCTCACCAACCGCAAAAATGTAGAAATGATTCATCCTTCACTGAAAAATTTCTTTGCATCTCGTCCATCAATTCCATCTTGTAACTATTCTGTACTGTTCAGAAAAAGTCGACAGAAAACGCCAACAAATGTGGTGTATGGTAAACTTTTTATAGGGTTTTGTTGAATCTTCCATGAGTTGAGGTATTATAACAGTCTTTATCCCATGCTTCCACACGTTCTAATCACATTATTTCTTCTCCACGTCTGCGTATGTAGGAGACGAAACATGTTAGGCAGTGTCAAAATGTTATTGTTGATGTTTATGTGGTATTATGCTACTTTAGTTAAAAAAAATAAACAACTTAGGGTGCACTGCAGAGGCCGGGTGCGTGTCTCAGACTAGCCTGTCAAGATTGTTTTTCTCTTTAAATATCGCATGTGATTTTACCAGCAGACAGATCTAATATTAATATCCGCTAGTGAAAGCTTCGTAATTTCTCTCACGGTTCATTTAATGAAACTTTCCCCTTGCAGCCTTCACCAGCCTGCAGCGATATGTCTACAGGGGTTAGGGCAAGCAGTGAGAAGTGGAGGCAGCTTACATAGGAATCACTATTTTCACGCGCACCTACCTGCACTGGAGTTCAGTGATGGACAGGACCGTTTCTTATAGCGCTTTCTTATTTCCAACTGAGCACTTCATGTGGCACCAAGGTGGGCCGTTTAGACATAGGGCATAAACTATAAGGAGCTCATCACGACAGTAACGACATTACTCTGTGATGCACATCCAAGCCACTACACCGTGTGGTGTGTGTTTAAATATTGGCACTGCAATTATTTGCGTACTATCCTGGCAGTTTGCTTCCCTAAAATTGAGAACAATGGCGGCGGCGACAGTAGCGGTGACAGTTGTGAACAGGAAATGACGGCTATATGCAAATCGCATGCAGACACACACACAGGTATACTCCCTTGGCCTAGCGCAGGCTTCACCAGTGCATATTCCATTCTCTGTAGATGCCATTATTTTCTTTATAAGTTCGGTATAACCATATAGTTTTAGGGAACCTGTAGTGATTTCGCCTGATAGCTACCCGCTTGGGTTCTTTGATTTACATCAAACGAATCTGGTCGCCAATACATCAACATGAGTTCACCATGATGCTCCTCAAACCACTGTATCATGGTTCTGGCTCCGAGTCACGGACAGTTACTCTGTCGAAAGATGACATCGCCGACAGGCCAACACGTCAACACACAGGGGTTGGCTGTTGCCAAGCTCCATGTTCAGCAATGTACGAAAACGATGTCCTCCGAAACACTTGTGCGTCCACCAGCATTGTGCTCTTTTGGCGGAGATGCCACGCTTCACCATCTGTCCTGCTTTTCAGAGCAGACAAGCCTCCGAACCCCACGTTCTGTGAAGAGTTGTGGACATCCAATCATTTAGCGTCTAGTGGTAGTTTCACTGTCCTTCTACCTCATTCCGTACATGCTCACGAAGTAGCACCTGAATATTCGACCACTTTCGTCGTTTTCGAGATACTCGATCTGAAGCTCTGCGCAATAATAATCTGCCCTGCTTATATCAATGGGTTTCCTCAGTTGCAGCAGATATCTTCGTTAGACTGATCCCCAGTCCGTGTCTGCTCCTCCTACATACTTTTATTACTGCGCCACATGCTCGGAAACCCACCAGGTGGCATCCAACGTCGCGATGAACAGTGGTCATAATGTTCTGGCTTATTAATCTTTAGCGGAAAGTAGTGTTGGGTGTTGAGCATTTTCGAAAAGTGGGCTAATACCTCTTGGTGCTATTCTGCGCTGTAAATTTACAATTCCTGTTGCTATTGATGTACACATTACAGATCACAGTCTTAGGATTATGGGGTTCACTAAGGACTGGTGGAGGTGGTGGTAGGGTCATAGATAAAAGCAGCACACTGGGGGTGGTGGTGGGTAGGGGGAAGGATTACAGTGAGGGAGCACTGTTATTTGGGTCATAAATTAGCTATAATGACAGTTATTACTTTGTGCTAAGAGCATTTGATCATTATGTAATACCTTGCTAAACATGAAGCCAAGTGCCACACTCAGCCGCCTCCTTGCCGATGAATTATCTTCACGGTTATTAACCATTAACTGCCATTTTCATGACAGTTGTTGCCTATTAATTACGACATAAATAAAGAAAACATGCGAAAAAGTGTACAGTTTGTTTACATAAGGAGAGCTAGGGCAACTGAGTGGTGGGAGTTCTTAAGGAGAACAATGGGCCCATTGTCAGACAACCCCAGTACATCCACTACTGACTTTCAGTTGCCATACTGGCGTGCAAGTTACAGCCTTCTTCGCTACGAACACAATCAACACTGGTACTGAAGCGTAACTGAAGACACACTGTTGGTTGCCCGATAGTTTATCTGGGTGGTGAGTTGCTCAACAGTTGCACATCTATTCGCTCATACACATATGGCCCATGTTGAATCTCAGTTGTCTCGACGCCAGTTTTAGGTTGTGCCATTTTGGCAAGTACGGTATACTTTAACGGCGGCAGAATGCGAACAGTTTACAGACTTACCTGTTTCGGTAATGCTTCCACCCTTGGCCTTAAAGAGAATCATCATGCCCATTTGGAAGATAGATAAATCGCTCCATTTCCTCATTACGACAACGATTGCATTGTTTTCTGCACTACGCTAACACGATTTATCTACCCTGCACTACAAATGCTGTCACCTGCCGACTGAGAGTGGGTATTGAATTATTCTAGGATTGTCCCCAGGCGGTGGAATTATACGCAATAATCGAGTATACGTGTCATTACGGCCATTCATAACCATATTGGTCGATATGTTAAACGTGTGACTTAAGAATAACTGGATAGGCATTGAGCAGTATTGTAACATATCTGTAAGGGTTTTGTGAGAGGGCGACTACAGTAATATGTTATATAAATTTCGGATGTCTGTTTCTGTGCACAGTCTGCAACAGTCGTTATAATATACGAGTAGTTTGTAGTTGACTTATTTATTTTTATCGTATGTCAGGTTCGCACAAATACACTGAGTCTAACACGTGTGCATCATTTCACATGATATCGACTTACTCAATGGTATGGGCTCGCTGTATTGAACTATATATCATAACATCCTATAACAATTTTAGAAATTTTTCTCTTATTGGTAGTTGAGGTGACCAATAAATACGATCAGACATCCACAGGAAGGTAACATTTTAGAAAACTTTTTTATATTTTTACTTAGTAATCGAGCTGTACATGGCTTTGAGTTCTGTAGATTCTTTCATGGAGCTGAGCAATATGCAGCTAATATTTATATTCTTGATAAAGCAAAAAGTCTTGAATGTATTATATAAGTATCTGACAGTTTCTAATGTTTCACAGTGTCGTGCCACGACAATATGTGGTCTTCGCTTCAGGTTTCCAAACCAATGTTAATATGACACTACCTGGATCTAGCTCTGAACTGCAGCTGCTTTTTGGCGTATTGCCAGTTGATTACCGTTTCGAGCTCTTCGGCCACAACTGTTTAGTGACTTTTCTGGTGTTTATCGGGTACGAGTGGCTGGCTTTGTCACTGATTCAGTCTCCCCTGATGGCGTAGATACTAGGGGGTGAATATTCGAAGCTGGGAAAACGTCGGAGAAGTGAATCAAGAAACGTCGACCGAAGATCCAGAGGCGAAAACTAACAGGCAGTATATCATTAGGTGTCGGAAAGACTCAATAATTTTGTTAGAAACAATTATGTACTCAGGAATTTTGTCGTTATAGTTCTGCTCCAATCCTCAGAATAGCGAGTGTATCATACTGTCACAGTGTTACTGAAAAATACGACCCAATTAGGAGGGTAGCTCCAGTGACACTGTACTACCAACGTCTACGAACCAAACTAGGGTGAGTATAAATCACAAGTTGTAGGAACATATCGTTTTGTGGAATGGAGTTAGCAAACATTTATCTTTTCCAGGCAGAAAGTGAGTGCCCTGATGCTGAATGACTAATGTGACATCTGAATCGTCGACTCTTGGACTGCAGCACGATTAAGCTGTTGTTTATCCATCTTGTTGGAGTAGTGGCAAGACAGCAGCTTAATTGGGCTGCTGTTCAGTGAAAACTTTATATGGATCCCGCTGATGGAACTCAAAGTCGTACAGCGCCCGCAGGTCAGAGCGTATCCTTCTGAGGCATGCTGTAGGTACTTTAATCTTCCAAACTACTTTCTTATGCTTGCGGTTCAAGTGTGCAACGGGTTATTTGATGTGATGTTTGGAAAACTTGTATGTACTTCTAAAAACGCTTCATAACCTATTATTTCAAGCATTTCTTTGATTGTAGTTTAGTAAGTGTCCTGTAGTCATTCTAAAATAGATGTGGTTTTGCTGGCTCGTCCAGCTGTGTGTTGATTAACACTTGCAACATTGCCAAAAATGTGTATGAGAAGTGTAATTAAAAAATCCGTAATTTTGCCAACGACGATGCAGAAGACTACATATAAATTCAGTGGATGTTAAAAAGGGGAGGTTTAACAGTTTGGCGCCTCATGTGGCGAGAAATGTGTATGGCTGCTTCGAAGAATGGCGAGTACTTACTTGTTTCCCATGGAACATAAGTGAGTTATTGGTAGGTTGATTCGGTATATGCGGAATTATTATTCAGTTGTGTTATTCTTGTCCTTTGTATCTTATCATATACGTAATCTGTCATACACAATTAACATTGTTCATTGTTTCCCATTATGTTGTCTATTTTTAGATACGTTTATGTGAACAAAGTGTACAAAGCGATAACTACAAACATTGGTGGGTTCTAGAGAGTCTGTTCAGAAACAAATTGAGCGTAGGAACCCATGTTCGTAAAAGTCATCCAGCGATACTACTTCGAGTTGGTAGCAACGGTTGGTTTGTACGATGGCGTCTATACCGCCTTTGCAATTAGTGGTCTCTCCAGTGTTCAAATCCTTACCAAGGTGCTGACGGCCGTCACTACACTCATCACCCAGCTCATGAGCGCCGAACCCGGGCAATACTGGGCTGTTATACACACTGCCATCACAACACTCTTTCACACACTTACATGAATAACATACCACACCCGGCCCGTAACGCAAACCCGTACACACTATCATAGATCCTGTTCTGGAATGCAGACTCGATCCACAACAAAAGGGCAGAATTTGCCGCGTTCATGGAGTGCAAGGGAATCCTTGTCGCGCTACTGAGCGAGACTAAGCTTAAACCGCACAATTAAACTTTCCTGGCTACTGCGTCTATCGTACCGAACGACCGGGCGACGCCGTGGCAGGTGGAACTGCAATCGTCATACACAAAGAGATTGAGCCCACAAACATAGAGCTCCCTGAACTGGAAAAAATCGAGGCTACGGCCGTCAGAGTCAAGTTCAACGGAGCCTACATCACACTGATATCGGTATACAACAGTCCTGCAGGCATTTCAACAAGCGATATCAGCACACTACTCAACATCTCACCGCGAGTAATAGTCGTTGGAGATCTGAACGCAAAACACCTAGAATGGAATTCACGCATACGAAATATCAACGGCAAAAACTGTATGAACATTCACTAGGCAGAAACTGGATTTACTAGCGCCGACTGAACCGACGCACATTCCCTATCAGAGGGGACACAGGCCAGACGTGTTAGACATGGCCCTCATCAAGGGCATTACATCGACACTCAACATTGCCGTTGAAAACGATCCTCCCTCAAACCACCAACCTGTAATACTATACATTGAGGAAACACTGCAGCACATGGAACGACGCATGATGTTGGACTACGGGCATGCGAATTGGACATTGTTTAAGGAAACGCTCGATAGCCACATCCCACCCATACACGAAATTAATGAAACAGCACTAATTGACGAGACAGTAGAAACCCTCACTAACGCCGTCCAGGACGCAATGGCGGGCACCAGGCCCGGTCGCACCTCACAACACAGTGCGGCCCTGCCCCAGGAAATCCTGGGCCTAATCTCAATGAGGAATCGCCTCAGGAGACAATGGCAGCGCACCAGGCGTCAGTACTTCAAACGGCACATTAACAGGCTACAGGGCCGGCCGGTGTGACCGAGCGGTTCTAGGCGCTTCAGTCTGTAACCGCGCGACCGCTACGGTCGCAGGTTCGAATCCTGCCTCGGGCATGGATGTGTGTGATGTCCTTAGGTTCGTTAGGTCTAAGTAGTTCTAAGTTCTAGGGGACTGATGACCTCAGATGTTAAGTCTCATAGTTCTCAGAGCCATTTGAGCCAACAGGCTACAGGGCATCATACACGATAAAATACAAACACATAGAATACAACACTGGAACCAAAAACTCTATGGGCTGGACACGGCGCGACCTGGCGTGTGGCAACTAGCCCGACACTTCACCAGGGAGAAAATGTACACCCCAACGCTTCAAGGGCCTGACGGACCTGCATACTCAGCGGAAGAGAAAGCAGAACTAATGGCCCGCAAACTCGCAGCGTCATTCACACCTAACCTGGTACCATCAGATCCAGTGTTCACACTTGCTACTAACCAGGAGGTTACACGCATTTTAGCCCAACCATCGCGCGACGATATTCGACATGCTAGCACAGCCGAAGTCTCCTGGGCTATAATGCATTCTGCTGCTAGGAAAGCCCCTGGTCATGATGGCATTCAAAACTGTGTCCTTCAGGAGCTCACGGATAAAGCCACTGAATACCTAACACACATAACGAATACCATATTAAAACACCAACACTTCCCCGGCTTTTGGAAGACGGCCAAGGTTCTGATGTTCAGGAATCCGGGGAAAGACCACAGCTTCCCACAAAATTACCGACCCATCAGCCTTCTGAGCTCGCTCAGCAAGATTGTTGAGAAGGTGATTCTCAAACGCATCACTAGGCACTGCATAACAAATGACAACCTGAGACTGGAGCAGTTCGGCTTCAGGAATCACCACTCCACAACACAACAACTCTTACGGGTCATTGAACATATAACACATGGCTTCAACACAAACAAAGCAACAGGGGCGGTGTTCCCGGACATCGAAAAGGCTTTAGACCGTCTATGTGACAATGGCCTCATTCGCAAACTCAGCGACGTGGGATTCCCCGACGGGCTGGTGCGTCTAATAGACTCATACCTCACAGACAGGAGTTTCAACACTGACGTGCAGGGAAACCAATCAACACGACACGGTATACACGCGGGAGTGCCCCAGGGAAGCATCCTAGGGCCCCTACTGTTTAACCTCTACATAAACGATCTCCCAGCCATACACAACACACTGGTGGCAATCTACGGGGATGACACAGCCATCATCGCGCAAGATTGGAAACCATCAAACATTACGTCACGCTTACAGACTGCACTCAGAGTGGCTGAGCCTTGGTTGGAGAAATGGCGTGTTAGAGTAAACGTCGACAAGTGCGAAGCCGTTCTGTTCACTAGAAGACCGAAGCAACTGCGCAAACACCGATACTGCAGACCAGTAACTCTACATGCACGCCCAATACGTTTCCGTAAGAAAGTCAAATACCTCGGTGTCTGGCTGGACCGGAAATTACTCTGGGGGGACCACATACAACACATGACCAACCGAACAAGCGCGAGGCTAAAAACAATTCTACCCTATGCTCAACAGGCGTAGCACACTGAACAGAAGGGTGTCGAGGTCCATGTACATGACACTTATGCGACCCCTGATGACGTACGCAGCTCCTGTCTGGCAATTCGCTGCGCCCGCACGCCTGCGCCGTCTGCAGCTCATACAAAACAAAGTACTCAAAATCAAAAGCAATGCTCCACGATTCACACGCATCGCGGACCTTCACGGGGCATACCGACTTGAAACTCTCACGGAGGTAATCGATAAACTCACCACAAACTATACAAAAACTCCAGACATTCACAGAACCCGTTTATTCTGAATCTGGGGAACTACGACCACAACCATAGATGGAAACATAAAAGACCAAAAGACATACTTGTAAGGACCTAACATCTATGGCCGAGCACACGCAAACACAACGGTACAGGTGAGCCCCTGTTACTCAGACGCCATTACTGGATATCAAGCTGGAACACACTGCCGAATAACTGGCACCACGCAGGGAAGCCGTACCGTACACTGCATGCAGACAAGCTCCACTCACCCCCCACACAGTGAGATGATCTCTGGCCGATCTCTTACTACTATATAACGATCTTGATTGTTCCAGGAATGCAGTGGCTGCAGCAAACTGGGATACATCGCCATCGCTTGCCACGGTAATGATGCATGATACCCATACTAACAAATCCAACCTTGCATGAACTATCGCAACTAGTAAGCCACTACTGCTCTTACTACCCATCCCACTGTCGCAGAGGTTTTTTTCCCACGGCACGAGTCTTGACACTTTTTTCCCTCTGCTCTTCAAATTGCTACCCTCATTCGCGTTTCGTCCACTATCTATCACCTGATGATCCGTGTTAATGCGTAGTCTTACCCAGACGCACGGATAACATCATAGCCCAGCATCCTGTGATCCACTTATTAGTTAACTAACATGTTGACGGAGCTGACAGTAGAACTTTTGGTCCGGTCACCACGTTGGAGCGGGCGTGGAGGGGCCCCATCTCTCTTTCCAGTGTACTCGTGGCAGGCGCAGACGTGTTAGACGCCATATAGCTTTCTGAATAGTGAGATGTTAAGCTCACTGTCCGCTAGCGTACAAACACGTTTGTTGGCCAACTGGTGACCTAGTAGGAGGCGTTGATGCTTGCATCTTCAATGCTCTATAGCAGGCCAGCCACAGCGATCCAAACTTCAGGCGTGTAGCGTGTGCGGAACGCCGATGGAACAAGGCCCGGTCTTTCTTGGATTTGCTCGTTCCTTCCAGAAAGTACCGGGTACAGCTGGACAATTTATTTAGTTTTGCGGTGTGGCATTTTTGGCCGGCACAACTTTGTTCAGTTCGGTGGGTTCGTGGTGTCAGCGCTATTTACCCTCCGCTATTTCTTCGTGACTTGGACGTTCACAGGTCCAGAGGCTCTTTGCATTGTAGCGATCTATCTTCTTAAGCTATAAAATCAATGGGAGTGACAGAAGAGAGGAATGAGAATTCTCGATACATATTATGCAGTCGCACAAGCGGCATCTACATTACTTTCATCAGGTAGTTCCCACGTCTCCATAATGACGTTATAAAGGTGTTACAATATTTACACCAACATACTGTATGTATATGAAAGATGTTTCTTTCGATTGTCAAATTAAGTAAGTTATGACCTGAGTGAGAAGATCGATGACACTGTCTGTCCGTATGCAGACAGTTTGTATCAGGAGAAAATTATATGTCTTCAACGTGCCAAAAATAATTCATCTACACTTAAAATTTGATTTGCTTTTGATCTCTGTTGTTGAGAAATGTGAAACATAAAACCAAGTCGTACGCTGTGTGACTGAATTGCCACTTAAATGAGTCGCATTCGCGCTTCCCCTTCATTACTCTCACACCATTGGATGGCGGTAGGGGGAAATACGTCAGCCAGACTGAGAGCTATGGCACTGCCCACGAACATACGTCTTGGGCACCTTTGCTCTACAGTGTTCTGGAAATGTGTCCCTATCTTCAATTTGTTCCTCATACCATACCCTGGAACCCGTCAAAGTTTTTCGGTATCGTTCTGTCACAAACTCTACAGGCAGAATAAATTTCCTGTCGTACTACGGCTGTAATTTCTTACGGACAAAGACATAATGTACTGCATGAAATACAATAAATTAGTTCAGTGGTGTGTTAAAGAGTTTGTTGGCTGTGTGACCAGAGTCGCAGTTACTTGTACTATAACAATATCGTGGGTCGATCATGTGACTTTAGAAAGAGCTCTTCATATAGACATGACGGTTACCACAAGGCACTGCACGGGATCCACAGGTAAGACAGTTAATTTACTTGCAAATGCGTGTAGCGTACTCCATGCCCAAGTTTCAACTAGGTTCGTTTTTGCTTCCAGATGATGTAGAAGAATATCCCCCGACGAAGACGTCTCAACAGGTGTAAATCACGATAGTCATCACAGATTTCATCCTATATTCAAGTGGAATCGAACGTGTCATAGTCGGTATGTAATTTGACCACGAATTCAAGCCAACTTTCTTTTTTGAAAGCCCTCGTCATTTTTGTAATAATGCCATATTGTCCCATGTGATGTGGTATCTCTTGTGTACTAATTCACTTGCGATTCCTGGCAGTTTGTATCACATTACTCAAACACCTACAGTGGTATCAGGAATTCACAAGATCAGTGCAGGCGACTTCCCAAGAACAAACCTTTTAACGAAACGAAATCGACTCAAAAGTTGCAACAGACCATCAAGAATTTAATGTACAGCAATTGTCGTAGCCCAACGTGGGTCGAAAAATACTTATCTAGAGGCTCACGCTCAGATCAGTGGTGGCTCGATATTTAAGGTCCTCTGTACCTTGGTACACTACCAGCTGCGTATAACAGTGAGACAGTGACTGATTTTTGAGATCTCTGTGGTTGGGGACAATACACAATGGCTTCCATGTTAGGCTAAGGGCGAATATATGGTGATAAAAGACAATGAGACTCTGGGCAGCCTTACTGGTCTGTTTTTTATTGCTTCTTCAAGTATTTGCAATGGACATGCAAAAGAGTACAGACACTTGTTTATAACTTAAGTAAGTGGAGAACACACGGAAGTCTTACTATATGCTCGAGTCAGTTACCAGAACAAATGGTCACCCCGGCCTATAACACTGTTAAGATTCAGGTATACACAGTAACGTATTAAAGGGAAGTGAGGCCAAGTTCTGCAATTCCTTCCTAGTGTAGAGACTTAACTGAATACAATTCTCACTCACTTACTTTCTCCTGCTGGCTTAGTTATCCGAGCCTGGCTGAACTCTTCTCTGACTAGAACTCTTCTGCTCGCTGGATCTATACCTTGATCGACCTACCAGGAGCTCTATATACGGAACTTCTTGCTGTTTGCTTGCATATGGTATGTGACTGCGTCACTTTTTCCCTCGCATTCACCATTAGTGAACGTGAAATCCACAATTCCCTAGTGAATGCGACCTTTTAATGGACTGACGAAACAGACTTCCACTGTTGGTTTCTACCTAGGTCACAGTGCTTATGGCAAATATTCATACCTAGAAGATTTATGTTTTCTTTCTGACAACCCTTTATGATTCGTTCATTACGTTTCCCTTATACTAAGAAGATTTGTCCTTTGATCTTAGCCGCTCGGAGTGGCCGAACGGTTCTAGGCGCTTCATTCAGGAACCGCGCGACCGCCGCGGTCGCAGGCACGAATCCCGCCTCGGGCATGGATGTGTGTGATGTCCTTAGGTTAGTCGCAAATGCGACTAACCTACCGCGGTATTGACCGTCTAGGCATTGTTGAACTACAGACAACACGAGCCGGGTACCTCAGTGCTGGTGGAATGACTGGAACTGATTGGCTGCCAGACCCCCTCTGTTCAAATGGTTCAAATGGCTCTGAGCACTATGGGACTTAACTTCTGAGGTCATCAGTCTCCTAGAACTTAGAACTACTTAAACCTAACTAACCTAAGGACATCACACACATCCATGCCTGAGGCAGGATTCGAACCTGCGACCGTAGCAGTCGCACGGTTCCAGACTGTAGCGCCTAGAACCGCCTGGACACCTCGGCCGGCACCCCCTCTGTCTAATAGGCTCTGCTCAAGCATGGTTGTTTTCATCTTTCGGTGGGTTTAGTGACATCTCTGAAAAGTAAAAGGGACTGTGTCTATGAGTGATACAGTATCCACAGTCAAAGTCTATCTTCAGATGTTCTGGGAACCGGTTGGATGCAAAACTTTTTTTTTATCTGTGTATATAAGCGTTGCCGACCGCAGCCCCGTATTCTTCCTATTTACTACCTCTGTATTTGAAAACGCATGCATAAAGCAGTTTCTTTGGCGTTTCAGTGTATGTGGAAATAAATAATATGCTGTCTGACTGTTCCCAGAAAGTACTCTCTAGATGTTCAATAGTAAACAACCCCTTGGCGCACAACGCCTCTCTTGGTTCATGAGCTACTGTCGTTTGTTGAAAATCTCGTTAACGCTGTTGCACTGACTAACTGATGCCGTGACGAAACGCGCCTCTCTTCGTTGGAACTCTTCCACCAGGTCTACCTGGTAAAGATCTCAGTCTGATGAACAATACTGAATTCTTGGTCGAACAAACACCTTGTAAGCACTCCTTTCATGAGTCATATACATTTCCTTATTATTATTCCCATGAATCTCCGCCTGGCATTTACTTTCCTTAGCTTGCATGTGCTTTGTCTTTTTTATGTGTCTGTTTTATGTGGTCATTCTCTTAAGCTCTCTCTGGATAGTTACACCTAGATATATGACGGAAGATATTGTTTTCAGTAATTTGTCATCAATAGCGTAGTTGTACAGCAGTGAATCAAGGTCAACTGCCACAGGTTTAACAATTCATCAATGCTATGCAGGTCATTTTCCAAATCGATCCTGGTTTCTGGCGTTGCTACTTTGTTTTCGACAACCGCATCACTGCGAAAAATCTTGAAGAGCATCCGACACTTTCTGCCAGACCATTTATATACATTGTAAACAAATCTTTCCCCTACTCCGGAAATCAACATTACATCTGTCGATTTTGTTCCGTTGAGAGAGACATGGTGAGTTCTGCCTGCAAGGAAGTCGGGAAGCCAGTCGCAAATGTGGTCATATAATCACTAAGCTCTTTTATTTTTTACTAAATCGCAGTGCGGAGCGGGTTCAGATGCGTTCCTCCAAGTCAAGGACATGGCATCAATCTGATCGCAGTTGTTTACAACCCTGTGGATCTCGTGAAGGAACAGACCGAGATAAGTTTCGAAAGTCCTCTGATTTAAGAACTCATGTTTATTTTTATAGAGGATAGTTTCTCCATAAACGTCATAATTCTTTAGCGTATAACATATTCCATAGTATTACAACAGACTGCGTCAACCATACATGTCTATAACTGTGTGCATCTGTCCTAAGATCCTGCTTGAAAGTTATCCAGTCGCTAGTAACCTTTCATTGCTCCAGTAATCTGCGTTAAATTGCTGATAGAAGCGTAGCAAGGTCTTTCGCATAATTTTTGTACAATGTGATAGGTATGTCATCTGGTTCAGATCCTGTTCCACTGCTAAGCGATTGTAATTGATTCTCTATTACGCGATGTGTTATCTCAGTATCTGCAATTTGGACAACCTTAATATAACTGAAAGTAAGAACTGTGTTCTGATCTTCCGCGGGGAAACAGTTTCGAAAGACCAACTTTTGTATTCCTGTAATTTCTCTGTTATCTTCCGTTTCGGTGTCAGTATGGTCACTGAGTGAATTAAAATAGAATTTAGAACCAGTTACTGATTTTGTAATTTTAAAACGCTCTCTCCTTGCCTTCGCAACTGTTGTAATCCTCTCACCTTCCATTCCTTGTATACAGGGCGAGTCACCTAACATTACCGCTGGATATATTTCGTAAACCACATCAAATACTGACGAATCGATTTCATAGACCGAACGTGAGGAGAGGGGCTAGTGTAATTGGTTAATACAAACCATACAAAAATGCACGGAAGTATGTTTTTTAACACAAACCTACGTTTTTTTTTTAAATGGAACCCCGTTAGTTTTGTTAGCACATCTGAACATATAAACAAATACGTAATCAGTGCCGTCTGTTGCATTGTAAAATGTTAATTACATCCGGAGATATTGTAACCTAAAGTTGACGCTTGTGTACCACTCCTCCGCTATTCGATCGTGTGTACCGGAGAGCACCGAATTACGTAGGGATCCAAAGGGAACGGTGATGGACCTTAGGTACAGAAGAGACTGGAATAGCACATTACGTCCACATGCTAACACCTTTTTATTGGTCTTTTTCACTGACGCACATGTACATTACCATGAGGGGTGAGGTACACGTACACACGTGGTTTCCGTTTTCAATTACGGAGTGGAATAGAGTGTGTCCCAACATGTCAGGCCAACAGATGTTCAGTGTGGTGGCCATCATTTGCTGCACACAATTGCAATCTCTGGCGTAATGAATGTCGTACACGCCGCAGTACATCTGGTGTAATGTCGCCGCAGGCTGCCACAATACGTTGTTTCATATCCTCTGGGGTTGTAGGCACATCACGGTACACATTCTCCTTTAACGTACCCCACAGAAAGAAGTCCAGAGGTGTGAGATCAGGAGAACGGGCGGGCCAATTTATGCGTCCTCCACGTCCTATGAAACGCCCGTTGAACATCCTGTCAAGGGTCAGCCTAGTGTTAATTGCGGAATGTGCAGGTGCACCATCGTGCTGATACCACATACGTCGACGCGTTTCCAGTGGGACATTTTCGACAACGTTGGCAGATCATTCTGTAGAAACGCGATGTATGTTGCAGCTGTTTGGGCCCCTGCAATGAAGTGAGGACCAATGAGGTGATCGCCAATGATTCCGCACCATACATATACAGTCCACGGCCGCTGTCGCTCTACCTGTCTGAGCCAGCGAGGATTGTCCACGGACCAGTAATGTATGTTCCGTACATTCACTGCCCCGCAGTTTGTGAAACCCGCTTCATCGGTAAACAGGTAGAACTGCAACGCATTCTCTGATAATGCCCATTGACAGAATTGCACTCGATGATTAAAGTCATCACCATGTAATTGCTGATGTAGCGACACATGAAACGGGTGAAAGCGGTGACGATGCAGTATGCGCATGACACTACTTTGACTCAGTCCACCGGCTCTCGCAATGTCCCGTGTACTCATGTGTGGGTTCATGGCAACAGCAGCTAACACACCAACTGCACCCGCTTCTCCTGTGACGGGCCTGCTACGGACCCGTTTGCGTGCTACGACCATACCTGTTGCACACAGTTGGCGATAGATGTTTTGCGGCACGTTGGATGCTCTCTGTCCGGGTACCGTTCTGCACACACCCTGCAGACTTCAGCTGCATTTCGTCGACACTCGCCATAGATGAGTACCATCTCCGCCTTTTCAGAGTTCGAATACACCATGGTCACAGTTCCTACAACACTACACTATCACAGACGTCTGGTAACACGGTGTACTACAGTTGGTCTGCGTGCGGAGACGAATGCAGAATAACAATAGCAGCAAGCGCTACATGCGGACACTGCGACAGCTAGACCAAACCACAACAGTGCACTACAGCCAGTCTCGTAAACACGGTCGTCATCGTAAACATGTCCCTGCAGATGCTGCTCGCCGACCGTGGCCCGTGTTTGTTACAACACGCAACTGAACGTCGGAGGTTTCAAGCGTCAACTTTAGGTTACAATATCTCTGGATGTAATTAATATTTTACAACGCAACAAACGGCACTGATTACGTATTTGTTTATATGTTCAGATGTGCTAACAAAACTGACGTGGTTCCATTTAAAAAAACGTAGTTTTGTGTTAAAAAACATACTTCCGTGCATTTTTGTATGGTTTGTATTAAACAATTACACTAGCCCCTCTCCTCACGTTCAGTCTGTGGAATCGGTTCGTCAGTATTTGATGTGGTTTACGAAATATATGCAGCGATAACGTTAGGTGACTCATCCTGTATATAAAATGGGTATCGCAGTTTTGATGTGTTGGCTGTTCCTTTCAGTTTCAAGCCCTTCGGCAACACTTCTATAAGGATTTTTCTGGCGTTTATCGAGTATGAGTGGCTGGCTTTGTAAACGATTCATCCTCGACTGCTGGCGTCAAAGTAGAAAGTGAATATTCGAAAAGGCAGCTACTCACGCTGGTGAACATAAGGAAAAGCCAGTTAACATACGTCAGCCGAAGATCCTGCGACAAAATCCAATTGGTAGTAGGAGACCATGAAAGCCTCAGTAACTTACTACTCGAGAATTTTGTAGGTACACTTCGTTCCGACCCTCAGGATAGCAAGTATATCACACTGTCACTGAGTTAACGAAAAACACGATCCAGTTTGGAGGAGAACGCCACTGACACTACATCACCAACATCTGCGACCCATGCTGGGATAGCAAAAATGACACGTTTATCTTGTTTTGTGTAATGGGGATATAAAACACTTTTCTTTTCCAGACAGAAAGTAAGTGACCAGATACTGAATGACCAATGTGACAGCTCAGTCCTGAACTCTTGGACTGCAGCCCGATTAGGCTGTTGTTTATCCATTTTGTTGGAGTAATGGACAAGCAGAAGTTTAATCGGGTTGCTGTTCAGGGATATCTTCGTATGGATACAGCTGATGTCACTCAACGTCGCACAGCACCTGCAAGCCAGAACGTATCCTTTTGAGGCATTATCTAGCCACATTAATTATACAGATTACTGTTTCACAGTTGCGGGTGAAGTATAATAACGTATTATTTGTTGTGACGCTTTGAATTTCTTTTTAGACTTCTAGAAAATAGTTCATAGCCGATTATCGTTTCAAATTTTTGATAATTACATCTATACTCGTTTGCAGTTTAATAAGCTTCTTGTAGTAATCCTGACTAAAGATGTTGCTTTCTGGTCTCCATCTATCTGTGTCGATTAATAGCTACAACATCTATACAGGTGTGTATGGCAAGTGTAGTTAAAAATCCATAATTTTGAACGCAGTGAAAGACTTCTGCTGTTTGTAGACAGTAAGGGTATACAATTAGATTATTCTTACAGTGGAATACATAATAATTTTTTACAAATAAATACATGATTAAAAGACATTGTTTCAAGTGTTCAAGTGGGAGATGAGAAACGTGAATAATCGCTTATGAATAGTTTTTAAAAGTCGATTTTATAAATGATTTCACTTTTAAGCAGCTGTACCACACTGTAGTGGTGGTAACCGTCACTAATATGCCCACCTGGCATATCCAAGTTGCTACGTCTTGGTACATTCGACAGACTACCGTCCTTAAGGCGGCCTTCCGAATTACCATCATTTATTGCGATCACAAAACCTCTGGGCCTTACTAAAAGGCAATATTTCTTATAGAGGCCTATAAAGTTATCGCTAATATCACCGACAGCGAACCGAAACACCCGTTTGAATTCTGCCAGTTTGGAACAAATTCACGCCGTTGATAACACCTCACCGGAAAATGTCATCATCTATGTCGGAGATCTGAAAGAAGTATCGAAAATGCACTCAGTCGATAAGGGTCCAAGAACACTCTTCTGAGTTTAAACACTTCCGCTGGCCACCAACCGCTCAAGGCATGAACATTTTTGAGCATATCTGAGAGACCTTGCAACGTGCTGTTCAGAAGAGATCCCCACCCCCTCGTACTCTTACAGATTAATGGACGGTCCTACAGGATTCATATTGTCAGTTCCCTCCAGCACTATTTCAGACATTATTCGAGTCCATTGCAAGTCATGGTGCGACATTTCTGCGTGCTCTACAAGATATTAGGCAGGTGTACCAGTTTCTTTGTCTCTTCTGTGTAACAGCGATAATTGTAGGTCCAACCAGCTGTGACAAAACAAGTGTGCTCATGTCACTGTTAACACGCACTGACGAAGTCCAATTTGAGCCTATATGCGTGTTCTCAAAAACTTTATTCCAGTCCAAGCACCAGTCGTTGCAAAACATACTACAGTTTGTTGATAGTGTAACATACGTGACTTTCAGTCAAAGCAGTGAAATCCCTCTACCAGAAAAAGTAAATCCCATGATGGTGTCCATATTTGATGTGCAGCTATGGAAAACTAGGATCAAATTGTACGATATTTCTGTTTTGGTCGTCATATGGGTGTTAAGGTATCTTTTTTTTTTTTTTTTTTTGTCAAAGATATTCCCAGATTCCCAAAACAGTTAGTAAGGGATAATGTAAACTTCATTATGGTCTTAAACCAAGACAATTTGAATTTGAAACACGTTTATCATGGCATGTGCGAACTGATATATCATTCAATGACTTCGTAAATGTATGTGGCGACTGCTGGAATCAAACACAGAACAGGTTTCTTGTTATTGATAAAAGAAGAAAACTTAATGATAGTAGGTGCACTTAAAACTTCCAGGAGTTTCTGTGTCTATAGCTATGAAAGACGTGGATACATAAGTGTACATCACACCATGAACAAGTCTGCAGGCATGTCAGGCTCTTCAAAATCGAGGGGATAGGCTTGTATAAACAGAGAAATCGTCTATACATAGAAGGAAAATTTCAGCCTCTCGGACACTGATCATCCAATTAGATGCTACGGTTTTGCCACTTGAAAAGAATGTAGAATACTTAACTGTAAAGGCTGACGGAATTGAACAGAAAGGAGATGACTTACATGTAAAGGTTGACAGAATTAGGCAGAGTGTATACAAGACACATCCTGCGAAGGAGCTGCTTAGTGTAAAACACGATGTCTCCTAATTATAAGGTCACTGTGGCGTGGAAGGCTGTTTGAGGAAAACTGTGACTTTTATGTTTGGGACATTTGGATCGAGAGCAAACACTGAGAGAAACCTTTAAACCAGTTACAGTGAAATTACACAATGACAACACGGCTGCTGATGTCATTAACCACTACAGCGATAACAGGATAGACAAAATATTCGATTTCAGTGGTGAAAAACCATACATGCTTCACACGCAGCCTGTATCTTTAAAGGAAACAACAGTACAGATAGATGATAGGGAATTTCAAAGAACAGATGGTGTAGTGAATCTCATTTTCCTAAATCGAGCAACATTTGTAAATTATTCACCCAAAGAACTGTAGATTTACGGTGAAATACTGCTAATGACGACCTACACAGGAAAGTGTGAAACCTATGCAGTTGATATACTGAACCATTATAAAACCTATATTAGATGCTCGATATAGGTCTGGTGATGGGATTGACAGCCAGCATAAAAGCCAGCAATCGACCCCTACAGTATGTATACTACGACAATACCAGTGAGCTAATAGATCGACTGCGAGGGCGCATGGCATTAGCTGCTGCCGGTAATACCGCTAGTTCGAACGAGGTTGAGTCAATAATTTCAGATCTCAGAGACAGAGGTATCATGGAATAAGAATGTAGACAGTAGTTGACGTTTAAAGATCTAGGTGACTTATGGCCGGCTGATCTTGTAGATATGAAAGAGTATTCAAATGCGAATAATGGATTCAAATATATCTTAATGGTCATTCACATACTCTATATTCACCTGGGCATTACCTCTTCAAACAAAACCAGACAGGAATGTTTCACAGGTGTTTGAACATTTGTTGTACACAGGGACTAATCGATGTCCTGACAACCTTCAAACTGACCACAGTGCACAGTTTCACAGTAGCTTTTAAAAGACAGTGATGCGGAAGTATGGAATACATGACTACCCAACATTCACCCACCTGAAAGCGAGTATGGTGGAACATCTGAACAGATTAATAAAAAGTCATGCATTTTAACCGCTGTGGTTGATACAAATGGACAGACATCCTCTCAGAAATAATTGCAGAGTATAATCGAACCAAACATAGCACAATAAAAATGAGACCATGCATATGGTATACTATCGTATTAAAACGCTGGCTCCACATAAGCAGAAATTTATGTAGGTGAGTTGGTACGTATCTCAAAACACAAGACACCATTTGAGAAGTCATAACTACCCAACTGGACGAGAGAGCTATGTACAGTTTCCGAAGTGCCGAGAACAAAATCCTAGAACTTAAATGTCGAAGCTTAGCAGTGGCACTAAAATTTCTGGATGCTTTTACACAGAGGTATTGCTAAAGAGCTAGAACCACATGTGTTCCTCATAAAGAATAGACAACTAGTTAAATGTATTGGTTTTCCTGCATCATAAAACAGCTATATTGACGCTGGGGATTTGCTATATAACTGGGTGCACAGAGCGCAATCAGCATCGCGTAACATGCATGGTAGGAAACACATTACAGGAGGTCTGCTATTCTCCACAAACTTTCAGTTGAACTGCACATATCGAGAAACAACTACTGTGGACCTGGTACAAAGCTTCAAACACGATTGGCTAGTGGTGATAAGCAGATTAACCTGCTTGACGAGGCATGTTTGGAACATGACACTGCATATGCAAAACGTCTAGATATCCAAGGATACCATAATGCATATCGAAGTACAGCTGATAAAACCAAGGAAATACATACAAGAAAGGATATCGGTATAGAATAGTGTATTCGGCATTTGTGGTTGATAAAACCATTCATGGTAAAATTGAGTTGGGCTTGGGTGTCAATTTCAAGCAAATTATGAATACCGCACATTATGCACTGAAGAAAAAGAAGACAACAGTGAAGAACAAAAAGCCAGTACATGGGTGTTTGAAAAACAATATCCTGGCAGCTATGTATGAGGCTAAAAGCGCTCTGAAGGATAAAGGAACAGTTAAAGAACTCTAGGCTCTACCGATAACCAAGACGTGAGGTGGAATTATCTTCATCCTCATTCCTGCCCTCGCAGGTCTCTCAGCAATGGATTCACTGGCTGGAGGTCTGCGGCTATTGGAAGAACAGCCAAGAACGCCAAGAACTCTCAGAAGCAGCTAGAGGGAGCAAGAAGACATGATCGCATCATGGAATCAGGAGCCATCGGAAAAGGACTGTTCCTGAAACCATACAACAAAGGACTACACCTCTTCATAAATAAAAAAGAACATGTTACATAATCTACTGGATAGACCACTTACAAATACAGATTTGTTAAAGTCTGTTAGGGAAAATCTCAGCATTCCAAGATTCCAAGGTTTGTTTATGCGGGACACATGCCCAAAGACAATGTGGAAATCCTGAGAATTTGGAACTGTGAATTTAGATGTTGCTGGGGAACCCAGAACCCACTGAGTGGCGTACGTTGAGGAAAAAAGAAATGATGTCTACTACTTCGAGTCATTTGGAAACCTGCAACAACCAGAAGAGCTACAGATGGCAGAACAAGCATGGCCTACAATTTTCATCGCTACCAAGACTTTAATACTTTAATACTGTGTGTACATCTGTGCATAATGTTCCTCCTAACGTTTATGAGGAAACGCGTATATAAGGAGATCCAGGAGTCAGTTTCCCGCTAATAATAATAATCAAGGAAGCACACTAACCCGTCTGGCAACTCTACAGTGACTGACCATTTTCCGCTATTTGCAGGGGCCAGGTGGTGTTGGGGGACAAGTGATGCCATAGGAGGGAGGATGGAAGGGGTTGTCTGGTGGATGTAAAGCGAACCAGCTCAGTCGGTCTGTTCACATCAAGGCGAACACACTCATCTTCAAGTTAGGTAAGTGGAGGTAGATCAGTTGAGCTGTAAGTAAATAAATTAAACAGCCTGCCTTCCTCTCGAGCACAGAATTACCGTTTCCCACCAAAACTAAATAAAGTACGTTAACCTAACCTTTCTTTCAGGCAGCTGGACAGAGAGTCACCGCTTTCTGCCATTTTCAGGGGCAGTGTGGTGGTGGGAGTTGGGCGACGTTAGAGGAGTGGTTGGGGGGTGATGTCTGTGGTGCTCCACCACAGTCGCGACATATGGTGCAGCAAATTAGTACTCAGTTACGAGGGTATGAGATGTACACTGCACTGCAGTCAAAAAACGGACTGTAGCCTCATGACGATAAGGGTGTCATTTGTGAGGATGGGGTTGGAAGCCGCCCATACCCGCACTATTCATTTCATGACGTGGGTGGAGGAAATGATACAGAGTGAACTAGGGTGTGAAAGGAATGATTGTGTGTGGAATCTACATCTACGTGATTACTCTGCTATTCACAATAAAGTGCCTGGCAGAGGGTTCAATGAACCACTCTCAAGCTGTCTCTCTGCCATCACCTCAAGGCACCATTTACAATATCAGAACTTACTGCAGCCACTTCCAGCTTGAAGACTAACAGAGCTCCTAGTATCGATGAACTTAAGAGTCGAGCAAATTAAAAACTTTGGCAGTAATACCCTACAGTGGCTGCTAGATCTGATAAACGCATGTGTAGAAAAGCTCAAAATTCCAAAGATGTGGAGGAAAGCCCGAGTGGTTGCACTTCTGAAACCAGGAAAGGACTCTGATGATCCAAAAAACTTCCGACCTGTGTCTCTTTTATGTCACTGTTTTAAGATCTTGGAACGCCTGACGCTAAGTCGCATAGAAAGCGTCTTGGAACAACAGATCATCCCACAGCAGGCAGGTTTCCGACCAGGCAAATCGTGCTGCGGTCAAGTCCTGAACCTGACCCAACATATCGAGGATGGGTTTGAGAGGAAAGAGATCACGGGAGTGGCATTCATAGACCTTTCAGCTGCATATGATACTGTACACCACCGAAGGCTCCTTAGGAAAGTAATAATGTGACAAGAGATTACCATTTAACATTACTGATTGGTACTTTCCTGCATAATAGGAGATTTTTCGTCTGTCTCCAGGGCAAGAAGAGCAGGTGGGGAAATCAGAGGAATGGCCTACCTCGGGGAAGCGTCCTCGCCCCAGCTCTGTATAATATATATACAAATGACCATCCAGTGACAAACATCACGCGCCAATTTATGTATACCGATGACACTTCAGTTGCAGCTCAAGGTAACAATTTTATGGAGGTAGAGGAGAAATTAACCAGTACTTTGGAAGCTCTCTCCCAGTACTATGAGGCAAACCACCTAAGGCCGAACCCTTCCAAGACGCAGGTCTGTGCATTCCATTTAAAGAACAGGGAGGCAAATCGTCAATTAAATGTAATATCGAGAGGTGAACGTCTCGAGCATTGTAAAACGCCCAAATATCTTGGTGTCACGTTGGATCGCACACTGACCTATAAACATCATTGTAATGTCACAAAGGAAAAAGTCTCAACTAGAAACAACATCATCAGGAAACTAACCAGCGGATCCTGGGGTGCAAACCCTAAAGTCCTGAGAACTTCAGCCCTTGCGCTCAGTGTGCCAGCTGCGGAATACGCCGCTCCAGCATGGTCTGCATCAACACACGCGAGAAAAGTTGATGTCGCGGTGAATGAAATGGCACGTATTGTTACCGGATGCTTGAGGTCAACCCCAATGCACAAGATGTACTTAATGATGGGGATCGCAGCGCCCAACATACGACGTGACATCGCTGCCGAAGCCGAAAAAACCAAGCAAGAATAGGACATGCGTCACCCTTTATATGGACACCAGCCTGCTGACCGACGGCTTTGTTCGAGGAAGAGTTTCTTGTCACGTACCCGAGCCCTGGAAGGGTCGGCTGCAGAGAATCGTTTGAAAAGGTGGGAAATCGTTCGAGCAACACCCATAAAGATGTAAAAGAAGAACTGACGCCTGGTGGAGACCTACCATACACAGTCTGGAGAACCCTATGAGGGTAGAAGTGCCGAAGTACAAAAGTACAAGACAAACCTGATGCAATGGTGTTGCCTAAAAGAGAATGAGAACACTCTCTGTCTGTGTGGTTCTGTCCAGGATCCTCAACACCTGCTTATCTGTCCATATTTAGACCAGCCGTGCACAATGAATGACTTATGGGAGGCAAATGACAAGGCCATATTGGCTGCTAATTTTTGGAAGTCTGAAGTCAAGTTCTGGACACGGAAAGCAAGTAAGTCTCTACTCTCGAACGACGCGCGGGAAAAACGAGTACTTAAATTTTTCTGTGCGAGCCCTGATTCCTCTTATTTTATCCTGATGATCATTTCTCCCTACGTAGGTGGGTGCCAACACAATGTTTTCGCAATCGGAGGAGAAAGCTGGTGTTTGAAATTTCATGTGAAGATGCCGTCGCAACAAAAAACGCCTTTGTTTTAAGGATTGCCACTCCAATTCACCTCTCATGATTGTGGCACTATCTCCCCTATTTCGCGATAACACAAAACGAGCCACCCTTCGATGTCATCCGTCAGTCCCACCTGATACGGATCCCACACCGCACACTGATACTCCAGGATAGGGCGGACAAGCGTGTTGCACCTTCTAAGAGTTCTGCCAATGAATCACAGTGTTTTGTTTGTTCTAGCCACAACATTATTTATGTGATCAATCCAATTTAAGTTATTTGTAATTGTAATGCCTAAGTATTCGGTTGAATTTACAGCCTTCAGATTTGTGTGACATATCGGATAATAGAAATTTAGAGGTTCTTTTTTTTTTAGTACACATGTGAACAACGTCTTTATTCAGGGTCAATTGCCACTTTTCGCACCACACAGATATCTTATGTAAATCATTTTGCAATTCGTTTTGGTCATCTGATGACTTTACAAATGGTAAGTGACAGCATCATCTGCAAATAATCTAAGAGGAATACACAGATTGTCTCTCCCATGTCGTTAATATAGATCAGGAACAACACATGGCCTTCCTTGGCGAACGCTGGACATTACTTCTGTTTTACTCCATGACTTTCCGTCTATTACTACGAACTGTGACCTTTCTGACAGGAAATCACTAATTTAGTCGCACAACTGAGGCGACATTCCATAGGCACGAAGTTTGGTTAGAAGACGCTTGTGAGGAACGGTGTCGGAAGTCTTCTGGAAATCTAAAAATGTGGAATCAATTTGACATCCCCTATCGAAGCATTCATTACTTCATGAGTATAAAGAGCTAGCTGTGTTTCACAAGAACGACGTTTTCTGAATCCGTGCTGAATATGTGTCAACAAATCGTTTTCTTCGAAGTACTTTATAATGTTCGAACACAGTATATGTTCCAAATCCCTACTGCAAATCGACGTTAGTGACATGAGCCTGTAATTCAGCGGATTACTCCTATTTCCCTTTTTGGGTGTGGTGTGACTTGAGCAGTTTTCCAGTCTTTAGGTAGGGAAGTTTCTGTGAGCGAGCGGCTGTATATAATCGCTAAATATGGAGCTATTATAACAGAATACTCTCAAAGGAATCTCATTGGTATGCAATCTGGACTGGAGGCCTTGTCTTTATTAAGTGATTTAAGCAGCTTTGCGACACCGAAGATATCTACTTCTATATTTCTCACCTTGGCAGTTGTTCTTGATTGGTACTCAGCAATATTTACTTCGTCTTCTTTGGTGAAGGAGTTTCGAAAAACCGTGTTAATAACTCTGCTTTAGTGGAACTGTCATCAGTGACTTCACCAATGTTATCGCGCAGTGAAGGTACTGATTGCGTCTTGCCACTGGTGTGCTTTATGTATGACCTGAATCTCTTTGGGTTTTCTGACAGATTCCGAGACAGAATTTAGTTGTGGAAATTATTAAAAGCATCTCGCATTGAAGTACGTGACATATTTCGAACTTCTGCAAAACGTTGTCAATCTTGGGGATTTTGCGTTCTTTTCAATTAGGCATGTTTTTTCGTTGCTTCTGTAACAGCGATCTGACATGTTTTGTGTACCATGGGGGACCAGTACCATCATTTATTCATTTATGTAGTATATATCTCTCAATCGCAGTCGATATTATCTCTTTGAAATCATTCCACATCTTTTCTACGCTTACATGATCACATCGAAAGGAGTGGAGACTGTCTCTTAAAAAGGCGTTAAGAGCATTTTTATCAGTTTTTTTTAAAATAGATGTAATTCGCGTTTCTTTTTGATGGTTGTGGGTGTTAAGGTATTCGGCCGAGCAGCAACTGTCTTGTGGTCGTTAATCCCTGTATTCGTCATGACACTCCCTATTTGTTGAGGATTATTTGTTGCTAAGAGGTCAAGAATGCTTTCGCAACCAATTACGCTTCGAGTGGGCTCATGAAGAAACTATTTAAAATAATTTTCTGTGAAAGCATACAGTACAATTCCGGATGGCGTTTTATGCCTGCCACCGGCTTTAAACGTATAATTTTTCCAGCATATCGAGGGTAGATTGAATTCACCACCGACTATAATTGTATGAGTGGGATACCTATTTTAAATGACATTAAAGTTTTCTTTGAGCTGTTCAACAACTGTATCTTCTGAGACGGAGAGTAGGTAAAACTCTCCAGTTAATAGTTAAGTCCGAATGTCAAGTATAACCTTTACCCATATTATTCACTACAAGGTAAACTACTTCTGACAGCAATAAATACTCCACAACCAACTGTATTTAATCTATGCTTTCTGAACACTGTTAGGTCGTCTGAAAAAATTTTGGTTGAACTTATTTCCGACTATAGCCAGCTTTCCGTACCTATAACTATTTGATTTTCAGTGCTTTCAATAGATAGGCTTTCAATAGAAACTACTGAAGCTCAGATTGTTAGGGCTTGGAGCTCTGGTTCTTTCGCAACACAGCTGCTACAATTTACAACTACAGTACCGATTCTTTCTACAACAACCTTACTGTGTTTTACATGCCCCCTTTTAGACGGGCGCCCTTTCTGTGATTTCCTGAGACCCCATAACCTAAAATACTACCCAGTCCTTTCCACACAGCCCCCGCTACCCGTGTAGCCGCTTCCTGTGTGTAGTGGACTCTTGACCTATTAAGCGGAACCCAGAAACCCACCACCTGATGGTGCAAGTCAAGGAATCTGCAGCCTACACTGTCACAGAACCGCCTGCGCCTCTGATTCAAACTCTTCACTCGGCTCTACACAAAATGACCACAGTCGGTTCTGTCGACAATGCTGCAGATGGTGAGCTCCGCCTTAATCTCACAAGCAACACTGGAAATCGTTACCATTTCCGCTAGCCGCCCGAAACTAGAGAGAATCTCGTCTGATCGAAAGCGACACACTTCATTTGTACCGATATGGGCCACCACCTGCAGTTGGCTGCACCCTGTACTCTTGATGGCATCCGGAAGCAGCCTTTCCATATTCGGGCTGACTCCCTGCAGATGCAGACGGAGTACACACGCTTCCTTTCCCAACTTGGCACCCATGTTCCTAAAGGGACCCACTATGCGCCTAACGTTGGAGCTTCCAACTACCACCAGACCAACCCTCTGCAAATGCCCAGATCTTGTGGGCCGAGTAGCTTCCTCGGGAACATGGTGGACGACTGCATTCAGGTTAGAGAATTCATCAGCAACAGATAACGCCTGAAACCTGTTCGTCAAACGAACCGGGGAGGCACTATGATTGGCCCTTCAGAAAGCTTTTCGCTGCCTGCCTGACTTCGGAGTGATCTCCCACTCGCCCATAGGTGAGGGGTCTACAACAGCGCAGGCAGTACCTGGGCCGGCCACAGCTGCGGACCGATCGAGGAACTCGTGGGATGTGCTCAACGTGCCTCGCATCCCCGCATCTGACCCCCACAGTGATGCCCCTCGGCAGCAGCCTCAAGCTGACTGACGGAAGCCAACACTGCATGGAGCTGTGAGCTTAGGGTCGCCAACTAAGCTCGCATCTGTACACAGCAATCACAGCTCCTATCCATTACTGAATGGCTCCTGTTTGAAACTCATAAGACGATGTAATAAACGAACGGTGTACTCAACTTATTAATAGCAGGAAGTCGAGCGCCTCTGTCACTGGCGGTCGTTCCGACACTGAGCTGTTCTAACCAAAACAAAAAGAGTCTGTATGATATGAGGATCGATACAGGGTTCGATGGAATGGCGGTACTGTACACTACAATGCTCTTAAAATAAATTACAAAAATAAACTATAAATTGCACAGATAACTGAAAATAGGTCGCTACTGTTAGAAACTCGTAAAACTGTGTAACAAACAAACGGTTTACTCGCCTTATTAGCATAGTACCGCTATGGGCTGTTTATCATAGTGTGTAAACAATAGTAGAATGAACACCATATGTACTGTAGCGTAATTAGTTTTCCTTTTTGCACACCAACCTGTGGAAATGTTTCTTTTTCATGCGCACCGTGGATGACAAACTTTGACTGCACACTATGTGTGTCTTGTATATATACACTGAAGACCTGAAGAAACTGGTACACGTACCGAATATAGTGTAGGGCTCCCGCGAGCACGCAGAAGTGCTGCAATACGACGTGGCTTGGACTCTACTAATAACTGAAGTAGTACTGGAGGGAAATGACATCATGAATTCTGCAGGGCTGTCCATAAATACGTAAGAACACTAGAGGGTGGAGATCTCTTCTGAACAGCTCGTTGCAAGGCATCCCAGATATGCTCATTAATGTTCATGATTGCGGAGTTTGGCGGCCAGCGGAAATGCTTAAACTCAAAAGAGTGTTCCTGGAGCCACTCTTTAGCAATTCTTCACGTGTGGGGTATCGCATAGTCCTGCTGGAATTAACCAAGGCCATGGGAATGCACAATGGACATGAGTGGGTGCTGGTGATCAGACAGGACGCTTACGTACGTGTCACCTGTAAGAGCCGTATCTAGAAGTATCAGGGGTTCCGTATCACTCCAACTGCACAAGCTCCACACCACTACAGACCCTCCACCAGTTTGAACAGAACCCTGATGACAGGCAGGGTCCATGGATTCATGGGATTGTCTCCATACCCGTACACGTCCGTCCTCTCGATACAACTTCACACGAGACTCGTCTGACCAGGCAACGTGTTTCCATTTACCAACAGTCCAATGTCGGTGTTGACGGCCCAAGGCGAAGCGTAAGGCTTTGTGTCGTGCAGTCATAAACGGTAAACCCTTGTGCTTTCGGCTCCAAAAGCCCATATCGATTATGTTTCTTTGAATGGTTTGGAGGCTAACAGTCCTTGATGTCCCAGCATTGAAATCTGAAGCAATTTGTGGCAGGGTTGCACTTCTGTCACGTTGAACGATTCTCTTCAGTCGTCGTTGATCCTATTCTTGCATGATCTGTTTCCGGCCGCAGCGATGTCGGAGATTTGATGTTTTACTGAATTCCTAATATTCACGGTACACTCGTGAAATGGTCGTACCGGAAAATCCCCACTTCTTCGCTACTTCGGAGGTGCTGTGTCCCATCGCTCGTGCGCCGACTATAACACCACGTTCAGACTCACTTAAATCTTCGTAACCTGCCATTGTAGCAGGAGTAACCGATTCAACGAATGCGCCAGACAGTTGTTATCTTATATAGGCGTTGCCGACCGCAGCGGCGTACTTTGCTTGTTTATAAAGGGTGTTTCAAAAATGACCGGTATATTTGAAACGGCAATAAAAACTAAACGAGCAGCGATAGAAATACACCGTTTGTTGCAATATGCTTGGGACAACAGTACATTTTCAGGCGGACAAACTTTCGAAATTACAGTAGTTACAATTTTCAACAACAGATGGCGCTGCGGTCTGGGAAACTCTATAGTACGATATTTTCCACATATCCACCATGCGTAGCAATAATATGGCGTAGTCTCTGAATGAAATTACCCGAAACCTTTGACAACGTGTCTGGCGGAATGGCTTCACATGCAGATGAGATGTACTGCTTCAGCTGTTCAATTGTTTCTGGATTCTGGCGGTACACCTGGTCTTTCAAGTGTCCCCACAGAAAGAAGTCACAGGGGTTCATGTCTGGCGAATAGGGAGGCCAATCCACGCCGCCTCCTGTATGTTTTGGATAGCCCAAAGCAATCACACGATCATCGAAATATTCATTCAGGAAATTAAAGACTTCGGCCGTGCGATGTGGCCGGGCACCATCTTGCATAAACCACGAGGTGTTCGCAGTGTCGTCTAAGGCAGTTTGTACCGCCACAAATTCACGTAAAATGTCCAGATAGCGTGATGCAGTAATCGTTTCGGATCTGAAAAATGGGCCAATGATTCCTTTGGAAGAAATGGCGGCCCAGACCAGTACTTTTAAGAGGATGCAGGGACGATGGGACTGCAACATGGGGCTTTTCGGTTCCCCATATGCGCCAGTTCTGTTTATTGACGAAGCCGTCCAGGTAAAAATAAGCTTCGTCAGTAAACCAAATGCTGCCCACATGCATATCGCCGTCATCAATCCTGTGCACTATATCGTTAGCGAATGTCTCTCGTGCAGCAACGGTAGCGGCGCTGAGGGGTTGCCGCGTTTGAATTTTGTATGGATAGAGGTGTAAACTCTGGCGCATGAGACGATACGTGGACGTTGGCGTCATTTGGACCGCAGCTGCAACACGGCGAACGGAAACCCGAGGCCGCTGTTGGATCACCTGCTGCACTAACTGCGCGTTGCCCTCTGTGGTTGCCGTACGCGGTCGCCCTACCTTTCCAGCACATTCATCTGTCACGTTCCCAGTCCGTTGAAATTTTTCAAACAGATCCTTTATTGTATCGCTTTTCGGTCCTTTGGTTACATTAAACCTCCGTTGAAAACTTCGTCTTGTTGCAACAACACTGTGTTCTAGGCGGTGGAATTCCAACACCAGAAAAATCCTCTGTTCTAAGGAATAAACCATGTTGTCTACAGCACACTTGCGCGTTGTGAACAGCACACGCTTACAGCAGAAAGACGACGTACAGAATGGCGCACCCACAGACTGCGTTGTCTTCTATATCTTTCACATCACTTGCAGCGCCATCTGTTGTTGAAAATTGTAACTACTGTAATTTCGAAAGTTTGTCCGCCTGAAAATGTACTGTTGTCCCAAGCATATTGTAACAAACGGTGTATTTCTATCGCTGCTCGTTTAGTATTTATTGCCGTTTCAAATATACCGGTCATTTTTGAAACACCCTGTATATATTTGTATTTGAATACGCATGCCTATACAAGTTCCTTTGGCGCTTCAGGGTATTTTTGATGTGTATATATAGAAAAAAATCAAACATTGATAAAATTATCATCTAATTATGCAAAAAATCTATAGAAAAATTTTAACAGCAAGGTGTTTTGATTTTGTGAACAGTTTGACAGCATATCATGTAAAAAAAATGTGCACCAGGTACACGTGTAAACGGTCTAGTTTTTAAGTTCCACCTGCTACTACGCATTACAGTCCGATTACTTTTAGAGTATTTTTTTCCCATTCCAGTGCAACGTGTAGATATTTTGGATACACCCATTGCTGCTGTTATAATACAACGGGTATTCTTAAAGTAAGATCTGATCGATTGAGAAATGGACACCACTGTGAAAATAAAAAATGATTTTTTTTTTGTAACAGTTATCTACAACTGCAATTGCCTAGCTACATAGTAGATGCTCCGACTTAGACATTTGCTGTAGCGTTGTACCAACATTCCTGTACTCTCGTCATTGAAGGAAGCCGCCAGTTGTCTTCTCAACCAGTGGTTCATGTCAGCATAAATGAAACTTGGAGGGAGCCAGATACGGGCTGTCTTGTGGGTGATCAAACACCTCCTGTCGAAAACAGTACAAGAGCATCTACACTGAAGCTCCAAAGAAACTGATATAGGCATACGTAGTCAAATACAGAAGTATGTAAACAGGCAGAATACGGCGCTGCGTTCGGCAACGAAAGACAACAAGTGTCTGGCGCAGTTGTTAGATCGGTTACTGTTCCTACAATAGTAGGTTGTCAATATTGAAATACGTTTGAACGTGGTGTTATGGTCAGCGCACAGCGATAGGACACAGAATCACCGAAATAGCGATGAAGTGGAGATCTTCCCATATGAACACTTCACGAGTGTATCGTGAGTATTATGAAATCGGCAAAACATCAAATATCCGACATCGCTGCGGCCGGAAAAAGATCCTGCAAGAACGGGAACAACGAAAACTGAAGAGAATCGTTCAACGTGATGAAAGTGCAACGCTTCCGCAAATCGCTGCAGATTTCAATGCAGGGCCATCAACAAGTGTCAGCGAGCAAATCATTCAACGAAATATCATCGATATGGGTTTTCAAAGCGGAAGGCCTATTGGTACCCTCGATAACTGCACAACACAAAGCGTTACGCCTCACCTGGGCCCGTCGGCACCGACATTGGACTGTTGGTGAAAGGAAACATGTTGCCTGGTAGGAGGAGCCTCGTTTCAAATTGTATCGAACGGATGGACGTGTACGGGTAAGGAGAAAACCTCATGAATCCACGAACTCTGCATGTCAGCTGGAAACTGTTACAGCTGGTGGAGGGTCTGTAATAATGTGGAGAGTGTGCATTTGGAGTGATAGGGGACCCACATATACTTCTAGATACGACTCTTACAGGTGATACGCACGTAAGCATCCTGTCTGATCACCAGCATCCATTCATCCCATTGTACATTCCGACGGACTTGGGAAGTTCCAGTAGGACTATGCGACATCTCACACGTCCAGAATTGATACAGAGTGACTACAGGAACACTCTTCTCAGTTTACGCACTTCCGCAGGCCACCAAACCTCCCCGACATGAACATTATTGAGCAAAATTGGGATGCATTGCAAAGCTGTTCAGAAGAGATCTCCACCCCCTCGAACTCTTACGGATTTATAGACAGCCCTGCAGGATTCATGATGTCAGCTTCCTCCCACACTACTTCAGAAATTAGTCGAGTCCACGCCACGTCGCGTTGCGGCTCTTCTGCGTGCTCACGGGGTCGCTACACGCCATGAGGCAGGTGTACCAGTTTCTTTGGCTCTTCAGTGTACACTGTCTGTGCAAAATGCGGCTGAGAATTGTTTTCAAGAAGGAAAAGCATGACACATTACGTTATGTGGGCTGCAGAGCTTCAGGTGACACGTCTCACCAGGCCCTCTAGGCCTCTTCACGTGCTCACTATAAGCTCGGAACTGAGAAGAGCGACGTGATGCCATCGACGGGCGTACTGGAGGCACTGCCGAACACTTCTGTGCAAAGTTCCATCTGATTTTCAGAGTGGTTTCCATTACGCGGCTGATCAGAACTTACTTTTCAGCTAGCCCTCCTAGTATCCTCCTGAATACATACTCCTTTGTAAAAATGGAAACTTGTTATGTTGCTAAAAACTGCTTCTACTGTAAGCTGTAGTTATTATTAGCAATAGTGTAAGGAATTAAAAAAAGCCTCTGCTTTACTGATAAGTCTCATTGTAAATAGTGGAAGTATCGGTTTCCTAAAAGAACCAAATTGTATCATATGAGAAATATTCTATGTGTGACCTGTACCTTAGGAACCAATCTATAGACAGAACCAAATTGTATCATTGAACACAGACATGCATCCTCGTCTAAAAGAACGTATTTGTGTATCAAAGCGTAGCTGTTTCACAGAATATATAAAAAAATTTTGGTTTTATAAAAGATTCAAATTGAATCACATGAAACAAACTCTACCGGTGAATTATATCTCAGAAATCAAATTGTATCGCCGAACATCGACACGCGAATCAATCGAATTGTATCTCAAGAACTAAATTGTATCTCAAGAAGCAAACTGCATCTGTAAGAATCGGATAAACGAAAAAATTCGTTACCACATGTCTCTGATGTTATTTTCAAAAAACCTTTCCCACTTGTATAAATAAAGTATGTGTAGAAGGTAAGTAATATTCGTTTTAAAGATGAGTGCTACTAAGGAGGTGAAGTTTACGACGGAGAGTAATGAAATGTGTAATGCTTGCATGGCACTATGGGTATTATGCAGTACGTGTTTTATTGTGGGAATAGGAGGCAAGTGACGATCTCTTTTTCCAAAGATGTACAGCAGACATGTCTAAAATTATATCTCCTGTGTTTATAGCGATCCACAGATGTGTCATCTGGGAAAAACTACATATTAACAGAAAGTGAAAGAAAATAAAGTGTATAGAGTGTGTAGTACAAATTCATTTATTTCTCATCCAAATTAAGAATAATTTTACATTTTCATAAGCAGACACAGCAACACTAATTTCACACTTCGTCTTCTTCTTGTTCTTCTTCTTCTTCTTCAGTCGATGGAGAGCAAGGCAGCCATGGAATTTCAAGTCTTTAATGGCAGCAAACTTGAAGATTCAAGTCATCCATTTGATCTTCTCCTCGCCTTTGACATAGATAATATAATGTATTATTGAATGCAGACTCTTTTATTACGTTAACATGAGCGGCAAAACCTACTACGAAACTTCTGTTTCCCTCACTTTCCTGTGCGCATCCTAGTTTCACAAATTATTCCTGCACTTGCAGCGTACTCAGCACAACTTTACGGCACGATCGTATGAATATTCATGATGTTCTTTCTTTTCCCTTATCTGAGTCTTCGTATTTACTATCCTAATATCGCCATTATACTGTCCCGGTTCTTCAAAATCGAAACATTTCAGTGGTCTCGCCTTATCCCACGGCCATGGATGCGCTTGAAGATCTTATCGACGACACACCGTTGGTAACGTGCTTCCAGTTTCCCTGTCATGACCTCTGTATAGAACCTCCTCTATTCTTCTCGACGATTGTGGGAATGGCGTGTCTGTTTCTCTGCTCCACTGTAACACTATAACTCGGCTCCTTTACAGCATATGTTTACATTTTTTTACGAGATATGGTGGTTGCTGTTTTTGTTCAACATCTACATCATACTCTGGAAGTCACCAAACCATATGTGGCGGAGGGTACTTTTGGTACAACTAACTGACCCCCACTTCTCGATTCCACTCGAGAGTGGCTCTTGAGAAGACTGATAGTCGGTAAGTCTCAGCATTAGCTCCAATTTCTCGAATATTGTCGTAATTGTCATATATCTGAGAGGAAGTAATATGTTGTCCGAGTCTTCCCGGAAAGTACTCCTACACATTTCAATAGCAAACCTCTCCGTGATGCACATCCCTCTCCTGAGACGTTTGCCACTGGAGTATGGTGAGCATGTTTTTACCGCTCTCGTACCGACTAAACGATCCCGTCACGAACCGCACCGCTTTTCGTAGGATCGTCCCTATATTCTCTATCAGACCTACCTAGTGAAAGTCTTAGATTGCTCATTAATACTGAAAAATCGGCCCAACAAACGTATTGTAAGCCACTTCCTTCTTGCATGAGTTACATTTCCTTAAGATTTTTCCTATGAATCTCAGTCTGGCATCGGCTTTTCTTACTACTTGTTTAATGTGGTCATTCCACTTCCGGTCACACTGGATACATAGGCCTAGAAGTTTTACGGTAGATACTGTTTCCAACAGTTTGTCATACATAGTGTAGCTGTAGAGTAGCGCATTTCTTTTCCAGTCTATGCGCAATATCTTACATTTATTTACGATCATAGTCAACTGCCAGAGCCTCCACCATTCACCAGTCCTCTGTAGGCAATTATGCAAACAGATACTATCTTCTGGTTTAGATACTTTCTTATATACAAACACATCATATAACCAGCCGACTTTCGCAACTTCTCTGATTGAGGAATCCATATTAATTTTTATAGAGCAGACTTTCGTTCTCCAGTAAAGTCATAATTTTTTAGCATAAAACTTATTCCATAATTCTACAACAGTTTGACGTCAACAACATAGGCATTCAATTATGTGCACCTTTTCTACGGACCGTCGTGAATATGAGAATGATATCCGCATATTTCCAGGCACTAGTTACCCCTCGGTGCTCCAGGGATCTGCCATGAACTACTGCTTGAAGAGTAGCAAGCTCTTGCACATAATCTTTGTAGAATCTTGTATGAATCTTATCTGATCCTGATGTATTTCCGCTACTAAACTGCTGTTGCTTTCCTCTTCCGCTGTCTGTTGTGTTAATGACTGCCATTTGGACAATAGCACGGTAACTGAAAGGAGAGACCGTGTTCCGATCGTCTGCGGTGAAAGAACTTAGAAAGACCAACTTCATTATTTCTGCCATCTGTTTGTTATCTTCCGCTGTGGTGCCTGTATTATCACTTTGATGCTGTAGATTCTTCTCTGGTGGTGAGTTGTATGGAATTAATTGTAATGTTCTTGACAGCATAATATAGCCTTGAATGACGATACACTAACAAAATCTGTGGGTGTTACAAATGTTCACTAGTGTTGTGCTATGACGATGTATTGTCCTCACCGCAGTCTTCACACCAATGTTAATAAGACTATAGATTCACTGTATCTGTGGCTAGTTCTGAATTGCGACTGCTTAAAAAGATGCGCCAGCCAATCAAAGTCTCTTTTAGCGAGGCCATGTGAATTCCGCGTCCTATGGTGGCGTGTATCCACGGTGCAACCGCTCGGAGAACGGCTACCGAAGGAAGAGGTTGTTAGCGCGTGACACGCTAGCGGGGGGTACAGAAGTGGTGTCCCTCGCCTCGCTGTTAGCGGCGCGCGGCGCGCAGTGTTCAGTCTGGCAAGAAGACGCCAGGGCCGCAGTTTTGACATACTGTCTGTTGGTTTCCGCCTCTGGCCCTTCGGCGACATTTCTTTAGTGCTTTTTCTGACATTCATAGAGCATAAGTGGCTGGCATTGTCAACGATTCAACCTCCGATTCTGGCGCCGATCTGGGAGTCTATATTCGTAAACACCAGCCGCTCAAGCTGACAAAACGTCAGGAAAGATAATTAAAAGACGTCAGCCAAGATTCAGAAACGAAAGACAAGAAGAAGTACCTCAATAAGAAGTTAGATTAGTCTCAATAATTTGGTATATAGGAATTTTGTCAATAAGGTTCTTTCCAACCTTTAGAGTGGCAACCGTCACTGTATTTTTGAAGCGCACGACCCAGTCTGGAAGGGAGTTCTAATGACACTATACTGTCGCCGTCTACGATCCATGCTGGGATAACCAGAAATCACAAATTATTCGTTGATTTGTGGAGTGAAGTTATCAAACATTTCTCTTTTCCAGACTTAGAGTAAGTTAGCAAATGCTGAATGATTAGTGGGATATTGGAATCTTGACCTCTTACACTGCAGCATGATTAGGCTGTTGTTTGCCCCTCTTGGAGTAATAGCTACACCTCAATTTAATCTTACCCTTCTTCACGGTTAACTTCCTATGGATATCTCTGGTAACACTAACATCGTCCTGCGTCCACTATATAGAACGTATCCGTTTGAGGCGTGGTCTACCTATATAAAACTCACAAATAAATGTTTCACAATTGCAGTACAAGTATAATAACGCATTATTCGTTGTGATGCCTTGGAAACCTGATTGTACTTCTAAAAAAACACTTCATTATCTATAATAATTACAAGTATTTTTTTATTGTAATTTAGTAAGTTTCCACTAGTCATTGTGATGCAGACGTAGCTTTCTGGGCTCCGGCCATATTTGTGTCCATCAATAGTTATAACGTTGACACAGGTACGTACGACTACTCTAGTTCTAAAATTCGCAACTGTGTCAACGACGATGCCAAAGCTGTATACAGATTCAGTGAACGGCTTCTGCGGTTTGTCAACAAGAGGGGCCCTCAATTAAATCACTTTTACAATGGACTAATTCATTAAATTTTATAAATAAATTACTGATTAAAGCACAAATGTTTCAAGTCTTCAACTGGGATAGGAGAAAAGTTCCGGCAAAATCTTCTGAGGGGCGTCCCCAGACGTCAACGCCATAAATCACTTCTGTCGCTTTCAGAAAGCCATTTTCCTAAATAATCACACTTTTAAGCATCTGTAACAAATTGCGGTGGTGCTAACCATCGCTAACGTGACCGCCCGACAAAACGAAGTCGCAATGTCTTAATACAGTTGTCAGAGTACAGTGTTCAAGATGGATTCCCAGTCCCCGCCGCTCTGAATTAGCTGCGAGATCTCGGTCTCAGAACCTCAGGGCCTCACTGAAACACAATATTTCTTATATAGGCACATAAAGTTATCACGGATATCACCGACAGTGTGACCAAAATGAGGTATTTCTTCCCTGCCCCTCCTCATTGCCAACATACTGAATTGTGTCTGTACCCAGTCACACTGACCCTGAAGCTTACACGTAAATGTGTAGACATGTTAATCCTTTAGTCACTTGCTTTTACTGCGACTTGATTTATATATCAGTTACTCACTCACTAAAAATTTCACCCACGAACAGAGTGTTGCAGTGATTCCTCACACATATCTGTCGCTACCTACACGTGTTACCATTATTTGGTAGCTTCGACTGTTTTGTAGTAACATGTAAACGTAAACCCCACTCACAGATTAAGCTTTTGACCTGCTCCGTCTGTGCGAATTGCCAACAACGCAGTACGAGAACCAATCTATCGTCCTGGTACGCTTAATCATCATCCCACCAATCACTCCAGCCTGTATTACCACCAGATGAAACTTCATGATGCTATTGTTTCATAATTCAAGCATCTCTTAATTAGGGCATCTCTTAATTAGAGCATCTCTTAATTGGGGCTATATAGACATCGTCACGTATCTCCCCACTTCATAAAAAGTCTCGGGAGGTCCTGGGAATCTAACTTGTTGCAACCTGCATCGAAGACAACGACAGTAACCATTCGACTACAAAGTCGCTCATTGTTCACTACCATAGATGGAAAAATCAGAGTTTGTTGGTTATAGGTGCTCTTAGATACAACGTGCGACGTGTACGTACACGTACTGAGGAAAATTTAGCAACGGACACTACAGATGGAACATGCTGCAACACACCAGGAAGAATTTAATATATGGGAGCTATCTCAACACGACGTGTTTCGCAACATGCTTACCTAGAGGTTCAGACTCAGATCTGAGGTGGCACGCTATTTAAGGACATCCGACCCTTGGTGCGCGATAAGCTATGTACAAGAGTGAGACAGCGACACTGTAAAGCTGAGATTTTTCAGGAGCCTGTCGTTAGAGACAATACAGAGTGGCTTCTATGTTACGCGAAGACTTTTGATATAATGATGCCAAAGAAATTAGACTATGCGTTGGATTACCGGTGTGGTTCTAGTTGCTTCTTCACGTGTTTGCAGTAATCATGCAGAAGAGCGCAGACAGTAGTTTATAACTTTAGTAAGTGGAAAACAAACGTCAGCCTTTCTAGATTTAAGAGTCATTTCCAGTACAAAAGACGACCCCTTCCTGTAACTTTGTTATGATTCAGGTGTACACAGTAACGTATGATGCTGCAAACCACGGCCCAACGAAGTGCCAGATTCTATTGCTGTAATCTAACTCTTAGCTTCAAGTACTCGTCACAATGAAAGTAACATTTAGAGGTAGGTACATGCGGTAAAATGTACTATGGAAAGAAGTAACCGTAGTTCTTAGGTATGTAATGGCAAACTTTACAAGTTCTTCATATTGTACCAGCTTAATTGAATATAATACTCAATCACATAGTTTATTTTGCAGGTTTGCTTATCCGAGGCTGGATGGAAATCTTCTCTGACTGGAAGTCTTCTGCTCGCTGGAACTCTATCTTGGTTGATATTTGAGGGCGACTAATACTGAATTTGGAGGTGTTACTGCGTCCCTTTGTACCTCCAATTCGCAAACAGTAAGCGTTCAATCTGCGTTTTCCCAGTGCGTGTGACAACTTAATAGACAAAAGGGACTTCCACTGCACGTCTCCACCTAATACTCATACCTAGAACACTTATCTTTTGTTTTTGGCATCCCTTTATCCTTTGTTCAGTACATCTCCCATGAAGGAAGAATATTTCACCTCAAATCTTAGACACTTTTTTTACATGTCTGTTTTAAACAAGTCACTTTTTTGTGGACGTATACACACATAAATATATGGGTTACTTTTTTAACATATAAACATACATACATAGAACTTTTTCTAATACAATTAACGCTTCTATGTTAATATGTACAATACAATATGTGTTAATATCTACAATACAATGTGTTAATATGTACAATAAGTAATCACATATCCTCCATTCTTCATCTGCGATCCTGCATATCGGGTGACGGAGCATTAGGGTTAGGAATAATTTTCCCATAAGATGGTTCCCAATTCTCAAACATATGGTCGTAACATTTCCCTTCTTTCCACTTCCTGCACTTGATGCTCCTTCAGAGATGTCTGAGTATGGTTGAAATCGTTGTGATGCTTGCTAAAGGCACAGATGGCAAAGCTGATATTCCAGCTGAATCTCTAAGTCTCCCCTTTTAATTTATAAAACGCTACATTATTTTCTAATTCATACACACTCTGACCAATCCCTCATACTTACTACCACTATCCAGATGAGGTTAACAGAAGCAAAGTGACCGGGTATTGTCCTGTCCCCGAGGACTGATCACAATGACTCCCTCACATACACTATTTGAATTCCGATACGCAAGACCTTCTTTAATCAACTTTAACACAACCTGTTCATCCTCGTCACACGAAATCATTTTTATTACATGCCTACGTCTCTAATATTAAACGAATTCATTTAATCTATTTGTGTGTATATTAAGGTTAGCACTGTGAATGTTTTCAAGAAACTATAAACTGATTCAAACTGTCAAAATGAAATATCACAGTAAAAACTCACTATTAGCCGAGCAAAGCGACCTCACTCCCAAGAGCAATAATATTGTGCTCGACCAATACAGGTGAAATATGTGTACAGATACTAGTGAAATATATTTAATATATGTGAAATGCATTTGACATGAGCAGATCCTGGCAAAACCGCGGGGAAAAAGCACATACAAACCACCTGGAACGATTTCAAGAAAATTTGGAATATACTTTAGTTATTCCTTGGAAAGAAATACTTTTGGAGTATGAAACACCAGCTATTGGAGCCGAGATGATAACCTGGAGAAAGGAGGAGATGGACGAAGAGAGGGAGGACGAGGAGTTGGGGAGTTGCAGGGTGGAGGAGAAGATGGAATTAAAGATATCGAGGGGGAGATGGGCAGAGGTGAAAAGAGTAGATGGACAGGAAGAGGGGAGAGGATCAGATGGGCCGAAAGAGAGGAAAGGAAGAGATTGACTAACAGAGGAGTGGGAGGACGTGTACCTTGAGAGGAAGATGCAATAGGTACACCAGGAGAGAGGGTGGAGGAGATGAACAAAGAAGTGTGGATGGTGGAAATGGACAGAGAAAGTGGGAAAAAGGAGTTGGACTAATAGAAGGTAGGAATAAACACATAACTGGGCAACTCCACGTACTCCGCTAATATCTCAGTAATATGTCAAATAAAAATAGTATGCATCTGCCATATAATCACAATCTGTATACCCATTACGAGGGACATTTGTTAGATAATGCTCAGGTTGGTATTACTGTGGATTGTTTGATGCAACAAAAAAAAAAAAAAAAAAAAATGGCTCTGAGCTCTATGGCACTTAACTTCTGAGGTCATCAGTCCCCTAGAACTTAGAACTACTTAAACCTAACTATCCTAAGGACATCACACACACCCATGCCCGAGGCAGGATTCGAACCTGCGACCGTAGCGGTCGCGCGGTTCCAGACTGTAGCGCCTAGAACCGCTCGGCCACCCTGGCCGGCTTGATGTAACAACAATGAAAATTAAGTTAGGTGTAATTGGGAGCTTGGGGAAGAAGCAGGTGTATTTTTTTTTCGCTGTGTGCTCTAACATAAAATTGGCGAAAAGTAGAAATATACCCTGCAGAGTTCTCGGGTACTGCGACTGTTGACGACCAAAGGTCGTACATGAAAATCGAAAATTTACGCGGCAACTACGCAACAGATGTCCAACGTGCGTTGAGCGAAGTTTGTGATGAGTTTACTGTGGGCCGTAGTACAGTTTCACGTCGGGTTAACGGTTTTTGTATTAGCCGTATGAGCATAGCTGATAATCCGAGATTCGGACAGGCCATAAACGTCAGAAGATGAACGAAGTGTGAAACCTATAGCAGATGCGCTTGAAGAAGATCGCAATGCGACTTGTGAGGAACTCTCTGAAGCCACAGGAATTCTACTAACATCAATATTCCGTATCCTGAAAAATGATTTGGAGAAGAGAAAAATTTCTGCGATATGTGTTCCACACTGTTTGACTGCTGAACACAAGCAGAAACGCCTGGACATTGCAACCTTGCTCAAACAACGATTCGACCATGAAGATCAAGTATTCTTGTTACGAAATGTCGCTATTGATGAAACGTGGTCTGGAGACTTGAAATCACAGTCCGATGAGAGCACAGATTCAGATTCTCCACACACAACAAAATTTCGACGTGCTCAATCAGTCCTCAGGCAAATGATGATTCTTGCTTATGGGCACCAAGGAATCATCTTGACAGACAGATTCCGATGTGGTACATGTGTCACATTAGCGTATTACCGCAACTTCATTCAAAACCCGCACAGAAAAATGCACGAAACCAGACCTCAGCTGCTCTAAGTTTGTCCGCATATCGGTAATGTTGTAGCTCATAAACTGAGCGAATACGCATGGGAAAAGTTGCCACATCCTCCCTAAAGTACGGAAATAAGTCTACCAGACATCGGCTTGTTCCCGAAGTTGAAAAACGTATGCATAGATGTCGTTACCTTTTTCTACAAGACCTTTCTCCCACTGTAACTTGAACTGTTCGACAGATGAACAGCAGTGATGCCCTGGATGGACAATAGAACTTCCGAGGTTGGAATTCAGTTGTAGAAAAGCAGGGAGATTATGTTGGAGGACTGTAAAGAGATATTTTAAAAAAACGTGTAAATAAAATAAATTAGCCTGTATTATTTATAAAATGATCCTCGTACAAAGAAGGAACGAAATGTTTCAGTTTCGATTAAGTTCCAGCCAAGAGGACAAAGTGTCAATTCGTTCCGCAGGTCATCACTAAAAAATGAGAAATACAATAAACATTTATTAAATACTTACGTAGCCATATAACACATTTTACGAACACAGGTAACAGTGATATGTGCAGGCAGACAAAAAAACATTCCAACTGACTAAAGGGTGCATGTGCCCTACTGAACAGCGCATAGGATCTCTCTAGCCAATTGGTCGAAGTTATATAGACAACGTGCTACAGAAGAATGCTGAAGATTAGATGGGTAGATCACATAACTAATGAGGAGGTATTGAATAGAATTGGGGAGAAGAGGAGTTTGTGGCACAACTTGACGAGCAGAAGGGACCGGTTGGTAGGACATGTTCTGAGGCATCAAGGGATCACAAATCTAGCATTGGAGGGCAGCGTGGAGGGTAAAAATCGTAGAGGGAGACCAAGAGATGAATACACTAAGCAGATTCAGAAGGATGTAGGTTGCAGTAGGTACTGGGAGATGAAGAAACTTGCACAGGATAGGGTAGCAAGGAGAGCTGCATCAAACCAGTCTCAGGACTGAAGACCACAACAACAACATATAGACAACACCAATACGTATACAACTGGTTTTTAATTATTAGTCGCCACTTAGTACATATTTCAAAGTATGCGTTTCACATGCACGGTGAACGATGCTTCTTCAAGGTGATTATCCGTCTATATTGAAAATCATTTTCTCTGTCTCCCTTATCGTTTAGCAAAGTAATCATCTCATCATGAGTTTACGGATAAGTGAGTCACAGACCACTAGTGAAGTTCAAACCATTACGATCACAGAGCAGGTCTTTGAAAATGTTTTCTACGTTAACCGTCAAATGTAAACTACTACTGTAAGTAGGCTGTTTATATTTTCTTATTGGCAAAGTTACGTAGCGCTCTATATGAAAATCACTGGCTGTGCTGTGTGCAGTCTGTGGCTAGTTTGCATTGTTGTCTGCCATTGTTGTCATGAACTGCTATAGCTGGATGTGAACAGCGCATAGCATTGCGCAGTTGGAGGTGAGCCGCCAGCAGTGGTGGATGTGGGGAGAGAGATGGCGGAGTTTTGATAATTTGTAATACTGGATGTCAATTATGAATATTAAGGTAAATACATTGTTTGTTCTCTATTAATATCTTTCATTTGCTAACTATCCCTATCAGTAGTTAGTGCCTTCAGTAGTTTGAAGCTTCTATTTAGCTGGCAGTAGTGGCGCTCGCTGTATTGCAGTAGTTCCAGTAACGAAGATTTTTGTGAGGTAAGTTATTTGTGAAAGGTATAGTGTAATGTTACTCAGAGCCATTCTTTTGCAGGGATTTTTGATAGTCAGATTGCGTTGCGCTAAAAATATTGTGTATCAGGTTAAGCACAGTTTTGTATAAATTGTTCTAAGGGGACGTTGGGGACGTTTCACTACTATCACTCACTCTGAAGTAACATACAGCACATCCAGAATCATGGAAACGAAAATTTTTCAACAGTGAAGTTCATACCATTACGATCACAGAGCAGGTCTTTGAAAATGTTTTCTACGTTAACAGTCAAATGTAAACTACTACTATCACTGGCTCTGAAGTAACATACCGCACATCGAGAAACGTGGAAACGAAACTTTTTCAACCTTCGGTAATAAAGAGTGATTGCCAAATATGACCCACACAACTACAGAGCCACCTGAAATGTGTACAGAGGTACCTGTGTTGAAGTAAAATGTAGTTCTCAGAGCAACATCTAACCCCACTCTGCTTAGGATGCTTGTGTTTCAGTGTCACTGCTTATTAACTCAAGTAGCTTCTCCCTTTACAACACAAGGTGAATCGACTCCCTCCTACTGGTTTCTGCCATGGAATAATAAAAGTTGTGACCGAGAGTGAAATCCGGCACCCAGTGTCCTTTCCCATGTAGAGGAGTCATACTAGAACTGAAGTGATGATGTTGAACTACCAGGTATTGCGGACAGGAGATGTACGATGCATCCCTCTAATAGATGCAACGTTTCTGAGGCTGGATCCGAATTGTGAATGCTTGGAAAGATGCACCGACCAATCAAAATACCATGTGGTGATTCCATGTGAATTCCGTGTCCACTGGTACCATTTACGTGTCGCGCCAACACTCGGAGAACAGCGAGCGAAGGAGGAACGTTCTGGGCAGATGCGCTCTGGCAGGTGGTTTAAACTGCCGCCTGTCGTTGAGGCGTGGTTGGCGGACAACGCGCATGGTGAGTTCGACGTACCATACTTTTGACGTATTTCCTCTCAGTTTCCGCCTTTGACTCTTCGATGACGTTTGTCGAGCACGAGTGGCTGATATTGTCAATGATGTATCCTCCACTGCTGGTATCGAGCTGGAGGGTGAATCTTCGAAAATACCAGCCACTCAAGCTGGCAAAATGTAAGAAAATTCAATTAACAAACGTCGGTCGGGGATCAACATGTAAAATGTCATCAGGTGCCCAGGAATTTTGTCGCTATAGTTCGTCCCAACCCGAAAGATAGCAAGTATATCACATTGTCTTTGTGTCACTGAAAAACAGAACCCAGTATGGGTGCCACAGTGACACCATACTGTCACCGTCTACTTCCCATAGTGGAATAAGCAGAAAACGATTGTTATATGTTTTGTGTAGTGAAGTTATTAACATTTCTTTCATTTACAGACAGAAAGTATGTGCCCAGATGCTCAATGACTCATCTGACATGAGAATCCTGTACAACTGAATAGCAGCACGATTAGGCTGTTGCTTATCCATCTTAATGGAGTAATGGCTAAGCTCCAGCTTAATCGATTTCTGTTCAGGGATAACTTCATATGGATATTGCTGATGGCACTAACGTCCTCCAGAGTCCACAAGTCAGAACGTATCCTTTTGAGCTACATTAGTCTTACAAATAACTGTTTCACAATTGCTGGTGAAGTATAATAACTTGTCAGTCTTTGTGATGTAGAAATGTGTTTATTTTTCTAGAAAACAATTCATGACCTACAATTATTTCAACTTTTTGTAATTGTATCTTAATTTGTTTGTAGTTAATTTAGATTCTTGCAAACACTCTGAAACAAATGTGGTTCTCTGTGCTCCAGTTACCCATGTGACTGTTAACAGTTACCTCATCTACAAGATCTAAGACGCCACTGGGATTAACACTCTAATTAGTTTGATTTTCCACTGGTATAAACTGAGTATCCCCATTCGAGGTGCTAGTCACCCGTTACACTCCATGTGTATGTAAGGGATTGGTGTGCAAAGAAATGGAAGGAAAGGCTCGGACCTGACGCATGCGCTACACTTTTGGACCCTGATGAACGTTACTAATTACTGTGTAGTGATGGGGACTATCAGTTACTGGAGTGAAGCAAAGGGTTACAAATCACATATATTTTTGGTTACAGATTTAAATTACTGCTCAGAAAAAATAATGATCAAATACTCGTCACGGGAGAATGAGTGAACATACATGTATGAACATTTTATTTCATATATCTTCAGTAAGGAAGACACTGGAACAGTTCTCACAGAATAGAACAGACGGATAAGAAATGTTAACTGACTAATAATAGTGAAATTAGATTGGTGATGATGATTACATTGAAAGGCTATTGAGTAGAAATACAGATATCATCAAGTAGCAAAATCATGGCCGAGAGGTCACAGTAAACTGACTAATTAATTAATATGAATCAATATGCCTACCATACTGAACGAATTTCGCACGCTGTTCCCTGAAAAACATCCTTTACGGGAGATGAGGCAAGGTGAGGAGGCAGGCGAGCACTAACGCAAACATGGCGTGGGCAATCTGTCCACAAATCGACTTTTGCCCCCCAAGTCCATACTCGTACTCTGCACCAACTCCACACATTGAGAACCTCTCAAGTGAAGATGAAACTTGCGCTCACTTGCTTCTTCGTTGTGTGAGGCACCGAAACTACCGTTTGACTAATCTGAGATTGCGTATGTTATTCCTGTAATCAGAAAATTCCTAACAGTTTTACTCTGAAGGTTCGGCAGCGCTTTTTGGATGGCTGCAACTGCCAACCAATCCCAAATCCTCATCCAAAAAAAATGCGAGTGTCGCCTTATGGTAAATCGCCGCTCCTAAAGTAGTGAGCGCAGACCAACAAAAAGCGATCGCACGAAAACGTCGTGTAACTCTCTATTCTCAACATTTACACTCGAGGTGCCACTATCACGGCAGTATGAGACAAGAGAGACACCTGTTGAAGCACCCCGTGGCTACTTTACAATGGTGAGATATTATCTTATGTGGTAAACTGTTTATGTGAGTGGTCTGGTTCCTATGGAAAAACGTTCATATTCGTATTCTCATCTACAAAGAGTGCTGCTTGCGTTCACTGAACCCAGCACGCAAGTACATTCTTCTGCGAGAGTTGGTAACGCTATCAAAGACGCACGCCACCCTTTGCAGCAGTGAATGTGATTCAGGAGTCTGCTCCCATGGGGCTTGGCTGGCCAGTGTTTGTCGCCCGTCATGCACATCGGGCTTCTCACCTCACCCACGGAGGGCAAGCTGAGGCCAAAATTCTATTCGCTGTTAACTAGCGGAAGAATGTATTCAACACGCGTTTTAGAATTAAAGCAAACTAAAAGGCAAACTCTACAGTCGCTACGCACAACCATGGACGCTACTGCGCTTTTGCACACCCACTGTAAATTATCGATTAAGTAGATCTACCGTATCACGGAATCAAGTTTTCTGGGTGAAGAGGGAATATAACACGGGTCTTATTAGGGCCTTACACATTGTAACATGCATACCACAAGTATAGCTGCAAAAATCATACTTTTTCTACTGACGATGCACGAGGATACATACAGATTCCGCTACCGGCTTCTGCGGTTTGCCAACAGTAAGGACCACCACTTAAATTATTTTTACAATTGAATAATCCATCCATTTTTATAAATGAATAAATCATTAAAAGACGAATGTTTCAAGAATTCAACTGGGATATCAGAAACCTTCCGGCGTAATATATTGAGAGACATGCCTAGATACATACTCTATGAAGCATCTTACCCGGAATATCGAAAGTGCTTTGTCTTGGTTTCTAAGGTGGCCTTCCAAACCACCACCACTCCACTCCCTGCCAGCTAGAAGGTCTCGTTGTCAGAAGCTCTGGGCCTCATTTAAGGGGACTACTTGTTGTAGAAGAACATCAAGTTATCACAGATATCACCGCCAATGTAACCAAACATCCAACTGAATTCTGTCAGCTGGCAACAATATCATACCGTAGTTAACACATTACTAGAATCCGTCATCACCTATTAGTAAGACTTGGAACAAATCGGAAGAAGCGATATATCTATCCACGGCTCTTATTTATGCATTACTGCTGCATCTTTCACTCCGCACCAAGTATTAAGCAGATTTTCGTTTTGTGAATGCTTGACTGCTTGGAAAAACATCTTTCACCGGCATCTACCCATCAACCATCAGGTCTTGAGCACGGCGTAGACTCAGGCACAGTATCCACGCAAAAGAAGTAATGTTGTTTACAATCTAACACTGACCCATTCTGCGACTGACTATTGAAGTCCGGCACATTGGAACACCCTTTCAAATGTGGGAATCAAATCACCATCTAGAATTCGACCCGTATAAAACTGGGACTGATTCCAGGCCGGCACCTCATGTGATCACATTTCCCATCTCTTACTACCAGACTGGACTAGCTTTCCGCCAGAAGCGTGCAGCTGGTAGGACACTCTGAGGATTACCCTCTTCTGATAACACGCCTCACCATAACTGACTTTATGTTGTCAGTTACCGCCCAATGTGGTCTCCTAATTAACCGCTCTCCTTCCACAATTGCAGAACAATGACCCTCTTTTTCCGACCTCGACACTTCGTAGTACCCGCAAGTCCTTCTTCTTCTCCACTTAATTCACTAATCTCACAAAATACAAGTTTTGGTTCAAGCTTTGTCTCATTTTTTATACATTTCTCTTCAGTTATTAAGCTCATGCCACACTGAAGAAGAAGACTGATTCTGCTTCATACATTACTTCACAAATAAATTCGCGGACAAAGTGTGTTTATTCACTTATATAAAAACAAACTTTTTTTCGATGTACTAACAAAAGTGGAACTGAACCAATACATAATATGGCTTAGAAGCTACTGTCTACTCGTACGTGAATGATACGGTTAGGACAGAACTGATATTGAGCTAGGAACGTAAGTAATTCTATTTTCAGATGGCACCCTGCACTTTGAAGTACAGTGAAAGATGCTGAACGTTTTCGACACATTTAGTCAAAGAGTACAGTACAGAAGCATGAAAGATATTCAAAAGTTGTATAATATACCCACAACGAAGTTCGTCTGCCATTTACTCAACTAGTCAAAAATCATAATAAACGCATACCATAGCGCTACCTGACGGTGAAGAAGAAACATCCACTGTCAGCAGCTGTAGGAGAAACACAAGCTTTTGAATCTTTATCTGGCACTCGGTGTCTGTGAAATAACTTCGCTAAGAAGGGAACTCGGAGCTGGTTGATTTTCTGAAGCCTACCAGGCAGCTATAACGTCTGACACAACAAATGCCTCCGGTAATTACGACTGTACATCTATAATTCAAGTATACAACAACTCAAAATTTCGCCAGTGTTGCTGCTCCCCTACGTCTGGTTCAGTAAGTCAGTTGCGAATATGGAGGAACACAACGGCACACGACCTCCAATAGAAACATACAGGGTGTTTCAAAAATGACCGGTATATTTGAAACGGCAATAAAAACTAAACGAGCAGCGATAGAAATACACCGTTTGTTGCAATATGCTTGGGACAACAATACATTTTCAGGCGGACAAACTTTCGAAATTACAGTAGTTACAGTTTTCAACAACAGATGGCGCTGCAAGTGATGTGAAAGATATAGAAGACAACGCAGTCTGTGGGTGCGCCATTCTGTACGTCGTCTTTCTGCTGTAAGCGTGTGCTGTTCACAACGTGCAAGTGTGCTGTAGACAACATGGTTTATTCCTTAGAACAGAGGATTTTTCTGGTGTTGGAATTCCACCGCCTAGAACACAGTGTTGTTGCAACAAGACGAAGTTTTCAACGGAGGTTTAATGTAACCAAAGGACCGAAAAGCGATACAATAAAGGATCTGTTTGAAAAATTTCAACGGACTGGGAACGTGACGGATGAACGTGCTGGAAAGGTAGGGCGACCGCGTATGGCAACCACAGAGGGCAACGCGCAGCTAGTGCAGCAGGTGATCCAACAGCGGCCTCCGGTCCAAATGACGCCAACGTCCACGTATCGTCTCATGCGCCAGAGTTTACACCTCTATCCATACAAAATTCAAACGTGGCAACCCCTCAGCGCCGCTACCATTGCTGCACGAGAGACATTCGCTAACGATATAGTGCACAGGATTGATGACAGCGATATGCATGTGGGCAGCATTTGGTTTACTGACGAAGCTTATTTTTACCTGGACGGCTTCCTCAATAAATAGAACTGGCGCATATGGGGAACCGAAAAGCCCCATGTTGCAGTCCCATCGTCCCTGCATCCTCAAAAAGTACTGGTCTGGGCCGCCATTTCTTCCAAAGGAATCATTGGCCCATTTTTCAGATCCGAAACGATTACTGCATCACGCTATCTGGACATTCTTCGTGAATTTGTGGCGGTACAAACTGCCTTAGACGACACTGCGAACACCTCGTGGTTTATGCAAGATGGTGCCCGGCCACATCGCACGGCCGACGTCTTTAATTTCCTGAATGAATATTTCGATGATCGTGTGATTGCTTTGGGCTATCCGAAACATACAGGAGGCGGCGTGGATTGGCCTCCCTATTCGCCAGACATGAACCCCTGTGACTTCTTTCCGTGGGGACACTTGAAAGACCAGGTGTACCGCCAGAATCCAGAAACAGTTGAACAGCTGAAGCAGTACATCTCATCTGCATGTGAAGCCATTCCGCCAGACACGTTGTCAAAGGTTTCGGGTAATTTCATTCAGAGACTACGCCATATTATTGCTACGCATGGTGGATATGTGGAAAATATCGTACTATAGAGTTTCCCAGACCGCAGCGCCATCTGTTGTTGAAAATTGTAACTACTGTAATTTCGAAAGTTTGTCCGCCTGAAAATGTACTGTTGTCCCAAGTATATTGCAACAAACGGTGTATTTCTATCGCTGCTCGTTTAGTTTTTATTGCCGTTTCAAATATACCGGTCATTTTTGAAACACCCTGTACATACAACAGTACAGTGATGTTCAAATCAAATCTATGATAAAGCTTAAGGTAACGTCTCGTGTTGTGGAGAAGCATTCTGAGGCATGAGTGTGATAAATTATAGATGATTATGTGCTGATGATTATGTTGGAAAGACTTTAGAGCGACAATGTCAGTCGATTAATCGTCAATGTACGTTGTGCCGTTTTCCCACTTTGTCTGAAGTGTATCTGCTGATTGTAGGGGTCTACAGTGAATGTCAGAATAGTGAGGTATCGTATTTGTGCTGGATAATGATACTGAAGGTAGACACTGAAATCTGGTACTGGATCATAACCTGCTCCTCTCAAACAGCAACAAGGGGCCCGCTGGAATTAATTTCCGCATCTCGCTGATTGATCTCGGTTATCAGTATCTCATGGCCTCACTTCGTTGGACTCTGTGGAGAGATTTGGTGCTGAACGCATACAATTGGCACCATGTTTTATGATCATGAAATTTAAGCCCTCACTTCTCCTAACCTCGCTGGACAAGTACTGGTAGTTGTAAAATTTCGTCGCCGGATCCTTAGGACACAACTGGTATATTTTATTATCCCAAAAGTCAGAATGGAGCAGCTTAACTGAAGCGTTTGGCTATTTCACGAAGGGTTTCCTGTCTAAAACCTGATGGACAGGAAGAGGGATGCCACGAAGTCGCAACTACTGGAGAACATTTGATTGAGTTGCTGCTATTCAGCTACATGCACGGAGTTTATTGTTCGGTGGCTGTTTTGTTGAGAAGTCAGGAATGCAGACATACACTTGAAGTAAATAACTAGCGATTTAAAAATCGTTGGACAGATGAAAGTCAGTGCACAGATTTGTCTCAATGAGGTATCAGCTTGACAACAAGACAGGAGTTCTTTAATTACACACTACATGGCACAAGATTAAGTATTTTCACGTTGTACGAAGACTGGGATGCGTGGTTCTACAGCAGCTATTGTTCACTGGATGTGATAGTACATTCGGCCCCCGATGACCGAGACGATAGAACGGAAATTTCAGCATCTTGGACAACGGACAGTTTGGGACTATGGACAAAAGAGCCACTGCTGGACAACGAAGTAAGCAGTCAAACAGGAAATGCTTCGCAAGAAAGCCAATGGAATAGACATTCAGTAGGTAGTGCGCAGACAGTGGTAAGACTGCCAACAGTCCGTGATTGGACGATAAGAAAGTCAAAATCCCGTGATGAGATGGGGAAGCAGTCACAGGTATCGTAAGAGACAGTGAATTTGCTGTCTGCTGGCACGCAAACCTACAATCAACATATTCTCGAGACTGGAGAATAATCGCTGAGAGCACATACACACGAATACCATATTGGTCAGCAACCTGTGTCTCACCTGGAAGATTAATACTAGCGATCAGCTAGTGAGGAAGAAGGAATGTGTTGAGCTGACCAAGGCTTTGCCAGGAAGTTGCAGGGCACGGGCGATGAAAGGTGCTGGATGTCAATCCACCACCGCATAAACAACGAGGGGTGACACAATTTTCACTGATCTCACAGATGCTGCTAGTTCCTTCATAGAAATAAGGCTTCTTACAGTGGCGAGATGAGCCAACTCATTCCCTCGCCCTCCCGCCTTGCCATCAAACTGAATAGTGCCCATTCCCAATCAGACTGGCCTGAGAGATATATTAGTATTCATGATACAAAAATAAACGTACATGTGTCGTTGTTTTAATCCTTGTATCACCTTTTTTATTTAATATGACTTGTCCGCAGCTCGTGGTCGTGCGGTAGCGTTCTCGCTTCCCACGCCCGGGTTCCCGGGTTCGATTCCCGGCGGGGTCAGGGATTTTCTCTGCCTCGTGATGACTGGGTGTTGTGTGTTGTCCTTAGGTTAGTTAGGTTTAAGTAGTTCTAAGTTCTAGGGGACTGATGACCATAGATGTTAAGTCCCATAGTGCTCAGAGCCATTTGAACCATTTTTTAATATGACTTGGTTTGAATATGAAATACATCAGCTGCTTACACACTGAAAAGTCGCGACCAGTAACCTGCAGAGATACCTCACACGTATCAGTCGTTGCCTACCTAGATTACCACTGAGCTGACGTACAATCATTGAGAACGATAGTTTTCTCAAGAACATATCCCGATCTTCTTTGATTCTGCATCACAAGGCTCGTATCTTCCGACTGCTGCACGTGTCGGCTTCACACCATAGTGTTTCGGCAGATTCAGAATTATTAGTTGCTTGTGTAACTCTAGTTCTTAAGATATTATAGCGTAGGTAATCTGTGGAACAAATTTAATTTTATTCAGGTGTATCTTTTTTTATGTCACTTTTTTTAGACACTATGCATTTCCAGTCGTATTACCGCTGTCATTCTCTTCCAGACACAGAATATACATTTCATAAAATACGAAGAAATCAATTTCAATTGTGTGTTTGGCTCTTTGTTTGTTGGGTGACCGGAGTTTCATTTATTGTTATTATTACACTAATGTCGCACCTTTTATGCAGCTTATCATAGAGCTCTTCATAAACACGTGATCGTCGCCACAAGATGTTCTACAGGATCCACAGGGGAGAAAGCATCCTTAGAAAAATAAATATATAAGGTGATACAAAGCATATTTTCTTCTTTGATTTAGAATATTATTATTGTTAATTCCATCTATGACTACGATGCAGACAAATGTCAACATTTTCAGTGTTGTTGTTGTGGTCTTCAGTCCTGAGACTGGTTTGATGCAGCTCTCCATGCCACCCTATCCTGTGCAAGTTTCTTCATCTCCCAGTACTTACTGCAACCTACATCCTTCTGAATCAGCTTACTGTATTCATCTCTTGGTCTCCCTCTACGATTTTTACCCTCCACGCTGCCCTCCAATGCTACATTAGTGATCCCTTGATGCCTCAGAACATGCCCTACCAACCGGCCCTTCTTCTTGTCAAGTTGTGCCACAAACTCCTCTTCTCCCCTATGCTATTCAATATCTCCTCATTAGTTACGTGATCTGCCCATCTAATCTTCAGCATTCTTCTGTAGCACGACATTTCGAGAGCTTCTATTCTCTTTTGGTCCAAACTATTTATCGCCCACGTTTCACTTCCATACAAATACTTTCACAAACGGTTTCCTGACACTTAAATCTACACTCCTGGAAATGGAAAAAAGAACACATTGACACCGGTGTGTCAGACCCGACCAATGACCTCAGCAGCTTGGTCCCATTGGAATTTACCACAAATTTCCAAAAGGATATTAAGGCTTTGTAGCAACTATTACATTCAGTTTATAGTTATAAATAATAAATCAAATGAAAGACCAAGTCAAACATTTTTCTCACAAGTGTTCCGTGTGAGTACCATTCATCATATGCCACACCTCAAGTCGATAGGCGTGTTCCTCCAAACCCTGATAATTGTGTCTGCAGCAAATTTTGAATCAACTGCTTCAACCTTGTTTATTAAGTCAGAGAGACCAGCTGGTGGCGGAGGAACGTACACGTGATCCTTTATGAAACCCCAAAGGAAAAATTCTCATGGCTTCAGATCGGGTGAACGTGGAGGCCATGCGAAACAAACTGCACTGGTTTCTAAAATTAAAGCCACAAACCACTATTTCCATGTCCTGTGTTTAATTCACGACATAATCAGACAAAACGTCAACAAATGTCCGTACGATCGCGTTCTGCACGGAAGATGGCATTTCGGTCAACGGAAAACCACACCAACGACGACGTCAGCGCGGAGTAGTGTTTGCCGGGTAGTTCCACAACCACAGTCGCTGTGTATACCGTCACAAACGGTGCAGTATGGCCCAGCAGACTCTCTGCTGAGAAGGGCCATAAGAAGAATGGAAGCAGGACAGTCACAAGTTGATGGGGGCCGAGGAATTAATGTTAATCGTTCTGTTGTTTCTCGGATGTGGCGACGGTTTATAGAGACCTAAACTGTATACCGAAGCGCTGGGCAGGGCTGACCACGTGTGACATCAGACAGAAAGGACCGTTATTTGGCTGTAAGGGCACGACGGCAAAGCCTTAGTACTGCGCAGCAACAGACATCGGACCTCGCCGCATCTACTGGACGTGTTGTATCGTGGCAAACGGTGTCGAGAAGGCTTCGACAGAGTGGCCTTTATAGTCGCATAACAGCTATATTTGTGCCTCTGACGCGTTTTCACAGAAGGGAACGTCTAGAGTGGAGTCGTCAACATGTCATCTGGGCAGTCGAACAGTGGGCCGATGTTCTTTGGCCTGGAGAGTGATTCTCGGCGGATTCGCACCTGAAGGGAATGTGGAACACGATTATGAGATCTGAACATTGTGGAAAGAGGCCGATATGGAGGAGGATCACTAATGGTGTGGGCAGGGAATTTGTTGACCACTTGAACGAAATTGTACGAGTGAATCACGTAAGGTTTAACTGCTGCCACCTATCGTGACGAGGTCTTGGGACGTCATGTACAGTTGTTGCGATGTGCTGTGCGCCCAGACTTCGTACTGATGACGACAGTCCTCCACCTCATAAAGGACGAGTGGGTGATGTTTTCTTGGAAACAGAAGGTACTGCAGGCATGGCTTGACCTGCTCGCTGTCCTGATTTGAATCAGCATGTCTGGGATGCACTATGGAGACGGGTTCCATCACGTCATCATCCACCAACCACTCTCCAAGCGAGCAGCTCCACTTGAAGAATGGGCGTTATTGCCTCAACATGACATATATGACGTCATTCACAGCATGCTCTGTCGTTGACAACCCTGTATTGCTGCGAGAGGTGATCACACCCTGTAGTTGTCGGAATGTGTGAGCAAATCTCGTAAGTTGGAAAAAAAGGAAGGACATTTTCGTCTACTGTAATTCGTGTTGTAGTTGTGTACGTTCTGTATCCTTTACATTGTTTCTACTTTGAAGTTACTTGTTTATACTGTTTTGTGGAAAAATAAACGAAACCTTGCAATTTACGTTTGGTGCTTTAATTCTGGACACCAGTGTATGTCATCCTGCCCGTTGCGGCGGCTAACCCAGCAGTAAGGTACAACGTCGTTTAACCAATCCTAAGCTATTCCAGTGAGGTGGCGCACCTTGCTGCCAACTGAAGTTCTGTGGTTCACCTTCTTCCAGTTGAGGAAACAGCCATAGTTCTAGCACAGCAAGGTACGAAACATCTGTTACGGTTGCTTCATCTAAGAGGAAGGCCCACAAACCTTACGCCGGAGTGTGGCACAAAAAACATTCAATTTAGGGGAGTCTCGTCGCAGCTGTACTATCTCGTGGTGATTTTCTGGCTCCCAGATGCATACATTTTGTTTGTGCGCATTTCCGCTGAGGTGAAATGCCGGTTCGTCACTGAAGACGACACGAACCAGAAAATCTTCATCGTCGTGCAGCATCATTTCGTTTGCGAAGTTGGCATGTACACCACTGTCTTTAGGCTTTAGAGCTTGTAACAACTGCAAACGATAAGGACGTAGTTGTAAGCGCTTCCTTAAAAGTGTCTTCACAGACGTCACTAAAACTGATAATTCGCTACTAGCCTTCCGAACTGTTTCTTGGGGCTACGCGTAAAAGGCTCTCTTATTCGTTCAACACGTTCTGCAGTCACTGTTGGACGTCCGGTACTCCTCCCTTTGCAACAACAGCCGCTGTCTTCAAATTGATGATCGCAACTACGGATATTATTAGCACTTGGAGGATTATATAGGAATTTATTATGGTACACAAGTTGCACTGTGACAACAGATTCAGTCCCTGCAAACTATAAAACACAAAAAGCCTCCAGTTCGCCAGTCGACATCTTTGCTAGTAGCACTTTCTAACAAAAGGCACATCAAACAGTGCAAGTGAATGTACACAGGTACACAAACAAAACGGTCTGAATTGTTCTTTCATTTCATGTACTGTTTCTAATTGTAATTTGAATGTGCTAAATGCTATAATGCAGTAGTCATTTTGAAACACCAAATATATTTAACCTGTTTGGAATATACTGTTAACGCTTCAGCTGCACATTTTTATGGCTGGTAAAACTGTATATTTTTTAAATTAGTCACACATCGTGTCAACAGTCAAGCCACACTTCCTTGGTCGTGCACCGTCTTGTGCCTAGAAACGAAAGAAAGTCTTCTAACACAGAACATGTAATTTGCAAATTAACTAAGTTTCGTCAATATCTTAACAATTTTACCTGTTTTGAAAATGGAAATTTGCATTAGTTACCAATAGCGCCAGCGTCAAAATGTATATATTTGTAACTGCTTTTTGATAGTACTTCTACGTAATGCGATTTCCCTTACTGGTCGTTATTGGCGGGTAATAAGAGTTATAATGCAACAAACAGACGATAATTAAATATATGATCGCCACGTTTTTCTTCGGTTAAAGCACTTTTAAATTTCAGTAGAGTATTTGCTTCTAGGTATATGACAATGTTGTACCTTGGACCATGTTTCCACAAGTGGAAAAACTTTAAGCTTCTGGAGTAATTTTATGTATGCTGATCAGAAGCTATTAATCGTACAACATATTGAAATGATATTCCATCACAGGTGCTTCGAGCATGGCTCACAGTCAAGCGGTACCTAAGTATCACTCAGCTGTCATCAGAATATACACTCCTGGAAATTGAAATAAGAACACCGTGAATTCATTGTCCCAGGAACGGGAAACTTTATTGACACATTCCTGGGGTCAGATACATCACATGATCACACTGACAGAACCACAGGCACATAGACACAGGCAACAGAGCATGCACAATGTCGGCACTAGTACAGTGTATATCCACCTTTCGCAGCAATGCAGGCTGCTATTCTCCCATGGAGACGATCGTAGAGATGCTGGATGTAGTCCTGTGGAACGGCTTGCCATGCCATTTCCACCTGGCGCCTCAGTTGGACCAGCGTTCGTGCTGGACGTGCAGACCGCGTGAGACGACGCTTCATCCAGTCCCAAACATGCTCAATGGGGGACAGATCCGGAGATCTTGCTGGCCAGTGTAGTTGACTTACACCTTCTAGAGCACGTTGGGTGGCACGGGATACATGCGGACGTGCATTGTCCTGTTGGAACAGCAAGTTCCCTTGCCGGTCTAGGAATGGTAGAACGATGGGTTCGATGACGGTTTGGATGTACCGTGCACTATTCAGTGTCCCCTCGACGATCACCAGTGGTGTACGGCCAGTGTAGGAGATCGCTCCCCACACCATGATGCCGGGTGTTGGCCCTGTGTGCCTCAGTCGTATGCAGTCCTAATTGTGGCGCTCACCTGCACGGCGCCAAACACGCATACGACCATCATTGGCACCAAGGCAGAAGCGACTCTCATCGCTGAAGACGACACGTCTCCATTCGTCCCTCCATTCACGCCTGTCACGACACCACTGGAGGCGGGCTGCACGATGTTGGGGCGTGAGCGGAAGACGGCCTAACGGTGTGCGGAACCGTAGCCCAGCTTCATGGAGATGGTTGCGAATGGTCCTCGCCGATACCCCAGGAGCAACAGTGTCCCTAATTTGCTGGGAAGTGGCGGTGCGGTCCCCTACGGCACTGCGTAGTATCGTACGGTCTTGGCGTGCATCCGTGCGTCGCTGCGGTCCGGTCCCAGGTTGACGGGCACGTGCACCTTCCGCCGACCACTGGCGACAACATCGATGTACTGTGGAGACCTCACGCCCCACGTGTTGAGCAATTCGGCGGTACGTCCACCCGGCCTCCCGCATGCCCACTATACGCCCTCGCTCAAAGTCCGTCAACTGCACATACGGTTCACGTCCACGCTGTCGCGGCATGCTACCAGTGTTAAAGACTGCGATGGAGCTCCGTATGCCACGGCAAACTGGCTGACACTGACGGCGGCGGTGCACAAATGCTGCGCAGCTAGCGCCATTCGACGGCCAACACCGCGGTTCCTGGTGTGTCCGCTGTGCCGTGCGTGTGATCATTGCTTGTACAGCCCTCTCGCAGTGTCCGGAGCAAGTATGGTGGGTCTGACACACCGGTGTCAATGTGTTCTTTTTTCCATTTCCAGGAGTATATATATATATATATATATATATATATATATATATATATATATATGTGTGTGTGTGTGTGTGTGTGTGTGTGTGTGTGTGTGTGTTTACTGTTTACGTAATGATTTAGTTACGCAGTACAATCGTAAACGTTATTTTACAAATAGGATGTACTTCTGTTTTCTCATATTTAAACAAGGTGGTTGTGTTATCGAACTATGTGTCAGAGATTGGTCTGTTTCCAAATTTTTATCTTTGACGAGAAAGGATTGATAAGGTACATAAAATTTAGGATTGTCTTTTGTTCTGAATTATCTGTCACCAATAAGAATTTTGCCGATGTTTTCCATATTTTTTTTTAATTTTTGAATTCCGTTTGTTCTTGTAGGGTGTTATTTGGATTTTATGCGAAATGTATGTAGAATTGTATTTCCTCCAAAATGCCCATGTAGCTTCCTTTTTCGGCTCTATGAATAAGAGAAATATTAGTGTTTGTATCTACCACAGAGTGTTGCTTTTCTCGAAGATCATACTAAATGTGGAGAGGTTATTCTACACGTTTGTTTATATGTGCTTTCCATTTTTCCATTTTTCAAATTTTCGCCCAGTTTGTCTGATGTAGATCTTGTCACAGTTACTGATTTTAATTTTGATATTCCTGATTGGTCGCATTTCTGAGGTTTGTCTGTTTTTTGAATTATGTTCATTTCTAGTTTATTCTCTACCCACAAGCTAATTTTAACATGAGCAGTATGTAATGCGGTGATACACCATTACAATGTATTTTCGGAGTAATTTTTATAGTTTCAGAAAAAAACTGAATATCATCTTTTAAAAATCAGAGAAGAAAATATATTAAACTGCTATTACAGTTCTGGCTGGAGGCGAAAGTCTAAAAAGTGTTCCACAGTACATTACTCTCCCTTATATGTACAGGAATATTCTGTCGGCGATGTGGTAATATCAAGGTAAACAGATGCAGAAATTGTGTTGTGATTAGGAAAAGAATTAGCAATGGAAGGAAAGTTTGTGATTAACAACTCGACAAGCACCAGCTGGTTGAAAATGGAGGGCAAGCTAAGCTGGAGAGAGATATGTGAAGGAAACCATAATCGCAGTACTGACCCTCATTCAATGGTTCAGGGAAACAAAATTGTTAAGGCTTTCGTGGCCACTTGTTGACAAACTGCCTATTGGCTTCTATCTCGGGTTCTTCGGCCGACGTTCATCTAATGATTTTTCTGACGTTTCGCCAGCACGAGTGGCTGGCATTGTCAAAGCTTCACCCTCCATTGCCGGTGGTGAACTGGAGGCGAGCTCGCGGCCGCAGGCTATATGTACCTGGCGCGCCAACGTCCGAGGGCTTCTCCGCGGTCATTTCCGTTGTGGTTCTCCTCTTGCTACCTGCGACGGTCGTTCGCTGCAGTACGGGAAGCCAGGATCCGTTTACCTTAAGGCTTTCCTCTTTCTTGTTCAAACTGTTCGCGTGTTTTTGTATTTTTACAGCTTCTCTGAACATGCGCGTGTGATAGTGCTTCTCTACAGACAGAACTTCCGTGTCGGCGAATTTTATTACGTGGTCGGTCTCATTCAGTGCGTGCTCTGCCACGGCCGATTTCTCCACCTGCCCCAACCTGCAATGTCGCTTATGCTCTTTGATCCTGGTGTTAATGGATCGTCCAGTCATTCCGACATAAACTTTTCCGCATATGCAAGGCATACGGTATATTCCCGACATTGCAAGTGGGTCTCTTTTCTCCTTCGCCGATCTAAGACACTCTTTGATCTTCCTTGTCGGTTTGAAAATCGTCTTTACGCCGTGTTTGCGCAATATACGGCCGATTCTGTCCGTCACTCTGGGAATGTATGGCAGAAAGGCAGAACCCGACATTTCTTTTTCTGGATCCTTACTTCGCCGAGTGTTTGGCTCTGTTACACTTCTAATGTAATTTGTGGAGTACCCATTGCTCCTCAGAACAGTTTCCAGGTGTTGCATTTCTCGTTTGAGGTGTTGAGGCTCACACATTCGTCCTGCTCTCGTTACGAGCGTACTAATCATGCCTCTTTTCTGGCTCGGGTGGTGGTTTGACAGTTTGTGCAGGTATTGGTCCGTGTGTGTCGGTTTTCGATACACGCTGTGTCCCAGGTTTTCGCCGTCCCTTCTGACCAGCACATCTAGAAATGGCAGTTTCTTGTCCTTTTCTACTTCCATGGTAAATGTTATGTTGGCATGGAGGCTGTTCAAGTGTCTCAGGAATTCACCAAGCTGTTCTTCACCATGGCTCCACACCACGAAAGTATCATCGACGTACCTGTACCACACCTTAGGTTTGCAAGTCGCCCAGTCCAGTGCCTGTGCTTCGAATTGTTCCATGAAGAAGTTGGCCACCACTGGACTGAGAGGACTACCCATGGCGACGCCTTCCAGCTGTTCGTAGAAATCGCCATTCTACGTGAAATAGCTCGTGGTGAGACATGCATGGAAGAGCTTTTTGATGTCTTGCGGGAACATGGAACAGATGTGCTCCAGAGCGTCGCTGAGTGGCACTTTCGTAAATAACGAAACAACATCAAAGCTGACCAGGATGTCGTTTGGAGCAAGTTTCAGTTTCTTCAGCTTACATTAGAAGTGTAACAGAGCCAAACACTCGGCGAAGTAAGGAACCAGAAAAAGAAATGTCGGGTACGGCCTTTCTGCCATACATTCCCAGAGTGACGGACAGAATCGGCCGTATATTGCGCAAACACGGCGTAAAGACGATTTTCAAACCGACAAGGAAGATCAAAGAGTGTCTTAGATCGGCGAAGGAGAAAAGAGACCCACTTGCAATGTCGGGAATATACCGTATACCTTGCACATGCGGAAAAGTTTATGTCGGAATGACTGGACGATCCATTAACACCAGGATCAAAGAGCATAAGCGACATTGCAGGTTGGGGCAGGTGGAGAAATCGGCCGTGGCAGAGCACGCACTGAATGAGACCGACCACGTAATAAAATTCGCCGACACGGAAGTTCTGTCTGTAGAGAAGCACTATCACATGCGCTTGTTCAGAGAAGCTGTAGAAATCCAAAAACACGCGAACAGTTTCAACAAGAAAGAGGAAAGCCTTAAGGTAATCGGATCCTGGCTTCCCGTACTGCAGCGAACGACCGTCGCAGGTAGCAAGAGGAGAAACGCACCGGAAATGACCGCGGAGAAGCCCTCGGACGTTGGCGCGCCAGGTACATATAGCCTGCGGCCGCGAGCTCGCCTCCAGTTCACCACCGGCAATGGAGGGTGAAACTTTGACAATGCCAGCCACTCGTGCTGGCGAAACGTCAGAAAAATCATTAGATGAACGTCGGCCGAAGAACCCGAGACAGAAGCCAATAGGCAGTTGGTTCAGGGAAACTTCACAAAGTCAGGTTTTTTATAATCATTGTAGAAAAAGTCAAGTGCTTTTTAGATTTGTACTCATGTTTCAGTGAGGCGCAAAAATTTGGTCAAGAAGGGTTGAAATTAGGTTCTATACTGCTGCAACAACGTAAGGTATTATCCTTTGGATACTTTGTACCAGATATTACTATGCTAAAACTACCAAAACAGGATTATACTATTACTAAATCTATCATTTAGAAAGTCACTCTAACAGAAGTAACCACAAAGAGGTAATTAATATATAATTTCACTTTTACGTATATTTAGAATGTGAAATAAGGCAGCAATTGACGCGTATGAATATGACGGGAGCGGCAGACATAAAAATGCCGAAGAGCGGTGAAATAAAAGTAATCGAGACAGGAAAACTTGAAGCAGATATCATAATTTGATTCACTATTGGAGAAAGAGGCATGGCCACAGGATGAGTTTCACTGAAGGAAATTACTATAACGGTAAAAAATAGTGAGGGAAAATGCAATTGGATGAATTTATTGAGAGAAATTGTTACAAAGATAAAGGAAAGATAAATGGTCAACGAGTGAGTTTTACTGTGAGAAATTACTGTAACGATAAAGAAACATACTTCAGCATCTCCTTGAACGCGGTATTGTGCTGGATTTTTCCTACCTGTACTCCAGAGTGTTGCAGAGGAGGACAGCAGTGATGGAGTACAAGTTTGGGAACGTTCCATATTTATATCTTGCCACAGTCAACAAATTAGATAAATAAGATTTTCGTTAGATAATGATAAGAAGTGCCTGATATGTGAGACGAGGTATTGAGGGGTGTTTTGGATGATTTATAGGTAAGCAGAAAATTCATGCGCGATCCGACATTTCTCTCAGCCCTGGAGAGGTTTTCAAAAAGATTTCCACGGAGATTCTTCGGAGCAAACATTCTTACGGCACTGAGGTACAAACAAGTATAGACGCAAAGCTCTGCAGGTCAGGCTCATGGCACGTAATCCGATGCTGTGATCCGCTACACAGAACACCACCGCCCACGTGTGCCACGGCATATGCCGCCGCCCACTCACTCACCAGCTATTGTGCTGCGCCCGCCCCCCTCCACCGCACCCCGCCCACGCCCCACGACCCCGCAGTGCTCACACCTTCCTCTTGTCCACTCTGCCGGAGATCTTCTGCAAGACCGCTGTCCATAGACAGGAAGTCCTGGTCTTTCTCACCCTCCCACCCTTGACCTCTATTCTCGTCAAGCTAAGCCAGCTGTTACGTGATGCTTCCGCTATCCAGCTGCGCTGAATGTATTCGTCACTGACCATATAAGTCAACCGCATTTTCTCTGTCCCACACTACAGCTACGAGATAACGGTCAGAGAGAAGGCGAACACACTGTTGGCCATTAAAACTCCGCCCGCATCTCGTGGTCGTGCGGTAGCGTTCTCGCTTCCCACGCCCAGGTTCCCGGGTTCGATTCCCGGCGGGGTCAGGGATTTTCTCTGCCTTGTGATGGCTGGGTGTTGTGTGCTGTCCTTAGGTTAGTTAGGTTTAAGTAGTTCTAAGTTCTAGGGTACTGATAACCATAGATGTTAAGTCCCATAGTGCTCAGAGCCATTTGAACCATTAAAACTCCAACGCCAAAGAAGGTAACAAATGAAATTTTACTTCTCGTACGCATACAGTACAGTAGGAAGAATACTTGATTAGATTTGTAGGTCAAGTTGGCGTATACAATGTACCAAATCTCGTACACAGACCTGCCAGTGCTGGCATTACCAATGGGTCTAAAATGCTTGGACGTAGAGTGGAACTGACTTTCGATGACACATCTGGTTACATCATTCCATCTACATCTACATCATACTCCGCAGGCCACCTAATGGTGTGTGGCGAGGGGTACTTTCGGTACCCATATCTCATCCCTCCAACCCTGTTCCACTCGCGTATAGTGCGTGGGAAAATGATCATCGGTAAGCCTGTGTATTGGCTCGAATTTTTTCATAGTGGTCAATACGCGAGATGTATGTGGGGGGAAGTAATATGTTGTCCGACTCCTCCTGAAAAGTGCCGTCCCGAAATGTCAATAGTAAATCTCTCCGTGATGCACAACGCCTCTCTTGTAACATCTGCCAGTGGAGTTTGTTTAGCATCTCCGTAACGCTCTCTAGCCAGCTAAACGATCCCGTGACGAAACGCGCCGCTCTTCGCTGGATTTTCTCTATCTCCTCTATCTGTCCTACCTGATAGGGATCCCAGATAGATGAACAATACTCAAGAATTGGGCGAATAAGCGCCTTATAAGCCACTTATTTCGTGAGTGTGTTACATTTCCTTAAGATTCTTCCGATGAATCTGAGTCTAGTATTTGATTTTCCCACTATCTGTTTTATATGGTCATTGTAATTAAGTTCACTCTGGATAATTATGCCTAGATATATTACGGCAGACGCTATCTCCAACTGTTGGTCATCAATAGTGTAGCTGTACAGTTATAGATTTCTTTTCCTACGTATACGCAATATCTTACATTTATTTACGTCCAGGATCAACTGCCAGAGCCTGCACCATTCATCAATTCTCTGCAAGTCGTTCTGAAAATTGTTACTATCTTCTGGCGTTGCTACTTTGGTACAGACAACTGCGTCATCTGCGAATAGCCTTAAAGAGCATCCAACGTTTTTTACTAGATTATTTATATACATTGTAAACAGCAACAGTCCTATCTCACTTCCCTGTGGTATTCCGGATATTACCTTTACATTCATACTACTTCAACGCTGTGCTACAGTTCACGTATCATAGTGTCTTGCGTGTGGTGGCGTGTCAGTCTCTCGGCATCCCATGCCCAAATGTTTTCATCTTTTGAGAGACCTGTAGAACATGCTGGACAGGGAAACGGAAGAACACCGCTTGTAACAAGAACGGTCACGACAGCATAGATAACACACGGTCTTGTTGAATGAAGACGCTACAGAGACCTTATAAGGCACAGTCACGAGCCTTAAAACGTGAGGAATTTATCATCCGGTGTCCAAATTACAGGCTATGCGAACCAGAGGTGATCGTGTTGTGTACTCCATACCATCACACCATGTGTTGCGCCATTACGACGATGACGAATGTCATCAAAAACGATTGTTCTCTTCAGAGTCTCCAAACCAAGGATGGCAGTTCTTGTTGGAACAACCGATTTTCGGTTACATCGTTTTCTTTTTGTTATACCAGTTTAACCTGACTGTTGAAACCACTGATAATAAGGAGTGTCTTAAGTAACTGATTTTCCGTTTTATATTCCTGTTATTTTCTGTAATAAAGATGTAAACCGAAAAAGATATAAAAATTTTGGCTCTCTTAGTTTTAAGATACACAGAACAAAAAGTATAAAAACATTATATTAAAAAGGTAAATAAAAGTTAGCCTTTTAACTATTCGCTACTTTTCTCGAAAAGTGATAAGCAGTAGAATACTCCAAAAAAATCACCAGTACTCTCCTACTGATTCCAATTTTTTGAAACTCTCGTCAAAAATCATGTTGTAATTGGGGATTTCATCACTATTTGGACATTACAAATAGTCAATACTAATGGGTGAAAACCGCGGTTGAAGAACTCTGTTTTTCTGTAAATTTGGCCGTTTTCAACGGCTACAAGTAGAAGACAGGCAGGATATCAGTTACGTTCTAGTTTTGTTGTATACTATGAATGAATTGTTGTTAAGTTTTTTAATTTATTGTTGTAGCCCTACTTTCCTTTCTCTTTTATTATTTCATAGAAATGACAGAAAAACATTTGATCTCTTAAAGTAAATGAAGCATTGTACTTGATTGTCGTGCCACCTCGTAAAAATATTTCCAGACTAGCATTGGTGCCATTCAGCAATACAACGGATGTCTGGCGACGAAAGCGAGAAACAACCGTACTGACCAGGTAGAGACAATTCTTGCACACTGCAGGGGCATGCATACTTAAAACCACGGCACTTGACAACACGGACATTGTTGTCTCAGCAGTGCTCTACCAGTTCTTATGCCATGTGTTTGTTTCTCGTTTCTGTCGGCTTTGTCATTAACGAAATACTGATAGATTTTCCCATTTTCTATAATAAAGCAATACTTCAAACAAATGCAAACTTTATTAATCAAATTAGTCATTTAATAAAACAGGTTTAGTTAAAAACGAAAACTTTTAGCACTGCTCCTATGGCTAATGTATATTTCGATTATCAGTAAGAAATAAAAAGAAAAACACCTATTATTACCGAGACCAAACAAATACCGAAACATACCAGTTATTCGGGACTAAAATATCGGTATTGGTTTTAACCCGTCGGTTTCCTATTCCCTCTCCAGATACGGGTACGTCCTTCGTGGTCGAAAGCAGAACAGGGACTTGACTGAAAGCACGAGATGGTGTGCCCCCCCTCTAGCCCTCCCTCTCCTGTACAAAGCGCTGTCGTTGAGCGCACCACTGTCGGTACGCCTAACTGCCGCGTCAAAAGAACGACAAACAACAATGCTTCAGACATCGTCGCAATGTGCTCCCATTTTCTAACAGTATGTACACAACGTGGCTGTACAAATGCTGCACGGCTAAGAGCACACTACATCTCCCTTAGGATCTATAGTGAGATGATAGTCATGGGATCCCAACCAACGCGAGTAGCAATGTCACGGAGCAATAAAACGCAGTCTCGGTATACCACGACGCAACTACTGTGATATACGCATATCATGGAACAGCGATATGCACATACAGCGTGTTTCCGTAAGAGCGTGCAAAAATTTAACGGGACATAGAGGCAGGGAACCTGGGGTCGGAGGAGAAGGCTTAAGGAGATAGTAGGAATGAAATCACATTACTGTGAAGTTTGTTATTTCCATTAGTTGCAGTTAACTACAAGTAGCATTATTGGCACAATGAACGTACCATTTGTAATGTATCTTACAAATTGTGTTGAAACTGACGGTCTTCAACTTAGTGCAAGCATGACATCAGCGAAAACTATTCTGAAGCACCCTGACAAGTATCCCCGGTATGTTTCAAATCATATCACAGGCAGTTGCAATTCTGGCAACTAATTCCATCTCCGTATCCACTGGGGTCTCATACACAAGTGACTTTAGATATCCCCATAGGAAATAGTCAAGGGGACTCATCGGACAGGACCTCCCCTTCCAGTCCAGCGGCCAGGAAATGCTTCCTGGTAATCAGGCTTCTCCACCTCTCTTCCTTGTAGGAAACAAAGAACATACATGTAAATAAACGGCACGGTACTTGTAAACTTGTACGCACGTTAGTTGTAAAGAAACTGGAAAACAGTAACGATTGACAAAGCGGCAGACAAGTTTACTTCCAATCTGGTTAAGATGGCTTCTCCGACCCCAGTTTGCTTACCTCAAACAGCTCAGTCGAGCATTCTCTATGACCTGTTACATTTTTTCACGCTCTTACGGAAACACCCTGTGTACAAATGGCGGTAGTATCACGTACACAAGGTATAAAAGGCCAGAGCATTGGCGGAACTGTCATTTGTCCTCAGGTAATTCATATGAAAAGATTTCCGGCGTGTTTATGGCCGCAAGCCGGGGATTAAGACTTTGAACGCTGAATGGTAGTTGGAGATAGACGTATGGCACATTCAGTTTCGGAAATCGTTAGGGAATCGAACATTCCGAGATCTATAGTCTCAAGAGTGTGCCGAGAATACAAAATTTCGGGCATTATCTCGCACCATCGACAACATAGCGACCGATGGCCTTCTCTTAACGACCGAGAGCAGCGGCGTTTGCGTAGAGTTGTCACTTCTAACAGACAAGCAACACTGAGTGAAATAATCGCAGAAATCAATGTCGGACGTACGATGAGCGTATCCGCTATGGCAGTGCGGCGATGTCTGTCGTTAATGGGCTATTGAAACAGACGATCGAAGCGAGTGCCTTTGCTAACAGGGCGGCATTACCTGCAGCGTCTTTGCTGGGCTCGTGACAGTATCGGTTGGACCCTGGACGATTGGAAAACGGTGGTCTGGTCAGATGTCTCCCGATTTCAATTGTTAAGAGCTGATGGTAGGGCTCGAGAGTGGTGCAGACCCCACGAACCCATGGACGCAAATTGTCAACAAGGCACTGTGTAAGTTGGTAGTGATTCCAATAGTGATGTCGGTCGTGTTTACGTGGATCATTAACTGTAAATGGCTATGTTCGGCTACTTGTAGACCATTTGTAGCCCCTCATGCAGTTCGCGTTCCCAGTCAACGATGGAATTTTTATGGACGACAATGCACCATGTCATCTGGCCATAACTGTTTTTGACTGGTTTGAAGAACATTCTAGACAATTCGATCAAATGATTTGGCCACCCAGGTCTCCCGACATGATTCCCATCGAACATCTATGGGACATCATCGAGAGGTCAGTTCGTGCACAAAATACTGCACCTCCAACACTTTCTCTATTATGGACGACTATAGATGCAGCCTGGCTCAATATTTATTCAGGGAATATCCAACGACTTTTTGAATCCATGCTACGTCGAGTTGTTGCACTACGCCGGGCAATAGAACATCCGACACGACTTCAGTAGGTATCCCATGACTTTTGTTACCTCAGTGTACAGCTACCTGCTGGTACACGTTTGTCCTTCTTACAGCAGGCGTAGTATGGTCTCCTAACAAACAAACAAAAACAAAAAACAAAGCAAAAGAAAACAAAAAAATGTTGAATGCTATTTCTGAATGAGAAAACCGCTCCTCAGTAGTCATGGTGTTGTAATTTCAATGACTGGCAGTGTAACATCCCGAAACGAGTAGTTTCCGTTTCTCAGTTACAATATTGTTATTTATTCTCGTCTTGAGATGAAAACTACGACAATTTGTGTTGATATTGGATGTAATACTTTATTTTGATTTCTAGCACTTAATTTTAGCGCGTAAAGACATAGAGACCATAATAATCCATTGTGCCTACATCTGTGTAGACAAGAGAAGAAATTTCTCTTACGAGAGCACCATGGTTGTGGTGTGTGATGCTATGAAGATCACTGAACAAACTCAGTAGCATATCAGTTATTGTAAACATCCAACGGCAACAGCCCGAATAAAGTATTGAGATAGGTAATTGGAAAATGGTGAACGCCATAGCGAAATTCGGGAAGATGAAAGACAATAGACTAATTATTAGTTGACAGTTACCTTTTAACAACATCGTAGCCACAACAGACGTTTCTACGATCGTAAACACTACACAAAATGTAAAATATAACGAGGAGAAAAGAGTTTTCAAAATTGCTATAGACAACAATGAAGACTATTTTCATCACTACCTGAAAAAAATGTACATACATAATTAGAGACCATGCATAAACTACAGAGATAGAAAATCCTGGAGCCAAATAACTTGGTTTTCAGTGGTGAGACGTGCCTTAGAGCATAGAAAATCGTGTGCTCTAAGGCAGTAAATTTAACAAAAGCAAATTAGTGAGAACAATTTTTGTGGGAGTGTGGGGAGAAAGTCTCTTTAGTAAATCAGTTTCGCAGACAAACTTATAAGACCTATTGAAGGCTCCATCCACAATAAGCCAGTGATAGTGTAGATTGACGAAAATATACCTGAAAAAAAGCTGTTAGCACCACAACTACTACTTAAAACACGTGTTCGTTATTTGCCCATATCAGCAAACGAAAACTTCACTTGTACGTAATACGCAAAGTGCAAACTTATCAGAAAAAACGTCATTATTCGTGAGAGTCAACAAGTTGGAACTAGCCTATCGACTGACTATGAACACCTACAACAAGAAATGCCTGTCACGCAACCTGAAACTTAAGCGCTACACATCACTCATACGACCAGAAGCCCTGTATGCCATGGAATGTCTTTCTATGAAACGGAGAGGTCTGATGGAGAAATTGGAAGTCAGAGAGAGGAGAATCCTCAGGAAGATCTTAGGCCCGGTACTAGAAGCTCGGGAATTCAGAAGGTGTCATAACTCGGAGCTCTACGAACATATCGAAAGGCCCTCTGACTGTGCAAAAAAAAGAAGGATAGCTTTCTATAGCCATGTTCCAAGATTGCCTCCAAACAGATTGACCAACCGTCTGTTCACCTTCTGGCAAAACAAGAAGGCTCGCTCCACTTGGCTGACAGAAGCCGAGAAGGACATTAAAGAACTGGGAATAACTGATCTCCAGAAGAGACAGTCTGTGGGACACACCCTGAACGAAGTCAGACGATTTCAGGAAAAGCCCCGAAGGAAAGGTACCCCCTGGACAGAAGAAAGGAAGGAATTACACCAACAGAGGATGCGACAGTACTGGGCAAAGATCAAAGTCCAACAGTTGAACAAGCGTTGTCCAAAGCAGGCCCATTCGAAACAAGAAGCAGAAGAAGAAATGATAGTAAGATTGCATTCAGACAAGATATTGGCACTGAGACAAAAAGGATAACTAGTAATATACATACCCATGATGAGGTGATTCAGCAAATAAGTAGTGATGTTAGTCAAACAGAAAAGTAGCAACTAAGTTTGATATAGCATGTAATGATAGACATAGTCAGCAGTTCAGAGAATTAAGGATATTAAGATATTCTTAGCCATTGGGTTCATATGTAGAATCTTCTTGTAAGGGCAACACAGTTGCGATCCTAGATAAATTGAAAGATATTGCTCAGAAGTTAGAAAAGCCTCCTAAAATAACTGATGTGACTAATCACATTCAAAAAATAGAAAGTGAATTTAATCAAAATTTCGAAACATGGTGCGAACATGAAAAAAAGAAAGGTAATGTTCATATTAATGATTCAGCACCCAGTGGCCTTCATTCGACAGTTTCAGAGCATCCCTGAACATCGGCCAGAACAATAAAAAATAAAGTGGAAGGCTAGCAGATCTGAAGGAGACGTAATTTCATGGGGAACAGAAGCTATTAACACATGTAAAACGAGTTTGTACAAGCATTCTTGAATCAGTGCTTGTCCAGTAGCACAAAGAACAGCTTGAGAAAAGAGAAGTGAGATATTTGAGGGCAGATGCTTTGCTAGCAGCGACTGCACTATTTATAACGAATTCTTCCAGCACTACTGTTAAAAGAATAGATACGGACCCATTAAAAGAATCTGGCCTTACTGCAATAATAACACTTAAATTGCCGGCATCAGTACAGGAGAAACTAACCAATATAACAAAAATGACGTTAATAATTTGATGCACGTCCTAGACTAGTTACATTCACGGTCTGGCAACAGACCAGTGCAGGAGGGATGGAGATAAAACAGGTGGTGGACAAACCTTAGTAATGACGGCTAGCCGAGCAGAAGCGGTGGTAGGGATTGGGACGAGGATCGGCGTGCGTGGGAGGACCACAGACACAAACCACGTAATTGCATCTCTTCAAGCGACAGGAGCAGCGTCTATCAAAGGGGTGAATGAAATGAAATGATCGTATGGCACTGATGGCCGGGAGTCCCCACCTGGGAAAGTTCGGCCGCGAAATTACGTCTTTTCAGTTGACGTCATACTGGGCGACTTGTGTGTCGATAATGATGAAATGATGATGAAGACAACACAAAACCCAGTCCCCTAGGGGACCGACCCGGCCAGGAATCGAACCCAAGCCTGATGCATGGTAGTCAAATGCGCTGAGCACTCGGCTAAGGAGGTGGAGAGAGAGATTTGCAGTATTATGGAGGAAACAGAGAATACTGTAATTATCAGAACAGGGAACATGCTCATAAAAGAGACAGGAATCATGAGGAGCCGGAAAATTAAAGGGTCGTTCAGACTAGCTCCATTGGAGAAAAGGCCGAACATTGTGGACCTCTAGTAAGATTCTTAGGATATGCCGAACGAAATGAAATAAAAAATGCACTCATGGAGGACGATAAACAGGAGATAAAAAAATGTACTAACCGCTAATAGAAACTGAAATACAGAACCTGAAAACAATAGCGAATTTGGAGTCTGGTAGTGAAATTCCTGCTGCCTCAAATACTTTCTATGAAGAGACAAAGAAGGATACCAAGGTCCCAGAATTGTTAGTTCAAGGAGAAGCTGATTTTATTGGAGTTTAAGACACAAGATAAGACTTTTCAGTGAATACATCAGTTTAACATTAGTGATGGACTTGCTAATTGCGAATAGGGCAGTGCTAGATTTTGCTGAAGGCATGATGAGGATGAAGGATGCTGAGAAAAAGATATTTATATTTGTGGTGAGTGAGGCCCCACTCTTAGCTGATATGATATGCCCCAGGAATTTGGTCTCTCCTCTTCTGAATTCGAACTTGCCTAAGCTTGCACTAGTGTTGTTCTTCTCAAATATAGATTATACTCGCTTCAGTATGCCATTGTGCACCCGCCAGGTATTGGCTACGATCAAAATGTCATCAACATACACAGTAATTTTGCGTACTAATTCCTCTTCTAGGAGCTTGTCTAGCATACATATGAAAACAGATGTTGGTATGCTTAAGCGGAATGGAAATAATCTGAATTTAATGCTGTAAATTTTTGACAATTATCTGCTGACGTTGTCGGCCAGAAGCTGTTAATCAAATCAATGCTTCTTAATATCTTGATGCCATTGAACTTCTGTACAAGCTCCTCTAATACCTCAAGCCTGTCCATTGGTGGTATAATGACTTTGTTTAAGACTCTGGCATCTAATGTGATATGTACTGAACCATATTCCTTTCAGACAATGACAAGGGGGCAGCAATAATTACGTTCAGACAGCTGAGTAATTCGCCACTCCAACATTCTTTTTATTTCCACGTCCACCGCTTCTCTTTTCGATCGTGGAATAAAAAATGTTTTAAACCTAAGCGGACCATGTGGTTCAACCTGGAAACAATATTCATAACCCTTCATGTAGTTTGGTTTCTTTGGAAATGCTTTTTAATGTGGTCTTTTAGATCGCGTGCCTTGTACTCGCTTAATCCTTCAATACGTTACAATCTTTTTTCTGATATTGACCTCTGCGTGTGCCTCATCTGGTGGTGTCACTCCTGCATACAAACACAAATTTGGTGCCAGTCCAAGATCCCAGCATATCTATTTCCTGTCAACATGTACCTTAGCATCATTACAAGTTAGAAGCTCTCAGAAAATTCTCAAGACCTAAGAACAAAAAACAAATGTAACCCTTCTTCGGTCTTACAGGTTTCTATCGGAAATTTGTAGATCAAAAAGCACTTAATGCAGAGGATTTATTGAAACTGACTAAGAAGAATGCCACATGGATTATGACTGAGGAATGTGAACAACATTTTAAAAAATAAAAGATGAATTATGTAATAGTATTTTTTTGCTACATACAAACTTAAGTGTACCTTTTTGTATGTTCAGTGATAGCATAGAATGTGGCTTTGGAGCTCATCTGAGTCAATTTGTAAAAGACGGAGGCATTATATGAAGCAGAGCTGTAGGGTTTGGCAGTTGCATACTAAATAAGTGGGAGACAAAATATTCTGTAGCGAAAAACAAGCCCCTGTATTTAAGAACTTTAGACGTTACGTCTGTTTACAGACCATAAGGCTCTCTCATTTCCAATAGATTGTAAGCTAAATCACAATAGGCTAACGAGGTGGGCATTAACTCTCCAGAAATATGACTTCACAACAGAATCTTTACTAGGAGAAAGTAACACTTTTGCAGGTGCCTTATCCAGATTGCCATTGGGTACGGATAAAACAGGCTTTAACGACTCAGGGCAGAAGGAAGTTTTCATGCTGTATTTAACAAAAGTAAAACACGAAGACAAGATCAAGAACGTACTGAAAAATTTGACAAGGAAACAAAACAGACATGGCACTATTAATATGCTAAAGATAGAATGGAGTAGAAAAACAAGTGACATAGTTAGTAAATATCGTATCATACATAATGGGGTGTTATATCGCAGTTCAGATTCTGAAAAGTAAGTGTTGAAGGCTTACTGGACAAAACATAATACTGAAATGCTAGTGTGATTCATACATTTTACATACACTCATTTTGCTCCCAAGCAATGTGCAGACAAAATTAATAATTTAGAAGGGAAGCCACTAGATATCATAATATCCTGTTGTGTATGTTGAAAGACCAAAGCATCCAATTCTAGTAAAAAAGCAGAATGCATGGTATGTTTCCAACAAAAACGATGGATAAGGTGTACATTGATCTCTACAGCCCCTTACCCACATCAGAAAGACAAAAAAAATGTATGTTTCTTGCTTTGGACATGTTGTCAAACAATGTAAAACTGTACGCACTAACAAGGGCTACAGGCAAACAGGTCGCCAACAAGATATAAAAGGACAATGTAACAAAGGCAGGTAATCCTAACAGGATTGTTAGTGATAATGCATTACAATTTATATCAAAGTGTTGGAAAGTATGCCAAATGAACTGGATATAACGCCCATTTATGTATCAAGACATCGCCTGCAATCACACATGAGTGAGAACGAGTTATGAGGGAGTTCAATGGATTTTTTTAAGGCGTATTGCTCTAGGAAACATATTATGTGGATAGATTAAATCAAAGAATTTAAGAGAATAATGAGTCAATTGGCTGATTCTACCACGAAAATACCACCACAAGAGTTATTAATGGGAGAAGGAGTACCTAATATTACTGAAGAACTGTTAACCTCCCCAGTAAGACACGATGTATCTTAATGAAAGAGGAATTTAGCAGTAAGCAGAGTGAAACTAAAAGCCGATAAAAATTCACAAATACAATAAGTTGGTTACGAAAAATAATTATCATGTTGATAAGTTAATTCTGATAAGATCAAGACAAAGGGCTTTCCAGATAAACTCAGGGATCAAAAAATTTAATGAACATGTGAGAGTCCAAAAACAATTATTAGAATAGTGCACGCTGTGGAGGTAGTCAACATAATGTCAGGAGCTAGCAAAGGAATTTACGGTATCAATGTTATGAATACATGCCTCAGGAAGCAATGCAGTCTTTGCATTGCCAGGAAATTGACGATTACTAAGAGCACGAGTTAAGTGATGGCGTTAGTTAACTTTCCTTTCATGCTGTTACTTCTTCCACTTCGATCACTCTGAACTAAATCTATTGCCTTTAACCTACATTGAGCTTAGAAGAGTTTAAGAATTAATAACGAGTAATCATTGAGTGGTGTTGTTAGCCAAAATTTGTTAATCCACTGACGGGAAAAATATCAGTGCCAAAAAATAATTAATGTAGAATACATTAATTTCGACTATACGTTTATCTAGGTAACGTATTTAAGTGATTAACATTGCAAGATTACAGGTTAATGTAAGCGCGAGATAACCCATTGCAAATGTGAAATACTGGTACATTAAGGACCTGTGTGAACGCTAGAATGTTGAATATAAGCTCACAAACGTGCATGGATCGTACATGAAGGTAGTATCTGTTCCCGAAAGAACAGATATCATTGATGACCGTGCAGCTTCTCGAGAATGAAATGATAATTAAATCGATACCCTAGCTGCAAACAGGCGTTGATATACATCATTGGGGACATGTTAAAAATGTGTGCTCCGACCGGGACTCGAACCCAGGATCTCCTGCTTACATAGCAGACGCTCTATCCATCTGCGCCAGCGACGACATAGAGAACAGAGCGCCTGCAGGGGCTAATCCCTTGCACGCTCCTCGTGAGATCCACATTCCCAACATTCCCCCAATGCTCTTGAATATGCCAATCATCGTTCAGTTACCGTGCCAATCACGTTTTCTAGCAAGGAGACCCGATCCTCCTTAAGCAACCACTGCAGTGCAATACACTTTCTGTTCTCCGAAAATACAGCACACAATGCCAGGAGGTTCTGCAGCCCAACTCCCGTCGCATTTCCCAAGATGAGGGAAGCTTCCTAGTGAAAACAAGCTCCGTCTAGGCTATAAAACCATTAGGTGGACGCCGTTTAGGCGAGGTGCGGTGGCATCTGAGAAACATGACATCCGGAGAAATTCGTCGTCCTGTCTCACAAGGTACACTGTTCTTGTAATAAACACATTAGCCAAGCACCAGCCAGACGCCGCTTTACTTGGATCTGCACACGGCATGAGGAGACCAGTCTCCCAGACCGCGTCCACTCGCTAATAAAGCGGTTAGGCCGGCGCCAGGATGCACAGCGCCGCCAGTTACTAAAGAAGTGTAATTTCGCATTCAGCCACGACGTTCCCACCCTCTTGCTTCGGCGGTTAGCGGAACAAAGGCTGACGGCCAGTATGGCGGCCCATAAACCACTGCCCTGCAGGGCCCACGGCCAGGTTCGGTGACAACAAAGGATGGATAGCAATAAGAAGGTTCCTAGAACTCGCCTGCCGCTCGGGGAAAGTTTTAAAACTGCCCCTAATGCAATGGTCACCTCCTGCGTCCAAAAATCTGTCTCTGGAGCCGAATTTAATTCTACTACTGCTACTGAAGTCATGCAAATACTGTGAGATCAATCAGTAGTTTACCCTAAACCTAATAGTCCACCAGATTAACATCAATCAGGGAAAATTTACATACACCAAAGAAGAATGAAATTGTATGATAATCACTGAAAACATGAAAGGGGAAGTGCCTGGCGGGTATTACCATGGCAGTTGCCTGCCCGGAAGGCACTGCCATGTTTCATGTCAAAATATATAAGAGTAGCATCCCTGAAAAAGAAGTGAACTAACTACTTAATTAAGTAGCATCAGTTTCTTGTTAACGGGTTATTGTAGCCTCAAGAACATGGATGTAAGACCTAAGTGCTGCTGTCTGCATAGAGGAAATCTTTAAACCACTACAGGTTGTTCAGATCGTTAAAACGCTATGCATTTCACTCAAGGCGGCGAAAGCAACTGGGCAGCTCACCGGAAATGCATTCCCACAACAAATGTGACCTCTAACACGACGTCTGTGGTAACACAGGGGAGGTTAAGGTACAGTATTTCCCCTTAATACGTAATAAATTTAACTAAGGTTGATAAGTAGTTAGAGATGAAGTGGGCTTGATTGTGGGGTTGGTTGCTGTCACATTTAGATGGAAGATTGTTTAGGCAGCTAGGGATACTTTGCGGACTGTGCGAGGTCGCTGAAATGGGTGTGTAATTTGCAAGATTATTGTGATAAATGTGATAATCTCTGTAGTTGCTAGAGAGATTTAAAGGAATTAATAAGGTAGATTGAGGACAGGAGTAGAGTTGTGACCTCTGGCTTCTTAGAAGTGCACTTGACTTCACACTTGTGGTAGTATGACGGGAGTGTTTTATTACAGGTGTTACAAATATGATAAGAAACCAGGTTGTAACATTTTGTACATGTGTATTAAAACTTGCATTGAGGTCAGGTTGTCGAATATTTACATTGGTGGACTTGCTGTTCATTGTATCGGACCGAGAAGCAGCATAATATGGCTTGATATTGGGTGTCATATGTTTCTGTTTTGTGACACTATAGATTAATGGTAGCCTCATTTTTATAACGTTGTTTATGGAGGCTGAGAATGCTGTGGAAAGGCAAAATATGTAGGTGGAACCGTGATTGTTATGATATGCCTATAGTTCACATATGTAGGCTGAGGATGGAGTTGTTCTCCCACATTCGTCTGTCGTAATCTTGAAATTGATACTGATAACCATGGTAGTGAATTTTAGTGTGTGACGTGTAGAGGTCATAGTTTGGAGTGCAAAAGACCTGATGAGTGAAGGTGGCACAGGTTCTAAAAAATAATCATCTTGTTAAGAAGGTGACTACGAAAACTGTTACATGCTGCTTTAATAGAGATGAAAGTATTGCTTTCTAGTGAGTATTTACAAACAATATAGTAATGATTTTTTATGTATAGCAACTTTGGGGTATGTTTGGGACGGAGTGTAGTTCATTTGCTAATGATTGTAGGTTGAGAGGAATGACCAGGTGGGTATGAAAGGGGTTGTTGAGGTGACTGGAGTTGCCGGAATATTATGTGCCGGCCGTTGTGGCCAAGCTGTCCTAGGCGCTTCAGTCCGGAACCACGCTGCTGCTACGGTCGGGCCTCGGGCATGGATGTGTGTGCTGTCCTTTCGTTAGTTAGGTTTAAGTAGTTCTAAGTCTAGGGGACTGATGACCTCAGATCTTAAGTCCCATAGTGCTTAGAGCCATTTGAACCATTTTTGAATATTATGTCCTATATTAGGTGTGGTCCTTATTGTTTTTGTGTTCATATAAGTCTTAAATGGGATCTAGGTCTGTAAAGCTTCTTTAAGGATGTCTGTTGACATGTTAAGATATCATTTCTACGAAGATAGAAGACATACTTTACCAAGAGCCTGTGGTGAAGCTGATGTAGTGGTGATGGCACTGGCTACTGTGTTGGTAATGGACGCGCTGGTGGTGATGGAGTTAGTTGTGATACTGATAGTGTAGACAATGGTGCTGGTGATGCAGACAGTTCTTTGGATGGAGCTGATTATCGCACAGATATTGGTAGTAGTGGGAAATGCGGGAATGGAGGGAGGTCTATTTGAAAGAAACCAAGAGTGATTGCAAGAGTGTAGGAGTCATTGTAGCGATATATGTAACAATGATCCTTGATTGATGCTGTGGGTTCATTTTTTTATATTGAATTCCAGATGTCTGTCCAGTAGAAGAGTTGTTCTCATCGTATAGCGATATTAGGTCGTCAAAATTGAGCTTACACCGTCTGCAAGGCGAGAGGCGTCAGTGGCAACACGATTAATCCCTCTGGCTTGGTACCAACAAGATATACGGGCAATGTGACGTACATCACAGCACGTGGCACTACAGGTCTTACGAGCTGCAGCGACTATCTCCAGCAGAAAGCGACTTACTATTTCAGACCACTTAACAGTTCGTAGCTGCAGATTTAAATACTACCAAGCTCTAGATAACACATGACAAATTTAGGCAATTTAGTGGCTACCTTTTAATTCAAATACTGATTTCCCTTCTGGCTACACATGTAACCGAGTTTTCATGATGCGTGTAGAACAAGGCAATTATTGTGACGTCACAAATTCGTTGCGTGGGGAGGGGGTGGACGTTTTTCCTCTCCAGCTGGAGTGACGAATCAGCGGCATACAACTGCATTACCGGCGGTGACGGTGAGATCCTTCCAACTGGTTTCAGCGTTGACGCTGATAACTGAAGCTTATTACAGCACTATAGCAACTTGAACAGTATGTGGATGTAGCAAGGGGATAAAGATCTGCGGGTAAAATGTATTCCTTACCTACTGTGAGGTTCAAGGCAACATGAACAGTTTTTGGTGTAGTGCAAAGGTGGCGTTCATACCAATTAAATTGTGTCCCCATGTCGTTAGTTCGCATTGCCCTATAGTTTGAAGGTAAACTTGATTTGCAGAATAGCTTAATTTAGTCAGCTTCTTACAACAAACGTGTTGTGTGTTTTCTATTCAAATGGATAAACCGGATATTGCAGTGTAATTAAATATCTTAGTTTTGGATAGTTTTTAGAGGGAGAAAATTTGTCAAAAATTGGTGGAGACTTAAAAGGTGATGGTTACTTCACTTGCAATTTTAAAAAATGGATGTCTGCATGGAAAGATGGCCTTACTTTTCTGCAAGATGACCGATGACAAGACTGTCACAAAATTGCACACTACAGATAAAAATAGTGCACAATATGATGGAATAGAATGATTAGTTATTAAATGTGAACGAAGTAGATAACATTCTACTTTTACGTCTACGCTCAGGAAGTCACTGTTCAGCGCATTGCAGAGGGTCCTTCGCAGCAATATTAACTATCGATTTGCTTAAACGAATTTTCTGGATCGCTTGGAAATGGCCAAATTAATTTTATGGGACAATATCTGAAAATGGACGCGCCGTGGGTCAACGGCTTCACGATATAAATTAAACAGCAATTAAAGTAGAGAGTAGAAAGTGGTACTCCTGGATCTACAGAGGCATCGCCGATGTTTTCGCTCAGAAGGCCAGTGGTCAGTGCATAATTTTTCTTATTGATTACCTTGCAAAGGAAAAACGATAACTGTTGAACACTATGAAAGTTTCCTAAACCATATGAATGAGAAAATATGTGAGTAGGATCTCAGCTTACAAGAGACAAACGTCGACTTCCTTTGGGGAAACGTACCTGGTCATGGCAGTGGTTCGACAATGGAAATCGGAAGAATGATTTGTTCTAACATCAACCTTGTTCACCAGGTTTGACATCTTCTGCCTTGTACGTTGTGACATTTCTGGCTGTGGCCGCCAGTAAGTGGAGTGAGCTACAAGCAGCAGATGGTACAGTATGTACCATTCCCTTGGGAGAGTCCGCCAGTTGTACTGAACTTGGTTCTGTTTGGTCGGCACATTTGAGAACTAGGCGCCAAAACGCCAAACTTCTCTTATTAATTATTTATATACTTTTTATTGTATTTAACCCAGTTTTCAGTATGACACTCTCTCATGGTTACCCCGCATGGCTACCGTTTTTGTTTATTAAAATTCACTAGTTTTGAGAAACATAAGAGTAATTACATAACAAGCGAAGTGCTTTGGACATCTTCGGGTCGCTCTGGCGCGCCTGGGAGACGAAGTACTTCAGCTGCGCTTGTCACTCTGTTTCGGGTGTTCTTCAGAGCCGGACGTGTACCTCTGTTTCGGACGGAGATGTCGTATTCTATATAGGAAGTTGTCAAAAAAGTTAGTGTACTATTAGGAAAGGTATGTCGGGTGTTGTAGAAGACAGTGTAAAAAGTGATATTTTAAAATATAAACAAACAGGATACATTAATGAGAGGTATCGCCTACCATCATTGTCAGTATTACAGATCTTGCCATCTGTAGATACAGAAAGCAACCTGAAAAAGGCACAAACACAGGTTAAATTTCGAGATGACAGCATAGCAGCCTCCGCCGAAGATGATCCCACAACCGATGAGCTGTCTTCTGCGCTGGGGACACAACTTTAGAAGAAGACAGGTTGGTGGAAGGAACGGTTAGGGACTCTTATTCAATCTCTACAGATCTCTCCAGCTTCCAGATCTGACTTTCAACACGACAACGTATAATTTATAGCCTACTCTGACATGTCATGAACTTCGTATCGTGAAAGAGGTTACGACAACTGTTGATGGATATCTTGCAACATCTGCACAGTCGCACTACAGGGGCGGAATTCACGCAATGCAAAACCGCTGCGTAAAGCGCTTGGACTTGAAAATAGACTGGATGAAATTTAAAGGCATATTTTACTTCACAACGTACGTTTTCACTGCTGAACAGACAAACTTTCACTTTGTTCTCATATATGAACATGTGGTTCGATGGTTAAACAACAGTTTGTAAATCCAGAAAAGGGATATCGACCTTTGCCCAGTATAAAAGTATTTATCTGGTGCAAAATGTGAGGGCTTAACGATTACAAGTGATTTCATGCCAGTAACGTACGACCTTTGTTATTCCACATATCGTGTAACATTGCGCCGCGACTCCAAGTTATGCAATACAGCCAATAAATAGCTGTTCAGGGATTCGTGACCGTGGAAAGTCTTGTGCATCGAAATGCACCAGCAACGAGAACTTTCAGTTTTTTTTTAATGAAACAAAAATACCAACAATCTAACAGTGTGTGGAGTCGAACTAAGACTCGCTTATTGTCCTTAATGAAAACTGCAAGTCTTTAATACGAAATACTTCTTCATTGTGGAATAGTAAATATGTTTAAAAAGTAGTCTATTTCTGATTTAAATATGGCCGAAAGCTATGTTAGAGAATTAACCTGAAGTCCGGACAAAAAATTTCTTTCTCTCAAACATTGGGTGCTTCTTTCTGATGTTCGCGGAACTTCGCTATCAACGAAATCGCTGCGAAAGTAACAGATGGGAAATTCAGTAACAAGTCTGAACGACAGTTTTCAGTAAAGGTCAATCTGATAGCTGCGGGTTTTCCCTAACTCAAAGGACAACTTCCTTATCACAGTTAACGGGCAGTTTACGCGTTGCAGCTAGTATATTGGAAACTCAAGCCTTCTTCGGTATATGACAAGCATCGCTTTCCGTACTATGTATAAAGGCTGTTCGTATCCTTAAAACTTGTGTAACTCCACACAGACATAGTAACGAGCAGCTACTGAGGAAAATGTGAAGTTGAAGTGTTTATTACAAAAATAATGCTGACATATGTAGCATTAAGATAAACAAAATCATAGGCAGACGACAATTTCAGACATTTGCTTGCACTTATTATATACATTAAACCATCCTAGATTTTTGGCTTCAAACGTTAATTACAGTAACTTCTTTAGTTAACGTGAATGGTATAAATCACGTCTTTATTAAGAACTCTGATGATTACGTCTTGGTTTGGAACGTTACGTAAAGATACATTATGAAATCGATATAACCAGAGAGATGTTTGGTGAGTTAAGTTTTCCTATGGGATTGCAAAAAGTTAACTCTAGCACATACTTCAAATAACTTTCATTCAAAAACAATGTAGTTTCAATGTTTACACCAGAGACTGTGTCGCGCACATTGTACGTTATCTTTATGCAGTTCTTTTCATCTGCCCACTGAATTGGTATCCAATGTACTGCAAAACGTCTAAGCAGAATGAATATCAGCAGATTGCAGACATATGTAAGGCTGAATTCTAGATTTGTGCGACATCATAGAGATGGAGGGCTGTGTGTCGAGGTTGTAGGTTGTTTCAAGGAATAATTGTTACATTTAGAGAATCTACCTTCCACGCATAGCTGCGTTTTGTCTATCAAAGATACCGTATGATTATTTGTCAATAAAAATTCTGTTACGTCTCAACAGTAGGAACCGAATTTAAAAGTTACATCTCGATAGTGAACGTGCGTCTTAACCGATTCTCCACAGTAATACACTCTCACGTTCTCATTAAACTGCTTAGTAACTCCTCAGTGAACGTATTAGGTGACTAAATACATACTAATGCACTGGAAATATACCACTTTTCACAGGTGCATATTATGCATAAAAGATGTCTTGGTTTCACCATCCTATAGCGACATGACGTGGGAAATGAGTATCGAACAAGGTAAAATTCTCAATCCTTATGTAACCCAAATAAAGTTAGCAGCCAGGCACAAGAGTTTCGGAGTACACCGTTCAGCACATGTTGTTGGACAGAGGGCTCCGCATCCGATCGATCCTATGTATTCCCACGTTGGCCCAGTGACATAGCCAACATCGTGACTGGATTGTGGACAAATGGAAATATGTAGCCTGGTTGAACGAATCATATTTCTTGTTACACAGGGTCGATTTCCGTGTCCGTATACACCGTCAACCAGGCGAAGAGCTACTCAAAGTAAATACATCGCGACGAACGCAGGCTGCAGGAGCAGTATTATGCTATGGAGTCACTCACCTGGGTTCCATATCATCCGTGGTAGTTATTGAAGGCACCACCAGTGTACTCTGTGAATATTGTTGCGGGCTAGTTCTATCACTTCATGTTTCCGGTTTTTCCTGACGACGATTGCGTCATTCAGACGAATAACTGTCTTTGTCACAAGACCAGATTGGTACTACACTGAGGTAACAAAGAAATAGAATAGTGATATGGACAAATTGTTTCGAATTAGAGGGATAATACGCAGTTTTGGCTTCGAAACGGTCTACGTCTACATGCAGTCAACAGGCATACTGAAATAACGCTACAGGACTACCAGGAAAGAATGTCAGTGTAGCAGTAGTAGTAGTAGGTACGTAACAAAATTCATTTAATAAATAATTCAGTGCAACAATTAAATCAGCACGACTGACAGAAGCAGAAAGGGCAGGCACTAACAAGTGTGAAATTTAGTAAGGTTTTCACCTTTAAATCTAAAGGGTACAGAATCAAGGAAGCAACAAAATTTATGGGGAAGAGGTTGTCTTAGGATTTCTTTACTGATGGTCGATCTGCCTGCTAGTGGCTCTTCCACAGAAGTGGTAAAAATCTTTTCTCCAGCAACATTAAAACTGAAAACTAACACAGTCTTTCACTTAAAGTGTGAACACTTTCCCACTAAGCTAGCATAAAGCTGAGTCAAACAGCTTTCCCTTGTTGTTCAAATAATGGCGAAAAAGCTGCCGTTCCTGTTCAAACGAGCTTCCTGGATGAAAAAACATAAATTTGTTACCACTATGTAATGCCTTAAGTGTGTTTAATTCATACCATATAACCTAAATGGCAAGAAAATATCGAGTGAATTTACGGGTTAATTCTGAACCATTACAGGAAGTAAATCGATGGTCACATCGTTGCCAAACGCACTCTACAGTGTTGACAGTTTTCCATTACACTAGCGACAGGCAGACCCGCACACATCAGCTTGTGTCCTGATATAATTTCTCATTGGCTCTTGCTTAACTAAGATGTTGAGGATCACATAACCCTCTAGACTATCACAACATTCATATGAGAATTACTGAGTTGTAATTGTTAAAACAGGCTACTATATTAAATAATGAGGCACTGACTCAGTTGACAAAGCTAATTATAAGTTCATTTCATCTTGGAGGCTAATGGAAAGGGTTAATAAGTCTTTCAAGATAGAACCCGCACACATCAGCTTGTCTCGTGATATAATTTCTCATTGGGCCTGGCTTAACTAAAAAGTTGAGAGTCAGATAAATACGGTAAAACCAGAAGGACAAGTTGCCATGGGGACTAGACATCTCACTCTTTACATCACAGTGGAATAACTTGAAAAACTTAAGCACTGGTACGGCAACGAATTTAGATGAAATAAAGCGGATGAAATAAATTAAACAATTTGTGATAGAACCCAAATAATCTCTTCCATAAGTATTTCCGTTTTGAAGTCACCCCTACACAGCTAACAAAAGCCAAATACGTGTAACTGAAGACTTCTTCGAGTCTTTTTAAACACGTGGGTAAACTGTAGGACAAAAGACTTTTCTTGGAACAATTTTATTATTAACTCAACATCCAATGGCTTCGCCATCCCAAACACAGCGTGATGTATTCCCCAACAAGCATCTTGAAATTTGATCGAAAAGCTAAGAAATGATATAGTTTCAGGAAGAGAGCCATCATTATCGATTACGAACAAAACTGTGCAATCCATACATTCGTAGGCCGATCAAAAATTCTGCAAGCCTTAGCAACAATGGAAAATTACATTCAGCATATCTTCTAGCTATACACAGGTTGTGTCTGAAAACCCTCTGAAAAGAAACTGTTTTTGTATTTACATTGTAAGAAAATTTACATACTGAAAACTTAGTAACCAACGATTACAAGAGGAAAGTAATCGCACCCTTTATACAACTGTCTGCTTTAAAGGAACTTAGTTTCATTGTCAGTTAATCCTTTCACTGTCCATTTAGTCTGAGCGACCGCTTGCCAGGTTCAAGTCGTGCGTATACATACGACTGTAGAATACGATCGTTACTATTGAGAAAAAATTAAAACGCAGAATGCAATATTATTGGGTTAAATCGATTCTCTTTTTAATCTTTATGGAGAAGTACTTTTTTTTCAAGAAGGTAGTTCATTAGAAGAAAAGTAATACATGAGTTATTATTATTAGCAAAACTTCAAAGTCTGACATATTTCAAAACAAAAATGCAAACACAAAGATGCATTCCATTCCATTCAGATGTCATGTTTTGCACATGAGTACACCAGTGGTTGCCAAACTAGGGGTAATTACCACTTGGGGCATAAAATTAAATTTTCTTCTGGGTAAAAACTAAATGATTCAATTCTATTTCAGCCACGAAACTAAATTACTTCCAAAAGATCATTGCTATTATCACAGTTTTGTAAGAGTCCAATACTGATTACATAAGTTATCAATAATTACTTTTTCTTAGTTAGTAGCAAGTAGCATTAATGCTGTGGAGGTTTCGGGTTCCTCACATAGTCCGCCCACTACACACGTATGTTGTTCTTTGTCCCGTATATCGCTGGTGATAAAAGTGAGACATACACGTAACAAATGCTAAGTATCTAAAGAAAATGACTTCTCCAAGTTGTTGATAGTATCCGCAGTAGTCCATAAACTGCTTCATTACTCGCTTCGAAACCACCTTCCACACGGAACACGTCCGTATCTCACCACTGACTTCTAGTCTCAGCCGCACGCAGCAGACGTCAACAGGGCCTGAAGATGACGTTGTTACAACGTTGAAACTAGTTGCAAAAATAAAATCGACACCTTAAATACAGCTGGAGGAATTTCTTCATTTTTAATATAAATCTATACCAGCTGACGTCCCACTGTCCTCCATTTCAACGGCTGTAATCACACACAAAACATCAACAGCCTAAAATCTTCCAATTTCTGCTAGTTCAGAAGTAAGGAGTGCAACACTCAACTGATTTACGAACAGTAAGTATACTGCATACATTTTAAATGGGGTTGCTTTGTGCAGGTCAAGCAAGTGCCGCGATAGGGAGGGGTAAAACAGGGGAAGAATGTTTTGTAACAAGTGTCTACCCTCACTGTGGATAGTTAGCTTTCTTATCTGAGAAGGAGTTGAGGGTAGTTCTTCCGATGCACCACGAATTCCTTCGTCACCCATTCTACACACACACACACACACACACACACACACACACACACACACGACATAAACTAAATATCATTCATCTTTCATCATTTTAATAATAAAATTGTTCCAAGAAAAGTCTTTTGTCCTACAGTTTAGTTAGGTGTTAAAACAGGTGATAGAGGGTGTGGAGGAGAGCGAGGGTACTAGTTAGTGTCTGACTGCACTAAGGGGTAATGGTCTCAGAAAGGTTGGGAACCAATGCAATACACCTTCTCTGGACTGTCTGCTTCTTTGTTGTTTCCGGGATTAGCGAGATAAAGTGACGCTCGATTAGGTGTAAGGTATTAACCATCAGCCGATCTCCTTACACGATGGCATTCTGATGTCGGTGGTGGTTCTGTTGGAGTTCCTTGATGATTTTCTGCTGAAAATCCGATACTGAAATATTTCTTCCGTTTGAGTTTTATATAACACATGTACGTCCAGCAGAGACAGATTCGCCAAATGAAAAAATACTTTTAATGCCATTTTACAGTTTTTCGTACAGATTTTACATAACTTATCATCACGTCGCTCTTGTCGACGGCCCCCATACTGTCGGTGTAGTTTACGGTGAAAGATGGTTTTCTTTTTCCTTCATTTGTGCTTCTGTCAGTTTTGTCATTCACTATAATTTCGCTTATATAAAGAGCTGGAAGTATCCTCACTTTCCCCTTGTCATGTCAGTTGACAAGGTATCTGTTGACATAAACTTGATATCACCTGTTCTAAGTTTCTCTGATAAAGCAGTCATGACTTTACAGATTTTCCTTACAGCTCCACAAGAGTTAGTTACTCTGTCGTGCAGATTAAGAAAATAGCGCCGGGTTAGTGTACGAGTTCTCAACATTCAGTGTATGACCATTACCAAGGTAGCGTTCTAGTAAAGTGAGAACAATGCTTCCAGGTATTCCAATATTTACACGAAAATTAGTTTCTTCTTTTATGCCCGTTGCAGTACCCAAGTAAATAATAAAGTCAAGAATACATCCAGTTTCACAGTCACGCAACACAAAAACATTTTTGTCCAACCTGTGGCGTTTGGATGGAATGCACTGTTCGAAGAAAACACGGTGTTTGTGAAGAACTAAACTTTTGTCAGTGCACAAATTTTTCACCACATTGTGTTTTCCAAAGTCACAGTCCTGATTTTTCACTCGCATCGCTGCAAAGTTGCTCGTAATATAAATTAAATTGCTCAGATAAGTAGTTTACAATTTCTTGGCTAAAAAGACATGGAAGTAGTCACATACAGCAGAAGAAACGTATAAACTGACGATTTTGCAACCGGAATGACCACTATCGGAATTATACACTTTGAGGTCCAAATCAATCTCTTTCAAGATAAAATCATCTGTTTTGCGTCTTTTAACAGATTTTTTCAGGAATGTACTCAGGATCTTCTTCGGAAACGTATGAAGAAGCGATGGTAACATCAAAATCTAGCTCTGCATTTCCTGTTTCAGTGTTTGCTGCTTCACTAATATTCTGAATATTTGTGATGGGGAGTTAACCAGCAGGGTCATTGGCATCACCATCTGTTTAGCCATTATCTGCTGGATTGGGCGCGATGATCAGAAGACGCAGCAGCTCATCTTCTGTAAACGGATAGTAACGCTGTGTCATTTTATTCGATAACGTGGAAAGAGCAGCACACAAACTAGGTAATGTCAGGATATCAGTGACCTCCAAAGAGAATTCTGCATTCAGTAAGTCGTTCGGTCAATCCCAGTATTCCAACAACTAGACAACGTGCATGTGTAACAATCATGTCCGACTCGAGTATACGTTAAACGTGTCTATACGAGTGTAACAGGGAACCGCTGTAAATAGTGAGTCTTATATTGATACAGCATACACATACGTCTGGAACAATGGAAGCTTTAACTTATTATGAACAATTAGTTCTTGAACACAGATCAATTTGCCGATCTTTTATTTGCTCCAACGCCAGTCAGCTTGAGTCTGTGATGGGAATCACACACGGCCAGCAACAATACCGAGAAAATGTTTTTATCGTTGTACTAAAGTCAGCTGTCTTGATGACACGTATATGTTTACCAATTGTAGCCGCCACACAGTTCGGTAAGTTGGCTGGCTTTTTAGTACACCTTTAACTACTCTTCCTTCGAGAAATAGTGTCATCCAGGATATACCTTCAAAATAACTCTTTTTGATTTTGTTATTCAGTAAGAGAAGAGAGTGTGCATCTCCATGACGGAACAGAATCACGGCGGCCCGGCAGCACCCGGCACCGGCAGGTCAAAGCGGCGCAGAGCGACGACAAAAGAGCCGCTTCTTTTGTGAGTAGCGCCGCGCCGCGCAGCGCGTGGTGGCGGCTCTGTGCGCTGCAGAGAAGCCCTTCTCGGTAGCTCGTGTGAAGCGGCTCTCAGACGCCTTGCGGCGGATCCATCGTTGATGCAGCTCATTTTTATCAAATACTCTTACGTCTAGCTGCCAGTACTGTAGTGCTCCGTCCTGTTGAAAAATTAATTTCCCGGCATGAGCTCACAATTGAGGAAAAAGTGAGACCTCCAGCATATACTGGTACGTGGTTTTTGTAACCGCCTTCTCCTCGGAAAAAAGAACTGGCCGTAAACCGTTACCCTTACGACGGCACAAAACAGTTTAAGCTTTGGAGCCTCTTGGTCGACTGTGGCGTGTAGCTGTTGTGTTCTCCATATTCTTACGTACCTCATCACTGAACATTAAATAATACAGAAAGCACAGTCAATACTGTTTATGGCGACATCGCTTTTAACGAAGTATTGGCTATAACAGCGAAAGCTGCCGATTCCCCTAATTCCTATGTAAATGCTGTGTTTAAATAAATCGCTTAGTACGAGATCGCTTATTGAGACTTACCATATAAAACGACGTATTTCTTATTATATTTTCGAAAAAAACATATCGACTATAATGTCGAACGTTCATTTTTGTTTGTATGTATTTGCGGATTACTAAAAATAATGTAACGCTTATTTTCAAACTATTATCTTCTGTAAACTGTTAGTTTCAAATCAGTATGTGTGTTAAACACGGAAAAGTCTCACATAATATGGTGATAAGAAAATGGGGAACAGACGTCAGCATTGTGAAGGAATCTGGTGTCCCACACTTAATGATTACTACAGTTTGGAAGACCAGAGAGGAAATACAGTGTCTTTTCATACATGACTGTTTGAAAATCAAGCGAGCGAGATCATCTGAGCACAAAGATATTGAATTTTACTCACATGGTTTAAGCGGCGAAGACCATGTAATGTGCCTATCAATTACATCTACATCTACATCTATACTCCGCAAGCCACCTTACGGTGTGTGGCGGAGGGTACTTATTGTACCACTATCTGATCCCCCCTTCCCTGTTCCATTCACGAATTGTGCGTCGGAAGAACGACTGCTTGTAAGTCTCCGTATTTGCTCTAATTTCTCGGATCTTTTCGTTGTGATCATTACGCGAGATATATGTGGGCGGTAGTAATATGTTGCCCATCTCTTCCCGGAATGTGCTCTCTCGTAATTTCGATAATAAACCTCTCCGTATTGCGTAACGCCTTTCTTGAAGTGTCCGCCACTGGAGCTTGTTCAGCATCTCCGTAACGCTCTCGCGCTGACTAAATGTCCCCATGACGAATCGCGCTGCTTTTCGCTGGATCATGTCTACCTCTTCTATTAATCCAATCTGGTAAGGGTCCCATACAGATGAGCAATACTCAAGAATCGGACGAACAAGCGTTTTGTAAGCTACTTCTTTCGTCGATGAGTCACATTTTCTTAGAATTCTTCCTATGAATCTCAACCTGGCGCCTGCTTTTCCCACTATTTGTTTTATGTGATCATTCCACTTCAGATCGCTCCGGATAGTAACTCCTAAGTATTTTACGGTCGTTACCGCTTCCAATGATTTACCACCTATGGCATAATCGTACTGGAATGGATTTCTGCCCCTATGTATGCGCATTATATTACATTTATCTACGTTTAGGGAAAGCTGCCAGCTGTCGCACCATGCATTAATCCTCTGCAGGTCTTCCTGGAGTACGTACGAGTCTTCTGATGTTGCTACTTTCTTGTAGACAACCGTGTCATCTGCAAATAGCCTCACGGAGCTACCGATGTTGTCAACTAAGTCATTTATGTATATTGTAAACAATAAAGGTCCTATCACGCTTCCTTGCGGTACTCCCGAAATTACCTTTACATCTGCAGATTTTGAACCGTTAAGAATGACATGTTGTGTTCTTTCTTCTAGGAAATCCTGAATCCAATCACAAACCTGGTCCGATATTCCGTAAGCTCGTATTTTTTTCACTAAACGTAAGTGCGGAACCGTATCAAATGCCTTCCTGAAGTCCAGGAATACGGCATCAATCTGCTCGCCAGTGTCTACGGCACTGTGAATTTCTTGGGCAAATAGGGCGAGCTGAGTTTCACATGATCTCTGTTTGCGGAATCCATGTTGGTTATGATGAAGGAGATTTGTATTATCTAAGAACGTCATAATACGAGAACACTAAACATGTTCCATTATTCTACAACAGATTGACGTAAGCGAAATAGGCCTATAATTATTCGCATCTGATTTATGACCCTTCTTGAAAATGGGAACGACCTGCGCTTTCTTCCAGTCGCTAGGTACTTTACGTTCTTCCAGCGATCTACGATAAATTGCTGATAGAAAGGGGGCAAGTTCTTTAGCATAATCACTGTAGAATCTTAAGGGTATCTCGTCTGGTCCGGATGCTTTTCCGCTACTAAGTGATAGCAGTTGTTTTTCAATTCCGATATCGTTTATTTCAATATTTTCCATTTTGGCGTCCGTGCGACGGCTGAAGTCAGGGACTGTGTTACGATTTTCCGCAGTGAAACAGTTTCGGAACCTATTCTTCAAGCAAAATCCAATGAATTTGTGGGTCTGTTGGAAAATCCGAACTTCAGTTGTTCCTCATCTTGAATACAGCATTTCGGAGCTCGTCATGATACTTTCGCCAGGAAAATTTGTAACGGGTGAAGCTGCCGGTGTACCTGATGGTATATCAGACGAGCGGCTGTCTAAGAAGTGGCTTGTTTTGTGTGAAGGTACAAGTCAGATGATGTATTCAGTGCAAATAAAACTGGCTTGTTTTGCAAGAGCCCGGATAAGATATTAAAATTTAAACGTGAACAGTGTTCAGGTGGAAAAATATCTAAGCCAAGAGCCACTGTTATGGTTGCTGTAAATATGACAGGATCATGTATAGAAAAGTTTTTGGCGATCGGAAAATCGAGAAAGCCGAGATGTCTTAAGATCATTCATTCCCTACCTGTAGTTTATGGAAACGCAAAATCTTCGGTGACATCCGACATTTTTCAAAAGTGGTTGCGTAATTGACACTCTCAGCTGAAATCAAAGAAACGAAAAATTATTATTCTGATCGATAACTGCCCCTGCTAATCCAGTAGTCGACGATTTGCTGAGCATAATGCTTGTATTTTTGCCTCCAAAAAGTCATTTCTGTTCTACGGACAAGGGAGTCATGAGATCTATGAAAACTTCAAGTCTTAAACATGTTACAAAAAACGAAGAAGGTAAAGAAATAGTTTTCAACGTTCTTGATGCAATTTTAATGATATCGGTAGCGTGCGTGTACTCCGCGTCAAGCATCTGAAACTTTCGCGACCGTTACAATGTAACTGCCGGGTGGCCACTGGGCATTTGCAGAGACGCGATGCTCAGCGCTAATATATTTGACTGCCTGAAGTTTTCCACATGTGTCCGATGTGTGTTTTTCGGTGTTCGTATTACTAGTGCGCAGTGACTTCAGACTGAAATTATGACACCTATTGGTACTTCAAAATTGAAATGCAAAAAACTGAATAATCATTCTCTGGAGACTGTACACAACGTTTCAATGTTTATGGAAGATGAGTCCATCCATGGAAGGAACATTCCGAATCCGGTGCAGCAAGCTGAACTGAGAGCCCAAGCGGCCACAGGCGTTTCACGTAACATTATCCAGAAAATTAAAAGGGAAGGCAGGCTATCGGATTCGGCGGGGAAGAAAATTTGTAACTACACATAAAAAACGTAAACGCAAGAACGTTGTTAACAGAATTGTTTAGATCTTTAACTGACCGAAAAACGAGTGCTTACAGTGGAAGAAATTAAACAGAAATTGAAAGACGCCATAGACTTTCAAGGAAGCAAAACTAGTGTAAGGCCGTTATTAAATAAATAAGGTTTCTGCTGGAGAAAAAATCAAGCAGGCTCATACTGTTTGACACAAGCGACATCCGAGAAAAAAAAATTGCTTATTTGAAGCAATTAAATAAATACGCAGTGAAACAGTTACATTATTTATGTTGATAAAACTTTTGTTTAGCCATCACACTTGAGTGTTAAATCATAGAGTGATAATACAACTCAGGGTTTGCTCAAACAGGTGTCAAAGTGACAACACTTAAGAATAACTCATGCAAGCAGTGGTAATGACTGTATCCCTAATGCACATGTCATGTGGAAAAGTCAAAACAAGCTACGGGAGATTGCAACAACCACATCAACCAACAAAATTATGAAAAGTTGTTGACAGAAAACGTGATAACCGGTTTAAAATCTAAATCTCTACTGATACTCGACAATGCTCCGTATCACGACGCTAAAATATACACAGCTCCAACGTATAATTCCACTAAAGACAAAATCAGAAAGTGTCTGACAAAGGAAAGTATCCCATTCTCGGGTGACTTTCTGAAGCCTATTCTGTATGAGCTTGATAGAAGAACCAAGCCAAGGAGCGTCGAGTATTACGTCGATAAGATTCTGCAAACTACTGTTCACGTTGCTTCCGGAATTAAATCCGATGGAAAATATTTGGTCGATTATGAAAGGTAAGGTAGCTCTTAGGAACGCTCTCTGCTACGTAACATTTGTGTGAGGAGAAATTTAATTGACTAAAGAATATTGGATTCCGATATGTGAACACATTAAATGAAGTGAGCGAGAATACATGCAGCAAGAAATCTCTTTCGACGACGAAGCAGAGAAAATAATAATACGCTTAGGTGGCGTAGATAGTGATAGCGAATGTGATTACGGTGACTATCATTCTGAAGATCGTGGGGAAGTGGAAGGGGTAACAGAGCTGCCAGATAGGGACTGAAGGTGAGTACTCGCAATCAATGTTTCTGTTTGGCGCGCAGACGCTTGTGCCTTTCTACGCCGCAGTTCTCTCCGTGACGTCACCCATTCATCCAGATATCTGGAGCGGAGTGTAGACACCAACGCCATCGTGTGAGGCTCAAGCGAGTGAAGAAGAAATTGTAGTTGCCATTTAAAGCTAACATGTGACTGACGTACGTGAAAATAAACAAGAAGAACAGTATGTTGTGCCCTCACTTAACGGAACTTATTTTCAAAGCAGAATTTAATATACATGACAACAATGAAGCGTTAGAACGAAACCGTCGCGTATGTGTATGCTCATCTTAAATTCAAAAAGTAAAATAAGGTAACTGATTACCTTAAGTAGGCCAGCATCCAGTAGTACGTGTTACTGTACTGCATTTTAAAGTTGAAGCAACTGATAAAAAATCTAAAATGCACTGCCATTGTTGTGATTGCAGAAAAGTAAAAAATTAAATTCCAGTAAGAGTTATTTCAAAGCACAGAAATGGAATGATAGTGTTTTTGTCATTGATGTTTTGTGGTTATGTGTGTTGGATATTTTCAGTCTGTTAGGTACAACATCACATTTCATGTAATTTATGTATAGAATACTGTCTTTTCATTTTCTTACTGTTGATTGATTTTTGTAACGCAGTAACTAGAACGAAGCTGCGTCTTTCGTGACTGTTATACAATACTGCACTTACACCAAGTTTTAGACGTGTTCTGCGTTTATCTCATTCATTATCCAAGACCGTGTGCGGCATTATTAAACAATTCACGAGATTGCTACTTCTTCGTTCACTTATTAATGACTTTTACAATTCGCTGTCATGTTATTGCTGTATGCACTGCATAAACATGAGAAAAACTCCTCTTCAGTCCCTCTCCACAAATACTGTACCGTTAACCGACGTCGCTATAACCGGTTTCGACTGTATCTCTCCTCCATCCCCAAGCCTAGAGCGAGTTCACAATACGCTGCACGTTATTGTTTATCGCCATTATCAAGCGTTTTTAGCCTGTAAGTTTTGAAACAAAAACGGCCAGAGAGACACATTGGGGATGACTAACTCTCAGCTGGTATGTATGACGAGTAGACGTCTGTCCGACTGTGTGAAAAATCTACTGAATTCACTGTAAGACACTGGATTTCGCCTTAAGTGAACAACCTGTATCTTCAAGCTGATGGTGGCTCTGTAGAATGCTTTGAGCTTTAGAAGACGTGCTGTACACACGAGGAAAATCACACCTCACAGTTGCATCTGAATTGCACCTGTTGCAAAGAAGAATACAAACCGCCTTTTGTTGCTACATTATCATCATGTCGACTTAAAGCACATTTGGTAATGAACGAGTGAGCAAACCAGCTGCAACAGGGAGACTGCTACAGGTTACCATGTGAACATTAACACTCTACATCATCATGTCTACATATTTATTTCTCAACACAATTCTCCCAACGAGGTACCAGTTTGTTGATACCATCATTGCAGAATGTTTGACTTTTTTGACGGTGCCATAAGATCATCTCTGCTAGCACCGCTTCATCACTCTCAAAGTGAAGTCCTCGAAAATGTTCTTTAAATTTTGTAAACAGACACAAAGCGTCGGATTGTTGCAGATGTCGCACGGCTCAAGTGTGGTCTGACATTTTCATGCTGAAGGAGAGGATGCTCCGTGTGTGGACGAAATCTTCCATTCGAATTCGTAAAACACGATTACAGCTCGCTGTTTCTCACGCACCGACTGTTACGTTACACATCGCCACGTTGCACGCTGCAATGCGGAGCCCTCTAGCGACAGAGAGCTCAAACATGTAGACGTGAAGAACACAGTTGTAGAATACTAATAGCGTTTGTTTCATTAAAAAAAGTTTTAAGAATTTTTTCATAAAAAATTCGGGGACATTACTATTCATCACATCCTAGTAACAGATACAGTTTTGCGAAATCGTACGAATCTAATTAAACATACCGTATCTTTCCACGTTAGTAGCACTCTTTTTCCTGGATTTTACGGTTTTAAAGAGCCAAGGGGCAACCTTTCCTGAGCCCCTATTTCGCCCAGCTCATTTTTACATGCGATGGCGCAGCGGGGAGCGGGGAGTGGGAGCCCAAGGCAAATTATGAGTATCCTCAAAAAAAGTTGTAGCTTGGAACACTTTTCAGATTTTCTTATCTAGCAACTGAAGCTTAACACTAATTTCTTTTAATATGGGTCCACAGTTCCTATTAATTTTTTAAATGATTTCATACGGCTTTCAGCTTTTACAATTCTATTTTACGATTGCAGTTTCGGCATTAAGCCATTTTCAGGCATCTACAAAACAGAATACATCGTAATGAGTACCATTTACAGTGGGATTGACAGTAGTTACAATCAGTTTTGTAGTTTGTTGACATTGATCTACCGTAATTACATAGGTTTATTCTAGGCAGAGATAAGAACGTAATTGCACGTCAGATAACAACTAGTCAGCGATACTAGACAATGTTGCATTTTACGTACTGCGATTTTGAGTGAATTGTATTTATCACATCTCTAAAGGTGTACATTTACAGTACATTAGAATAAATGTCTAAAACATTCAAGATTTCTGAGGTCTGTTTTTTCACAGAGTAACTATTGTGGTTGTTCTTTGAAGGCGCTGTAAATTTCAGTTTCTTCTACTGTGTCCGTTATTCTGCCTGTACCCTGTGTAGCACTTTAAGATTCTTCGATGCTGTTAGTGTTATGAGTGTAGTTTCGTAAATGTGCACTAAATGAAGTTTTACAGTTCTCACGTCTGTGTGATCTTTGAATCTGGTGGATAAACATCTACCTGTTTGCCCCACATAGAAATTTTGACGTTAGCCACATCTACTCTAATGAATTGTAAGTGCACAGCTTTAGATGTGTGATTTATACAGTCTACTCAAAATCGCTGTACATATATGGAATCCTGACTGGCATCGCTGATTGTTTGTTCTCTGACGTGCACATTACTTTGTTATCTCTGTCTATTATTAACCTATACGTCAAAATCTTGTAAGTCCTATTTATGAATATCAATGCAAAACTGCTTGTACCTACTGTTACTCACACTTTAAATTGTTCTCATTACGTTTTATTATGTTTTGTACATCACTGAAAATGGCTTACTGCCGAAACTGCTAATCATAAAATAAAATTCTAACACCTGCAAGTAAGATGAAATCATGTGACGAAGTTTAGTAGATTTTCCTATTTCATTTTCAAGTAATGGCTATCATTTCTATCTGTTGCGGTCTTCTTCTGAAATTACAAAAACTGCTTTGTAAAAGACGTTTTTACAGATGTGAATAGATGTTGCAGGTATAACACGGTGTTTTACCTAATAACAAGTACTCTATTCAAATTTTAAAAGCGTTGCAGTCTAGAAAACCGTGTCAGTATTGTACGTAACAGTCCCTCTGTTAGATTATTGCTCTGCGTGTCACCAACAACCAGTAACTGACAGCAAGTTAAGTAAAAGTATTATCAAAAACCAGTTACAAGTTAAACAGATTTTGAAAGAGAAGCCGTTGGAAACTAACAAAAAGTTTTATTTTTAAGACAGGTAAAACTGTTAAGAGGTTAAAGAAACACACCTCATTAGCAAATATCACATGTTCCATGGTAAAAGACAGTCTGTTACAGGTACAATATGGTGCATGACCGACGAGGTCGGGCTTAACCGTCCACACGATATATAACTATTTTAAATAATGTATAGAATTTTACTTGACATTAAGTTCTGTAACTGAGGAATTAACAATATCGTCGAAATAGTTTCAATATATTATACAGCACTTAAATATGTAGAACTCATCCTATTTAGAAATACTGCACAACACACATCCTCATGACTCACAACAACAAAAACAATAGATATTGCTGAAAACTGTGATATCTTGTGTGTGTTCCTTCAAGTGATTCTAATAAAACATCATATGTTTCTATGTACACTAGCCTAAAGGTCAAATCTTCTCCCCTACAGTACAATAGTCTCCCTGCTGTTATACAAGTCCTCCGAGTTTACATTTGTGCGAAAAATTCATTCTGACAGTTTCAGTTTTCACGAACATTGGTGTACACACATTGGTGTGCGAGTCACGGTGCAACATTTAATGAAATGAAGTATCCATGGTTTATAACCGGCTGAGTTTCTACAGTGTTTATAAGTCATATCAGACTAAAAACTAAACATGTAATTACAATTATAACTTGCTGTTGTACTCACCAGTCCGAAGACTAGCTTTCTGCAGTCCCCTCTGTAGTCTACCTTGTGTCAAGTATTTTCTTATCTATAACATTGCTGCACCCCATACCTCATTTAGACAGCTTCTGTATTCTTGTCTTTGTCAGTTTCTACGACTTTTTATTCCAGAAACTTCTCTCCCTTATAAGTTAAGTGCTCCTTGATGCCATAGAGTGTGTCCCATCAGTCTGTCCCTATTCTTCGTCTAGTTGTGTCTTAAAACTGTTTTCCACACAGTTAGAATCATTACCTTTTGATTAGTTATCCCATTTACACATCTAATCCTCAACATTCTTCTGTAGCGCCACATTTCAAAAGCTTGTGTTACAGACAAACACTTTAAGAAAATTTCGTCTACCGAGAGAGATATACGTGTTAGAAACAGCCTGCCACACAGCTTGCACGAAAGAGCTGTCTCTGTAGCTGGCGGCCGTTGCCATGGCAACTGTTGAGATGCCGCGCCGCCGCAGGAGGCGAGTTTGCCGTAGTCGCGCCAGTCCCTCAAACAGGCGCCGCTCGCGGAGCTGATCAGACCGCCAGCGTCCGTGTCTGCCATCCGACGGTGAGTAACTGTTCCCACTCTTTTATATTCCAACAGAATCGTTCACAATCGACAGCTGAACGATTCTGGCGTCAACTTTCTCCGTGTTAACGGACACGTATCCTTAACGATGTCTCGCAGTATGATTCTGCGGGGGTATTTTCCCACTCGGAGGTGAATCTTCTATGAAAACCGAAAATCGCGTCTGTTAGCTGGGGTAATAATCAGTTACGAGGAATATCGATGTACGCGCTCGGAACTTCAGCTTTTCGCAAGACTATGCTGTTCTTTTTCTGTTATAGCACTGTGAGTGCCACAGACAAGACATACAGGTGCCGCCGAAAGCAGTCAGTGAATTACAGTTATTTTCTACCCTCTCACACATCTCTTCAATGACACTTCACGCTTGCGCAGTCCTACCTCTCGTTCAAGATCAGTTGATAGCGCAAATTTATGCTGTCGTAATATCCATGAAGTGATGGAGATTTTACGTTACACAATAAATTATGCCAAATCAATACAGCGAAAAAGATGCAAAATCGCAAAAGTATTCTACAATATTCATTACACATAATATAATTCCAAATTTTATCTATCTCTTTAAAACGATAGGATTTTATTATTATTATTATTATTATTATTACTGTTATTATTATGGGACTTCGAAGACCAAGTTTCTTCGATATAACATTTTTATTTTCTTACTTTGCCGCCTTGCTCTGTGACCTCTTAATGTGATGAGTTTTTCTTCATCGTTCGTCTAAAACGTATATCTATGACTCCATGCTTTTCCTGGTGTTACAGCACGACCTTAATCTACGTGCAGCACTGTCACGTATACCATCTAGTTGCTGATCGTGTTTCAACTTTTTGCTTGTCCTATTTCGGAAGCAGTTATGTACAACAGTACTACATTCGTCTAATCAGATACGAGAAATCCTGAAGAGTACAGATGGCTAAGAGGTGTATCATACCAATTACGAACCTGGTGAGCCAATTCCACTCGGACCTAACTAGTCCCACTGCCTCACGAGCTAATGTAATATGCCTCGCGCAATTCGACCACTTCTTTCGCTTCGTTAGTTCATATAGCTCCAACCTGTATCAGCCCACGATTAACTCGATATATTACTTGCGATTTCATTAACGTAATCTAATAAGAGGCGTATACTGTCGTTTATGATTAGCTAGGGATTAAAACTGATGATGGTGGAAAAAATCATGATTGCGAAGAAAATTTTGCGTGACAGAACGAATATGATGCCTAATGCAGCAGTGTAGAAGATCCACAAACTTTGATTCAGACGTCACGGAATAGATAGTTAAAAAAGCATCTAAGCCTCGGAAACAGTAATCTTTTACACAAAAATAAAGAACTTGTTCATTGCATTTTGTATTCAGGATCCTTTCTTCTTAAATATCAGCTTGAACTATCGTTTCTTCAGTAGAGAGACTACACCTGCGAGAGATGAGGTTCGATAAAACACGTTACAGGCATAAGTGGCGAAGTGGCATGGCTCGCAGAACAAAGCAATTTGCAGAGGTATGCTGTAGATGCGCAATCACCCTACATCGAGTGGACTCGCCTGGCCTTCCTGGAAAGCCAGCATGCTGAGAGCTGCATTTCCATTGAAGTACCTCTTAATTCGGCGCTGAATCCAGCTCCAGTACTGGCAGACTAGTATAAATTTCGTTCTTGGCTGTGGTGAACGAAGCTTTTATTTTGTAAACGTGTTTTGTAGCCAGTAATGTGCCTAGACGTTAGTAACGTATGGTGTTGTAATTATATTCGGAATTTGATAGAAAAATTTCATTATTGGGTTCTTGTACAGTAAATACGTTACAGTACTCCATATCCGCAACGAAATGTATTAAATGTGTCTTCTAATACTGGAATGAGAACACTGCTCCGTTTACATAATTGTCAATTGTCCTTCAATATACTTAATTAGCTTACATTTCTTTCAGACCACTGCAACGACGTCATGCTTCACGTATGTATAATAAGGGCAGTTATAAAAATTCCTTGCACATTAAAACTGTACTTCGTACGGAGTCTTGAACACGGAAGCTTTGCCTTTCAGAGACAAGTACGCTACCAACTGAGCTATAAGCATAACTCACAGCGCTTCCTTTCCTCAGGGACTCATGCCCTTTGGAGATTCTTATCTTTAGTGAAGTTTCAAAAGGTAGGAGATGAAGTACTGGCGGAAAAAAACGCTGTGGGGGCGGGTCGTGAGTGGTGCTTGGATAGCTCAGTTGGCAGAGCACTTGCCCACTAAAGGCGAAGGTTCCGAGTGCAAGTCTCCGTCCAGCACAGGAATTTGATCTGCCAGCAAGTTTCATATCAGGGCACACTCCGCTGCAGAGTGAAAAATTTATTCAGGGCAGTTACCGTGTACTTCACCTTCCATGCCTTAGTGAAAATTGAGGTTGCCCTACTTTATCCGATTTTTAGGGTTCACACCCTATGAGTGTTTTGTTCATTTTAGTGCTGACACTTGAGTAAACTTTCGTGTCCAGGTACTCTCAATTCGGTATAAGTGGTGAAATTTCTGTGAGCGCTGTAAAATTCGTTACTTGTGTCTTCGTATTTCAACCGTTTGTGGTTTGTACTTTCTTAGTGGAGAGGAGGAAGCAGCACCGTACTTACCTATAGATGCAAAAGAATCCATCACAACGTGTTTTTCAGGCATACCAGATCAAACATCGTAAATGTATTTCGATTTACATGTCTGGTTTGGCTCATCAGATCTTTTTTTCCTTAAAAAAGAAAAAAAGAAAAGGAAAAATGCTATGCGTGGATCATACATGGCCAAACATCTATAACATCTTTGATCTGTTTTGTTATTAGTTCTTATAGTTACATTAATTAATAAAGAACAGTTCGAAACTTTTAGTTGAGAGTGTTTCATTGAGTCTCAGCCTGATAACTGTATTGTCTACAGTTGGTTGTATGTGGTCACTCCGGATGTGATTGCTCCAGGTGGTTACTCCTACGTAATTTTCGGTTGTTACTGCTTAGATCCAACCCCCCCCCCCCCCAACCCCCAATCCTGATGAGCCATGGAGCTTGCCGTCGGTGGGGTGGCTTGCGTGCCTCAGCGATATAGCGGAGAGGTATCTGTTGAGAGGCCAGAAAAACATGTGGTTCCTGAAGAGGGGCAGCCGCCTTTTCAGTAGCTGTCTAGAGTCTGAAGGATTGGCTGATCTGCCCTTGCAACATCAATAAAACGGCTTTGCTGTGCTGCTACTGCGAATGGCTGAAAGCAAGGGGAAACTACAGCCGTAATTTTTCCCGAGAGCATGTAGCTCTAATGTATGGTAAAATGATGATGACGTCCTCTTGGGTAAGACAATCCGGAAGTAAAACAGTCTCCCATTCGGAACTCCGGGGGGGGGGGGGGGGAAACTACTCAGGAGGAAGTCATCAATCAGGAGAAATGAGACTGGCATTATACGGATCGGAGCGTGATATGTCAGATCCACCAATCGGGCAGGTAGGTTAGAAAACTTAAAAAGGAAAATGGATCAGGTGAAGTTAGATATAGTGGGAATTAGTGGCAGGAGAAACAGGACATTTGGTCAGGTGAATACAGGATTATAAATACAAAATCAAATAGTGGTAATGCAGGAGTAGGTTAAACAATGAATAAGAAAATAGGAATGGCGGTAAGTTACTGTGAACAGAATAGTGAACGCAGTATTGTAGCCAAGATAGCCACGAAGCCCAAATCCACCACCGTAGTACAAGTTTACAAGCGAACTACACTACTGACCATTAAAATTGCTACACCACGAAGATGACGTGCTACAGACGATAAATTTAACCGACAGGAAGAATATGCTGTGATATGCAAATGAGTAGCTTTTCAGAGCATTCACACAAGGTTGGCGCCGGTGGCGACACTTACAACGTGCTGACATGAGGAAAGTTTCCAACCGATTTTTCACACACAAACAGCAGTTGACCGGCGTTCCCTGGTGAAACGTTGTTGTGATGCCTCGTGTAAGGAGCAGAAATGCGTACCATCACGTTTCCGACTTTGATAAAGGTCGGTTTGTAGCCTATCGCTATTGCGGTTTATCGTATCGCGACGTTGCTGCTCGCGTTGGTCGAGATTCAATGACTTTTAGCAGAATATGGAATCGGTAGGTTCAGGAGGGTAATATGTGCTGGATCCCAACGGCCTCGAATCACTAGCAGTCGAGATGACAGGCATCTTATGCGCATGACTGTAACAGATCGTGCAGCCACTTCTCGATCCCTGAGTCAACAGATGGGAACGTTTGCAAGACAACAGCCATCTGCACTAACAGTTCGACGAGGTTTGCAGCAGCATGGACTATCAGCTCGGAGACCATGGCTGCGGTTACCCTTGACGAACCTGCGTGCACGAATGGCAAAACGTCATTTTTTCGGATGAATCCAGGTTCTGTTTACAGCATCATGATGGTCGCATCCGTATTTGGCGACATCGCGGTGAACGCACTTTGGAAGCGTGTATTCGTCATCGCCGTACTGGCGTATCACCCGGCGTGATGGTATGGGGTGCCATTGGTTACACGTCTCGGTCAATTCTTGTTCGCATTGACGCCACTTTGAACAGTGGACGTTACATTTCAGATGTGTTACGACCCGTGGCTCTACCTTTCATTCGATCCCAGCGAAACCCTACATTTCAGCAGGATAATGCACGACCGCATGTTGCATGTCCTGTACGGGCCCTTTTGGATACAGAAAATGTTCCACTGCTGCCCTGGCCACCACATTCTTCAGATCTCTCACCAATTGAAAACGTCTGGTCAATGGTGACCGGGCAACTGGCTCATCACAATACGCAAGACACTACTCTTGATGAACTGTGGTATCATGTTGAAGCTGCATGGGCAGCTGTACCTGTACACGCCATCCAAGCTCTGTTTGATTCAATGCCGAGGCGTATCAAGGCCATTATTACGGCCAGAGGTGGTTGTTCTGGGTACTGATTTCTCAGGATCTATGCACCCAAATTGCTTTGAGCAGAAATCTACCAGGCGGTAGACTTACTATTTTTCCTTTTCTTCCTTTTCCTACTATCGACTTTCAGTCACAAATCACTATCAAATTCTCGTTCCCCTTAACTACCTGAATTATTTCCTTTATCTCGTCATACATTTCTTCAATCTCTGTATCATCTGCGGAGCTACACTACTGGCCATTAAAATTGCTAGAACTGACATGTGATTACATTTTCATGCAATTTGGGTGCATAGATCCTGAGAAATCAGTATCCAGAACAACCACCTCTGGCCGTAATAACGGCCTTGATACGCCTGGGCATTGAGTCAAACAGAGCTTGGATGGCGTGTACAGGTACAGCTGCCCATGCAGCTTCAACATGATACCACAGTTCATCAAGAGTAGTGACTGGCGTACTGTGACGAGCCAGTTGCCCGGCCACCATTGACCAGACGTTTTCAGTTGGTGAGAGATCTGGAGAATGTGGTGGCCAGGGCAGCAGTCGAACATTTTCTGTGTCCAAAAGTGCCCGTATAGGACCTGCAACATGCGGTCGTGCATTATCCTGCTGAAGTGTAGGGTTTCGCACGGACTGAATGAAGGGTAGAACCACGGTTCGTAACACATCTGAAATGTAATGTCCACTGTTGAAAGTGCCATCAATGCGAACAAGAGGTGACCGAGACGTGTAACCAATGACAGCCCATACCATCGCGTCGACTGATACGCCAGTATGGCGACGACGAATACTTGCGTCCAATGTGCGTTCACCACGATGTCGCCAAACACGGATGCGACTATCATGATGCTGTAAACAGAACCTCGAGTCATCTGAGAAAATGACTTTTTGCCATTCGTGCACCCAGGTTTGTCGTTGAGTACACCATCGCAGGCGCTCCTGTCTGTGATGCAGCGTCGAGGGTAACAGCAGCCGTGGTCTCCGAGCTGATAGTCGAACTGTTCGTGCAGAAGGTTGTTGTCTTGCAAACGTCCCCATCTGTTGACTCAGGGATCGAGACGTGGCTGCACGATCCGTTACAGCCATGCGGATAAGATGCCTGTCATCTCGACTGCTAGTGATACGAGGCCGTTGGGATCCAGCACGGCGTTCCGTATTACCCTCCTGCACACATCGATTCCATATTATGGTACCAGTCATTGGATCTCGACCAACGCGAGCAGCAGTGTCGCGATACGGGAAATCGCAATCGTGGTAGGCTACAATCCGACCTTTATCAAAGTCGGAATCGTGATGGTACGCATTTCTCCTCCTTACGCGAGGCATCACAACAACGTTTCACCAGGCAACGCCGGTCAACTGCTGTTTGTGTATGAGAAATCGGTTGGAAACTTTCCTCATGTCAGCACGTTGTAGGTGTCGCCACCGGCACCAACCTTGTGTGAATGCTCTGAAAAGCTACTCATTTGCATATCACAGCATCTTCTTCCTGTCGGTTAAATTTCGCGTTGTAGCACGTCATCTTCGTGGTGTACAATTTTAATGGCCAGTAGTGTAAATTTATGGCACAACCTGACTAGAAGAAGGGAAAGTTCGATAGGACTCTTTCTGAGACATCGAGGGATTAGCAATTTAGTACTAGAGGGAAGTGTTTGTGTATGTGGGAGGAGGGGGGAGGGGGTAAAAATCGTAGAGGGAAACCCAGAGATGTATACAGTAAGCGGATTCAGAAGGATATAGGTTGCAATAGTTATTCGTAGATGGAGAGGCTTGCACAGAGCATCATGGAGATCGGCATGAAACCAGTCTTCCGACTGAAGACCACAGTAACAACAACTGTTTCCAGTGAGTTATCGACAACAGCGTAATCTGACAGACACGGATCTCTGCGCCGTTTTATGCATAATACGTCTCATGTATTTCCAATCAGGATCAACGACCAATACTGCACCACTCATCGCTCCTTCGCAGGTATTCCTGCATTTCGTTAATCTTCGGACGTTGATAGATTCTGAAACGTCCCCTTTGAAAAATTGTACAGGACTGAGTTTAAACTAACACACAATATTTTTAGCGCAACTCAATCTGACTTTCAAAAATCCCTACAAAATAATGGCCCTGACTAACATTAACCTATACCTTTCACAAATCACTTACCTCACAAAAATCTTCATTACTCGAACTACTGCAATACAGCGAGCGCCACTACTGCCAGCTAAATAAAAGATTCAAACTATGGAAGGCACTAACTACTGATAGGCATAGTTAGCAAATGAAAGATTTTAATAGAGAACAAACAATGTATTTACCTTAATAGTCATAATATATATAGCAGTTCATGACATCCAGTCTAACAAATTGCGAAACTCCGCCATCTCTCTCCCCACATCCACCACTGCTGGCGGCTCACCTCCAACTGCGCAACGCTACGCGCTGTGCACATCCAGCTGCCGCTGCCCAACACTACAATGGCAGACAACAATGCAAACTATCCACAGACTGCACACAGCACAGCCAGTGATTTTCATACAGAGAGCGCTACGTGGCGGCGGCGTTACCAATATAAGAACATAAACAGCCTACTTACATAGCCCCCATGCTTCCCACAAAAAATTTTACAAATTGTTTTGGGCACTGGGCAATACATATTTGTTAAAATTTTTCATAATCGTAATTACAATAACAAACAAATCAAATGCACACACTTATTGATACAATGTTGGTAAAAAGCTAAAATTTTCTCACAGTCCATAAAGATAGTCCTGATCATTCATCATAATAGTAATTACAGTTTTTTTTTCACAAAGTCTCATTAGTAAAAGAAATTGCACACTGAAGTAGTGTATTTCCATGCAGTCTTGAAGAAACAGTGTTGTCCTTCCAACGGAAAGACAGTGCTGACTCTTGACATGCAGACAGGTAATGGGCCACAACAGAGCAAACCCACAGCAGAGTCAGTTGAAGTTTTGAAGAATATTGGTAGGTAGGTCATCACAGAGTAGACCCACTGTGGTCCTGGTAGAGATTACGGTATTGGTGGGCCACCAGAGGTGCAGACCCACTGCAGTCCTTGTAGAAATAATGGTACTGGTGAGTCAGTAAAGGTGTAGACCCACTGTAGTCCTTGTAGAAATAATGGTATTGGTGGGTCATCAAAGGTGTAGACCCACTGTAGTCCTTGTAGAGATGGTCAGCAGCCATATGCTGCGACTGTGCAGGTGCACAATCACCATCGAAGCGTCTTGCAGAGAAGATAGCAAGTCTATAAACCACCACTTGTGCACGCACAAAGTTTTTGGAATTGTCCTTAGAAGTCTTGCAGACAATATAGCAAGTCCATAAACCACCACTTCTACACTCACGAAGTTTTTGGAATTGTCCTCAGAACCAGCAATGCTGTTATCCAGTCCCTTGCTGAATTAGTAACACACGTGCAAACGCTAACAGTCCCAACTTCTCACATATTGTGCATTACTATGACCAACAGAAATGTGTGCAGTAAAATGGAACTTACAAGTTAATAGTATGATGAACTGGTGTCAATTACAATTTTATAACATAAGAATACAATTACAAAGGTGCAAAATACATCATTAAAGAACATAACAATACAGATAACATTTGTAGTAACACAGGCTTTACAAAAGAATAGAAATAACATATACATCAGTGTTACAGGAATTATGACATGAGTACATACATAAAAGATCAGAATAACTTTCGAAACATCAACTTCACACATGAGCATTAAAACAGAACAGGATAAATAATGTCTAAACATCTTTACAAAGAAAATAACATATTATCAGAAAAATTCTACAATATAGCTCTCATCAGCTAAACACATAAAGACAGGAAAAAGACAAATAAACAAGGGTACATAAACACATAGTGGGATAACACAAGGAAAGGACAGGTTTTGTTTTATTGCAGTATTTTTCAAACAAAACTTTCTTTGCTTCTTGGAGATCTCCCTTCATTCATCATTATTCCCAAAAAGTCCTATCTATACCTCCTTCCTGTATTCTATTCATATTTCTTTCAAAATAATTATTTCTGATTGTACAATACTCATTTTGGCCCAAATCTTTTTCATATAGCTTCGCAATGCATTCTTTACCTATTCTCCATAGTCAGTTTCTTATATAGTCTACCCCTCTTAAGCTAACTTAAATCTACTGAGCTCAGATGCTAAACTAAGGGACGAGGCAATGCAGCAGCACAAAACAATTAACGCAAACAGCAATGAAAAAAAATGCAGATTTGCGAAGCAAGCAGCATTATAGAAATTAGCATAGCAATTGCAATATTACAACTAATATAAGGCAATGTGCAGCAAACAAGAAAAATAAATCAGTAGTAAAACTGGTTTAACAGAGTAATACAAAGTCAAATTCAGTAACATTATGCCTGGCAAAGAGCAGCAGCAAATGCAATAACTTATATCTAAACATGACAAAGCTCAAGCAGAAAAAATATTACAGTAAAGATGGCCACGTCTAATACCTATGTCACATCTTAGTGTCTATGTAATTAAAGTGGTGCACCACAACAACTTATTGTAAAAAAAATATTACCATGTGCTTGAAAAGAAAATTATGTATGCAGTTACTGTTACTAGTCCCTTCTTATTGTTCTTTCCTTTCCACGTGCTCCTTTTTTGAAGAATGTGGATAACAAAATTATTATTTAATAGATCTTAATAGTGTGGAAAAGTCATAATAGACATAGCAGTTCATGACATCCAGTCTAACAAATTGCAAAACTCCGCCATCTCTCTCCCCACATCCACCACTGCTGGCGGCTCACCTCCAACTGCGCAACGCTACGCGCTGTGCACATCCAGCTGCCGCTGCCCAACAGTACAATGGCAGACAACAATGCAGACTATCCACAGACTGCACACAGCACAGCCAGTGATTTTCATACAGAGAGCGCTACGTGGCAGCGGCGTTACCAATATAAGAACCTAAACAGCCTACTTACAATTCCTACTGAAAACTGCACTGTCTGCGAAAAGCCTCATAGAGCTTCCGACTTTATCCAATACATCGTTTATTTGTATTTTAAACGGAAACGGTGCTATCACACGTCTTTGGGCTACTCTTGAAACTAGTTTTACATTGTTCTTATTCGTCCTGCTAATAGCGAAGTGGTGACTTCTGTTTGTAAGAAAGGCCTGAACCCAATCACAAATCTGGTCTGATATTCATATTATTCCCATACTATGAGTGCTCAAGGTCAGTGTGACAGCGTGCCCTACGAGGGTGGAGAGCAGAACTACACATATGGGTCGTTATCTTCTGCACGCTGTAGTTTGGCGATAATTCTTGATGGTATTTCCGCTCACCGACTGCGGTTGCTCACCAACGGACTGATGACTAGTGCACTGTGTCTCATCCACCGTCTGTAACAATACGCCATAGTGGACGCCGACACCTGAAGTCAGGCGTTGGTCGTGGCATTTGACGTCCGTTGAGACACGTTTCCCAGAAATCTTGACACGGTGAGACGTGAAAAGCTCGGTGCCTGCGCAACATCAAGAGATTAAGTACTACATGAGACATACACGTCGTCTAGAATCTACATAATTTATAATCTAAATAATATAATAATCTAATTTAGAATATAAATAATGTGAACTGATCTAAATTTTAGGTCTTCATGTTAGAAACTTCTGTACGGTAATATCATGAAACTTAATTTTCTCCTAGTCTTCGTTTATCCGCTCATCTAAGCATTTCTGCAACGAGAAAAAGCCCTGCATTGTGTAAGGAAAAATTTATGTGGGTCCCCTCTGCCACAATCAGCCGTCATCTGAAGTCATGGCCGACGGCTCCCCACACCATGACGAAAGGAGTAACAGCGCTGTGCCTCTTTAATACATTGCAGAAATGGGGCCTCTCCCCAGGTCACCATTATACACTGCGCCCATGGTAATCCGGGGAAATGCCGAACAACGATAATTCCGAGTATACTATTTTACTGGAATGAAAAGCAATTTTCAAATAGGTGCAACTACTGAAATTATACTATTTTCAGTATCATGTGTCGTATCTCAATTAAATAGTATAAGAAAGTGAATGTTCCTTGAAAATACAATTAATAATCATCATAAAAGATACAATTACTTCAGAACTATTTCAATGCTAGTAATTTCCAATTACAGAACTGAAAAAAGAACCCCTCGGCCAAGTTAGTAGTGCTCCACCATTAGTAATCATTTACCTATACTTATCATCAGCTTCAGACTTTAACGTACATATAGTAACTTTTATTGAGAGCCAGTTATTGCTCCTGTGTAGTACATGTAAATCACCGATACATTACTTGCTAAACTGCGCTTCTATCTTGTATCAGTATCAAGTAAAGTCAGTCTCAATGGTTAACTTTATTTATGAGCCATGTTAGTACTTGGTACAACTTTGCCTATTTAGGCTGGCGACCGTTCCCCTTTACGTAATTACTGTTTACTTCATTGTTAATAGAATCTTGGTTCGATTCCTGTTTGTTCTCTTACTGCTTCCTATCTATAGAAATCTTTAGGGAAACCAAAGTTGTCCGATACCTTTCCATTACGCACAATCGATGCCAAATAAGTATTCTTTTACAAGAGTAACATAACCAGCGTATTACTTATCTGGTAGTAGCCGGTAGTGTTGGAATCTCCTGAAGTGAGCAACTTCAATTTAATCGAAGTATTTTTTTAATATTTATGATGACCTAATTTAAAAGTGAGGTGTAGGCCTCTAGTATTGGATGTACTGGTACCGATGGATAGGTTTCTGAATGAGTTCTGTAAGGAGAACTGCCAGTATGGAACCACCATTTATTCCACAGCCCCGTGCGGGTGTGCATGTCGACATCGGCTCAGCTGAATGCGCACGCTGGGAGGTGGCGCCTCAGTCACAGTGGCGAACCATTGGCTTTTATCAGCTATTTAATAGAAGATTACAGCATTTTCTTATCAGTACTCGATTGATTTAAAATATAGGTATAATAGTTCTTGGTTTGAATCCTCGCTTTAACAGTTACCTTCAGACAGTTACTATTTGATCTTATGTTTTTTTCGCACGCATGCACTGTGAATTTGATATTTACGTCGTGAATCCAATTTTTCCAGCATGTTTTAATACGATTCAAGATTTTTATAAATATTTTCATGACGTTAGTAAACAATTTTTTTTTTTTGCTAATATTGCAGCTGTGTATACTTGCGCGCCATCTGTAAGTTGTTACAGGCAAACTGTTGTTGAGCGGGCAGTCACACACAGAGGTTGGATTTTTCATTATTTTAAACTGTTACAACCATGCTTTGACCATCTTTTTATTTTTATCCTCTTTACCATTGACGTGTTGCACTTAGTAACGAAGAAATTTGCCAGCCATATACTCAGGCACATAGTTTTTCGTAACGGTGGTACGTTTCTATTGTATTTGACTTTTTCCTTTTTTTTATGTATAAAAGCTGGTTAACTTTTTAACTTTTACTGAAAGGGGAGTTTCTGCTTCTCTCCATAGCTTCGTAATGGCTCTTTGTAACCTTGTTGATATGACGAACACTGAATTTATCGCCAGTCTCTTTAGTGAACTACTTTCTTACCATTTTTAAGCTCTGACGCCTTCTAAATTACATATGTCTTAGATAGTGTTCACTGTAACGGGTAGGCATATTTCGTTTATTTACATAGTTCCAAGAAACACTTCCAGACATATTCATTGTGTAAATAAAACCACCTTTTCGTGCTGCAGTATATTTCTTCCAGAAGTGTTCCGCTTTTTACTTTAAGGCCATGTCAGTGGAATCTACAATGATGTAGTTTTGTTTTAATGTGCGATATTTGTAGATTATAAAACAGTTCACCTCTTGTTTTGGTCTACATCTGCGCTTCCTCTCATCTGGTCTCATGTTAGAGGTCCCACTATCACTTCACTTAAGAAACACAAACACCATTCCATGTTACGAACATTTTTCTTCACAATTTTCGTACTGTTTGCATTAATTGCTGTGTAGCACTATTAGTCTTCTGTCACCAGTTGTAGATATTTTACCGAAAACTGTGCTTTACAGCAGTAACTACTGTGTTCACTTTTTCTCATCCCGTCTGTTTTGTTTACCTACGTGATGCCAACCTAACGAATTATATGCTGAAAACTAACCTCTATTCCTTCCCGTTCTCTCTCTCTCTCTCTCTCTCTCTCTCTCTCTCTCTCTGTGTGTGTGTGTGTGTGTGTGTGTGTGTGTGTGTGTGTGTAAGAAAGAGAAAGAGTGTGTAAATGTGTGTGTTCTCTTGGGCGTTTTGCAAAGTGGAGTGGTTCGTTCCATACTTCCAGGCTCTCGTGTGTTCTTTGTATCTGACATCAGATGTACTGCCTGTTTCTCCTATGTATCTGCCATCACAAGTGTGTCACTGTAATTGATATGTACCTGCTGTCTGGTATATGTCTCTCTTTTGTCAGATTTGGAGTGTATTTTTGGATAAAATTGTTTGTTGTGTATGCTATGTTTATACCCTCCATATTTTTTGAAAATGTTGGTGAATTTGTGTGTAAGTGTGTGTTTTTATGTGACTGTGTATCATCTTGTGTTTTGTCTTATATTTTCCTGCTTATTCAGTGTACTTCTCATGACACCGAATGTTTGTGATTATGTTTGGTTCTGTTGTGTTGTTGTCCATGGTTTTGTGGTTTCTGCTTTTATTTTACTTTTAACTTCCTTATTTAGTTTTTTGACTATGTTACTATTGTAACTATAGATTTCAGCTATCCGCATTCTCATGTCAAGTTCTTTTTGGTAGTTTTGTTTCTTGAGTGGCACTGTGTTAAGTCTATGCCGGCCGGAGTGACTGAGCGGTTCTAGGCGCTTCAGTTTGGAACCGCGCGCCGCTACGGTCGCAGGTTCGAATACTGCCTCGGGCATGGATGTGTGTGATGTCCTTAGGTTAGTTAGGTTTAAGTAATTCTAAGTTCCCATAGTGCTAAGAGCCATTTGAACCATTTTTGTTTGTTAAGTGTATCGAGCATGTGCACAAGTGCTGCTCACTTTTGTTTGTGCGAGTAGTTTGAGGATTGGGGAATGATAATGGAAGTTGCTGTAGGTTTACGGTAAATTTGAGACATATGATTATTATTTTGCTTTTGGATTATTATATCCAGAAAATTTATCTGGTTGCTCTGTTGTCTTTCAGTTGTGAATTTTATGTATTTATGTACCTTGTTGATGTCAGTATGTAGTTTTTGAATTTTTGTTTGTGGTTCGCATATTAAGCAGAGGATGACATCCATGTACTTTAACCAGTATAATATGTTGTATCCTTTTGCTACTATTTTTGTGAAAACGATATATTTGGTGTGGTTAATAAAAAGGCTCCTGAAACTGGGGACCCCACTGGTAATCCATCTTCTTGTAAGTAAAATTCATTATTGAACAGAAAGTAATTTTGTTCTGTTATCAGCTTTATTAATGTGAGTATTTCGTTCATCTGATAATCAGGGAGTTTAATGTGTGTTGTCAGGTTTATATGCATGATATATATTGTTTCTGATACTGGTATGTTGGAATACGTGCTTTCTATATCAAATGAGAGGAGTGTTGCCGTGTCTGGCACTTTTATATATGTTATTTGTTGTATTTTGTGTGTTGTGTTTTTAATAGGTCTGTCTTCTTGTACTTCGAAATTTTCGGCTATTAATTTTAACATGTATCCTGGATGCATGTAAGTGAGGGATTTTCTGAAATCCAGTATCGGTCTTACAGACGATGGTATTGTAACTGACATGTACATAGAGCTTTTACAAAGTTTGGAACGTTTTCACTACTATACCATTCCACTGATCCAGTACTTATTGGTAAATATCGGAAGCTGTCGTCTTTGAAACAATGGGCAACGTATGCCTCACAATATGCCCTACCAACCGATTCCTTCTTCTAGTCAAGTTGTGCCACAAATTTCTCTTCTCTCCAATTATGTTCAATACCTCCTCATTAGTTATGTGATCTACCCATCTAATCTTCAGCATTCTTCTGTCGCACCACATTTCGTCTAAACTATTTATCGTCCACGTTTCACTTCCATACATGGCTACATTCCATTCAAATACTTTCAGAAACGACTTCCTGACACTTAAATCTATACTCGACGTTAACAAATTTGTCTTCTGCAGACTTACCAAAGGAGATAATCAAGATACTTACCAAATTACATACCAGCAAGTTAGCTTCAGTTTAACTTTTGTAAGTCGATATAGAATATTGTAAATATTAACGTGTTCCATGTCAATGTAATTCTCATTCCACATGCTATTAAATGCCGTTAAAAAAAAAATTCATCGATCCATTCTGAAAAACTGTAGTTACTTTCCCATCTCGGTAGATAAATCGTTTTGGATATTTAGCATGCGACGAAATACATGACTTTTTACAGGTTATCATTTGCTAAAAAACACGTTTCGATTTATTGAACCGTTTACAAAATTTGCGGTTGATACAACCACACTGTTTACGACGAGCGGGCGATGTATCGGTTGCATCGTGAGCGACCCGCGCGCAGCCCGTCGGCCGACATACCATCCAATATCTCGAGAACGGTGATAGTTATCGTTCTGCTCTCAATTTCAAAAACAATTTCGATATGTTGACTAAATTTCACACGCAATAATGTATTACCTAAAATGAACTATACGCATAAGTTCACGCAATGCGTTTTTACCTCTGCACACTCAATAAAATTTCGGTTAGTGGTTTACATAAAAGCGATAGAGCAAGTAATAACGACGAATAATGAAAAGAAATTCAGTCCTTTATCGAGCGAAGATGTCAGTCTGTAAGGTACAGAAGAATGAATTTTTTTCACCTAATAGTTTCCTTGGAATCGGATGATAAGTATTTCATAGCTGCCGCCGCGTCCGCGCCAGCGCTTCGGTGGAAGTTAGTGTAGCCAGGGTTCTGTGTCTGACGTCACGCTCAGCGCGTTCTGTGATTGGCGGCGCGGACGTGGAGCGCGGCCAGGCGTTGGCTAGGCACACGGCAGCGGCAGCGGTTCGACATGGGCAAACTGCGCCGCAGAGGCCGCCATGCCTCGCCGCTGACGGCGTTTCTATGACAACCACGCCGCTGCCGCGCGCCTCAGTGTTAACCGGCCTTCAAGAGAACAGCGTCTCCTCCTAGTCCGGGAACGAGTCATCGGCCTTGCATACTCCGACTCCCGATGACTGATGTTCGCCCTGGCGGTGATCTTCTTAGAACTTCCCTTATGCTACGTTCTTCGTTGCCTTTCCGCTTGTTGCCTGTCGCTGGAGCTTCGAATTTACCCTGGGTTGCTGGATCCTTACAGGGCTTCATTCGAAGGACTTGGACCGTATCTCTGATCTTTCGTCGTCTTGTGTCGGGGTCGAAATCTTCAACTTCATAAGTAACATCAGACAACTGTCTTACAACCATATAAGGTCCAAAGCAGCGCCTTAGGAGCTTCTCAGAGAGACCAACCTTTCGAACAGGAGTGAAGATCCAGACGAGGTCACCAGGCTGATAGACAACAGGGCGGTGGCTCACGTCATACCTTCGGCGATCGTTTTCTTGAGCCTGCAGCGTGCGGAGTTGAGCTAACTGCCGAGCTTCCCCAGCTCTGGTAAATACCTGGCCGATGTAGTCGTCAGGATGTAACGGACACACAGTGTCCATCGTCGTAGTCGCCTCACGCCCATGCGCCAGGAAAAATGGCGTAAATTCTGTGGTGTCTTGTTTGGCAGTGTTGTAGGCAAACGTCACGAAAGGTAGCTCCTCATCCCAGTTGCTCTGCTCAACATTGACGAACATTGATAGCATGTCGGCCAAGGCCTTATTAAGGCGTTCAGTATGCCAGTTAGTTTGCAGATGGTAGGCGGTCGTCATGTGATGAGTAATGTTTCACCGATGGTTTATCTCTGTCACAAGATTCGATTGAAAAACTTTCCCTCGATCCGTAACTAACGACCTTGAGGAACCGTGTTTTAATACAATGTCTTCTACTATGAATTTGGCTATCTCAAATGCATCGGCTGTTTTCACAAATTTTGTAATGGCGTACTGTGTCATATAATCAGTGCAAACAATAATCCATGTACAGCCACTAGCAGTCGTTGGACACGCTGGAAAGGCGTTTCGGCTGGTGGAATTGGTGTGAGCCGGCCAGGTGGTTTCTGAGGAAAGGCTTTTCTCCTCTGGCATTCTCGACAGCTCGACACATAGTGACGGACACTCCTAAATTAACCTGGCCAAAGACATCTCTTGCGGATCCTATCGTATGTCTTAAAAAATCCTAAATGTCCGGCCTAAGGTGTGTCATGGAATTTCTGTAGAACATCTAAGTGCATGTGTTTAGGAATCACTGGTAGCCACCCTTTTCCAAACAGATCAAAGTTTTTCTTGCAAAAGAATCCATTAACTACCTTAAATTGTCCTTTCACATCCTGTGACCGATTTAAGGCAAGCATAATTTGAGATATCTTGGCGTCCTTCTTCTGCTCAGCAGAGAGATCCTGGAGTGCAGCGAGACAGTCACTATCTTCATCAAAATCTTGATGGTCTTGCACAGGGGATCTTGAGAGACAGTCGGCATCGTGGTGTTTCCTTCCACTTTTGTACACTATGGTAATGTCATACTCTTGAAGACGTAGTGCGCACCTGGAGAGTCGTCCTGTTGGATCCTTAAGACCTGTCAATCAACAAAGTGAATGATGGTCTGTAACAACTGTGAATGCCTTCCATAGAGATACTGTTGAAATTTGCACATGGCCCAGACCACAGCAAGACATTCTCTTTCTGTAGTTGAGTAGTTTCTCTCTGCTTTTGTAAGCGTCCTAGAAGAATAGGTTATAACCTTCTCTTTTCCATCGGAAATCTGCACCAGAACAGTACCGATCCCATACCCACTGCATCTGTATGTAGTTTTGTAGGTGTTCTCTCATCATACAGACCAAGTATAGGGTCAGTCGTCAGAACTTTTCGCAGCCATTCAAAACTGTCTTGTTGAGCACCACCCCATATAAATTTAGCATCGGCTTTTAACAAAACTGGTTCAAATGGCTCTGAGCACTATGGGACTTAACATCTGAGGTCTTCAGTCCCCTAGAACTTAGAACTACTTAAACCTAACTAACCTAAGGACATCACACACATCCATGCCCGAGGCAGGATTCGAACCTGCGACCGTAGCGGTCACGCGGTTCCAGACTGAAGCGCCTAGAACCGCACGGCCACACCAGGCGGGCGGTTTTTGACAACTCTTGGAGTGGCCTGGCTTTGACACAAAGTCTTTCATAAAAGACGGTAATAAGAACAAAATCCGAGGAAGCTTCTCACATCTCTAATGCATTTAGGTATAGTTAATTCCGTTATAGGTCTCACCTTTTCTGGGTCTGGCCGCACACCTTCGTTTGACACAAGGTGTCCAAGTATTTTGATTTCTTTTGCTCCAAAGAGACACTTTCTTGGATTAAGTTTCAGTCCGTCTTGTTGGAGACACTTAAATACGGCCCTCAGTCTTTTCATGTGTTCATCAAATGTCTCTGGGAACACTATAATGTCATCTAAATAACAAAGACACATCGTCCACTTCTGGTGCCTAAGAAGATTATCCATCATTCGTTCAAAAGTTACTGGTGCATTACAGAGAGCAAACGGCATTACCTTAGACTCATACAGGCCCTTAGGGGTGACGAATGCAGTTAACTCACGATCAACCTCATCTACTTCGATTTGCCAGTATCCCGAGTACATGTCCACGGTTGAGAAAATCTTAGCCCCCTTCAGTCAATCTAGTGTATCGTCAATTTTTTGGAAGAGGGTAAACGTCCTTTTTAGTTATCTTATTAAGCTTCCTGTAATCAACACAAAAGCTCCAACTGCCATCCTTCTTCCTGACGAGAACCACTGGCGACGACCATGGGCTCTGCGAAGGCTGAATGATGTCATTCTTCATCATTTTCTCTACCTCGTCCCGAATTATTCGACGTTCCGTTGCTGACACACGGTATGCTCTCTGGCTTATTGGTTGACGGTCTCCAGTGCTAATCCGGTGCTTCACCGTTGATTTGTCTAATTTGCTCTTCACCTGTGGATTGAAGCATTCAGAGAACTCTTGAAGAATGGCAAGTAACTTCTTCTGTTGTTCCTTAGTGAGATCTGTTGATAGTCGAGCTAGAAGATCTGGTCTCGTAGTGGTAGCGCTAATTTTTCCCACAGACTCGTCATGGGAGGCTTCTATGACGCTCAGCTGCTCAGCAATTAACGGCTCAGCATTTGCTACGCACATGCTTCTTGCAAGGATCTGCGGTTCTCGGCGACAGTTAACTATCCACAATTCACCGAATCCGGACTTAAACGAGACGACAGAGGCTGGGATGACCAAGTTATTCTTCAGTGATATGCTTCTCTTACATTCCACTACAAGATCCATGGGTTAATGCATGGCATGACATACGACAACTACCTTCCTAGCGCTGACTACAGGAATGATCACTTCATCCAGCACACAAGCGGATACGCATCTTCCTGTCCACAGTATCTCATATCGTGTAGCGTAATCTTCGAGCGATCACAATCTATAATTGCTTGAGAAGCTTTCAAAAAACCCCATCCGAGAATGACGTCATGACTACACTCTTGTAAGACGATGAATTCTAAGGGCTGTGTACACCCACACGAATGACACATCTTCCTGTAGGTTTTACATATTTCCCATTAGCCACCTTCAGCAGAGATGTTTTGCTGTTGACGAATACGGTTTTCTGCAACTGGTGACGATACTTCTCTGAAATGACTGAATATGATGCTCCAGAGTTCACAAGATCTTCGGCTGGTCGGCCATCCATGAGGATATCGACGTAGTTTCCATTCCTGTTTGCAGTGATCGACGGCGTAGGATTTTTCTGTTCGCGGCCTCACCTCCGAGGAAGATCGCACCCTTTAGCTTTATAGGTTGCGGCGGGTAGGTGATCGGGTGGAGCTCTAAATGGCAATGGAGACCTTGATCGGCGTGTTGGGGAGCGTCCTCTCCAGCGGCTAGCTTGCGGCGATGGTGACCTGCGTCGTCCTACACCCACATCTTGTTCATCTTCATCTTCCCAGAGTTGGCGTCGGTGGTGCGGGCGTCATCAAATATCCACCGCCTTCCTCGACAACAGCACACCACGTGTCCCGGTCGTCCGCAGTGGAAACATTTTGGTTGGCTATCCTGGGTCCTCCAGACATCAGTCTTCCTTGGTGCCCAAACAGGTTCCTCATGCGGCATTATAGGAAAGTAACTTCGCCTGCGTCTCGACTTTTTTCTGCTTTAAAGGGAAATGAAGGACGAGAGATTGGGTTCAATGTCTGTTCCACTTCCTCCTTATGACCTCTTGAAGCGTCTCGGTTTTCTGCTCGCCATGCAATCCAAGTGCGTTCTAAACTTCCTCTCTCACTATCTGACGAAGAACACTTGTGAAATCAGTTCTCCTTCCATCACAGACATCGTACGACGTTTGGAAGCCGTTCAAACTTCTTGCGTGTAATTCGTTTTTGATGTATTGTCTCGATATACTGGCAACATTTTATGAAGTCGTCTGCTGTCGAAACCTCCTTCAGGAGTAGGGCTTGATATTTGTCCTCAGCAACACCTTTCATAAGATATGCAACCTTATATACCTCCTTCATTCGAGGATCTACTATTTTACACCGCTTCAAGACATCTTGAATGAAGGATGCTGTAGTTTCTCCTGGACTCTGTGCCCGGCACTTTAATTTATCTTCAACTTTGCACTTCTGTCGTTGTGTGTCGCCGAAATACTTGTGCAGTTCCACCTGGAATACTTCCCAGTTTGTAAACATCTCCTCGTTCCATTGCTTGGCAGTGCCCTCCAAGTAGAAAAATACGTTAGCCAAACACACGGTTTCTTCCCATTTGTTAAATTTGTCTATACGCTCATATACCTTCATGTCACTTGTTTGGATCTTGGTCATCGTCACCAGAGAACCCGGAAAGATGTCTCATGTGGTGGCACACAGCTGCTGTCATCGTGACGTCCTCGGGGAAGATCAGTTTGGATTCCGTAGAAATATTGGAACACGTGAGGCAATACTGACCTTACGACTTATCTTAGAAGAAAGATTAAGGAAAGGCAAACCTACGTTTCTAGCATTTGTAGACTTAGAGAAAGCTTTTGACAATGTTGACTGGAATACTCTCTTTCAAATTCTTAAGGTGGCAGGGGTAAAATACAGGGAGCGAAAGGCTATTTACAATTTGTACAGGAACCAGACGGCAGTTATAAGAGTCGAGGGACATGAAAGGGGAGCAGTGGTTATTCAATCTGTATATTGAGCAAGTAGTAAAGGAAACAAAAGAAAAATTCGGAGTAGGTATTAATATCCATGGAGAAGAAATAAAAACTTTGCGGTTCGCCGATGACATTGTAATTCTGTTAGAGACAGCAAAGGACTTGGAAGAGCAGTTGAACGGAATGGACAGTATCTTGAAAGGAGGATATAAGATGAACATCAACAAAAGCAAAACGAGGATAATGGAATGTAGTCGAATTAAGTAGGCTGATGCTGAGGGAATTAGATTAGGAAATGAGACAATTACAGTAGTAAATGAGTTTAGCTATTTGGGGAGCAAAATAACTGATGATGGTCGATGTAGAGAGGATATAAAATGTAGACTGGCAATGGCAAGGAAAGCGTTTCTGAAGAAGAGAAATTTGTTAACATCGAGTATAGATTTAAGTGTCAGGAAGTCGTATCTGAAAGTATTTGTATGGAGTGTAGCCATGTATGGAAGTGAAACATGGACGATAAATTGTTTGGACAGGAAGAGAAAAGAAGCTTTCAAAATGTGGTGCTACAGAAGAATGCTGAAGATTAGATTGGTAGATCACATAACTAATGAGGAGGTATTGAATAGAATTGGGGAGAAGAGGAGTTTGTGGCACAACTTGACGAGAAGAAGGGATCGGTTGGTAGGACATGTTCTGAGGCATCAAGGGATCACAAATTTAGCATTGGAGGGCAGCGTGGAGGGTAAAAATCGTAGAGGGAGACCGAGAGATGAATACACAAAGCAGATTAAGAAGGATGTAGGTTGCAGTAAGAACTGGGAGATGAAGAAACTTGCACAGGATAGGGTGGCATGGAGAGCTGCATCAAAGCAGTCACAGGACTGAAGACCACAACAACAACACCATGTTTATGTTAATATGTGTACATGTTGCTAATGATATTACTCATACTGACTGATTCTCCATTCAGAAACTGTTCCACATGTTTTGCCACAATTAAGTATTTAGGGTAATACTGGTATTGTTTGGCGTTATGGGAATGTCGGGTTATGGTGCTACTTCATATAGCTCTTAGCAGGTGATACTTGAAGTTAGGATATGTGGTATTATAAATAACTGTCTCGATTACCGTAAGGTGATTTGTATTGAAAGAATGGCTATAGGGCCAGTGTGAAGATATGGAGGGCTAGACAGCTGTCAGATGGACTGTAGACAGGCGAGCTGCGTTAGACAGAGCGCTAAGCACCGATATAGGGGTAGCCGGCAAGTGACGTGGAGCAGAAACCATCAAAGTTTTCTGCAGGTGGAAACAGGTCAGGGGATGAACTAAAATGGAGGAGCACTGTCACTTGAAATATTGTAACTAAATGGAGCCTAATATTAGGAAAAATATAAAAACCCATACAGGCATGTTAGAAAAAACTAATGTCAGCTTCGGAACCACTCCAGTGGGACGAACACACTGAAAGTTAAACCGTGTTGTAACTTAAATGGTTAAAAAGTTATTAACGTGTCGTACTGTTGTTATTTATACAGATTGTAACAACTGAATCTACTACGCGATATACATTTATGGTACACCAAGTCAAAGCGGGTGATGCCAGAAATTACATGTACACATTTCGCTTCTATTTAATACAATATACAGATGTTATAAACAGTTTGGTTAAGTTTACATAAACAGTGCCTCACTTATGAAATCCTCCAAAGATACACAGATGATATCACCATGAGTATCTCTTTTAGTAATCCAAAAATTTTCGACGTATATATATTTATTACTTATAATGTTAAGGTTAGCGTTTTAACTAGAATGCCAGATGTAGCGAAATATAGCTTTAAGTTCTATTTCAAATTACTGAAATTATGCATAAATATTTTATTAAAAGGTCGCAAATTAGCCACAAAGATTTACAGAATTTTTTATCACATTTATTTATGTGAAATTATTGTATGTCCGAACGTCTAAATGACAGATATTGATATAATCGATCGCGGATCAGAAAAGAAACTACAGTCACTTAGTAGGGGAAAGGCATCAGGACCAGATGAAATATATATAAGATTCTACAAACATTATGCGAAAGTACTTGCTCTTTTTCTAACAGAAATTTGTCGTAGTTCGGTGGAGCAACGAAGGGTACCAAGCGACTGGCAATATCGCAGGTCCTTCCCGTTTCCGAGAAGCGTCGTAGGACAGATGCACATAAATATAGACCAATATCGTTGACGTCAAGCTGTTGTACACTCCTAGAAATGGAAAAAAGAACACATTGACACCGGTGTGTCAGACCAACCATACTTGCTCCGGACACTGCGAGAGGGCTGTACAAGCAATGATCACACGCACGGCACAGCGGACACACCAGGAACCGCGGTGTTGGCCGTCGAATGGCGCTAGCTGCGCAGCATTTGTGCACCGCCGCCGTCAGTGTCAGCCAGTTTGCCGTGGCATACGGAGCTCCATCGCAGTCTTTAACACTGGTAGCATGCCGCGACAGCGTGGACGTGAACCGTATGTGCAGTTGATGGACTTTGAGCGAGGGCGTATAGTGGGCATGCGGGAGGCCGGGTGGACGTACCGCCGAATTGCTCAACACGTGGGGCGTGAGGTCTCCACAGTACATCGATGTTGTCGCCAGTAGTCGGCGGAAGGTGCACGTGCCCGTCGACCTGGGACCGGACCGCAGCGACGCACGGATGCACGCCAAGACCGTAGGATCCTACGCAGTGCCGTAGGGGACCACACCGCCACTTCCCGGCAAATTAGGGACACTGTTGCTCCTGGGGTATCGGCGAGGACCATTCGCAACCGTCTCCATGAAGCTGGGCTACGGTCCCGCACACCGTTAGGCCGTCTTCCGCTCACGCCCCAACGTCGTGCAGCCCGCCTCCAGTGGTGTCGCGACAGGCGTGAATGGAGGGACGAATGGAGACGTGTCGTCTTCAGCGATGAGAGTCGCTTCTGCCTTGGTGCCAATGATGGTCGTATGCGTGTTTGGTGCCGTGCAGGTGAGCGCCACAATCAGGACTGCATACGACCGAGGCACACAGGGCCAACACCCGGCATCATGGTGTGGGGAGCGATCTCCTACACTGGATGTACACCACTGGTGATCGTCGAGGGGACACTGAATAGTGCACGGTACATCCAAACCGTCATCGAACCCATCGTTCTACCATTCCTAGACCGGCAAGGAAACTTGCTGTTCCAACAGGACAATGCACGTCCGCATGTATCCCGTGCCATCCAATGTGCTCTAGAAGGTGTAAGTCAACTACCCTGGCCAGCAAGATCTCCGGATCTGTCCCCCATTGAGCATGTTTGGGACTGGATGAAGCGTCGTCTCACGCGGTCTGCACGTCCAGCACGAACGCTGGTCCAACTGAGGCGCCAGGTGGAAATGGCATGGCAAGCCGTTCCACAGGACTACATCCAGCATCTCTACGATCGTCTCCATGGGAGAATAGCAGCCTGCATTGCTGCGAAAGGTGGATATACACTGTACTAGTGCCGACATTGTGCATGCTCTGTTGCCTGTGTCTATGTGCCTGTGGTTCTGTCAGTGTGATCATGTGATGTATCTGACCCCAGGAATGTGTCAATAAAGTTTCCCCTTCTTGGGACAACGAATTCACGGTGTTCTTATTTCAATTTCCAGGAGTGTATTTCAGTGGACGGAAGATACACCATATCGGATTTTCTGATGACATAATGACAATAATAATAATAATAATAAAAATCCCGTGTGGCCGATAGGGGAAACCCTCCCCCATATGGCTGGTACCGAGGAAATCAAATACTTGGGATGAACCGAATACTAACACAATCCTGGACGGCTACTCAATCCGTTGAACCCAAAATCCAGACACGTCTGAGTGAAAATCACCGTTATTCTGTTCACCGTCTGTTATCTCAGTGAGCTTGGCTGAAAATATTTGCTTCCAAAGGCTTCAACAGCCTCTGGTCCTGTCTGGTCCCGGTATCACCCAGGTCAAACTAATGAAACACAAGAAAACATGAACTATGCAAGCAAAGGTAACTTTACCGCAGGTGGTACACAACCTGGCCACCGATAGGCGGCAGTTGGATTTTCGCACTCTGGGGAATCCAGGTTAGCACGGCAGAGAATATTGAAGATCTCTGGTAAATTTCCCTACAAGCAGAAAACATTCATTTAAAAGCTAAACATTGATACATTGATCCAAACAAGAAACTTCAATAATCTCACAAAAGAAAACGACCACCAACAAATTCTCATCCTTGCTCTTCAAGAACCACGATTAATTGACAATTAAAACTTGCATTACGGAAACCATTGCATCTTCAAGAGCAAAATGCTACAAAAGGTAGCGAAAGGCGTACCAGTCTTCGGCAGTGCGTTTCTCGAACACAGATCTGTCATCAACTCTGTCAAAGAAATCGCATCCATCATCAATCGACTTATTACTATGCTCATTTAGAGCCCCTATAAAATATATACACTCGAAAATACTATGAGCTAAATTCACCAAGATGACGTGAAAGTACTAATGGGAGACTTCAACCCTCTATTTGGGACAGAAAAAACCTGTAGAAAAATCTTTGGTACAAATTCAACACACCGAAACGCTTAGACCAACGGCACACGTCTGACTGACATTTGCCAACAATTCAACCACAAAAGAATGTCTTCCCACTGTAGGAAGTAGTCTGTTCCCAAGAAACATGTTTGGCTACCAGGTGCAAGCTGCTTTCGTTCGCCTTTCGAGACTCGCTGAATGCCAGATTTTTAATTCTTTTGTAGCAGAGCTACAAGCAGGCAGATACAAACGCAATAAGGGAATCGTAAGATAACGCGCCTTGCTACTTTCAGTAACCCCATAGTGTCAGAGCGAAAACCTTACGGTACTGCCAAATTCATAATGACGACATATTTTTTGTTGTTGTGAATACATAATTAGATCTATGAAATGCCACATTTTCATAATAATTGCGAATGATACAGGAAATGAAGTAAATACAGATCTTTTCGAAGTCAAAAATCGGTAATGTCCTACTAATTCGTGATAAAATAGGCTCAATCGTCTTACAGATACTTAACGCTTTATTAAGATAGTCGGCCGTCGTGATGTTTCTGTAGTAGGCTGAATTTAATTTGTATTAGTACAGTGAATATTTTAATTGGATTTTCCATTAGTTTACTAAACGCAACAGTAATCATCAAAGTGAAATTAATCAGCAAAAGAATTTTCTTTCACGGAGTGTTTTCGTCTAGAAATGAATTGCGTTGACGGTTGATCGATCAAGAGCGGGAAAGGTAAAACTTTACGAATATATGACGAGAGGGACAAGTGCTTGAGAGAGGACTTCTCTATCAATACAAGTGCCTGAGAGACGACTTTAATTTCAATCTCCTCGATAGTTTTGTTTCTCAAATCAAGAAGTGCGTTATCATGCAGTAGCACATGTGATGTAGTTGTGTTGCTCGATTTTCTTACGCTGAGACCGAAAGGTGTCTCAGTTGTTGGAAACAAATTCCAGCTGTGTTGCACACACCCCTTGGGACAGAATTCGTAGCCCAAAACACACTTTTGGAGCTATCAGACGTAAAATATTATGTTCACACTACTCTTTGCTCGAGTTTATGTCTTTTGGAGGGGCTCAGCCTTTCATTTCTTCTTTGGAAGTTAACGATAAAGGCATCATAACACGTCACCAGTAATAGTACTGCATACGAATGCTCAATGAGCGACCTGATGACGTTCAATAATAGTCACTCCGTTGATTTTTGTTGTTTCGAATTAGAGCATGCAGTACTCCTACACCAGACTTCTGAACTTTGCCTGTTGAATGCAAATGTCGCATGATGGTAAAATGGTAATCTATCACACACATCAGTAATCGAGACTTCCTTAATGTGGAAAATCATTCATGCCAGAACGATCTTTGTTGAAACGAGAATATCTTTTTCTGACGTATTTTTCCCAAAAGCACTCGCTCCACACACAATTCAAATCTTTCTAGCTGCCACCTCTGCATTCACCCCTCTGTTATACCAAACGTAAACTTTGTGTTACACCTATTACCACTTGCGACTCGAATTTTACAATGCTTAACTGTAGTTCACGATTTTCAAGTATGCAAAATCCAATGCTTAACTGCAAGAGGATAACTAGAACTTCAAATTCTTAAATGACAGCTGATAAACACTGACAGCGTGGCGCCGCCTTCACCTGGGCGGCGCCGGATTTCAGGCGGCGGGTGGCGTCTGGCCGGTGGCCGGTAGCCGCTGCAGCGCGAGGAAACGCTCGAGCGTAAGCTGTTACAATCGCGGCGCAGCCACGAGCTGTCCTGCGGAATTTTTTCTGGAATACTTGTTACTGCTGGTGGGTAGAATGTTAAGTGAATTATCTTCGATGTTCAGTCAGACCCATAACTTTAGACAAACTGTGGTAAAAAAAAAAAAATACATTTGGACGGGAAGAGGCGACTATAAGTTTAGAACGCACGACGCTTGCCACTAGACCACCGGTTCACATAGTCCGAGAACGTCTCGGAAGTAGACAACACTTCCTCCTAACACTTCCGCATCTTACAGTGTTGCCAGATTGTGCAGATGGACGGACTTAGAGGTGTCAGGGGCGGTCAGTTTTATTGGCCACCTTAAGTGAATGACTCGGACTTTGTCTCTCTGGCGGACGGCCGGCGGTCAGTTTTATTGTCTAAGACTGTACTTTTTGAAAATAGCGGGATGACAGTTGTCTCCAGCACAGGCACTCCACACGCCAGCTTTGAAAATTAACAATTTAACACATGTTCTCACACCTCTACAACAAAAACTAAGAAATTTGTGCTGATCGTAGGACCGTACTTGGCCTCCCAATAAATCAAACGTTCATGCATCACGGCGCTCACCTGATTCTCGATAACGTAGGAAGCTGATACGCAATAAAAGGAAATAAAGTCAATAAAGTTGGTTCGCCGTACAGTCTTTCTCCAGGCGTGGCCATATGATACGTAAAAGACAGAAAAGCAATCAGCAGAATGTGGGTACAACCACGTGAACCATTACAAATAATAATCTCATGAAATTTGGCTGAGTTAGACGCCTTTCATAACTAACTCCAAAAGTATCAGTAGGTTATTGTCTGGGCGTATCAAAGAGAATATCGGAACTGACTGAAATGATGAAACTGTTTCCATTTTGATTGTTATGTTTGTAATGAAGCTGAGGACAGGGGCCTGCCCAAACGGTGATGAACAACAGATAAGGGATCCGGCCTCCTTTCTCCCCGGGGCATCCACGCAACCTCTGTCGTACTCCAGAATGATTTTCTGTGTTGTTGAGAAGAGGACACGAGTAGGAGAGACCAGTTGTCAAATGGAGGAGTAGAGGGCTCTAGGATATCTCTACAGGACGTGATATGCCGATGTGAATTGGACGATATGATTTTTTCTGAGGGAAAGAACGCTTGGTATGAGTGCCCTTTAGCGTGTGTTACCCTGCCAAGAAACGTGTGGGTAAGATCGCTATGAAGTGCAAGGAGATTTTACTAGAGAAGGAAGGGGTGGACATGGACAGAACACAATTCTTAATTGGCGACGTAAATCTTGCCCAATGAATTAGTTCCACCTACAATAAGATCTGGGTGGTTCGTATAGCAACGGCTTTTGTGGGCGGCGTAGAACATTTATCAAGCACGGTGAACAATAAATTTGATTGGCTGGGAGGAGAATATCAGCCAGCTGATCGAGTTTATGGGTACATCCAGGGTCATGGTTCTGGAGGACAAAAAGAGATCGCACTCGTGGACACTTATGATCGAGCCAAAGAATAGGTCACCTGATGGCGAGACGAGAAAACGAGACTTGTGATCGAGACGGCACTGCTCACCCATGCGCGTCACCGACCAGCCGACCCCAGCACTCCTGCCTGCTGCGCTCACGCTGGCACTAGACGCAACTAGCCGACCTGCAGCACGACTTCCGCCGCGCCACCAACAGCCTCATTACTGCCGGCTACAGTGCTCTAGAGCTATTTTCTAAGTCCATCTGCCAGTTCCGTTTGTCTCATATCAAGCAACCACGATTTAAACACCCTAGTAACAACCCTGAGAATTTTGCTTCTACAAATAAATATTTACGACTGATCTCTTCATATTCTTTCGGATTGTGGTCCTAATCCATTGATATAACTTTCAATAGCCATATTCAGGTGTAATTTAAATATCGTGATTATTTTTGTAAATAACATGCATATGTCACAGTCAAGTGCAATTGAAGATAGTGTCGTTTCTTCGATCTAATGTCCGGTACATATTTACTCCAATCACCTTTCTCCATCTCCTCCTTCACCTCCTCTCTGACCAAATCCTCCTCGCCCCTCTATATGTCAATCTGCTCCTCCCACTCTGTCCATCTGCTCCTACTCCCTCATTCCATCTCCTTCTTCCCCTCTCAGTCCATTTCCTCTTCCCTTCTCTCTTCGCCTATCTCCAGTTCGCCCACTCTCTCTGTCCATCTCTTGCTCCCACTCTGTCGATCTCCTCCATCCCACGTCTCTGTACATCTCCTTCTCTTTCCTTTCTCTGTCCATCTCCTCCTCTCCCTTCTCTTTGTCTATTTCCAACTTTCCCTCATTCTGTCCAACTCCTACTCCCCCTATGTGTGTTATCCCCTCCTCCCCCTTGCTGCCTGTCCATCTTCTTCTCCTCCCTTCTCTCACCACATCGTCACTCTCACACCTATCGCAGTTTGGTGGTTCTTACCTCCACATATTTTCTTTCCACGTTGCAACTAATATGTGCACCAAATTTTGTTAAAATCGGTTCATAGGTTTAGGACGAGCTTTTTGCTCTTAGCTTTGCCCACATATGGACATGTCAAATATTTTTCATATATATTTAACACTTTTATACGTATCTGTGCAAATATATTACCTGTATCACTAGCTAATTTCGCCCTGCAGTTTTATGTTCATGCAGCTCAAAGTTTATGAAGTGTCGTACAGTGGTATAATTTTACTGGTACATTCAGTGGTATATTTGAATACTGCCTGCAAAATTGTCGCGAATACATTTAGTAGTAAAGAAGTAATAAATTGTAACGTCATGCTACATGCGAAAGTTTTATTGCATGAACAGTGAAAATGTTGTAAGCAATAAACTCTGAACCTCAGCGCAGAATATTACATATGAAAATGTTCTTGTATGACTGTACTTGTGAGATGGAATATTTAGGAACTTGTTCAAGTTCATGTACGAGTCAAGTGGAATAACTGAATAAAGAACTGGATATACGTCCAACACTGCTGTGTCTGCCGCTTCTCCACATATCTCCCCTGTTTCCCATACGCTACGACGCCCACAGTAGGACTCGAACACATTCTGACCAGCAAGAACTGCACGTGTTTCATTCACGTTTCTTCGCAGCTATCCTTGCTCAACTACAATATAAAACATTCGAAAAATGCAAAATATCAAATGTGATTTTAATTTCTGTGTGAAACGTTTAAATAAATTGAATGTGTTCTGTAACTGATTTTAGTGAATATGTAAAAATTTGAAACACTGTACAAATTAAACGCAGAATTCCTTTGTCATAGCTAAGTTGTATGTAAATATTTGCAGTCCGCCAAGTGTCCATCTAACTTTCTTTGGAATGTAATCTTTTTTGTAATAAATTTAATCGCAGGAATATATATATATATATATATATATATATATATATATATATATATACTCCTGGAAATGGAAAAAAGAACACATTGACACCGGTGTGTCAGACCAACCATACTTGCTCCGGACACTGCGAGAGGCCTGTACAAGCAATGATCACACGCACGGCACAGCGGACACACCAGGAACCGCGGTGTTGGCCGTCGAATGGCGCTAGCTGCGCAGCATTTGTGCACCGCCGCCGTCAGTGTCAGCCAGTTTGCCGTGGCATACGGAGCTCCATCGCAGTCTTTAACACTGGTAGCACGCCGCGACAGCGTGGACGTGAACCGTATGTGCAGTTGATGGACTTTGAGCGAGGGCGTATAGTGGGCATGCGGGAGGCCGGGTGGACGTACCGCCGAATTGCTCAACACGTGGGGCGTGAGGTCTCCACAGTACATCGATGTTGTCGCCAGTAGTCGGCGGAAGGTGCACGTGCCCGTCGACCTGGGACCGGACCGCAGCGACGCACGGATGCACGCCAAGACCGTAGGATCCTACGCAGTGCCGTAGGGGACCGCACCGCCACTTCCCAGCAAATTAGGGACACTGTTGCTCCTGGGGTATCGGCGAGGACCATTCGCAACCGTCTCCATGAAGCTGGGCTACGGTCCCGCACACCGTTAGGCCGTCTTCCGCTCACGCCCCAACATCGTGCAGCCCGCCTCCAGTGGTGTCGCGACAGGCGTGAATGGAGGGACGAATGGAGACGTGTCGTCTTCAGCGATGAGAGTCGCTTCTGCCTTGCTGCCAATGATGGTCGTATGCATGTTTGGCGCCGTGCAGGTGAGCGCCACAATCAGGACTGCATACGACCGAGGCACACAGGGCCAACACCCGGCATCATGGTGTGGGGAGCGATCTCCTACACTGGCCGTACACCACTGGTGATCGTCGAGGGGACACTGAATAGTGCACGGTACATCCAAACCGTCATCGAACCCATCGTTCTACCATTCCTAGACCGGCAAGGGAACTTGCTGTTCCAACAGGACAATGCACGTCCGCATGTATCCCGTGCCACCCAACGTGCTCTAGAAGGTGTAAGACAACTACCCTGGCCAGCAAGATCTCCGGATCTGTCCCCCATTGAGCATGTTTGGGACTGGATGAAGCGTCGTCTCACGCGGTCTGCACGTCCAGCACGAACGCTGGTTCAACTGAGGCGCCAGGTGGAAATGGCATGGCAAGCCGTTCCACAGGACTACATCCAGCATCTCTAAGATCGTCTCCATGGGAGAATAGCAGCCTGCATTGCTGCGAAAGGTGGATATACACTGTACTAGTGCCGACATTGTGCATGCTCTGTTGCCTGTGTCTATGTGCCTGTGGTTCTGTCAGTGTGATCATGTGATGTATCTGACCCCAGGAATGTGTCAATAAAGTTTCCCCTTCCTGGGACAATGAATTCACGGTGTTCTTATTTCAATTTCCAGGAGTGTATATATATTTGGTGTTGTGAGGGGAGTGGTCGCAGCTTATGAAGGGGCGTGGTTTACTGCCATCTTGGATTGTGACGTCATGTAACAAGAATTATGACATCCACTCGTAATTGCGATCGCTACCGGATCGCCGACGCCTGCATGCCGTCGCTGCCTCTTCTACTTCGGTTTGTCATCATTACACCATATATCTCTCAGTTACGTGCTTCAGTTCTTCCTTTTGAAGTGTTCTCTAATATTGTATGTGTACAGTTTTTCTGGACTGACCAAACGTTGTCTCCCAGTCCTGTAGTCACTATCTTGCATCCAGGCACTTTTACCACAAATTTAAGTGCCTTTTGGCTTTGTGTAAGTTACATTATTGATGTAATTGTGGCCTTTTTCTTTCCAGTTATGTCTTTCTAAAATTATCTGTAGTCGACCATTATTTCAGTTCAGTTTTGCTATTCCTTCTGCCCATAATGTATGACTACCCCAAAATATTATCTACTGTGTTCGTGCAGAAAAGGTGGAATCGCCTATGTGATAAGAAATGAATTCGGTGCCTTAGACTCGGTCAGTGCAGAAGTAGTGCAGAGGGATCTTGTTACACAGCTGGTAACACGTATCTACCTTTTCGCAGCAGGACATAAACAATAGCGTCCTAAGAGCCATACTATCCCTTTGACGATTCCTGCTATACCGCGACAGGTTCCGGAACTCAAGATTTATCCCACCTGATTTTCTATAAGGAATAGTAAAAGTTAAGTTATATGGCATCACAGGCTAAAAGATTCCGAAGGGCACCTTCAGCCGCCTCAATTTGAAAGATGTTTTCTACCCTTCACACCAGTAAGCACCTTTCCGTCGCGAAGTGTGAAAAATGGTTCAAATGGCTCTGAGCACTATGGGACTTAACAGCTATGGTCATCAGTCCCCTAGAACTTAGAACTACTTAAACCTAACTAACCTAAGTACAGCACACAACACCCAGCCATCACGAGGCAGAGAAAATCCCTGACCCCGCCGGGAATCGAACCCGGGAACCCGGGCGTGGAAAGCGAGAACGCTACCGCACGACTACGAGATGCGGGCGCGAAGTGTGAACATTGTGTATTGTTTAAGTGTAACTGTTGAGTGAGGGGTGACTGTAATGGGTGTCATGGACGCGTTGGGTGATGATGATAAGAGAAGGGAGAGGGTGAGGCCCGGTACCGACACGTAGCCTGCTATTCTAGAGTAGCACCAAAGGGGACGCCGAGCTTAACGTTCTCATCCTACAGACGGATCACCATGAACAGTGTGTGTCGCATACCCTATGAGGACTGGTGTAATAGGAACTACGCACTTGTGAAATGAACATCACTTATATTCATACCGTGCGAGTTGCTGCAGTGGTCAAGAAACTATACTCACGTTCGTAAGGGGCGGAATTCATCTTGATCAAGGTTCTTCAGAATTTCCCAAATTGATTAAGTTGAATGCTGGGATATCTCCTTAGCAAATTCACATCCTATTTTCCTTCCCTGTCCTTGTAACAACCGAGCTCGTAACCGTCTCCAGTTACCTCATCACTGACGGAATTTTACATCGCATACTTTCTTTTCTAACATTTATATCTTCCTTTTAATTTCAAAGCGTATTTTATTTTCATATCAGCTGCTTAGAGAATGGAATTCAATCTCGATCTTCGCTTCGTCCAAAGTTACAATAAAGGACAATCCTCACAGTAGGCCATTATTATTTTACACTTGTGCACATGTATTTTTGTTCAGCTATCTTAAAACAAGGATTACAGAACTATCTGATTTCTTCAGTATTACGTCCTATTTGGAAATTCAGATTAGCTGGCTCGACAAACATTTCTATAGACAACCCAACTGTAAACATGTGGAGCATCTGTCGCCACTCAAACGAGCAACACACGACGGTGCTCAAAAGTGTGCATAAAGAACATCGAAACATAAGATTAATAAAGCGAAAACCTGTAATGTCAAGAGTTGGAGAAATATGTTCAATGGACAAAATTTTAGTCGTCCTCTCAATGGAGCATACTGGAGCAATGTAGATGGCGTAGAAACTGTACAGGTGTCAGTGTGACCCTCCATCTATGAGGTAGGCAGGGAAATATTGTGTACGTTCCAGTTGGTTGCATGGAATGACCGCAGTGAGATGCTTTTACGTGGGGATGCGACATAGTGACAGAAAGGAGTTATCATGCTTGGAGATGCCCAGGCCCACACTCTGAATAACGTTATCCGAGATTTTGGTGTGTCAACACGAACCATCCAACTTTCCTACAGGCTGTATTGCAGTATCTGTGTTCGTTTAGCTGTACGATGAAATGTTTCTTCGGAAATGTATGCATGTCCAATGGAACAGACACTGCGGCGACTACAGCCGTAGTGACATACATGAAATGCATTAGCCGTAGCGAATATGGACAACCATCAGCCGTGTATTGGAATGGCGACAATGAAAATTTGTACCGGACCGGGACTCGAACCAGGATATCCCGCTTATCGCGACGATAGCGTTACCATTAGGTTATCCGAGCACGACTCACGGGCAAACGCAAACTTCCATATGTTGTAAGCCACGTGTGTACAGAGTGCTCTCGTACATCCATTATGTATATTTCCGTACAGGGGAGACATTTTAATTGAAAGTCACTTGCCCAGTGTCGGAGGATAAATACGATACTGCAGTGCTTGCATGCATGTCCAAAGGAATACTGCATCGTACTTCTGAACAGACACAGGCACTGCAATATCGTATTTATCCACCGACCTGGCAATCGCTTTTCAATTAAAATATCAGTCCTGTACGGGAATATACATTATGGATGTACTAGTGTACGTTGTAGAAATGTGGGTGACGACATGTGGAACTTTGGCTCTGCTGTACTCGGATAGCCTAATGGTAAAGCGACTGCTCGCAATAAGCGGAAAATCTGAGTTCGAGTCCCGGTCCGGCACAAATTTTCATTGAGATCGTTCTATTGTATAGTTGATGTTCGTACATATTTCCAGCCGCGAATAAATTTCACTTTCCTATAAGCAGTGGTGAGCATCTCGTAGCCATGCAACGTAGCGTAAGAGCAGTTGTCGTAAGAGCATCCGAGACCATAGACGGGTGTCACGTCTTGCCGGTGACGATTGGTTTCAAATCTGACAGGAATTTATGTTATCAGTGAGTGTCCGACCGAACACTGGGAAGGTAACTGCTTAAAATAGATGTTTGGAGTCGGGTATCTCTCTAAAGGCTGTTGCTCATAGCAATAATTAAAGCTGAACGTCTTCGGTCGGCCACATAACACAGAAACTGAATAATAACTGACTGGAGGCGCGTAGGCCGCGTAGGATTAGCCGAGCGGTCTAGTGCGCTGCAGTCATGGACTGTGCGGCTGGTCCCGGCGGAGGTTCGAGTCCTCCCTCGGGCATGGTTGTGGTGTGTTTGTTCTTAGGATAATTTGGGTTAATTAGTGTGTAAGCTTAGGGACTGATGACCTTAGCAGTTAAGTCCCATAAAATTTGACACACATTTGAACATTTGGAGGCGCGTAGTATGATCAGACAAGTCACAATTTCTGCCTTTTTTCAAATGATGTAAGGCGTCAAGTGCAACGGCGGCACAATGAGAAGTTTAACTAGTAGAAGGTGAAAAATATGTAGGGACTAGTCTAATGACGCGAGGCAGATGGATAAAGTAGGTAGTCGTTTATTATTTGAAAAGTAATCGCATAACAGTTAATGTTAATAAATTCATCCCGCTGTGAGACAAGATAGTCAGTGCCTCCATGTAAGAATGTCAGCTGTTTGCCTTCTGACCATGAGTGTACCCAGGTGTGCACTTTCTCGTCCGAATCAAATCGACAGCCTCGAATGTCTTTCTTTACGAATACAAAAGCATGGAAATCGCATTTGGAGAGCTCGGTTTGCGTGGAGGGTGTGAAAGGGCTTCCCACCGAAACGTCTGCAGAGTAGTCGAAACAAATATGGTAACACATCCTCATCTCTCGCCATTCGATGACCATATTTTTGAAGCCCTGAAGAAAAACATCTGAGGCTGCCGATTTGCTCCTGACGAGGAGTTGCACACCTCGGTGCAGTTATGATTCCGTAGACAACCGCAAACGTTTTTCCAAGAAGGCTTTTGCTGTCATGTCTCATAGTGGGATAAATGAATTAACATGTTAATATTAACATTTATGATGATTAGAACTGAAATAAATAAGAGTTTAATTACTTTTCCCATTTGTCTCGTTTTCATTTGACTGAACCTTATAACTAAGGCCGGAGGGAGCTGTGCGATGTTTGGGAGTGTTTTACGTTTCATGACTTGCGCCCACTCATTCAAGCTACAGCGATTATGAAACAGGACGTTTATTTCAACATTTCTTCTTCTTCATGGTGAGTTTTCTGTGGACATTCCCATCTTCCACGATGACAACAGCCGTGTTCATGGGCTGCATGGATACATTTCTGCTTTGAGGAACATCCGCATGCTACATCGCACCTCAACTCTCTGGCCAGTTACGTGATTTTAATCCCATATAAAATGTGTGAAACTATTTTTAATAGTGGCTGAAAAGTAGCATTTATCACCTCTGCAGCTGGGTAGCTCTACGAGAACGGCTTACTTGCATATGGGATACCTGAAGAAACTTGGAGACTCTCTTCCTCCAGCGGCCTAAGGTGCTGCAGTCATGGACTGTGCGGCTGATCCCAGCGGAGGTTCGAGTCCTCCATCGGGCATGGGTGTCTGTGTTTGTCCTTAGGATACTTTAGGTTAAGTAGTGTGTAAGCTTAGGGACTGATGATATTAGCAGTTAAGTCCCATAAGATTGCACACACATTTTTTTTCTCTTCCTCCTCGAAGGAGACCATTAGCAAGACTGGACGTAGTGTTGCACGGTACCAGCATGATGTTTCACGGGACTGACTAATTTTGTGTTCGATGTGTTTATAAACTGGATATTTTTATCTCCGTTACAAATGTAGAGACAACAAATGCCATGAAAAGTTTTAAATTGCTAACCTACTCAAATATTTGTAATACCCTGTCAATGTTTTTCCACAACTATAGTAAACATGTATGATGTTCTTGGCATTTTTTTACAAAAATATCGCAAAATACCAATAGTCCGATTCAGTTTCAACTTTAGAAGATTGAATTCAAGAAAGGAGAATGGACAAGAAGAGCAGTTTATTCATTCAGGTTTAAGGCACATGAAAGTCTAAATGATAAGTTGAGAATCGTAATGTTTCTTCCTTGACTTAAAACAATAGCTTTTTGTGTAGAATAAAGACAATACTACTTTCAGTAGCCAGAGTTTGGAGAGACATTGCAACCAGTAGTCGATCACAAAAGAAAAGTGTACTGTAAGCATATATATATATATATATATATATATATATATATATATATATATAGATTTGGTACAAACGTATTCCACGATTTTGTAACATACAAGTGCTATAAGTAATAAATGAGTAATTAAAGAAAGATTTCGACACCGTCGTCAGCAGAATCAACAGCAGCAGACATTTGACATACATTTCTCAACAATGGGCCTCCCCAAATTCTCCGTGTATCATTGTGTTCAGCTATAGCCATGTTAATCCAGAATGTTTTCTAGTGTTATCTACCCACCTTCCAATGGGTGTTCACCTCGGTAAATAACTGTTGGGTTGTCACCCTTGGAGAGTGACATGAGACGTCAGAACGACCGTAGATTTGTTCCATTAATTTCTTTATTCCGGTCCTTGGCCGTGGTACATCAGGGACAGCTTGGTGCGGGCGTCCAGCTGCCTCTCATGCGAAACAATATACGTCCAGCAGTGCTGACAGTGCAAACAGCGGGGCCGATAGTAGCGTCACTCGAATGCCGCTGTCAGCGACGTCTCCAGCTGCGACCGTGATGACAGCGCGGCCGCGCACCTAACGATGGCCGTGAATTTCCTCCAGTGAGCGAGCGGCTCCCTCGTGACTGAGGGCAGGGGGCCCTGCCTCGTGGTCGAACAGCGGACCCCGTAATACATTCCGGTATGTCGCAGGCTCATGTGACAGGCTCATAGTGTTGGCTGCGATACTGTGACGGAATGAATTGCTACACGAATGGCTGAGTACTTACACGCTCCGAATGATTTTCGTTTAGGGCTTAAGGTCTGTACTATAAGCACTTTCATGGTGGCATGTCAAGATGGCTTCCGTCATTCCACTAGCGTACTGCAGCGTCATATCCGCTTGGCAACACCGGTTGGCCATGTTTTGCTTTGCCACGCATAACACTCTCGCCTACCTGCAGCTGTCTCTGTTGCAACTCCCTTCTATTCAGGCTTAGTTTTTGACCGAATACAGTCGATATGCTGCAATGCCCCCTTTTTATCAGGATCTGTTCCCTCGGGTCGACTAAACTAGATTACCCTTAACACTATAGTTCCTGGCGACCAGCCCTTCTGGCCCTGTTTCGCCTCTTAAGAATTATTCAAACAATTGGTTGCCTTAACTCTATCACTTGATCTTACGCATTTCCGCAGGGCTCCTTGACCTGCTTCTTAAGTCAAACAACATGGACCTTATTTCATTACTAGGCTCCTTTCACAATCGCTTCTAACTCTCTGTTCCCAAATTACAAGGTAAAATCAATCAATTATTCTTAATACTACCACCTTGTGCGTTCAACTTCCTTCTGCTGCTTTTATGCCTGGGGTATCCAATCCACTGGAATCTGAACGATGGTTGGGTCTGAGCTCAGTCTTGTGATTCATCTTTTACGTACCAAAACAAGGACTCAGGAGGACAAGTACCGCTGTGGTGGTTGGTATGACAATAGTCAATGTTGTATCTTTCCGGTACAGATTTTCCCGATGTGAATTTACATGCTGCAGTAAGATTTCCAGGGAGACTCGTCCCTCCTGCTGATTCACAAGCGAGTTTATAGACTGCATTAATTCCGGTCCTGGAGTTTGATTTAATCTACTTAGATTTGTGGTATGTCGCACTTCCATGGGCTCCTCTGGCCAATGCAAACGAGGTTGCGAATATTTAGGTGAGTTATCACTGAAACCGTGGCGATAGACGGAAAGTGAGCCCCACTATCTCGTCTTCTCTGCACCTCACCTATGGGCAGAAATATCAGTTACTTTCCTCCCTGTTAAATTCGTTACTGCTCCGAAGCTGCTCATACTAATTACACTAAATCTATACCTAACCTAAAAAAAAAAGTGACATGACTATCTCCTAGTCCTTAATCCATAGCCGGCCGGTGTGGCCGTGCGGTTCTAAGCGCCTCAGTTTGGAACCGCGTGACCGCTACGGTCGCAGGTTCGAATCCTGCCTCGGGCATGGATGTGTGTGATGTCCTTAGGTTAGTTAGGTTTAAGTAGTTCTAAGTTCTAGGGGACTGATGACCTCAGTAGTTAAGTCCCATAGTGCTCAGAGCCATTTGAACCATTTTTGAACCTAGTTTCATTCATAACCTCTTGTTGGTCTTCCGAGACCTTCCTCCTCATTCCCCCTTTCTCGTCCACATCTTCTATCCCTGGAATAAATTCCAGACTCCCTTGAAAAGGTTTCATCCGTTCTCCATGCAAAATTATCGTTCTCGTCGGCAACTGAATCTTGACATTTACTGGCGACGTAGTCTTTACCACTTGGTATGGCCCGTGATACTTTGCAAACGACATCTTTGTCTTTCCCTATGGTCTGTATGAAGTTGATGGCATCAGCGACTGATCAACCTTATACTATGACATTATTGCTGTATGAACCACTGATTCTTCCTGTTTTTTCAGTGCTCGTGTATTTTCGCTCCGTACTCTATTCCAAATTTCCCTAATCAGTAGGTCAAATTCCTTAACAGACTCTCTAATCTTCCCTTTCTTCGCATTCAGTTTGTCAAACGGTCATTGCATTTTACGACCATATACGTCTTCATCTGGCGATAATCGTAAATTCATATGCTGCTTTGAGTTGTAGGCAGAAACGACGTGCTTGAAATGGACATCCCAATTGGTGTCATGCGAGTCAGTGTAGTATCCAAGCATCATGCCGAGTGTCCTATGCACTGTTTCAGTTCTTTCGTTGGCTTGTGGACGGAGAGTACTCGTCCTTAACTTCTTCACGTTCAATGACTTACACAATTCCTTGAATAAAACTGACATGAAGATCATTCCCAGGTCTGTTATTATTGTTTCATGCACTCCTAACTTCGGTATCCAGTTGCTCACAAGTGTCTATGCCACTGTTGCTGCCTGCTGATTTGGCACTGCGGCAATTTATACTCGTAAGTATAATGAAAAATGATCTATGATTGAGAGTACGTATTTATTCTCTGCAGGTGTTCTATTGAATGTACCTAAAACATCAATTCCCAGAAATTCGAATAGTGCTAATGCTTCAGATAATCTCCCCAATGGTACTCTTGTGCGACACAAGTCCGCTCTCTTTGCAAACAGTATGCATTTTCGCACACACTGTTTTACATCTGTCCGCCTAATCCTCCACCAGTACCTTTCCACTACTCATCTGTTGGTAGATCTGCAGCCTCCATTACCCGCTAATACGTGATAATGAGCTTCTTGTAGCACTCTGTTCGTTAGCTTCGCTGTACCGGTACCTGCGGTCCCAACTCGGTTTCTTTGCGTAGCAACCCATCCTGCATACAAAACTGCGACTTATTAAAATACTGCTCACATTTGTCATCCGCTCTTTGTGCAGCTTGCCATTCCTTACGCCCATTACGCACCATTGTGTAATACTGCTATTTTTCTACCTAAGCCACCAGAATTTCCGTGCTTCTTCTCAGATTTATGTATAACTTTGAAAACAAATTCACTTAGTGTTACTGCTCATCATGTCAATCTACTGGAAGGATATTTTAACCCCAACAATCATTTTATAACACAATATCTGTTCTTACTCTGAACGTTTTACCATAGAGATAACATTTGAAATATGTGAGTCCATAAATAAGGCTTAACATTACTTTCTCCTTTGAGAAACAATTTCTATCTACTGAATTACTTGCTTGATGCGTAAACCAAGTGCATGGATGTTCTACGCCTTCTACCTCTTGTGACAACACACAGCCAAGTGCATGGTTGCCCGCCCGGCTAGCCGCGCGGTCTAACGCGCTGCTTCTCGATCGTCAAGGCGTGCCCGTCCCCGGCAAGAATCCGCCCAGCGAATTAATGTCGAGGTCCAGTATCCCGGCCAGCCTGTGGATGGTTTTTAAGGGGGTTTTCCATCTACCTCGGCCAATGCGGGCTGCTTCTCCTTATTCCGCCTCAGTTACACTGTGTCGGCGATTGCTACGCAAACACCGTTTCCATGTACGCGTACACCATAATTACTCTACTACGAAAACATTTGGGGTTGCACTCGTCTGGTATGAGACGTTCCCGGGAGGGGGGTTCCACTAAGGGCCGAACCGCACTATAACCCTAGACTCGGTGTGGCGCGGGCGGTGGGGTGGATGGACTGCTGTGGCCTGTTGTGGGGTTGTGAACCACTGAGGGCTACGGCGGGACAAAGCCTCTCCGTCGTTTCTAGGTCCCCAGTTTAATACATACGTACATTCAAGTGCATGGTTTGATGCACCATATGAAAAAAGAAATTCTCTATTAAAATCCGGAAATATCAATACCGGACTCGATGTTATATCTTCATTTAGCTTCTCAAAAGCATGCTGGCGCTCTTCTGACCACAAAGACTTAGTACCCTTTTTTAACAATTGTATAAATGGTCTGACAATATCCGCAAATCCCTTTACGAGCTGGCGGTAATAGTTCACGAGTCCCAAGAATGATTGAAACTCCTTTACAGATTCTGGTACAGGAAATTCACGTACAGCTCTAATTAATCTTGGCTCTATCTTAAACTCATCTTTACTTATGATATGATCTAGGTATGCTACCTCATCCATCACAAAATTACACTTTTCCGTGCTTAGTGTTAACTTCGCTGCTTTTAACCTTAGGAATACTTTCCCTTAATCACTACATATGCTGTTCCATATCACTCCCATAGACGATTATGTAATTGAGATACATTAAGCATTGCCATGGTTTCAAAAGTCTGAGCACTCCATCCAATAAACTCTGAAACATTGTAGATGCATTTTTCAATCTGAATGGCATTCTTCTGAATCGGTAGTGTTCCCACGGTACCGAAAATGCTGTTTTGTGTCGATACTGCAGTGTAACCACTATCTGGTGATAATCACTTTTCTAATCCATCGCTGAAAAATATTTGCATTACCCTAAAAGATCAAAAGTTTCTGTGATGTTTGGCAAAGTGTAGGCATCCGTTATCGTTTTCGCATTTAAGTGTCTGTAACCTCAAAAAAAACCTACATTTTTGTGTTCTAATCATTGATTTTTTTTTTTTTTTTTTTTTTTTTTTTTTTTTTTTTTTTTTTTTTTTGCACAATGACAGTTCCTGTCCTCCATGGACTGTTGCTTGCTTCAGTTATTCCATCTTTCAGCTCTTGATCGAGAACTTCCTCCAAAATTGACTGCATGTACCTAGGTATTCTGTATGCTTGCGGTAAACTGATGATTTCCAGTTGGTATGCAGTACCATGCATTGTGCATAGCTGGTGATGACCCTTTTGGAAAAAATAAATTCTTAAATTCCAAAAGTAATTTTTCCATATGTTCCCTACTGTTCCCCTCTAGGTGCTTCATTTTACTTCGTAATGCAGTTGTAATGGCGTCCAACGACTGCCGTAGCTGACACTACTCATGTCCTATTATTTTCCCTCCAGGATATCCTTATTAGCGATTAAGGACCACTTTGTTAATCCCATGTCCCCTGCATCAAAATTATCTGTAGGAAGAAATATATTCTTTTCACCCTTTATTTCTTGTACCCGAATAATACCTCTTTTAACCAAGCAATTTGCCTGATCAGATACTTCATTCTCTTCCAGCAGTTCCACCATGCACAAAATTCTTACTGGAAAGCTAGACTGAACACTGACCTAAAGTACCCTTAGGTACACAATCATGCGAATCAAATCTTAGTGTGATCATTCACGGTTCGTCTTTTATGATGGACTCCCCTCACGACATCACTACACTGACAATGGCTTCACTTTACTGAAAATTTTTCCACCAAGTTCCACCCTATGTTGCCGAAGATCAGTTATTGCACAATGATGATATAAGAAATCTAATCCTAGAATTATGACGTAGCCCTCACTGACGCAGGGCACAATCTCTACACGTTGCTTAAATTGAACCGTATGCAGGCAAAAGTCTATGTCAAAACGTCCTAATGGTGTGACACCTTTATCCCCCACTCTGTGGTGGGTCCCATTGCTTACGTTTCATCAGATCACTACTGGCGACCGACACATGTGCCTCTGTGTCCAATAATATCCTGCAACCGTTTTGTCCTACTATTTCTCTTATCGCATCACCTCTGCATATCATTTTGTAGCATCCAATCGTAGTGGGAAACACCATAGGTGGACCTGGGGTTCCCGTTGGTATTTAACACCTTATTCTTCCCAGGTCCTCTATTTCTAAAACTATTACTTACTCTTACTTTATTCACGTCACCCTGTGGCTGGTACACGGCTTTCTTACATTCCCCGTTCGTCCACAACTGAGACATTTTATACTAGCTGCAAACACTGTCCGTTTACCCTGCATTCCAGTCGACAAATCGATCTCCTCACACCCTATAGTTAACTGCACTGCTGTGCACAAATCCGCCAGGCCCCCTGTCCTCACACGTCCACATTTGCTAGTGCAGATCCCTTAAAAAAGCATCGAGGACCCTCTGCACAGCTTCTTGCAAAATAATTGCACTGACTGTAGCATCCTGTCCTAATTTATAGGTACATCCATTAGTTTTCCATAACATATCTGCAAATTGTTCCTAAGTTTCCGTATTTTTCTTAGTTATTAACTCTCATTTTTCCCTATAGTGTCTGGCATTATTTCGTTTCGTATATCTCTAAATTAACCCTTCTTTAAATTCTTCATATGTTGTGGCTCCCTCGAGGGCTTCTGTATACCCTACATAAGTTTTCGTTTCCAATGTTAATCTCGATTTTGCAACACTCAGTAATTCCCTATCAGACCAACCTTCCATTTGAGCCAAATTTCCAAGGTTCCCACAAAGTCCGGCACATGACAAATCTACACCTCGTTGTGACCTCGGCGATTCTACCAATCCATGCAGTTCTTTATTATCTGCTGTTAATTGTTCTACCTTTTATAACATTACATTACGTCTTGAGGACATACAACAAGCAAGCAATGGAAAAGAAATGGAATGGCTGGACATCACTTTGGGAGACAGAGCATTTAGGTTGAGGCCTCGGAGAAGAACACGTGAAGAGTGCTCTGTTGGAATCATGATGACTCACTAGGCCCTACTGCTTGGATTACCAGTGACACGGCGGCGCTGGTCTTCGCATTCTGATGATCAAAGTTTGGCCGCACGTAGGCGTAGTCTTCGCTACCATGGGCTGCACCGGCCGCCACTAACCTGTTGCTGCCAGTCCTGCTCTGTGCGCCGTCCTCCGACTCCCATGGCAGTAAGCGACTCCTCTTTCTCAGCGCGGTCCCGCTGTAGACACGAACTTGCAATCCGGTGTAACATGTGTCTCTAGCTTAACCCTGATAACACGCCCTGGGAAAATCTTGCCCTCTCATCAACCAGCAAACGATTGTTTTCTCTGTCAGTCATTCGAATGTAATGAATAGGTCGTGTTGTTTCTGTCTTTTTGCAATATTACCATCCATGTACGAATCAATGTTAGCGTTTCATTGTCTGATAACCCACATTTTGGTATCTTATATGTATTATCTCTGATTTAGGATTGCATGCCCATTCTAGCATCTTCTAGTTAGCACTCTGGTGTCCACCTTAGTGAGTGTTTGGAACCTTCAGCATGAAGTAACCTCATACAAATGAATGTTTCTATCATTAAGACATCACAGGGCCTTATATCAAACTGAAGAAACGGCACAACAATTGCTTAGTCAACAATATTTTATTGTATACGTGACCGGTTTTGGAACACTTAAAAGTGTCATCATCTGGTGTAAAATGTAAAAATGAAAATGTTGTCTTAACGCAACCCTGGTAAGGGATCATCATGTCTGAAATGTCAGATAAGGAACAACGAGGTTAAAATTTCTAAGATGAATTAAAAGAAAATTAAAAGAGAGAACAGGGCGTTACTTACAAATAAAATAACTTCAAACCATCTGATGCCATCCTCACCTCAGTGTTGACATGACAACATTGCGGTAAGGGAGGAAGACCTCACACGATTAAGTGATTTTATGTGAAAGTAATATCCTGTTCTCTCTTTTACTTATTTTGCTTCGTATTAGAAAATTTAGGCGCATAGTTCCTTATCAGAAATTTCACACTTGAAAGTCCCCTCGCATTGCGGTGTAAGATAATACTTTAATTATTACAGTTTACACCATATGATGGAACTTTAAGTGTTCCGAAATCAGTTGTGTATACAATAAAATATTGTTGGTTAAGCGAGTGTTGTGCGGTTTCTCCATTTTACAAACTGGACTTACACAGTTGAGACTGCCCCAGAAGAAGAACTTTTTATTAAACTACAACCGAAGACTACATTTTGTTGCCCAAAGCTTGTGCTGATACGTTAATTTTCGGCACTCAACGTTTAGCAGACATTACAAATTGGTTTTTCATTTCAAAATCAGTGATTCGCTGCCATATGTCAAAGGCATAGGAAAATGCTGGTTTAGATATGGATACAGTACAGAGGAGCATTTGCAAGTCATTAACGAAATTATACAATACAACAGTTACTACGAATTATCACTATGACGGAGTGTTAGTTTATCGGAAAGCTTTTGACTCAGTTTCAAAAAAGACTCCACTGCCATTCCCGAGGAACGAGGCATTGATTCATACCATGTTGGTACATCGAAAAACTTGTGCGTCAACGTTACAGCTTCCTCAGTACTTCAACGGGATAGTAATAAATTCGAAATCAAGGCGGTGGCCAGGAAGATTCTACATAGATGAGCCGAAACGTTATGACCACCTACTTAATAACGTGTTGGACCACCTTTGGAACAGCCCATCAGCTTCATCATTTACTAGATATTCGTTTTCAGTCGCCGGGACTTAATAATCTGCCTTTTCTGAAAGGCGCTAATATCAACTGATTTGCCATTTTCAGCCCGCAACGTCTCTACGAAGAGCACTCATTCGTCTCTCCTCTCTGTATATACTTTTCTTATCGTGTCACGTGCACGTGTTGGAAGCAGATGGCACTCAGTCTGATGTGGATAGTGGTCATAGTGATTTAGCTCATCAGTGCAAACGCCCAAAAAAACCGCAGCAGTTCCAAAGAACGTTTTCAGATCCTTAAACTGGAAAAATCAAGAAGAAATTCGTGTAACTTAACGTACACTGATGAGCCAAAACATTATGGCCACCTGCGTAAATAGCTTGTTTTTCCGTCTTTGAAACGAAATACATAAATGATTCTGTGTATCAGGGATCCGACAGTTTGTTTCTAGATTTGTGAAGGTATGTGACATTGGATTTCTACGGACAGGTCACGTAATTTTTCGTAAATAATGGGCCGCTGATATGCGTACGCTGCGACCCCGGTGGGTTCCATAGGATGTACATTAGATGAGTTTGGTGGCCGAGACATCGGCGCCAGTTCACTATAATGCTCCTCAAACCACTGTAGCACGGTTCTGGCTGCGAGACACGGACAGTTATACTGCTGAAAGATGACATCGCTGTCGGAGAAGGCATCAAGCATGAAAGGATGCAGGTGGTTCGCTGTTGTCAGTGTAATCGAAGACACGATTACAACCACAGGTTACAGGCAGGAACAGGAAAATGTATCCCACAGCATAGTACTGCTACCACTAGCCTGCATCCGTGGCGCGCTGCACTTTTAGAGCCACCGTTTACCTCGATTAAGGTGTTTCAGAAGATGACCGTCGGCCTAGTGTAGCAAAAACGTGATTCATCCGAAGAGCCGACACGTTTCCACTGATCGATGATCGAATCCCGATGGTCCCGTGCCCACTGCGATCGTAATTGACGCTGTCGTTGGCTCAACATGTGAACACGTGGAGGTGGTCTGCTGCGGAGCTCTTTCTTCAACAATGTACAATGAGCGGTGTGCTCCGAAAAACTTGTGAATGCACCAGCATTGTGCTCTTTCGGCAGAGACGCCACAGATTACCATCTATGCTACTTCACAGAGCAGACAAGCCTCCGAACCTCACGTTCTGTGAAGAGTAATGGACGTCGAACCATTTAGCGCCTAGTAGAAGTTTCACTGTCCTTCTACCTCTTTTCGTAGATAATCAGGACAGTAGCACGTTAACATTCCATCAGCTTCACTGTTTTCGAGATACTTGTTCACGGGCTCATTATAATAATAATCTGCCCTTTGTCAAAGTCGTTCACCTCAACGGACGTCCCCAATTTCAGACCAGGTCTTCGCTAGGGTGCTCCTCCCTGTCTGCAACGCTTATATACTTTGGTTACCGCAGCACGTACTCGCAACTCCAGCAGGCGACGTCCAACGTCGCGGTGAGCAGTGGTCGTAATGTTTTGGCTGATCCGTGTATCTGAACCACTTTTATCTTACTAGTGACACTGACCTTTTAGCCTCAAGTGCTTATGAGCTTCAGCAAACTAGTGGAAGAACATAATAGAGAAAGTTTGAAATTAGGCATGAAAGTCAATATCAGTAACCAAAAATAATGTGTAACCAACATGTCCGGAAGAAAATAGTACAAATTAACAATGAAGTCATAGAAATTTTGAATGAGTTGGTCTATTTAGGGCATATGAAGACAATGGCTAAATTAGCAGGAAATGAAACGAAAAGAAGAGTAAAAAGTTTATCAGTGTACATCATTAGCTTTGAATTGTGGCAGTGAGACAAGGACTTTTAATAGTAACTGAGGAAAATGAAGATTTCTGACGAGCAATGAAAAGATGCGTGTTGGGATAAATAAACGAGTGGATAAGAGAAGTAACTGGCGTGAAATACACAATTATGAATTTAATAAATAGAAAAAAGAATTGGTGGGGGTGGGGGGTGGGAAGATGTGGAATTCGCAGAATTATCTTGAAGCTGCACAGAAGATGTCCACGTATTACGTAATGGAGCATGACACAAGGCAGCCAGGTTCAAATGATTAAAAAGAAATTAGCTGGTAAGAAAATGATTCCTTCTCATGTTATAAAATCATATTTCAGCTGCTTGATGAACTACCTATGTTTTCAACAATGGTCACTGCTAGTGTGAAATTTGAAAATTAAGTAACGAAGAGGCAAACTTTGAATCGCTCCAAATGAAAAATGGGAGTCGCTAACAATTTACATTTGTAACTTTTAGGTAACTGACTGATTTGTTGCTTACAAACTGGGTCAGTAAAATATCCACTTAAATTATTTTTAATTCTTATGCTGAAAAACTGTGTTTGTACTTATCCTACTAATTGAAGGAAGCCTACAGACAGGACACTGTGTTCGAGATGGTACTAGTAGAGCGCTATCTTTCATGAATACATAACGTACACTTTCTAGTTACTATTAAAATGTCAAATATCAAGATGGATCAAGTACATTTTTCCACCATGTTACAGTTCGCAGAATTATCTTTGTCGTCGCTAATTTATTGACAACAGTATTCCGTAGTGTAGAACGTGTCACTTCGTATAAATTCTTCACTACAGTTGATTTGAGTAGATATTTCGGAGGAATGTCCTTTCCCAATAAGGTGCAAATCTGGTACCTAATTAAAAAACTTCAGAAAGGTTAAGTTTTTCATTGCTATACCGACAGACTTGTATGGTGTGTAGGCTGTACATGGTGAACTAAATATTATCTCCGATATATGTAGTAGAACTTGGATCGCTTTTCACTTCCGCACGTAGAAATGGGGAAACCATATCAACAATGTTTAATCTACATACGTAGATACTAACATACACATTAGTGTGCGTTATAATGCTCACCATAAGGATGGAACACACGTTTGTTGGAAAATTTTGAGAAGCGATGCTCAACGAAAACGTTTTGAAACCAACGCAAAATATACAAAATAAGTTTTCACACCCTCACGATCTGCATAGGCTTTTTTTTTTAACGGGAAGCCACTTTCTTAACATTCTTTTGACTTCAGAAAATAGTTACGTACCGCAGCGTGTGTAACGGAGTTAAAAGCCAACCAGCGATCACAGAGCAGTTCATTAGGGCTTCATGAGTTCGCGTCGTGAACGGGACAAAGCAGTTTGTGTACGGGGTCTATATAATGAAACTTTCGCTACTTGAAAGGGCCCCGTGAAAAACGAGTGATCGTAGGATAATGAAACTTTGTGGAAATATCTGTGAGGACATGCGGAAGAGGAATAACGAATAAACCACTGGACGACACGCATTTTAATTTCCATATCAGAGGGTAACGTCTTTCAATTGTTCACCATGTTTGCGTTATAGGTTACAAACGTTTCGCAGTATGGCGACCATCTGCATCCACGACAGACTGGTACCGCACTGGAGAGGCCATTTCACAATTATTAGCAGCACTTTTTGAATGGAGGACCACGAAATTTTCAGCTGTCGTGTCAGCTCGTGCACTGCTTGAAAATCGCCCACTGCGTCCAGCATTCTCAGCCATGGCAACAGCAACTTTTTCAATGATTTGTGGCGCTCTTAACCATCGACCTCTCCCAGGAGCAGATCCCAATTCGCCAGTTAATTCGAACTTCCGAATCACGTTCTTCAATAACACTGCGTCGATTCTCGCGAAGAGCAACAGCACTATTGCTGTGTTTTGATAAAACAGTTTTACGAGTAAGACCCTGCTCTGCTTGTCCACACCCATGTTGACTGTCTGCAACTGTAAAGCACACTGATGCTTTTGTTTCAGTCCTACGTCGCCTTACGACTTCCGGTGCCTAACGCTAAGTCATGACACTACCACTACTAATAACGCAAATTCTGCAGCTCACAGTCTGATCATCATTCCTATAAAGTTGGGTACGAATGTGGTTAACAGCTTTCAGTCTGCACCGGCTCAAGTAGCGAAAGTTTAATTATAACCATCGTCTACACAGTTCATCCTGTCAATATACTACAAATTATCGTAGATACCCCAAAGACAATGTAATACAAAGACGTGCTGTCTTTCTTCAGGAAATTAGGAGAGCTCTTTCGACCTAAACCGTACAAAGCCGTCTTCAAATGCTCAATGTGGAGTCAAGGCGTCCGTTATGAACAACAATACAAACACGCAGCATCATAGTGCGTGAAGGAATTTGGGTAAGGAATCACCTGGAGTGGAAGCTGCAGGAATAGCGACAGGTTCTCTTCAGTTGCCAGCGCAGTATTTATCTGACAGCTGAGATTGTCGTGAAAGAGTGCGGAGGCGGCCATATATCAGTCATGTCTCAGGTATGCAGTCACACATGTTCAGCAGGAAGGGGGCCGAGTCATGTTTGGGCCGATACCAGTTAACGGATGTCAGACGCCTTTCTCACTATCGAGAATAATTTGAGGGCTGCGCAATATCAGGGCAACTACCGTCACGACCATTTCGGCGATGGGTTCGTTTTTCTAGACGATATTGTTCCAGCACACAACGCCCAGCTTGTGAAATCCTTCCCACTGGAGACGGAAATCAAATGAATAGAAATGTTTTGCATCTGCTGACATTAATCCGATTTCCCATGTATGGGACAGTTGGAAGTTGCAGTGCATTTTTGCAAATCCCTACTCACACACCAGCCCATCGTCGAAGTGTGCGTTAGGGTAGAACAACAGTCCTTCGAAAACCTTGTCGACAGCATGCCAAGGAAGTTCCTAGCATCATGCAGTGGTCGAGGTGAAACAACACGGCTACGCGGAAGCCGATTTTAATTTTACAGATATGCAGACATACGCACTGTAGAACAGTATACGTTTATTTTAGTCATTTTTAAATTTTTGTCTCATAGTAAGAATACTTTGTTAGGTTCATAATACTTATTGTACCATTACCTGCTCCAACTGAAGCTAAACCCACTCACTTTCGTATATATATACGAAAAGGAAGAGAGGAACATCAGAGTTTAACGTCAGCGCGGTCATTATGAGTAGGAATGGAGGGAAAATTTGGATTTAAAGTCAGGTCGACATTGAGGTCCTAAGAGACTGGGCACAATCTCGTAACATTTCAAGAATGGAGAAATAAATCGGTCGTCCCCTTTTAAATGTACTATTTTGGCATGTGCCTGGGGAAATTTAGGGAAATCACTGAAAACTTAAATCTGGGTGGTCGGACGCGGATTTGAACCGTCGCCCTCCGGAATGTAAGTCCACTATGGCAACCAGTGCACCACTTCGCTCGTTGCGGTCGCTGCAGACAAAGCACAAGTTCAGATTATGAAACGATAGGGAAGGGAATCGGCACTGCTCTTTTCAATTGAACCATTCTTGGGGTTGCCTGGAACGATTTAGGGAAATTACCGAAAACTTCAGTGTAGGTATCCTGACGGACAATTGAACCGTGGCTGTGCAGAAGGTGAAAAACATTTGTTGTTTATTTTATACCACTGCACATTTGCCGTTTCGGAGTGTAGAAATTATTTGATAAGAAAAGGATTTGTCTAAGATTTTTCAAGTAAAGTTACAAAATCTGACGTGGGGAAGCGGTGAAATTATGTCTAAGTGACTGTGATTGCAGCAGTAAAAGTAAATTAATTTGATAGAAAGAACATTTCTTGAAATGCTTCAGCCTCTGTAATATGTTGTAGAACATATTGGCTGTAAGACGCAAGGTTTCGTGACTCTAATGTGGATCCAGCTATGTAGTCACCCTGTACCTGAAACTGCCTTATAATTTGGAGATTACTGACGTCATAGTAAGACTAGTTGTACAGTAGATTACAGTAGATTCATAGCTAATTCGCTAGACCAGTTCTGGAAATATACTCAAAGAAATTATATTTTTTTCGAGATTTCGTAGTTGAAGGGGCTGTCAAGGATATGGAATGAGGCATAGACGTTAAAAACATTATCATTTACAAATTGACACAATAAATGTCATAAAAACATAAATTTACGTGTATAATAATAATTCCTGGATTATTATTGCAAAGAGCCATAGAATGAATAGAAATTATGATGTCTGCGTGTACTGTTCGCATTATTGCCCTTAAGACGCGCAGAAATGAAATTAAACAGGACGAACATGCTGGTATAATGGACTCTTAATTAGTCCTGCTAAGAAACTCGTTGATAAAGTAGAGTAAATAGCAACCCTCGATTGTAGTGTGATCGTAAGGAAATTCATTAGCTGCTACATTGTATAACAAAAATTCTTGATTCATTCTTCTCGTTTTCAATCCGTTTTAATAACAAGCCATCATAATTTTCGTGAAGAAACATGTGAGACCCAAATTTGATTTTTCTATCATCGATAGTAGTGTTTCGTCTGTGGTTATCTACATGGTATTGCAAAATCATTAATCGGTTAAGTCTGAGCATTAATCGTCGTGTAATTCTGACCGTATGATAGAGGATTTCTCTTTCAATAATGGAAGAGATTTGTGTATGATCTGGAATGAGCGGTCCGTGTATAGCAGCGGCCAAGTAGAGTACAGATGGCAGCACTGGCGTAAATAGTTGGCTGCCCTGTTATTGCGTGCGCTTGACGAGGAGCTGCGTCCACATTGTACTGCTGGCTTTCGCAGGAGGATGTCGGCATCGCAGACAAGGGTCGAAGCAGAGCCGCAGGCAGGCGGCAGCAGCAGCGGTGTGGGCGCTGCGGAGCTGCAGGAGCGTCCGACAGCTGTGCCCTCAGCTGGACAACCAACTCCTCAAAGTCAAGAGCGCCGCGTTCGCTGCCTGCAGTGCCACGAGTTGGTGGTGGAACAACAGCGATTCTTCGTCGACCAGTTCTACATTGACTGGTGGAATGTTATCTGCAGTATCGAACGTAGTGGTGAGTAACCGCCAATGCCATTATGAGAAAAAGATTTGATGTCTCAAATGCCGTGTTTTTGCTGTCCAGATTGCTAATTTTCTTCCTTTCAACCGTGTTAATGGTTTTCTAACATATGTATCTCTTTTCTGCAAATTGCATTTGAAAGTAGTGCAGTTGTAGAAACAGTCACCAATTTAAAGGGAAGAAACTAGAATAAGTTGGAAAAAGCAAGGTGTAATGTAAGTAACTTCAGTAATTTTTCTCAAAGAATAGTTTCATTGCTTAGAACGAAATACTTACGGGAAAACCAATTTTTTAAATTGTTTAGATTATCCTCATTTGATGTCGTAAGATGTCAATACTATTTTTAAGTACACCATTTCGTTTTTTCTTCTTGACTTTTTATAAAACTTCTGTGAAATCAACAAAGCTTGTGTATGGCAAGCGGTAGACAACTTTCCGATACTCGCATACTGTTTCTGGTTATATTTTTATTATATTGTTTAGGACTTATATTCCATCGAACTAGATTTCCTGTTGAAGCGCGGTTCTTTTGCATTTATTGATGCTTTATGGACAAGTATTGTCATATAGAAAAAATGCGTTTCTTCCTGATTCCTGTATTTTTTCCGAAGTTTGCTGTAACACAGAAACGAATTGCTTGTTACATTTTTCACAAATAGCAATTATGATGTAAAAAACTACATTATCATTTGAATTTTACCTGTGGCTTAGGCGTCCTACCCCAGCTTGTGGCGCAACAAGACACGGGACTGGCATCGGTGCGGAGAGTGGTTCAGATCCATATCGCGCCATCCAGAATTCTTTCCCGTAGTTTTCCTAAATCACTTAGGGGAAACGCCAGAATGGTCCCTTTGAGAGTGAAACAGCAGACTCCTTTCCCCTAACTGAGGTTATGCTGCGTACCCAATGACGTCGACGGGACGTGAAGCCATGTCTTCACTCCGTTTTAGTCGCCTTCTTAAATACTGTCATAGCTCTGATTACTGTACTTTAAAAACCAAGAAGACGCTACGAATCCGTGAAAAACTGAATGAACTATATTAATGCGAAATGACTGGCCTGTTTACTGCGAAACGGAGTTAGGATTGTTAGTTAGTTTCACCCTTACGGCTTTGTCAAATGTTTACGCCGTACGGCAGTAAGAAGCCGTGATGTGTAACTTTACAGTATCTGGTAGACACAATGTTTCTACCTTAATAGCATTGACGCATTGTCTACAGTAGCCCTTGGAAACAATTCTGCACCACGCACCTCTGTCCTTTCTGTTTTATCTTATCTATTTTACAGCGTGGCACTTTTACCGAGGTATTTTAGTACCTGATTAAGCGTTACTAGATGCTGACGCAGCTGTGAGGCTTTATAGTAATGAGTCAGTTTTACGCATAGCCACCGCTGAAAGACTGAGCAGGACAAAGACTGTAAAACTCAAACCTGCGAATCCTAAATTATCTACAGCGAATGCGGGTAAATTGCTGATCATGTTTTTTTATTGATCCATAACATGATATACCTGTACTTCCTCAATTAGTTGGAAGGTCACCCGTTGTACCTAACCATCCTCTATCTTAAATTTCTTCGTTCAACCGATAACGGCTCATGCTCATGAAAGTAACGTTTTATACCCTGTCAGCATGATAAATCTCTAAGATGCTGATTTTCTAAAAGATCGTCACAAATAAAGTTTCTTCTAGTCATTATAAATGCATAACAAAGCTCATAGAAATTTGTATCATATCAATTCTGCGTTCTAATCTGCCTTTCCGCCAGACAGCATGCCGTTATATCTTTTGTTTCTATCTACATTTTTGGACACCTTTAGGTTTACAACGATATGTAGTTCACTGTTCTTACTACTTAACAAAGCACTACAATAGATGGCCATTCCATAATTGCCATGAATTTTGTGACGTTGTGGAGCGCTGGAGAGACACGTCTTGGAGATAATTTCCGTGCAACGTAATGAGGCGAAGTACTGGAAGCGTACAAGTAGCTTTTGATAAGTCGTTTACTAGTCGTTACCTTTTACTTAAACTAGTCGTGCGTGCCCAGACAGCTTTATTTTCATTTAGTTAGAGGACGAAGCTGACCTACGACAGAAGCATACATCACAGAAAGTATTGAAGTAACATTAGGATGTATCTGGCAGGTATAACTACAGAAAAAACAAAATTAGTACTTTGTTGTTGCCTACGTATATATACGAAACAGAGAAGTGGTTCATTACAGCACACAACTATTTGTGGCATATTTTCATCATAGATGGTGATGGTGTCTGTGTAGCATTTGTAGGTTTAAAAAAAAATTGAAAATGCTGACCAAAATACTATTTGAAATTGCGAAGTTATCAGAGATAAAATACAGGGAGTGAAAGGTTGTCCACAATTTGTACAGAAGTAGACTGAAGTTGAGTCTTCTGACTAAGAAGCAATTTGCAAAGACAATTAAAGCCTATGTAGAAGAAATAAAAAACTTCGTTTGCCGATGACTTTCTAATTCTGTCAGAGATGGTAAAGGACTAGGAATAATAGCTGAACATAATTGACGGTGTCTTAAAAAGAGATTACAAAAGGAACATCAACAATAGTAACACAGGGGCAAACTGTGTAGTCGAATTAAGTTGGGGCAACTGAGGGAATTATCTTTAAAAATAAAGCAGTAGGTAATTGAAGAATTTTGCTATGTGGGCAGCAAAATAACTCATAATGGCAAAAGTGTTGATATAAAATGTGAAACCAAAGTACCAAGAACGCCTTCCTGAAAAGGAAAACTTCTTAACATCTAATATAAAAGTGTTGCATAGTCTTAGAAGCATTTGTTTAGAGTGTAATGTCATACAGACGTGAAACGTTAATGGAAAAACAGTACAGACAACAAAAATAGCTTCCGAAATATGGTGGTCACAACACAACTGAGGATTAGAATGGAAGATCGGATAATCATCGTAACAGAGGTACTGAATTGAGAAGAAAGTAGTTTTACGGTAGAAACTGACTAAAAGAAGACACACATCCTGAAGCATGAAGGAACAGTTACTGTGGTGATGGAGGTAATTATGAGACGTAGGGATTTCAGGAGGAGGGGAAGTTTTGATTTCAGTAATGTGGTTCAAATATATAGAGGGTGCTTCCAGGAAATAACTGGTCCACAGCTTTACTTTCTCTTTATCTACTTATTGACGACTTTTAAAAGGCTGAAGGTGCCGTTATCAAGCTCTCATGCTCGATGAAGCCCGACACAAGCTGTCATCGTGTAAACCGTAGCCTGCCGGAGTGGCCGAGCGCTTCTAGGCGCTACAGTCTGGAACCGTGCGACCTCTACGGTCGCAGGTTCGAATCCTGCCTTGGGCATGTATGTGTGTGATGTCCTTCGGTTAGTTAGGTTTAAGTGGTTCTAAGCCTAGGGGACTGATGATCTCAGAAGTTAAGTTCCATAGCGCTCAGAGACATTTGAACCATTTTTGTTAACCGGAAGACACCAAAGTCAGATAACATTTAACACGTATCTCTACATCAATCAACGGCCAAATAAAAAATAACTCCGGCGGACGTGAGCACTTGACAATGAGACTTTGGTCTTGAAATTAGTTTTCACTATGATAGAAATAAAGTGTAGCTGTGGAACAGATATTACCTAAACTGAGTATCAGCTACTGATCCCCAACAACCTTCTCTGTGAAGGGGAAGCTTATGCTGTAGTGTACATTAGTTACACAGGTATGAATACTTGCAAAATACAGATTAGCGTGGAGAGCTGAATTTGTCTTAGGACTTCCGACTGTAACAACAAAATGCGTGGTAGCAGGATGCAAAACAATGCAATAAACAGAGGATGAGGTAGTGGCTTCCTGTGCCTGGTTATGCAGTATTTTTCAGTGGCGGCTAGCGCTTTTTGCTGAAAACTGTACATTTCACGAAAGTCGTTAACATAGCAAACGTGATGACGCTCTATTAATACTTCCCGGGAATGAATTATATGCAACAGGCATTTGTAGAAAATGCAGTGGAGTTTACGCTTTTACGAAAATTTGACATATTGAAACTATGTGTCGGCTCAAGACACGAAGGCCAAACCTTGCCATCCATGGACACTGGTCTTTCTTGCTGAGCTATCCATGCATGCCTCATTGTTTGCCTCCTGGCCTACATCTGCCTTCTGGAACATCAGGAAGTTTCGTCACTGGTGAACATTTGTGGCGCAGGAGAGCATAGAGGTAATACAGGTAGACCATACCCAGTAAGGCTGGTCATTAGAAGTGGCGTAATAATTCAGGCAATGAGCATTTCCTGCAAACGTTAAGAGTCCTGGTCATAGTTGGGATCTCTTCCGGCATGCCGCTTTATGGTTGAAATGGCTCTGAGCACTATGGGACTTAAATTCTGAGGTCATAAGTCCCCTAGAACTTAGAACTACTTAAACATAACTAACCTAAGGGCATCACACACATCCATGCCCGAGGCAGGATTCGTACCTGCGACCGTAGTGGTCGCGCGGTTCCATACTGTAGCTCCTAGAACAGCTCGGCCTCTCCGGCCGGCAAAGTCTCTTCATAGCGCTGCGCACTGATTGTCGTTACACACATGAGGAATTCGACGAACAGAGGGCCCCTGCAATCGGAGGACACCATAACCTTAACGGAACTTGTGTACAACTCTGAGTTTCCTTGAGCGGGGGTATGTATGTTTCCAGTTGGCTTTACCGTATGCCGTCGGGTGGTCGGTCGGAATGCTTTCGGAGGGAATCATCCTGTTGCACGACAAGGCCCACCCCTACACTGCGAAGCAGACGATGGCTGTGCTTCAGTGGTTTGGTTCGAAACACTGCAACATCGTCTGTACAGTCGGGATCGTTCACTGTTCGATCTTCACGTCTTCGGCGGCCTGAAGAAAGACATGCGTAGATAAGGTTGCAGTCGGACGAGGGAGTAAGAGTGGATGCGATTGAGGATCTGTCAGGAGCCGACCGCATTCTATGAAACAGGAAGAGATATTCAAATGGCTCTGAGCACTATGGGACTTAACATCTGTGGTCATCAGTCCCCTAGGACTTAGAACTACTTAAACCTAACTAACCTAAGGACATCACACACATCCATGCCCGAGGCAGGATTCGAACCTGCGACCGTAGCGGTCGCGCGGTTCCAGACTGTAGCGCCTTTAACCGCGTGGCCACCACGGCCGGCTCAGGAAGAGATAGTTTCGACTCCCAGTCGGATAAACGTCTTAATGCGTGTGGCGGTGATTACTTTTGAATGGACCCATTCCATGTTCACGTTGTGTTGAATGTTCGTTTTTCATTCGACTGCCCCTCATAGCTTTCTTTTCGGTCCACTCTCTATACGAAAACGTAAGCCGTTAACTGGTGAGAATGATCGCAGGGAGTTTTAAAACGAATGAACAATCTAATGAGTACAGAACTGAAGAAGTCGAAAGTAATGGATTAAAATAAAAGCTTAGCGATAATCGTAACTGCAACATAATGAAGGAACTCTCCTACCTTGGAAGCAAAAGAATGCATGATGGATGAAGTGAGAATGTGAAAGGTAAAGTATCACATACGGAGAAGAAATTCCTATGATGTCGGAAGGATGCTGAAAATCAGGTAAAGTGATAAGAAGTCATGAAGTTTTCTGCAGAACTGGCGAGGAGAAGATAGTGTTGCAAGCATTGTAAATAAGACAGGATGATAGGATTTGTGTTCAAACATCATGGAATAATTATAGTATTAGGGAGCTGCAAAGGGTTAAAATAGTAAGGAGGACAAAAATTTAAATATATTTAACAAATAATGGAAGTCGTTAACTGCAAGAGCTACTTTGAGCCGAAGAGGTTGACACACGAAAAAGAGTTCATGACGGGTCACATCGAAACAGTCAGAAGACTGATTAAAGGAAGGTAAAGCCAACTAATACCTTATTGGAAGGGAGAGGGGGCAAAATAAGATGACGCTTGCGTGGAAAAACGTCGTGGAAATGGCCTGATGGCAGCTTATGTATTATATTAATTAGTTACATGTTCCGTGGATCATTTTGCACGATGGATCATAATAATCTGTAACATGTCACTTTACATTTACATCGCATATTAATTTGTACATACGGTTACATTCTGAACATTTCCAAGTTCTTTTACAAGAAGAAAAAAAAGTGATATACAGATGTCAGTTAGTAATTCCTACCCACCACCTTTCACACATTTCAATAAAATAAATTCTTTTACAGAATAGGAGTTGTCAAGGAAAAACTTTCTTAGTTTGTTATCAAATTTCACTTTTCTGTCAGTCAGACATTTTATATAAGTTTTTGTTGCAGCATTGTGCACCCCTTTTTTATGCTAAAGACAACTTTAATGTGGAGTAGTGAATGCCATTTTTCGTTCTAGTATTGTAATTATGTACTCCATTGTTCCTTTTTGACTATAGTGGATTATTTATAACAAACTTTATTAGGGAATAAGTAAACTGGAGCAGTAGTCAGAACGCCCAACACCTTAAATAGAGGTCTTGCAGGATGATCGTGAATGAGCACCACATGTTATTCTTACAGAACGTTTTTACGCAATTGAGGATTTCTTTCTTAAAGAGAAGTTACCCAGAACATTTTCCCATATGACATTATTGAATGAAGATATGCAAAATGTCAACTTACTGATTTGTCTCTCCCCCCTCACATTAGCAGTGATTCTAAGCACAAATGCGGCTGAACTAAGTTGTTTTAAAAGTTCCAAAATATATTTTTTCAAATTTAAATTCTCGTCAATATGAACCCTAAGAATTTTGAAGTTTCCACCCTTTTTATTATTTCATCACCATATGTTACTTATCATTGGTGTGGTAGATGTGAAGAACTGAATATTTTTAGTGTCCTTAAAATTGAGGGTGAGCCCATTCACAGAAAACCTGTCAATGATAGTTCTGAGAAATTTTTCATTTCTTTTGTTTCTGTATGTATGCCGAGATTGATTGGAATACTAGGTTCAACTACAAAAAGAACTAATTGTGCTTGTTGTATACTAGAAATAAGATCTTTCACATATTTGAGGACCGGTAGTGGGCCTAAGATTGAACCTCAGGGAACTCCAAGCTTGGTTTTGGCCCAGTCACAATTACGTCCCTGGAGTGAATCGCTAAAATCCCTATGTACCACTTTCTACATTCTTTTGGGTCTATATTACGTTATCCGTTGGTTTTCTATACCAGAAATCCCATAAAACGTCAATTTCTGTAGGAGACTAATGTGATTCACACAGTGAGATGCCTTAGAGAGCTCGCAGGAAACATCCGCTGGAGCTGTCTTATTATTTAATACGTGTAAAATCTGGTGAGTGAATGTACAAATGGCACTGTCAGTAGAACAACCCCTCTGAAACCCGAAATGTGATTCGCTAAAGTTACTGTTGTTGATAAGGTGGGATACTATTCTACAGTACATGATCTCCTCAAATATTTTAGAGTATGATGTCAGCAATGAAACAGGTTGGTAGTTATTGACATCTCTTATTACCTTTCTTAAAGAGGCGTTTAACAATGGCATAGTTCAGTCTCAGAAAAAATGTCTTGAGTTAGTGATGAAATTCATATTTCAGGCGAGACTGGGCTTACTACATGGGAACAAATTTTTAGTAGTGCATTGGAAACGCTATCAAAATCAGATAAGCTTGTATTTTTTAGAGAATGAAGGACAAGCTGATGATAGTCATATGATTGAGTTTTACGAAAGTTAAATTTTCGGCATACTGCTGCAATTTTTCGCGTGAACTGTTTGTCCCTTCGCTTTTTACTATATTTAAGAAATGATTATTAAATGTATTTGCTATCTGTAGCTCATCATTTCTGATGACTTAGGAATGTAAACAGCAACAAAAAGTCAGTACACAACATAATCAAAGAAACGAGTAACGGAAGAGTAGAGAAAGGTAAAGAAATACTACAAATATTTCCTTCGCAGATTTCTGGGATTGCCCGCATCTCGTGGTCGTGCGGTAGCGTTCTCGCTTCCCACGCCCGGGTTCCCGGGTTCGATTCCCGGCGGGGTCAGGGATTTTCTCTGCCTCGTGATGGCTGGGTGTTGTGTGCTGTCCTTAGGTTAGTTAAGTTTAAGTAGTTCTAAGTTCTAGGGGACTTATGACCACAGCAGTTGAGTCCCATAGTGCTCAGAGCCATTTGAACCATTTTTGATTTCTGGGATACGTTGCTTCAAGAATGTAGCGAACAGTAATAGTTGGACCACATCTCTCCACTTCATTTGCGTTTGAAACGCTATTCCATTTGAAAAACGTCCTGTAGGAAATGTTTTCCATGTTTGTCTCTAACGGCCAAAAGGTTATTCGGAAGTAAGTTCATGTGATAATAAAAAAAAAGTGGAGTTCATGTGGCACGTTCCATGGCATTAGGTAGTAGCTCAGCAGTTCTTGTACAACACAGTGGTAGTTCTCTGGCCTGATTGCCTAAAATGTTCTTAGATACTTCTGAAAGACAGCTATGCCATTCCATCAACATCATTCAAGAAGTCGAGGAGATATTCATGTGACATTAACTCTCTAATTTGTGGTCCCAAAAATATTCCTTTCCGTTTTACGTCACTGATCCGTGGAAACATCTCTGCCAAGTAGGCGAATCAACTTGATGTTGCGTACATGATTTTCGCGAAGTTTTTTATAAGACACAGTTTAATGTGAATCGTTTATTGTGACAACTTTGCAAAGGGTGGTGCACTGTTGGCCGTAGTTGCCTCTTGCCCTGGTCACAAACAGACGCTCGGTGTCGGACGCTGCGGCGTCCTTGGGCCTGCGTCATAGCTAGACGTGTTTCGCACGGATGCTTAGTCCAGCCTGGTACAGAATGGATAGCTGCTACCGGCTGAGGGAGTGCACTCGATCCCACTCCATGCCCCTTCTTCCCTGGACCACCTCATCTCGTGTGGTGTAGGCGGCAGGTGTTGAATCCATTACTGCCGCTCTGGTCGCCGTCTTCCGTTCCATACTTCACCTGGTACTGCACTGAGGCTGGTAGTTCATCAGGTCTCCCGTCAGTAGTGGGTGGTATGACACAGCATGAAGTTCTTCAGTGGAGTTCATCTCTGCGGCACTCCACGGCTGGCTTGTACTGCGCTGGTTGATCTGAGACAAGACTTACTAAAGTAACATGGCTATGGAACGGAATGTGGTCGACACGGACTCCATCGTCCCATTGACGTGAACCGTTCTCCCCTACTTGGAGCTGGAGCTCCGGTATTTAAAGAGTTCTCCGTAGTTCTGTTACGTGCGGTTTACTAGCGATGACCGAATGTGACCTCATTATTTTGCTACCCTTGCTTTAATTCTCTCTTGGCAGCTAGTTAAATTGGTCTAAGAGCGTTTATCCTAAACGTGGCTATTGCGTCTTGCGGCATTCCACCGCGCGAACGAGCGTGCGTGTTATTTCACTTAGTCAGTGTCATTCTCTGTTTTCCCGCTGCGTGTGCTATCTCCCTCAAGTACTGCAGAGTTGCAGACTGTGCTGCCCGTCTGTCTTGCATCACCGTGCTTCCTGGTTCGCCGCTAATCGAGGCGTAACCAGCCGCCCTACGTAAAAGTGATTGAACTCCGTTAAAAATTTTAGAACTTGGAACCCGTATTACTCTGTGCCGTAACAGTATGAAACAACGATTTCTTACGAGGAAACAGACCAAAGCAACGTATTGGTCTTTGCCATGTGAAATTACATGCCACGCTGTACTATCTCTGTCACCACAATGCTGTCTCTTCCTCACACAGCTACTGCCAAGCAGATGTACACTCAGGGATTGCAGTACCTCACAGTCTCCTCTCACTGACTGAGAATCACTGTAGTTATGAAACTGAAGCCCAGTTTATGTCCAAGATGTGGCAGGAAAGTGGAGTACTTCATTTAGAGGAGGGTACCGAAATAATTTTCTGTCGGTTCGTTGGACATTATTCATCACACATGCGTTGGAAGTACTCTGCCATCTGTGGCATTGGGAGGTTTGCTGCTAACGATTGCAGGTAGATAGCGCTAAGTCACACCCAGGCATGAGGGTACAACGGAAAAATGGTTAAATGTGTGACAAATTACCTGCCACATCTCCCTCTCTCAAGATTGCATCATCACTCCACCTCGTTACAACCCCCCTCAACCAATTACTTCATTTAGTTTGTCATCCTTCAATGCAGATCCCTGTAAATTTAGAGGCAGATAGTTCTCTTTTCTAGGAAAGCATCCAAGACAGCAGTCAACTAACATGTAACCCTGTTACCTCAGTAGACATACTGCAACTGTTCTGAAAGGTATTTGTTAGCTGACACCGCATCTTTGTGATTGGTAGAGAGTACAGAGAAGGACATTGTGTATACTGTTTGAGTTTAAAACATGCAAACAGTCTTGCACAGGTGAAATACTTGGTCCATTCTGTAGATTTATATTACAGTCCTCAAGATGGTAATACAACGCTGTTTATCTAAGGAGGATGTAAAGTTTATCGTAGTCACATGTTCGGAAACTTCATAAAAATCTATAAGGAGGTTGCCGATAACCTTGGGGTCACACCTTAGATTACATAAGATTAGAATCCGTTTCCGTTCTATAGACCCAAAAATGGGAAGATCATCGTGGTTGTGCGACATGTCAGAATGTATAGTGCAAAAGACAGGGAACATTTCAGTTCAATACGCATGTCCCTGATTATTTGTCACAACACGGTCAAAATATGTGAATACATTAGTCAACTGGAACTGCTAATACACTCCTGGAAATGGAAAAAAGAACACATTGACACCGGTGTGTCAGACCCACCATACTTGCTCCGGACACTGCGAGAGGGCTGTACAAGCAATGATCACACGCACGGCACAGCGGACACACCAGGAACCGCGGTGTTGGCCGTCGAATGGCGCTAGCTGCGCAGCATTTGTGCACCGCCGCCGTCAGTGTCAGCCAGTTTGCCGTGGCATACGGAGCTCCATCGCAGTCTTTAACACTGGTAGCATGCCGCGACAGCGTGGACGTGAACCGTATGTGCAGTTGACGGACTTTGAGCGAGGGCGTATAGTGGGCATGCGGGAGGCCGGGTGGACGTACCGCCGAATTGCTCAACACGTGGGGCGTGAGGTCTCCACAGTACATCGATGTTGTCGCCAGTGGTCGGCGGAAGGTGCACGTGCCCGTCGACCTGGGACCGGACCGCAGCGACGCACGGATGCACGCCAAGACCGTAGGATCCTACGCAGTGCCGTAGGGGACCGCACCGCCACTTCCCAGCAAATTAGGGACACTGTTGCTCCTGGGGTATCGGCGAGGACCATTCGCAACCGTCTCCATGAAGCTGGGCTACGGTCCCGCACACCGTTAGGCCGTCTTCCGCTCACGCCCCAACATCGTGCAGCCCGCCTCCAGTGGTGTCGCGACAGGCGTGAATGGAGGGACGAATGGAGACGTGTCGTCTTCAGCGATGAGAGTCGCTTCTGCCTTGGTGCCAATGATGGTCGTATGCGTGTTTGGCGCCGTGCAGGTGAGCGCCACAATCAGGACTGCATACGACCGAGGCACACAGGGGCAACACCCGGCATCATGGTGTGGGGAGCGATCTCCTACACTGGCCGTACACCACTGGTGATCGTCGAGGGGACACTGAATAGTGCACAGTACATCCAAACCGTCATCGAACCCATCGTTCTACCATTCCTAGACCGGCAAGGGAACTTGCTGTTCCAACAGGACAATGCACGTCCGCATGTATCCCGTGCCACCCAACGTGCTCTAGAAGGTGTAAGTCAACTACCCTGGCCAGCAAGATCTCCGGATCTGTCCCCCATTGAGCATGTTTGGGACTGGATGAAGCGTCGTCTCACGCGGTCTGCACGTCCAGCACGAACGCTGGTCCAACTGAGGCGCCAGGTGGAAATGGCATGGCAAGCCGTTCCACAGGACTACATCCAGCATCTCTACGATCGTCTCCATGGGAGAATAGCAGCCTGCATTGCTGCGAAAGGTGGATATACACTGTACTAGTGCCGACATTGTGCATGCTCTGTTGCCTGTGTCTATGTGCCTGTGGTTCTGTCAGTGTGATCATGTGATGTATCTGACCCCAGGAATGTGTCAATAAAGTTTCCCCTTCCTGGGACAATGAATTCACGGTGTTCTTATTTCAATTTCCAGGAGTGTATTTACTGAATTAACACACTGTCAGAATGAAATATAGTTATGCACTTTTAATAAATTTATAATACGCGAAATACCTAATGTTGACGGCTTTGACAAAGTGCTGTCAGAACTGAAATGATAGACATTTTAATGCAAGCTGGGCTAACATTGCCTGTTAAGATAGTCATATGTAGAGTACAAGCAATTGCCTACCAAAAAGTCTTTCAAAATCTGTTTAAACTGTGCTTTATCTGAAACCGTATTTGTAATGGTTACTGGCAATTTACTGAGAATGTATGCTCCTAAATATTGATCCTTTTTATGGACCAAGGTGTGTGATTTTGTGTGTTTGTTGTAGATTGTTCTTAGTCCTAGTATTGATACTGTGTATTGAGATATTGGATGGAAATGGAGATAAATTATTTCTAACAAATTTCGTTAAGGAGTAAGTAAACTGAGAAGCAGTGGTCAGAGCACGGAGTTCCTTCACCACACTTCTACGTGATGTTCTTAAATTTACACCAAAAATTAGTCTTATTACACGTTTTTGGACTCTAAAACCTTCTTGTAAGTTTGAAGAGTTAACGCAGCATATGAGCCCATATGACATATTAGAATGAAATTAAGCAATATATGTAGGTTTTTACGTTTGTATCTCCTACATCTAATGGCATTTGCGTTGCAAAAACAGACTTGCTAGGGCACTTCAGCAATTCTGTGGTATGCCCTTCACAACTCACTTTGTTATAGAGTTGTAATCCCAGAAATTTAACAGTGTCAACATCCTCTATCTGTAGGTCTTTATATGATATGCACATGCTGGAAGGAAATAACTTACATTTTCTGAAATGCATATAGTGGATCATTCCAAAGATTAATGACAAAGAATTAGCTTTTAAGTATCTATTAAAGTCAGTGAAAATTTGATTAGCAGCCATTTCTAATGTGTACTTGAACTGCTATTTATTGCAATGTTTGGGTCATCTGCAAAAAAAAGTTACTTAGCAACTGGCAATGTGACAGACGAGAGGTTATTAATGTACACAAGGAAAAACAATGGACCTAAGAAGGAACCTTAAGGAATACCACATGTAATTAATTCCCAATCAGATGAAGACTGCTTACCCCAGAGGTATTTCGCAATGACATCATTTTTTTCTGTTAGTTAGGTAAGACTCGAACCATTTTGCAGCCCTGCGAGTGACACTATAATGTTCTAATTTATTCAACACAGTGTTGTGATACACACAGATGACGCCTTTTGACAAATCACAGAAAATGCCAGTACCCCCTAATTCATCTAATTAATTAAGTTAATTCTCACTGTACATGTAAATAGACTTCTCTATATCAGAACCCTTAAGGAACCCATATTGTGACTTGGACAATAAATAATTTGCAATTGGATGCTTGGGAAGACACTTGAACACAACCTTTTCAAACATTTTTGGAAAAAAGGCGGCAAACGTTAAATTAGTCAGTAATTTAACGGTGTCTCCTTATCCCCTTTCTTCTAAAGAGGCTTAACTTCAGCAAATTTAGCCAGTCTAAAAATGTTTCGCTGATAAGACATTGATTACATAAATTACTGAAGATAGAACTCAACTCATATGAGCACTCGTTGATTAACTTTGTTGATCAGTTGTTGTAACCACTAGAATACTTAGATTTTAACGATGTTTTGATGGGTAGTACTACTTTTGGAGAAGTTAAAGACAGTTCCATTTTACTGAAATTATTTATAGACTGATCTCAGATATTCCATTGCACTATTTACTGAACCTTATAACAATCAGCTATCAGTAACAATCAAAGCACTTGTTAAAGAGGCTTGCAACACTCCATAAATTGTTACCAATGTCTGATATATTTTTAAAGTCCTCTGTTCCTCTTCGTTTCTGACCGACCTTTCCCTGTCTTAACTGTATCCCATATAGTTTTTATTTAATTTCTTGATGCAGTTATCTTTCTCCCGCAATAAAGCTACTTCGATTTCTGAATTACCTGCTACAGTAATTTGCAGTATTCTTTGTAATGTATTACAATGCTAACATCAGGGCCATTCCTAGATAGTAGATAGTTTCATTTTTGACCAACAAGATACCTTCATTCCTTAAGTAATCGGTGATCTATTATTAGACTTCTGTTTAATTTGAATTATGTTTATTTGAAAACAATTTTCAAAAGTGGAAGTAACTTTATTAATAAATGCTTTGTAATTTCCAATTGAGTCAGAAATACTGTAAATATCTTTGCAGTTTATACCTTTCAGCAATCTCCCAAAATATTCAATTTCTTACCGATGTATTACTCTCCTCTACTCAGATTTAATAGATTTTAAATCCCGACAAGTTTCAACATTTAACATATGATGCATTTCATGTTCAGATAGCCTATTTACTATTTGTTTTGTAATATGACAGCTGCCCCTACATTTGTCTACAAATATATTATCAACAGCAGTCTGAGCATTTATATACCCTAGTTGCATTATGAATTAAAATGACTCATAGTGTTAGTGCTTGCAGTAATTGTTCACTGACACAGCTTTTCAATAAATCCACATTAAAATCACCAGAAACCGCTATTTTCATTGTTTGTACTATGAGATGTGATAGCAATGTTCCCAGATTTTTTATGAAGAGGTTGTAATTTCCTCAAGTTACTCTGTATAACTTACTATTACAAGGGACTTATTACGAAATATTACTTCTGTTTCACAAGCTTCTAAGTGCTGCTCTGAGCAAAGTTAATTAATACTGATATTCTTGAAACTAAAACACTTTATGATAAATGTGGCAACTCCTCCTTTCTCCATATTTTCTCTACAGAAGTAAGAGACTAGCTCAAATCTTGTTACATTTAACATATCTATTCTAGTGGTCACACGATGTTCAGTGAGGCAGATTATATCAACTGCTTTGCTCGACTCTAATACTTCAACACAAATAAGCAACCCATTAACCTCGCGACTCAGTCCTTAAATATTCTGATAGAATAAGATAAGTGATTTTGTGCACTGGCTAAATTACAACTGTATGAACTGATCTTTTCTCAGCTTCTGAACATCTTCACTTTCAATTAAGGGCTGTTTGCATGAATTATCTACATTAAAATATGCTATCTGGCTGCCTGTTATATCAATGTGAATATTATTTTTAACCTGTCTCTGAACGTCTTTTGATTCTTTTTGTATCCCGCCTGGAAGGCGGCGCGTGGGTAGGAGAAGGAGCAGGAAAAATACGTCGGTGATGCAGTGATTAAATATGGTTTACTGGTGCAAGAAAGAATACATAACTTTGTACAGATGCAAAGTCTTTGACCCGTCGTATGGAGAGCAAACTGTAGCGAAGTTTCATGGCTGGCTGCACCTGATGAAAAGGGGCGAAGCAGTCCCGGAGCTCGTAGAACTCGACAGCACCGGCTAGAGGGCGCTGTCGTCTGAGTCTCGTGGTAGTGCCAACCTCTGAAACTATGCGTTGCTATCGATACCACAGTTCTGCCCTCCCTACTCTAAAAAATCTGCTGTTATGTCACTCGCAACCACTGGTACTTTACCAAATGTGGTCGTGCCCCTGCTTAATATGCTTAATATGTTTGCTATTAGTCCAGACAGTTTTTTAATTTCCTTTCTTGTTGAGGTGAAGGCCATGCCTAGTATAGTCCCACCTACTGATAGTCAACAGAAACCACACTAATATGAGACTCTATACCTGATACAAGCAGCCATTCCACCTATAAATTAACTCCCCTAACAGAAGCGTTTAAAAGAGGCCTGTAATGGCGCCTCAGAAAAGACACAACCCCAAAACCAATATGCCTCGTTGCTGAATCTATCTTTACTGGGTCATCCTCAGTTGAATAATTAATATTTCTCACTGTGCTGTTGCCCAGCCCACCCACTAGTATCACGGTGTCTTCCTTTGTGAAGTCTTTGCAAAGTGAATCTACATCCTCTACCACCTGACCCAGACTTGGACAATGTTTAAAAAAACTTGGGACCTGGTAACCTGACCCTAGTTCATACTGCAACAGATGGCCAACATTTGTACCATGTGAACTACCTAACAACAAAACTTTGTTTCTGACTTCTTACTTCTCAAACACGTTCTGAAAGTTGATTGTGTTCTGTCTACTCCTACATCTACTTCTGGCTCATCAGTTTCAAACGGTGACAACAGATCAAACCAGTTTTCCACACTGACAACGAAACTGTCTGAGGAATTCCTATTTCTCCTATAACCTGTTGTCACTTCCCACCTCTCATTTCTGTTCTCCACCCTTAACATAAACAGATCTTGTTTTGTCTTATTTAGTTCCACGTGAAGGGCAGCAATCTTCTGTTCCTGTACCACTATCCTACTATCTCTGCAACACATCCTACAAACCCAATGAGCCTGTTTATTTCCCGAATTCCCACGCCACTACTCTCACCCACATGAAAGTAACTGCAACAAGCCTTACACCACACCTCAGAATTATTAATCATATGGCAAGCCATACACTTCCCTCTCACAGCAAAGAAATTTTAGCTTTACTCAGAAGGCTAACTGCCCAGACTACTGAAGTAATATATTAAATTTCTTACAAAGTTATGTATAAATTGAAGGTGGAGGAGGAAAAAGGAAAGGGAAGGGATTACTGATGTCAGCTGTATCGGGACATTACGCACCAACGAGTCAAAATGTGTACAGAGCGGGATTCGAACCGGGGATCTCCTGCTTTCTAGGCATGTACGTCAACCATTGCACCATCCGGGACAGCAACTACACAGACTATCTCAGCACACATCACGGCCAGCCCGTATTCCCACAGAGTGTCACCTATTCGCAGTCCCTGTCCATTTCCTCCATGCTCGCTACCCTGATTCCTACAGGAGGTTGGATGTACTGCAGAAGGTCGATCCATTGCTAATCGAGGAGAATCAACTGTATGAATGTGTGGTGTCTGTCCTTTCGGATACGTCCGAAATAGCAGACAACAGGCGTTTATATAATTTCTTAGTTTTGATACTGATTCAAAAGTTTTGGAGAAATAAAACTGATTAAATCTGTATTTTTTTACACGACGAAACAAAAGTAAACAACGAACTCAGCCAGCTCTATATGAACTTTTCACTTACTTGCGAACTTTTTCACTTTGGCTATTTACTAGAGATTCAAGGCTCGTCTGGGCTTGTGATCCGAAGTATATAAATTTATTACTCTATATTTGGTGGTCATACACGTTAAAGTCTGTTTCAGCCATTTTATCGCTGTCCACGATCAATTACTGTTCCCTGGTCCCCAGTGCTTCCATGTCGACTTTCTCGTATTTCTCTTGGTACCACAGACTTATTCCTAGGTACAAGAATTTTCCTGCACCAAGTAAACATGTAAGTACTCTCTCATTTCCGCTCAGTTTTCCTACATTTTCTTGTATTTTCCCTCACTCATGAGCATTTTCCCCCCGTTTTCGTAATTTTACCGATTGTGTGTCATTTCTTCCACATTTCTACATATATACTGTATATGCCCGTATTGGTAACATATCAAAGTGTGCCTTGGTTTTACACGGGTAATATTCGTCAACCTAAGGAATGATCTACATGCCTGTATTTCGGATGGGATAAGCATGACAGTAATCGAACTAGATAGTTGGGAATATTTTAACTCTAGTTTCGTTGCTGTATGAGACTCCACGAGTGCTGCATGCAAAGGATATAGTGGAAACTCGAATTCTGGAAACAGATAAATGTCCTACTCTAGTGCATCAGAGAGCGTGTCTGCAGACCCACTACATTCCACGTCTCGTGAAGAGACGGGGGCAGATGTGACCATTACTGCTGTTCAGAAAAGATGGTTATGCTCCAATCTTACCCACGGCACGTGATCTCTTCAGATGTGTGAATGTCGAGGAGGGTTGCACTCCTTATCTGTGTATACAGGGTGTTACAAAAAGGTACGGCCAAACTTTCAGGAAACATTCCTCACACACAAAGAAAGAAAATATGTTATGTGGACATGTGTCCGGAAACGCTTACTTTCCATGTTAGAGCTCATTTTATTACTTCTCTTCAAATCACATTAATCATGGAATGGAAACACACAGCAACAGAACGCACCAGCGTGACTTCAAACACTTTGTTACAGGAAATGTTCAAAATGTCCTCCGTTAGCGAGGATACATGCATCCACCCTCCATCGCATGGAATCCCTGATGCGCTGATGCAGCCCTGGAGAATGGCATATTGTATCACAGCCGTCCACAATACGAGGACGAAGAGTCTCTACATTTGGTACCGGGGTTGCGTAGACAAGAGCTTTCAAATGCCCCCATCAATGAAAGTCAAGAGGGTTGAGGTCAGGAGAGCGTGGAGGCCATGGAATTGGTCCGCCTCTACCCATCCTTGGTCCGCCTCTACCCATCCATCGGTCACCGAATCTGTTGTTGAGAAGCGTACGAACACTTCGACTGAAATGTGCAGGAGCTCCATCGTGCATGAGCCACATGTTGTGTCTTACTTGTAAAGGCACATGTTCTAGCAGCACAGGTAGAGTATCCCGTATGAAATCATGGCGGTGAATCGAGGAAGTGCAGTACATACTGACGAAACTAAAATGAGCTCTAACATGGAAATTAAGCGTTTCCGGACACATGTCCACATAACATCTTTTGTTTATTTGTGTGTGAGGAATGTTTCCTGAAAATTTGGCCGTACCTTTTTGTAACACCCTGTAGTAGCCATGAGAATGTTGCGGTAATATAAAAGACGGTTAAGAAGAAACGTGCAGTTTATACATGATGCACCCAAGACTGATTGAGTTTGAAACATTTCACGTAAATAAACTGTTACCAGTTCTAAAGTATTATTGCACTGTCTACAGTTAGTACCAGGAAGGTGCGGCATGAGAGAAATGATCGTAGAGCGTAAGCACACACTCCTAGCTCTACACTGTTCTGCACTTAAAAATGCTATACTGTTAAAGCCATGTGGTGTCTGAAGTATCACTTGGGATATGCAACGCTCTAAATACTCTAATGCAGAATATATTTGTCCAACATGAGATATACACCCACCCTGCAAGTTTCCTACTCCAATCACTATGGCGACGAACTTTAACATGATAAAACTGCTTCCTCCTAAACCATTCCGGTGTCCTAGTTAGGAATCGACTCTGCATATCCGTCGTTCGAGCTGATTATAAACCAATTAGAAAGAAGTCAAGAGACTGTTGTTCTGTCTCATAGGAAATTAATGGATTTATACGTGCCGGCCGGGGTGGGCGAGTGGTTCTAGGCGCTACAGGCTGGAACTGCGCGACCGCTACGGTCGCAGGTTGGAATCCTGCCTCTGGCATGGATGTGTGTGATGTCCTTAGGTTAGTTAGGTTTAAGTAGTTTTAAGTTCTAGGGGACTGATGAACTCAGAAGTTAAGTCCCATGGTGCTCAGAGCCATTTGAACCTTTTTTTTTTATTTATACGTCTTTTTAAGTCGGGAATGTACGTATCCTCAATCACACCTCCCACATCAGTCGTGCTTATAATTAGTAGTAATATCAGTTTCGATGGATGCGGCTATGTCCCACTAGGAAACAGAGCGAGGAAAAGAAACGAAATGAACATTTTCGACAGCTGATACATTGCGGTACCACTGATACCCTGCTGCACGAAAACGCACACGAAGAAGCGTCACAATCAGTAGCCAAAGGAGATGATACAGTCCTATTGCTCTTTACAGTAGCACTACCACAGCTCTGGTAGCATTCCTCTTGCACAAAGAAGTCCTGGCTGATGTTAGGTAGTTTTGCTCATGTGTAGGGTGGTATAGCTATTTTGTCATAACAACAAATATCTCGAGTACACCTCCCATACCACCCCCAAACTACACTCCTGGAAATTGAAATAAGAACACCGTGAATTCATTGTCCCAGGAAGGGGAAACTTTATTGACACATTCCTGGGGTCAGATACATCACATGATCACACTGACAGAACCACAGGCACATAGACACAGGCAACAGAGCATGCACGATATCGGCACTAGTACAGTGTATATCCACCTTTCGCAGCAATGCAGGCTGCTATTCTCCCATGGAGACGATCGTAGAGATGCTGGACGTACTCCTGTGGAACGGCTTGCCATGCCATTTCCACCTGGCGCCTCAGTTGGACCAGCATTCGTGCTGGACGTGCAGACCGCGTGAGACGACGCTTCATCCAGTCCCAAACATGCTCAATGGGGGACAGATCCGGAGATCTTGCTGGCCAGGGTATTTGACTTACACCTTCTAGAGCACGTTGGGTGGCACGGGATACATGCGGACGTGCATTGTCCTGTTGGAACAGCAAGTTCCCTTGCCGGTCTAGGAATGGTAGAACGATGGGTTCGATGACGGTTTGGATGTACCGTGCACTATTCAGTGTCCCCTCGACGATCACCAGTGGTGTACGGCCAGTGTAGGAGATCGCTCCCCACACCATGATGCCGGGTGTTGGCCCTGTGTGCCTCGGTCGTATGCAGTCCTGATTGTGGCGCTCACCTGCACGGCGCCAAACACGCATACGACCATCATTGGCACCAAGGCAGAAGCGACTCTCATCGCTGAAGACGACACGTCTCCATTCGTCCCTCCATTCACGCCTGTCGCGACACCACTGGAGGCGGGCTGCACGATGTTGGGGCGTGAGCGGAAGACGGCCTAACGGTGTGCGGGACCGTAGCCCAGCTTCATGGAGACGGTTGCGAATGGTCCTCGCCGATACCCCAGGAGCAACCGTGTCCCTAATTTGCTGGGAAGTGGCGGTGCGGTCCCCTACGGCACTGCGTAGGATCCTACGGTCTTGGCGTGCATCCGTGCGTCGCTGCGGTCCGGTCCCAGGTCGACGGGCACGTGCACCTTCCGCCGACCACTGGCGACAACATCGATGTACTGTGGAGACCTCACGCCCCACGTGTTGAGCAATTCGGCGGTACGTCCACCCGGCCTCCCGCATGCCCACTATACGCCCTCGCTCAAAGTCCGTCAACTGCACATACGGTTCACGTCCACGCTGTCGCGGCATGCTACCAGTGTTAAAGACTGCGATGGAGCTCCGTATGCCACGGCAAACTGGCTGACACTGACGGCGGCGGTGCACAAATGCTGCGCAGCTAGCGCCATTCGACGGCCAACACCGCGGTTCCTGGTGTGTCCGCTGTGCCGTGCGTATGATCATTGCTTGTACAGCCCTCTCGTAGTGTCCGGAGCAAGTATGGTGGGTCTGACACACCGGTGTCAATGTGTTCTTTTTTCCATTTCCAGGAGTGTATTATAGGTGGCCGGCCGGTGTGGCCGTGCGGTTCTAGGCGCTTCAGTCTGGAACCGCGTGACCGCTACGGTCGCAGGTTCGAATCCTGCCTCGGGCATGGATGTGCGTGATGTCCTTAGGTTAGTTAGGTTTAAGTAGTTCTAAGTTCTAGGGGACTGATGACCATAGATGTTAAGTTCCATAGTGCTCAGAGCCATTTGAACCATTTATTACAGGTGATTCATGTGACATCGCTCAACTCTCCTACAGTACACTCCAGGGAATGGCTTAAGTCTGATAAGCGCATTGGTTGTTCTCCTTAGTACTTAAGAAATAACGTAGTATGTGAGAACCAGCCTTAATTCGGTAGTATCTATATTCGACTACATGTGTGAGAACACAGTTTTGGATTCGAATATGTATGTTTAGCATTGGTGCCTATGTGCAATACTTAAATCGCCGTTTTTGAAGTACGCGTTACGAAAACCCACGTAGTTCATAGGGAGATGGGGAAGTTAACAACTGAATGCAGTCAGAGCATTTGAGTGTTTTCGTATCCTCAACCCACCTCCATTCCCCGCATTTCATGATGCTTTTTCACTATTACGTATATTCAGTATGAAATTTTGCAAGGGTTTTCGCTATTTTACACATTTCCCTGTCTTTCCCCCAGTTTTACATATTTCCGATCAATTGGTCGTAATTATACGAGGTTTCCCTCGATTTTTAACGATATTACGTAAATTTTTCGTATGTTTCGATAGTTTGCTGTACGTATATTACATTGCCGACGTGCCCCTAAGATAAACGAGGGTATTTGCGTGTCCTACACTAAAGCTGTCTAAAAAATCCTGAGAATTTCTCTCTTTCCGGTGACCTGCAGTCATACATTTACTTGCCTCATACCTAGATGAGGCTCAACGAGTGCTGCAAATTGAAAACTCTTAGTCTGGAAGCAAATTCGTGTGCTGATACGACATATCAGAGACCTTGTCTGGAGACTCATGTAGCGATGCACTTTATGGAAACTCAGTCTGGTAAAGTTTTATACATTCATCTAACTTCCACTCCACCGGTAGAGATCTCCACGAGGGAGTTGACACGTTACAGAGTTGATTTCTGCTGCTGCTCTAATACTTCTCCCCCATAAGTATATAGTCTTATTGCTTACCAGATGAGCTTAGCTACTTTTGTTTACACTTTCAAACTCTGATAAACCCTCCACAACTATGCTAGGACTTCTACAAACGGTATAAATGTTCAAAAGTGTGTGAAATATAATGAGACTTAACTGCTAAGGTCATCAGTCCCTAAGCTTACACACTACTTAACCTAAATTATCCTAAGGACAAACGCACATACCCATGCCCGAGGGAGGACTCGAACCTCCGCAAGGACTAGCATCACAGTCAAACGGTATATTTCGTTTTTTTTTTATCTCCGTAATAAGTTATTCGTTAATCGACAGTGTGTCAACAGCACTTAGCACCCTGGATCGTGAGAGTTTTCCTTCCGCGTATCTACAGAGTGCGCACCCCCGGTAACGTAATTTATAGACGAACTATTAGCAAGTAATGCATTTGAACCGCAACCATCCACTGGTGAAACCTCTACGCACATACATATAGAGATTATGCTTGCATATTACCAATCGTGAAATCTCGATTTCAACCACTTCTATGCCATTTTCTCTGATGGTTCGTAGCAGTACACAGATTCGTTATCAGACTACGAATTTCCAATGTGCACCACTGGTTCAGCCACATCTAGGTACGAGGAGACTGTTACTATACTCCATGAAATTCCTCTGCAAAATGCATGTTTGTAGATCATCGGGAAGAGGGGAATTCTTAGGATTTTTTCAGTAGGCTGGTGTGTAGGTATAAAATCATATAACGCATGGTTATGCGGGCAATATGACCAGAAAACTATCGAAAAAATGCAAAAAAGATATAAAATCGGTAAAAAGCGGTGAAACCCTGGTATAATTACCTCAAATTGATGGGAAATGCTACGAAATATGTAAAATCGAGAAAAAACCAGCAAAACTACATAAATTGACTGAGAACGTATAAAATTTAAAAAAGTACCACGAAATGCAAGGAATTAAGGTGGGTTGGAGGTACGCAGCCACTCAAGAACGAGAAAAGCTTAAAAATTTCGCTCTGGCTGTCTTCAATATTAACTCTCCCCAGCCATCTGTAAACGACGTGGGCTTTCGCAACATGCTTCAACAAAGGCGATGTAAGTATTATCCAAAGGCGATATACTGAAGCTGGCGAAACATACGTGTCTTAATCCATAACTATGTTAAAACACATGCAGTAGAATACAGATATCACCGAATTGCGGCTGGTTCTCATAAACAATGTTATTCCTTAAGTATTAAGGAGAAGAATCATTGCGTTTATCAGACTTAAGCCATTCTCTAGTGTGTCCTGTAGGAGAGGGAACAGATGTCACATGTATCACCTTAAATACTGTGTGTGTGTGTGTGGGGGGGGGGGGGGGGGGGGGGGAGCGCGTGTTAGGACGAAATTGCTGTATTATCCTACACATGAACGAAACTACCAGACATGTGGTAAGGAATTCTTTGGGCAAGAGGAATGCTACTAGAGCCATGGTGCTGCTACTGTAAACAGCAATAAGACTGTAATTCTTCATGCTTTCCCGGCGATCTGTTGACATCTTGGATATTCGGGAATCCAGACGGATGTTCGCGTCGTTCTCGAGAGAACGACGCGAACTTCCGGCTGGATTCCCGAATATCCAAGATGTCAGCAATAAGACTGTTACATCTCTTTTGGCTACTGATCGTGGTGCTTAATCATTCATAAGAAGTAGCTACTTCTTCATGTGGATTCTCGTACGGCAGGGCATTTTTGTGTCTCTTTTTCCCGTTCTGTCTCCTTGTGGGACATAGCCACATCTGTGAAAACCTTTATACCTCTAACAATAAGCTCGACTGATGTGGGAAGTGTGGTTGAGGGTACATACGTTCCCGACTTAGATACGTATGAAATCCATTAATTTCTTAAGAGACAGAATGTCTACTGACTTCTTCAAATGGTTCAAATGGCTCTGAGCACTATGCGACTTAACTGCTGAGGTCATCAGTCGCCTAGAACTTAGAACTAATTAAACCTAACTAACCTAAGGACATCACACACATCCATGCCAGAGGCAGGATTCGAACCTGCGACCGTAGCAGTCGCGCTACTGACTTCTTTCTAGTTGGCTTAAAAGCAGCTCTAGAGGTGGATATATAGTGCCGATACTTCCTAGGACGTCGGATTAGTGTAGAAGGAAGCAGTTTTACCATTTTAAAGTTCGTCACCGTAGTGACAGGGGTATGAAACTCACAGGGTGGTTGTATGTCTGATGTTGGACATATCCATCCTCCATTAGAATATTAAGAGCGTTACATTTCGGACGACTGATACTTCAGACACCATATGGCTTTAGCAACATCGAATTTTTAGGTGAAGAACCGTGTATACCTAATAGTGTGTGCTTACGCTCATAGTCATTTTTTTCATTCCGGTACATTCCTGGTACTGACTCCAGACAGTGCAGTAATACTAACGATCTGATACGGTGATTCACGTGAAATGTTTCAAACTCAATCCGTCTGGGATCCATCACGTTTCTTCTTAACCGTCTGTTGTATCACCACAACATTCTCATGCCTGATAAGCTGTGCTACCTTCCCGTACATGCACGCATCTGGAGAGTTCTTGGGCGTTTCGATGGGTGGCGTAGGTAAGATCAGCGCTGCAAGGAGGACTGGTCAAGAACAATAGGGGAGGGATCTGTTAGTCTTCGACTTTATCCTATAAATGCAAGAATAGCAAGAAGACTCTGTGACGCCGATCCACATAATTAAAGATGGCCAGTCGCAATCATAAATTCTGCACTATGATCAGTGGGCTGGAAATTTGTAAATAACCTAATTACATCAGTATAGGAGACTGTATAGTGTACTTTGATGTATAGAGTGACTATTAGTCACCTATATGACATGAAAAATAAATTAGTTACAAACTATGGTGTGCACACACTTCAACATGTAAACGTCACTACAGATGTTCAGATTTAGATTATGACAAGTTCGAAATGCCGGCCATCCTTGGCGGTGATACGACGCAGACGAATAGTGAAATTACGCCTGTTCCACAAAAGTGTAGGAACATCGATGCTGTCAAAGACCTCCTGAATGGCTGTTTTCAACTCAGGAGTGGTTTTTTAATTATTTCTGTGCATGTTGTCTTTAATATAGACCAACAGAAAGGAGTTGCATGTGTTCTGATTCGGAGAATCTGGCGCAAATTGAGGCCAATGCCAGTGGCCTGTGGGTACCCCACAGCCCGAATGTGATCCCAAAAGCGCTCTTTCAGGCCATCTAACACTCTCCTGCTTCGATGAGGTCTAGCTCCATCTTGCATGAACCACATCTTGTCGAAATCAGGGTCACTTTGGATAACAGGGATGAAATCATCTTGAAAATCGTCATGTACCACTTGCTAGTCACGGTGCCATCAAGGAATATTGCTCCTATTATCCTGTGACTGGACATTGTACTCCAAACAGTCACCCGCTGAGGGTGGAAAGGCTTCTCGTAATACGAATTCAGTCCCCAAGATGGGCCAATTTTTCATACTGACGAAATTATTCAAATGAAAGTTGGGTTCGTCGCTAAACCAAACTACACTCCTGGAAATTGAAATAAGAACACCGTGAATTCATTGTCCCAGGAAGGGGAAACTTTATTGACACATTCCTGGGGTCAGATACATCACATCACACTGACAGAACCACAGGCACATAGACACAGGCAACAGAGCATGCACAATGTCGGCACTAGTACACCTTTCGCAGCAATGCAGGCTGCTATTCTCCCATGGAGACGATCGTAGAGATGCTGGATGTAGTCCTGTGGAACGGCTTGCCATGCCATTTCCACCTGGCGCCTCAGTTGGACCAGCATTCGTGCTGGACGTGCAGACCGCGTGAGACGACGCTTCATCCAGTCCCAAACATGCTCAATGGGGGACAGATCCGGAGATCTTGCTGGCCAGGGTATTTGACTTACACCTTCTAGAGCACGTTGGGTGGCACGGGATACATGCGGACGTGCATTGTCCTGTTGGAACAGCAAGTTCCCTTGCCGGCCTAGGAATGGTAGAACGATGGGTTCGATGACGGTTTGGATGTACCGTGCACTATTCAGTGTCCCCTCGACGATCACCAGTGGTGTACGGCCAGTGTAGGAGATCGCTTCCCACACCATGATGCCGGGTGTTGGCCCTGTGTGCCTCGGTCGTATGCAGTCCTGATTGTGGCGCTCACCTGCACGGCGCCAAACACGCATACGACCATCATTGGCACCAAGGCAGAAGCGACTCTCATCGCTGAAGACGACACGTCTCCATTCGTCCCTCCATTCACGCCTGTCGCGACACCACTGGAGGCGAGCTGCACGATGTTGGGGCGTGAGCGGAAGACGGCCTAACGGTGTGCGGGACCGTAGCCCAGCTTCATGGAGACGGTTGCGAATGGTCCTCGCCGATACCCCAGGAGCAACAGTGTCCCTAATTTGCTGGGAAGTGGCGGTGCGGTCCCCTACGGCACTGCGTAGGATCCTACGGTCTTGGCGTGCATCCGTGCGTCGCTGCGGTCCGGTCCCAGGTCGACGGGCACGTGCACCTTCCGCCGACCACTGGCGACAACATCGATGTACTGTGGAGACCTCACGCCCCACGTGTTGAGCAATTCGGCGGTACGTCCACCCGGCCTCCCGCATGCCCACTATACGCCCTCGCTCAAAGTCCGTCAACTGCACATACGGTTCACGTCCACGCTGTCGCGGCATGCTACCAGTGTTAAAGACTGCGATGGAGCTCCGTATGCCATGGCAAACTGGCTGACACTGACGGCGGCGGTGCACAAATGCTGCGCAGCTAGCGCCATTCGACGGCCAACACCGCGGTTCCTGGTGTGTCCGCTGTGCCGTGCGTGTGATCATTGCTTGTACAGCCCTCTCACAGTGTCCGGAGCAAGTATGGTGGGTCTGACACACCGGTGTCAATGTGTTCTTTTTTCCATTTCCAGGAGTGTATAAATGCGCATACTGATTTCCATCGTGCCCCGTGCCAACTGTGCAGTTTGAACGTCCTAACCCTATCCATTCAGAAAATGCAACGATTTTATTTAATATAGTCCAATAACAGTCACCCTGTAAATAAGACAGTATTTTATTTTTGGAAATTTGTGGTAAGAGCCCATGGGACCATACCGATGAGGTCATCGGCCCCTAAGCTTACACGCTACTTAATGTAACTTACGCTAAGGAGAATACACACCCATGCCCGAGGGAGGACTCTAACCTCCGATGGGGGGGAGACGCGCGAACCCTGACAAGCCGCCTGAGACCACGCGGCTACCCCGTGCGGTACAGTATTTTGTCCTTCTGCAGCAGCTCAGTACATATTGAGTCTTTGTCCTTCTAATTCAGATGTGTGGTAGGGGAGGGGGTATTGGGGGTGGGGGGAGGAGTTGTGGTGGTGGTGATTGTGAGCATGACATTGCCACATCTACCACCCCAGAGAGAGGGGGTGGGGGGCAGGCGGACCACCAGGAAAAGCTGGTGTCCTGAATAAATTTAACAACGCAGACTGTACTGGCTTTAGCTTTATTTACCTACTGAGGTGAGTTGTGCTTGGTTAGCTCAGGCTTTTCTCACGAAAAGCAACGATTCCAGGTTCGAGTCTCAATCGAGCACACAGACTCAATATGTCAGGAAGCTTAAGAAGGAAGTTTGTTCCCACAGTGGAAAAGTGTTGCTTTCACAAAAACATTACTGGAATCTATAAAGAAGTGCGGCTCATATACACTGAAATCGTGGCAAAGAGGTTCCTTAGTGGGCTGAATACCGGTACAGGAAACAATATTACAGTCCTTGTATAAATATTATGGAAATAAATGTATAACGATCGGGTTAAACACTCACTTTCGTATCGCGAAGAAGGCGGTTCCATCTTCATAATCAAATCAAGCTGAAAGCTCAGCGTGTTGTTTAAATGAACAAGATCGTTGAGAACCAACTGAGACATAAACTGTGTGTCAACTGATTCAAAATGGCCTTTAAATGTTCGGTCGAGATGCAGTTCTCCCCCACTGCATTCTGCTTGTTCTCCACTGTGTCCGGCTTCATTTTAAGGAGTCACTTACTTCGATAATTCTTTGCTGTCACATACTGGTATTACAACAGCTGGTAAATTATGCTACTGCAGAGTTTCTCGTTTCAGAGGTGATTACACCTATGTGTCATCAGGCATAAGTAGTGGTCTGTTGTGTGGTCCGTTGATTCCCTTCAACTCGTGGAAAAAGCAGAGGGTATGTCACGTGATTTTTAACGAGCTTGTCAGCAGTCTATATATGACGAACGACGAACGTTATATGTGGAGGGGGGGGGGGGGGCAGAATTGTTGGGCTTGTCAAATTTATTCACGAAATAGTCCACAGCAGTGGATAAAAGGATTAAGTTTACATCTAGATCCACACTCCGCAAGCCACCTGACGGTGTGTGCGGAGGGTACTATGAGTACCTCTATCGGTTCTCCTTTCTATTCCAGTCTCGTATTGTTCGTAGAAAGAAGGATTTTCGGTATGCCTATGTGTGGGCTCTAATCTCTCTGATTTTATCCTCATGGTCTATTCGCGAGATATACGTAGGAGGGAGCAATATACTTCTTGACTCCTCGGTGAAGGTATGTTCTCGAAACTTCAACAAAAGCCCGTACCGAGCTACTGAGCGTCTCTCCTGCAGAGTCTTCCACTGTAGTTCATCTATCATCTCCGTAACGCTTCCACGATTACTAAATGATCTTGTAACGAAGCGCGCTGCTCTCCGTTGTATCTTCTCTATCCCTTCTATCAACCCTATCTGGTACGGATCCCACACTGCTGAGCAGTATTCAAGCAGTGGGCGAACAAGCGCACTGTTTCCTACTTCCTTTGTTTCCGGATTGCATTTCCTTAGGATTCTTCTGTCTGGCATCTGCTTTACCGACGATCAACTTTATATGATAATTCCATTTTAAATCGCTCCTAATGCGTACTCCCAGATTATTTATGGAATTAACTGCTTCCAGTTGCTGACCTGCTACATTGTAGCTAAATGATAAGGGATCTTTCTTTCTATGTATTCGCAGCACATTACATTTGTCTACTTTGAGATTCAATTGCCATTCCCTGCACTATGCGTCAATTCGCTACAGATCCTCCTGCATTTCAGTACAATTTTCCATTGTTACAACCTCTCGATATACCATAGCATCTTCCGCAAAAAGCCTCAGTGAACTTCCGATGTCATCCACATTTATGTATATTGTGAATAGCAACGGTCCTATGACACTCCCCTGCGGCACACCTGAAATCACTCTTACTTCGGAAGACTTCTCTCCATTGAGAATGACATGCTGAGTTCTGTTATCTAGGAACTCTTCAATCCAATCAGACAATTGGTCTGATAGTCCATATGCTCTTACGTTGTTCATTAAACGACTGTGGGGAACTGTATCGAACGCCTTGCAGAAGTCAAGAAACACGGCATCTACGTGGGAACCCGTGTCTATGGCCCTCTCAGTCTCGTGGACGAATAGCGCGAGCTGTGTTTCACACGACCGTCTTTTTCAAACCCATGCTGATTCCTACAGAGTAGATTTCTAGTCTCCAGAAAAGTCATTGAACATAATATGTGGTGTCACCGCCAGACACCACACTTGCTAGGTGGTAGCCTTTAAATCGGCAGCGGTCCGTTAGTATACGCCGGACCCGCGTGTCGCCACTATCAGTGATTGCAGACCGAGCGCCGCCACACGGCAGGTCTAGAGAGACTTCCTAGCACTCGTCCCAGTTGTACAGCCGACTTTGCTAGCGATGGTTCACTGACAAAGTACGCTCTCATTTGCCGAGACGATAGTTAGCATAGCCTTCAGCTACGTCATTTGCTACGACCTACCAAGGCGCCATTACCAGTTACTATTGATGTTGTAAAACGTGTACTGTCAAGAGCGATGTTCACCAGTTATGGATTAAAGTTAAGTATTCCAGCAGCTACGTACGTTATTTGCTATTGTAATTACCTTGTCCTGTTGCAGACCTCACGTCACCCTGCGTGAGCTTAAACGCGTGCCTTTCGGCTTCCTTCATAGTGGATTGGCTGTCTTGCCAGTCCACAACATAATACGTGTTCCAAAATTCTACAACTGATCGACGTTAGAGGTATAGGTCTGTAGTTCTGCACATCTGTTCGACGTCCCTTCTTGAAAACGGGGATGACCTGTGCCCTTTTCCAATCCTTTGGAACGCTACGCTCTTCTAGAGACCTACGGTGCACCGCTGCAAGAATGGGGGCAAGTTCATTCGCGTACTCTGTGTAAAATCGAACTGGTATCCCATCTGGTCCAGCGGCCTTTCCTATTTTGAGCGATTCTAATTGTTTCTCTATCCCTCTGTCGTCTATTTCGATATCTACCATTTTGTCATCTGTGCGACAATCTAGAGAAGGAACTACAGGCAGTCTTCCTCCGTGAAACAGCTTTGGAAAAACACATTTAGTATATCGGCCTTTAGTCTGTCATCATCTGTTTCAGTAATATTTTGGTCACAGAGTGTCTGGACATTTTGTTTTGATCCACCTACCGCTTTGACATAAGACCAAAATTTCTTAGGATTTTCTGCCAAGTCAGTACATAGAACTTTACTTTCGAATTCATTGAACGCCTCTCGCATATCCCTCCTCACACTACATTTCGCTTCGCGTAATTTTTGTTTGTCTGCAAGGCTTTGGCTATGTTTATGTTTGCTGTGAAGTTCCCTTTGCTTCCGCACCAGTTTTCTAACTCGGTTGTTGTAATGGCTCTGAGCACTATGGGACTTAACATCTATGGTCATCAGTCCCCTAGAAATTAGAACTACTTAAACCTAACTAACCTAAGGACATCACACACATCCATGCCCGAGGCAGGATTCGAGCCTGCGACCGTAGCAGTCACGCGGCTCCGGACTGAGCGCCTAGAACCGCTAGACCACCGCGGCCGGCTTCGGTTGTTGTACCACGGTGGCTCTTTTCCATCTCTTGCGATCTTGCTTGGCACATACTCATCTAACGCATATGGTACGATGGTTTTCAACTTTGTCCACTCATCCTCAACACTATCTGTACTTCAGACAAAACTTTTGTGGTGAGCCGTCAGGTAATCTGAAATCTGCTTTTTGTCACTTTTGCTAAATAGAAAAATCTTACTACCTTTTTAAATATTTCTATTAACGGCTGAAATCATCGATGCAGTAACCGCTTTTTGATCGCTGATTCCCCGTTCTGCGTCAACTGTTTCAAATAGTTCGGGTCTGTTTGTCACCAGAAGATCTAATATTTTATTGCCACGAGTCGGTTCTCTGTTTAACTGCTCAAGGTAGTTTTCAGATAAAGCACTTAAACTTTCACTTGATTCTTTGTCCCTGCCACCCGTTATGAACGTTTGAGTCTCCCAGTCTATATCCGGTAAATTAAAATCTCCACCCAGAACTATAACATGGTGGGGAAATCTACACGAAATATTTTCCAAACTATCCTTCAGGTGCTCAGCCACAACAGCAGTTGAGCCAGGGGGCCTATAGAGACATCCAGTTACCTTGTCTGAGCCTGCTTTAACCGTGACCTTCACCCAAATTATTTCACATTTCGGATCTCCGTTAATTTCCTTCGATAATATTGCACTTCTTATCGCTATAAACACGCCTCCCTCTTGACTGTTCAGCCGGTCTCTCCAATATACATCCCAATCTGAGTTTAGAATTTCATTACTGTTTACATCTGGTTTCAGCCGACTTTCTGTCCCTAGTTCTATGTGGGCATTGTGACCGTTTATTAATGAGAGCAGTTCTGGGACTTTTCTATAGACCCTCCTGCAGTTACTATTATCACATTAATATTGTTATTCCCTGTTGGATTTTGCCTACTCCTACCTTGCCCTGTCTCAGGAGGCGTCTTATTGGGCCTAGGGAGGGAATTCTCTAACCTAAAAAACCCACATGTGCACTCCACACGTGCTCCGATACCCTTGTAGCCGCTTCCTGCGAGTAGTGCACGCCTTACCTATTCAGGGGGACCCTACATTTTTCCACCCGATAGCGGAGGTCGAGAAATTTGCACCCCAGATCTCCGCAGAATCGTCTGAGCCTCTGGTTTAAGCCTTCCAATCGGCTCCAAGCCAGAGGACAGCGATCGATTCAGGGAACGATACTACAAATAGTTAGCTCAGATTCCCCCCCCCCCCCCCCCCCCCCCGCGAGCGAGGCTTTCCGCCTTCACTAATTCCGCCAACCGCCTGTACGAACTGAGGATGACCTCTGAACCCAGACGGCAGGAGTCATTGGTGCCGACATGAGCAACAATTTGCATTCGGGTGCACCCAATGTTCTCTATCGCCGCCGGCAGGGCCTCGTCCACATCTCGGATGAGACCCCCCGGCAAGCAGACAGAGTGAACACTGGCCTTCTTCCCCGACCTTCTCGCTATTTCCCTAAGGGGCTCCATCACCCGCCTAACGTTGGAGCTCCCAATAACTAATAAACCCCTCCCCCGTGTGCCTGCTCGGACCTTGCTGAAGGAGCGGCCACATGTCCACTCACAGGCAGAGCGGGCGACGTCACACGGCCAGCCTCCACATTGACCCTCCGCCTCGTGCCCCGCTGAACCCGCCACTCCCCTTGGGGAGAGGGTGGCCCAACCGCGCCCGGTACCCGCGAAGATGTCTCGACAGCAGGGACAGTGGGTGAAGCATGTAACACCTGGGGTGTACCATGCGACGCACCAGACTCCCCACTGCTGCTACACTCCGAGGCAGCAGCCTGAAGACGGCTGTCCGCGGCCATCAACACGTTCAGCTGTTCGCGAACAGTGGCCAGCTCCTCCTGCGTCCGTACACAGCAATCCATCCTAAGAAATCTATTTACTGTAGAGAGTTAATCAACTTTTAACTAGACTGCTAATTCACTAAAGGCGGCTGATAGTTGAATAAACTGTGGTTACTAGACACTTCTTGTAGAAAACAATGAAAATAGCACTACCTGTCTCTGGACTGTATTCAAAACAAACACTAGCACTACTGGCACTATGGCTGACTAAAGGGACTCTCTCTGACTGTATTCAAAACAAACACGCAATCTATGGAACACTATTACTAGCACTCGACAATTAAAGTTTCCTAAAGGCAAAAACACGCGGAAGAAGTCACAAGTAGGAAAAATACAGTTAATACTTCAATTAACGTAGCTCGCTGCACAGCAGACGTGACGCAAACGGTTTTTTTGGTTTCGTGGTTAAGTTCAGTTTCAACTCTACAGATATGACTACATTAATCTAGGTTATTTGCGAACTGGAGGCATTTCTACTCTTGGATTAACACTAAACGTCCGAAACATACAATCACAAGCAGTCACTTTTACAATTATGAGTCTCTGCCAACTGAGATGCGAACGGTAACAAGCAAAACGTGACAATACGGAACATAGTTGTTGTATTTAACACTTTAATAAAAATCAGTCCAGATCACTTTTTTATTTTTAACACTGGTTATCGGATATGATCTTAGAAAATATCATCAGAACATGACTCAAGATGATATGAGGAGCCAGTGCACATATCCCTTGTGCCTTACCAGTCTACATCTACATCTATACGCCGCAAGCCACCCAACGGTGTGTGGTGGAGGGCACTTTACGTGCCACTGTCATTACCTCACTTTCCAGTTCCAGTCGCGTATGGTCGCGGGAAGAACGACTGCCGGATAGCCTCCGTGCTCGCTCGAATCTCTCTAATTTTACATTCGTGATCTCCTCGGGAGGTATAATTAGGGGGAAGCAATATATTCGATACCTCATCCAGAAACGCACCCTCTCGAAACCTGGACAGTAAGCTACACCGCGATACATAGCGCCTCTCTTGCAGAGTCTGCCACTTGAATTTGCTAAACATCTCCGTAACGCTATCACGGTTACCAAATAACCCTGTGACGAAGCGCGCCGCTCTTTTGATCTTCTCTATCTCCTCCGTCAACCCGATCTGGTACGGATCCCACACTGATGAGCAATACTCAAGTATAGGTCGAACGAGTGTTCTGTAAGCCACCTCCTTTGTTGATAGGCTACATTTTCTAAGGACTCTCCTAATAAATCTCAACCTGGTACCCGCCTTACCAACAATTAATTTTATATGATCATTCCACTTAAAATCGTTCCGCACTCATACTCTCAGATATTTTACGGAAGTAACTGCTACCAGTGTTTGTTCCGCTATCATATAATCATACAATAAAGGATCCTTCTTTCTATGTATTCGCAATACATTACATTTGTCTATGTTAAGGGTCAGTTGCCACTCCCTGCACCAAGTGCCTATCCGCTGCAGATCTTCCTGCATTTCGCTACAATTTTCTTATCCTGCAACTTCTCTGTATACTACAGTATCATCCGCGAAAAGCTGCGTGGAACTTCCGACACTATCTACTAGGTCATTTATATATATTGCGAAAAGCAATGGTCCCATAACACTCACATGTGGCACGCCAGAGGTTACTTTAACGTATGTAGACGTCTCTCCATTGAGAACAACATGCAGTGTTTTGTTAGCTAAAAACTCTTCGATCCAGCCACATAGCTGGTCTCATATTCCGTAGACTCTTACTGTATCGAACGCCTTCCGGAAGTCAAGGAAAATGGCATCTATCTGGGAGCCTGTATTTAATATTTCCTGGGTCTTCGATTTCGCATTAATTTCCTAACTTTGTTGTTGAACCACGGTGGGTTTTTCCCGTCCCTCAGTTTTACTCGGCACGTACCTGTCTAAAACGCATTTTACGATTGCCTTGAACTTTTTACATAGACACTGAACATTGTCAGTGTCGGAACACACTAAAAGGCCTTAAAGACTGGAACTCGAAAACCGAATGAGGTAGCGCTGTGGCTAGCATACTACACTCGCATTCTGGGGGACAACGGTACAAATCTCCTTCTGGCCACCCAGATGCAGGTTTTCCGTGATTTCTCTAAGTTTCTTCATGTAAATGTCAGGATGGTTCCCTTGAAAGAATGCGGCTGATATCCTTCCCCATCCTTCATTCGGAGCTTGTGCTCCATCTCTAATGTCCTTTATACCGACGGAATGTAAAATCCTAATCTTCTTTCCATCCTTCCTTCTTTCTATTGAACAGTCTGATTTGGGGCCTCTAGGATTGGCGTGGTGTGGATCACAATGGTGTTGATCAGTCGGACGCCAGGACTGTTAACAGGATAAACATTCGTTATTCAAGGATATACAACTGTTTCCTTCCATGGTCGGCAGTAGCCAAGCGAGCAAGTGAACCTCACGCAATGCCACTGTGCGCTGACACAGGTGTGTCTCGCAGTCTCTGCCACCACAGTGACTGAGCTTCACTTGGAACAGTCAGCTAGGTCGCAGGAGACTGCTGTCATGATGCACTCACTACATATGTTGCCCGAATGCCCCGGTGGCCAGTAACACGGCTAGCACGTTACCAAGGCACTCTCATTAACACTGCAGATCGCCCGCCGGAAAGGCACGCGACACCTCTCACAAGGTGGTCGTACTAAGAGTTAAGTCACAGCCTTTCACCGAGAAAATAGCCAGTGATACCAGTGTCCGGTCGTAGATGCAGGTCGTGAACTTACCACACTCTGCACAGCGCCGCAATTTGCCAACTCGTCCCTGGAGGTTTTCAGTTCTGTTATTTCTTCAGGATGTCTGTGCAGAAAAGCCACTCCCGTATACGACTTAAGTGGTGTTACGCTCTTTTCACCGTGAAGTCACTCATCTGTATTGGCACCTTTGCCATCCAGTTAGTTGGTGTGTCCATGATACGTGCAACGTCGTTCGTTCTCCCTTGCTGGTATTTCAATCTAGATAATTCACAATACCCTGCTTCAACTCTGGCACGGCCGTCGGCCTCTGAGAAAACTTCACGAATGTCTCACAAAGTCCTCGAATATGATTTTGGAGCGTAAGGCTGCCACCCCCCCCCCCTCCCCCGCCCTTCAGAAAATTCGCGTCGATTTTTTGCTCGGAATGTTCGTGGAACAATCTGGTAATAAATTTCTTACATCAAGAATTGTATACAATATATTCTGGGGTTATCTACCTGCACTCATGGGAGGGTAATAACACTGAAGATGTTTCAGCCTTAATCCTATACCACTGGTCGACGTTCACTCCATTGAACTTACACTCTTCAATCCAGATACACTCAAAGGCAAAAAAAAAAGACGCACTACTAAGGAATTATCAGAATCGGACAGATATCTGTGGATGTGATGAACATGTACAGACAAACAAAGGATAACAATTACAAAAAAATTATTTATTCGAGAGAGCTTCACAAAATCAACGCGTCAGTAACGTGAGGTCCAGCTCTAGCTCTTATGCAAGCAGTTATTTGGATTAGCATTGATGGACGGAATTATTGCATATCCTTCTGAGGGATATTGCGCCAAATCATGTCCAATTGGTGCTCTAGATCGTGAAAATCCCGAGATCGTTGGAGGGTCCTGCCCCCAATACTACAAACTTTCTCAATTGGGGAGAGATCCGGCGACCTTGCTGGCCAAGCACGAAGACCAGCAGTAGAATGTCTCGCTGTGTGCGTGTGGGCTTATCTTTGTGAAATGTAAGTCCAGGATGGCATGCCATGAAGGACCACAAAGCGGGGCATAGAATATCGTCGACGTACAGCTGTCCTGTAAGAATGCTGCGGAAGGCAACCAAACGGGTCCTGCTACGAAATGAAATGAAATGGCACCCCATACTATCACTTCTGTTTGTCAGACCATATGGCGGGCGAGAGTCAGGTTGGTATCCCACTGCTGTCTGTGGCGTCAACGGGGCTCAGTTCCAAGCGTGACTCATCACTGAAGACAATTCCACTCCAATCAATTAGATTCCAGGCTGAAGACGTGTCGGACTGCGATTGGGTACCAAACCTTACTGTGGCCCGCCAAAGGGCCTGACAACGTCGACGATATTCTACTCTCCGGTTTGTTGTCCTTCATGGTAAGCCATCCTGGGCTTAAATTACACCAAGATGATGCCCGAATACACAAGTTGACAATTTTTACTGCTTGTTTTCATGTTTTTTAAACCCTACGTTAGCTAGCACGGTCGCCAGATCGCTCCCCAACTGAGAACGCTTGGATCATTATGAGCACAGCCCCCAAATCGTATTGGGATTTTGACTATCTAACACACCAATTGCGCAGGAATTTTCACGAAATTCCTCACGAGGACATCCAATAACTCTATCTCTCAACGCCAAGCCGTATAACTCCTTTCATAAGGATCAGAGGTGGACCAACACATTATTGGCTAGATCAATTTGTGATGCTCTTTCTCTAGAATAAATCATCAAAATTACTGAAATTGTAATCACTTGTTTGGCCGTACATGTACATCATGTCTACCAACATCCGTCCCCTTCGGGTAATTGCTTGGTGGTGGGTCGTTTTCTCCATCCCTTCCTCCCTCCCTCCATCCCCCTCCTGGAAATGGAAAAAAGAACACATTGACACCGGTGTGTCAGACCCACCATACTTGCTCCGGACACTGCGAGAGGGCTGTACAAGCAATGATCACACGCACGGCACAGCGGACACGCCAGGAACCGCGGTGTTGGCCATCGAATGGCGCTAGCTGCGCAGCATTTGTGCACCGCCGCCGTCAGTGTCAGCCAGTTTGCCGTGGCATACGGAGCTCCATCGCAGTCTTTAACACTGGTAGCATGCCGCAACAGCGTGGACGTGAACCGTATGTGCAGTTGACGGACTTTGAGCGAGGGCGTATAGTGAGCATGCGGGAGGCCGGATGGACGTGCCGCCGAATTGCTCAACACGTGGGGCGTGAGGTCTCCACAGTACATCGATGTTGTCGCCAGTGGTCGGCGGAAGGTGCACGTGCCCGTCGACCTGGGACCGGACCGCAGCGACGCACGGATGCACGCCAAGACCGTAGGATCCTACGCAGTGCCGTAGGGGACCGCACCGCCACTTCCCAGCAAATTAGGGACACTGTTGCTCCTGGGGTATCGGCGAGGACCATTCGCAACAGTCTCCATGAAGCTGGGCTACGGTCCCGCACACCGTTAGGCCGTCTTCCGCTCACGCCCCAACATCGTGCAGCCCGCCTCCAGTGGTGTCGCGACAGGCGTGAATGGAGGGACGAATGGAGACGTGTCGTCTTCAGCGATGAGAGTCGCTTCTGCCTTGGTGCCAATGATGGTCGTATGCGTGTTTGTCGCCGTGCAGGTGAGCGCCACAATCAGGACTGCATACGACCGAGGCACACAGGGCCAACACCCGGCATCATGGTGTGGGGAGCGATCTCCTACACTGGCCGTACACCACTGGTGATCGTCGAGGGGACACTGAATAGTGCACGGTACATCCAAACCGTCATCGAACCCATCGTTCTACCATTCCTAGACCGGCAAGGGAACTTGCTGTTCCAACAGGACAATGCACGTCCGCATGTATCCCGTGCCACCCAACGTGCTCTAGAAGGTGTAAGTCAACTACCCTGGCCAGCAAGATCTCCGGATCTGTCCCACATTGAGCATGTTTGGGACTGGATGAAGCGTCGTCTCACGCGGTCTGCACGTCCAGCACGAACGCTGGTCCATCTGAGGCGCCAGGTGGAAATGACATGGCAAGCCGTTCCACAGGACTACATCCAGCATCTCTACGATCGTCTCCATGGGAGAATAGCAGCCTGCATTGCTGCGAAAGGTGGATATACACTGTACTAGTGCCGACATTGTGCATGCTCTGTTGCCTGTGTCTATGTGCCTGTGGTTCTGTCAGTGTGATCATGTGATGTATCTGACCCCAGGAATGTGTCAATAAAGTTTCCCCTTCCTGGGACAATGAATTCACGGTGTTCTTATTTCAATTTCCAGGAGTGTATGTCAAATTTCTCTTACACTTTAGTACAGTCTTCTATAAATTCACAATCTCGTCTACTAGTTTAACACGAAATTTATTGCTCATGTGTCGCTCATTATCGTTTTTACACTGCTAAACCAATTAGTGGGTATCTGGTGTGCAGGTAACTCACAATCGTTTAGAGATCTTCGTTCAAAACAAATATATTGTACAAATATCAATTAGAACCACTCCAACACTGGAAGTCGCAGCACTTCCAGTGGAAATACTGTGGCACTCTTTGTCGCGGTAATGTCACTGACACTGAAGCATCTGCATTGCTGTGATTTGTTCTTTTTGGGATGTTACGACTTCGTTTAATGAATGTAATATCTCAGGGTTCCGAATACTATTCAGAAAACTTAGGTTTCAGGATGGTAGCACCTCTAACGACTTCTTCCGGCCACTTCAGTGTTCGTTGTGTCCATTTGAGCATAATCGTGACACTGTAGCTGATAGAATGTCATACCCGCTATACCACAAGTGTTACAATTCATTAGTATTCTGCTGTCATGTAATTACCTTCTTGTCTTGTGCTTCAACTTCCATTTTTTAATAACAGTGCACCATAACTACTTCCAGCAAAAGAGCTCAGTATATCCAGTGTGTGTACACACCGTGAGAATACGGGGCGGGACTAATACTTCACTTCGACATTCAGTTACTGCTGATTTCTCTAAAAACAACTGCACCTCACACGCATGTGCACCACCTGAGGGAAAGGAACATTCATCAGTTACCCTCCATCCTTGTAAAGATGTCTCCGTGGTTCAACAGAACATATCTTTCAACAATCATCCATTCTACCTACCGACATACTTTACCAGAAAGGACGAAATTGAAAACGAACCCCGCTCCCCCAAAAAAATACAGCTACACAGCACAAAAATAAACTCGTAATATCTCTGTATAATCTGGAACCAAGATCATAGGTGTATGTAAGAAACTTCTTAAAGAATATAAACATTCGATCACATTCCTACTCCTTGTCGTGGTAAAACTGCATAACGTATGTCGTGTGCACCTTGATTATTACTGGCTTGTCCCTCAACGCTTTTCAGCTGCCTTCTGTGTTGAAGATGACGACAAAATTTGGGGTGAAGCATCCACAACACCTCTGGATGGATTAACACGCACCACATGAAAGGCAGTTCTCGTCAGTACTTGTATCTTAACGTTGACAGACGATGTCATTTCCACAGCTTGGTACTGTCCTTGGTGCCGGGTTAGGAATTTCTGTATTTTACCCTTAGGTGTTCCTCACAGTCTATAGCTTTTGTCCATGCTCGTTTTACATTCTGGCAAATTTTTTTCACCGATTTACCGTTGGTTCCAAGCCTTTGGTTCATCATTTCCAAAATCGAAGGGCATTTCCAGCCATATATAAGGTGGTCATAATTAACCATTCGATACTTCAGAGGGCCCCCATGGAAAACGAGTGACCGTAGAACAGTGAAACTTCGTGGAAACATCTGTAAGAACATACCGACGGAGTAAACCACGTGCCATATTGACGTTCCAGGTTACAAACGCTGCTCAGTGTGACGACCATCTGCATTCAGGACAGCCTGCAACCGTGTTAGAAATTGCTCTACTTTGCTCGAAACATATCACTTGGGTATCACGGGGATGTCATCTTCGTCCCGTCTGTCCCCAGATCGGTCTGCCGCTGTGGTTGCCCCGGTTTCTGCCCGCAGTGGGGCTGAGCCCTCGCCTGTGGTTGATTGGGAGGTCGTTCCAAGGCGTGGCAGGCAACGAAAGACGTCCCCGGAGCCTGATCAGAAAGCCTCCCCGGTGCGTCTGACAAACAGGTTTCGGGCACTGTCTCTGGCTGAGCCAGATGCAGCTGCCTGCCCTGTTCCAGAGGATGATTCTCAGCCTTCAAGGTCCGGGCAATCACAGAGGGTGGGCTTATTGGTAGTTGGGAGCTCCAATGTTAGGCGCGTAATGGGGCCCCTTAGGGATATGGCGGTTAAGGAGGGGAAGAAATCCAGTGTGTACTCCGTGTGCATTCCGGGTGGAATCATTCCTGATGTGGAAAGGGTCCTTCCGGATGCCATGAAGAGCACAGGGTGCAGCCTGCTGCAGGTGGTGGCACATGTCGGCACTAATGACGTGTGTCGCCTTCGATCTGAGGAAATTTTCTCTGGATTCCAGCGGCTATCTGATTTGGTGAAGGCTGCCGGTCTTGCTTACGAGATGAAGGCAGAGCTCACCATCTGCAGCATCGTTGACAGAACCGACTGCGGACCTTTGGTGCAGAGCCAGGTGGAGGGTCTGAATCAGAGGCTCAGACGGTTTTGCTGCAGATTCCTTGACTTGGGCCATAGGGTGGTGGGGTTTCGGGTTCCGCTCTATAGGTCAGGAGTTCGCTACACTCAGCTGGCGGCTACACGGGTAGCAGAGGCTGTTTGGCGTTGACTGGGCGGTTTTTTAGGTTAGAAGGCCTCGGGAAAGTACGGGGTGGGCTGCTATCTCAAAGGGTGCATGGCAAATGCAGGACGTGCTTGGATCAAGGAACAGTCGGAATTGTAGTTGTAAATTGTTGTAGTTGTGCTGGGAAAGTCCCTGAGCTTCAAGCGCTAATAGAAAGCACAGAAGCTGAAATCGTTATAGGTACAGAAAACTGGCTAAAGCCTGAAATAAGTTCTGCAGAAATTTTTACGAAGTCTCAGACGGTGCTCAGGAAAGATACACTCCTGGAAATTGAAATAAGAACACCGTGAATTCATTGTCCCAGGAAGGGGAAACTTTGACACATTCCTGGGGTCAGATACATCACATCACACTGACAGAACCACAGGCACATAGACACAGGCAACAGAGCATGCACAATGTCGGCACTAGTACAGTGTATATCCACCTTTCGCAGCAATGCAGGCTGCTATTCTCCCATGGAGACGATCGTAGAGATGCTGGATGTAGTCCTGTGGAACGGCTTGCCATGCCATTTCCACCTGGCGCCTCAGTTGGACCAGCGTTCGTGCTGGACGTGCAGACCGCGTGAGACGACGCTTCATCCAGTCCCAAACATGCTCAATGGGGGGCAGATCCGGAGATCTTGCTGGCCAGGGTAGTTGACTCACACCTTCTAGAGCACGTTGGGTGGCACGGGATACATGCGGACGTGCAATGTCCTGTTGGAACAGCAAGCTCCCTTGCCGGTCTAGGAATGGTAGAACGATGGGTTCGATGACGGTTTGGATGTACCGTGCACTATTCAGTGTCCCCTCGACGATCACCAGTGGTGTACGGCCAGTGTAGGAGATCGCTCCCCACACCATGATGCCGGGTGTTGGCCCTGTGTGCCTCGGTCGTATGCAGTCCTGATTGTGGCGCTCACCTGCACGGCGCCAAACACGCATACGACCATCATTGGCACCAAGGCAGAAGCGACTCTCATCGCTGAAGACGACACGTCTCCATTCTTCCCTCCATTCACGCCTGTCGCGACACCACTGGAGGCGGGCTGCACGATGTTGGGGCGTGAGCGGAAGACGGCCTAACGGTGTGCGGGACCGTAGCCCAGCTTCATGGAGACGGTTGCGAATGGTCCTCGCCGATACCCCAGGAGAAACAGTGTCCCTAATTTGCTGGGAAGTGGCCGTGCGGTCCCCTACGGCACTGCGTAGGATCCTACGGTCTTGGCGTGCATCCGTGCGTCGCTGCGGTCCGGTCCCAGGTCGACGGGCACGTGCACCTTCCGCCGACCACTGGCGACAACATCGATGTACTGTGGAGACCTCACGCCCCACGTGTTGAGCAATTCGGCGGTACGTCCACCCGGCCTCCCGCATGCCCACTATACGCCCTCGCTCAAAGTCCGTCAACTGCACATACGGTTCACGTCCACGCTGTCGCGGCATGCTACCAGTGTTAAAGACTGCGATGGAGCTCCGTATGCCACGGCAAACTGGCTGACACTGACGGCGGCGGTGCACAAATGCTGCGCAGCTAGCGCCATTCGACGGCCAACACCGCGGTTCCTGGTGTGTCCGCTGTGCCGTGCGTGTGATCATTGCTTGTACAGCCCTCTCGCAGTGTCCGGAGCAAGTATGGTGGGTCTGACACACCGGTGTCAATGTGTTCTTTTTTCCATTTCCAGGAGTGTAGATTAGGCAGAATTGGTGGTGGAATTTTTGTGTCTGTCAGTAGTGGTTTATCTTGTAGTGAAGTCGAAGTAGACACTCCGTGCAAATTGGTATGGGTGGAGGTTATACTTAACAGCCGATCTAAGTTAATAATAGGCTCCTTCTACCGACCCCTAGACTCCGATGATATAGTTGCTGAACAGTTCAGAGAAAATTTGATTCTCGTAACAAATAAATACCCCACTCATACGGTTATAGTTAGTGGGGGCTTCAACCTTCCCTCGATGTGTTGGCAAAAATACTTGTTCAAAATCGGTGGTAGGCAGAAAACATCTTCCGAGATTGTCCTAAATGCTTTCTCCGAAAATTATTTCGAGCAGTTAGTCCACAAACCCACGCGAATTGTAAATGGTTGCGAAAACACACTTGACCTCTTAGCCACAAACAATCCAGAGCTGATAGAGAGCATCGTGACTGATACAGGGATTAGTGATCACAAGGTCGTTGTAGCTAGGCTCAATACAGTTCCTTACAAATCCACCAGAAACAAACGCAAAATGATTTTATTTAAAAAAGCGGATAAAGTGTCACTAGAAGCCTTCCTAAGAGACAATCTCCATTCCTTCCGAACTGACTATGCAAATGTAGACGAGATGTGGCTCAAATTCAAAGATATAGTAGCAACAGCAACTGAAAGATTCATACCTCATAAATTGGCAAGAGATGGAACTGATCCCCCGTGGTGCACAAAACAGGTCCTAACGCTGTTGCAGAGGCAACGGAGAAAGTTCAGAAAAACGCGAAATTCCAAAGATTGGCTAAAATTTACAGACGCGCGAAATTTGGCACGGACTACAATGCGAGATGTCTTTAATAGGTTCCACAACGAAACATTGTCTCGAAATTTGATAGAAAATCCGAAGAAATTCTGGTCGTATGTAAAGTACACAAGCGGCAGGACTCAGTAAATACCTTCGCGGCGCAGTGCCGATGGTACTGTTACCGACGACTGTGCCGCTAAAGCGGAGTTATTGAACGCAGTTTTCCGAAATTCCTTCACTAGGGAAGACAAATGGAATATTCCAGAATTTGAAACACGAACAGCTGCTAGCATGAGTTTCAAAGTAGGTACCTTAGGGGTTGCGAAGCAACTCAAATCGCTTGATACGGGCAAGTCTTCAGGTCCAGATTGTATACCGATTAGGTTCCTTTCAGATTACGCTGATACAATAGCTCCCTACTTAGCAATCATATACAACCGCTCGCTCACCGATAGATCTGTACCTACACATTGGAAAATTGCGCAGGTCGCACCAGTGTTTAAGAAGGGTAGGAGGAGTAATCCATCGAACTACAGATCTATGTCATTGAAGTCGGTTTGCAGTAGGGTTTTGGAGCATATACTGTGTTCAAACATTATGAATCACCGCGAAGGGAACGATCTATTTATACGTGATCAGCATGGTTTCAGAAAACATCGTTCTTGTGCAACGCTGCTAGCTCTTTATTCGCACGAAGTAATGGCCGCTATCGACAGGGGATCTCAAGTTGATTCCGTATTTCTAGATTTCCGGAAAGCTTTTGACACCGTTCCTCACAAGCGACTTCTAATCAAGCTGCGGGCCTATGGGGTATCGTCTGAGTTGTGCGACTGGATTCTTGATTTCCCGTCAGGAAGGTCGCAGTTCGTAGTAATAGACGGCAAATCATCGAGTAAAACTGAAGTGATGTCAGGTGTTCCCCAGGGAAGCGTCCTGGGACCTCTGCTGTTCCTGATCTATATAAATGACCTGGGTGACAATCTGATCAGTTCTCTTAGGTTGTTCGCAGATGATGCTGTAATTTACCATCTAGTAAGGTCATCCGAAGGCCAGTATCAGTTGCAAAGCGATTTAGAAAAGATTGCTGTATGGTGTGGCAGGTGGCAGTTGATGCTAAATAACGAAAAGTGTGAGGTGATCCACATTAGTTCCAAAAGAAATCCGTTGGAACTCGATTACTCGATAAATAGTACAATTCTCAAGGCTGTCAATTCAACTAAGTATTTGGGTGTTAAAATTACTAACAACTTCAGTTGGAAAGACCACATAGATAATATTGTGGGTAAGGCGAGCCAAAGGTTGCGTTTGAATGGCAGGACACTTAGAAGATGCAACAAGTCCACTAAAGAGACAGCTTACACTACACTCGTTCGTCCTCTGTTAGAATATTGCTGCGTTGTGTGGGATCCTTACCAGGTGGGATTGACGGAGGACATCGAAAGGGTGCAAAAAAGGGCACCTCGTTTTGTATTATCACTTAATAGGGGAGAGAGTGTGGCAGATATGATATGCGAATTGGGATGGAAGTCATTAAAGCAAAGACGTTTTTCGTCGCGGTGAGATCTATTTACGAAATTTCAGTCACCAACTTTCTCTTCCGAATGCGAAAATATTTTGTTGAGCCCAACCTACATAGATAGGAATGATCATCAAAATAAAATAAGAGATATCAGAGCTCGAACAGAAAGGTTTAGGTGTTCGTTTTTCCCGCGCGCTGTTCGGGAGTGGAATGGTAGAGAGATAGTATGATTGTGGTTCGATGGACCCTCTGCCAAGCACTTAAATGTGAATTGCAGAGTAGTGATGTAGATGTAGATGGTACGATGGCTACCTCCCTCGCTACGCTTGTCTTAAACCGCCATCGTGTGTTAGTGTCCCGTTGATAAACCCAGTCCTTCAGATAATCCCATAGCCATAAGTGACACAGGTTCGAATCTGGTTATTTCGGTGGCCACACACTATGGTACGATCGTCCAATTATTCGGTTTTCTCCAAATGCGTTAAGGAGTAACAGTGACCTCACGACCAACGTGAGATAGAACTCCATCATGCAGCGGCACTATTTATGTTTCGGTAAAACAGTTTTATGCATAAAGCCCTGCTTACCTTGGTTAGATCCATGTTGACTGTCTGCAACTGTAACGCACACTGATGCTTAAGTTTCAACCCTACGTACCGTGCGAGTAACGGCACCTAACGGCAACTCTTGATAGTAACACTACTAACAATGCATATCGTGCGGCGCAAATTCTGAACATCATTCCTGAAAAGTTGGGGGCCCATAAGGTAAATGTTCATCCGTCTACACTGGATCAAGAAGCGAAAGCTTGAGTCTAACTACCCTGTACTACTTCATACGGTGAAAGGCCAGTAGCTGTGTGAACTTCGGAATTGCTCGCAGCGGCTGTGTACTGAAGGTACATATCTCGTTTGTTCTGATTACTGTTCACATAATAGCTTAACATATAAATTATGAATCGTACTCCTTCCATTCTCTCATTTCCTTAAGGACCGAAATGACTCATTCGAAGCTTGCAAAGGCGAAGCAGTCGACACAGCTCTTTCATCGGATCCGACATAAAATTAGTGCCCTGATCGCTGATTACAATATCTGGAATGTAAAATGGAAGGAACTAGTTATTCATCATTGATTATGCCACCATACTTGCTAGCTGGTCAGTAATAGTAATCATCGCTACAAACCGTGGAAAATTACATCTAATGGTACATATGTAACGATTACCTGCTGGTGTTCGATTAAATACGACTCAGATATCCAATCCTATCATTTCGAAAGGTTTAGACGCTTCTGGCAGTCTCTGAAATGGAATTTTTCGATGTTTAACGTTAGCTCGTTGTGCACAAAGCAACCAGTTCAACATATTGATCGACATCCCGCTTCTTTGTCCTCCAGCAAAACTTATCAGCTACCCATTGGTCAGTTGCTCTCCGACCGTCAAAACCTGCCAACATATCATCATGAGAATGTTTTAAAACTTCATCCCTGAAAGCCACGCCTACCAACACAAGCGGTCTGAACTTCGTTGTTGTGCACACTAAGCCAGTCCCCATCACGAACTGCAGCTGGGATCAAAATGCCAAATAGTCAGCCTCTCAGCTGTCTGTGCTCTCTGCCATTCAGCAATACTCTTGCCCACTGATACTGAAACTGCAATTATCCTGGTTAAACTACTGACATTACTGTACTTTTACCATGGTTTGTGCACTACCCTGTAACTGAGATGACTGAACTTTACAGCCCATCGTATCAGTTATTGGAAGGATCTTTCAGTCGTGACAACCACTTCATTGTGGCGTGATCCGCCTACGGATGCCACTTTTCAAGAAATCCTGGGCTGGACAGCTTCTCGACCATAGGAAATGAAGAAAATGTTAATATTCTATAATGTTTCTGAAATAAACCTCTTCCAGCTGTATATGAGTGTACAGCTGAAAACTGTTTATTCCACAAACATGGATCACTTTGACAGCAGTTACCCTCAAAATAAAACTAGTTGACTTAAAATGTCATAAGTAATATACCTTATTTGTTTTACCTTTAATTTCTAAGCATATGAAAATTTAGTTTTTTAATTCTTGTGTTAACAGAGAAATAAAGTTACTTCTAGGAATTGAAAATATGTGTGAGCCTTAGCAATTGGGAACGGAAAATGTCAATTGTGGTCTTCTGCTTAAAGTAATCTATCCAGATATGGTCTTCTCCTTTACTTTTATCAAATCCAATATACACTCCTGGAAATTGAAATAAGAACACCGTGAATTCATTGTCCCAGGAAGGGGAAACTTTATTGACACATTCCTGGGGTCAGATACATCACATGATCACACTGACAGAACCACAGGCACATAGACACAGGCAACAGAGCATGCACAATGTCGGCACTAGTACAGTGTATATCCACCTTTCGCAGCAATGCAGGCTGCTATTCTCCCATGGAGACGATCGTAGAGATGCTAGATGTAGTCCTGTGGAACGGCTTGCCATGCCATTTCCACCTGGCGCCTCAGTTGGACCAGAGTTCGTGCTGGACGTGCAGACCACGTGAGACGACGCTTCATCCAGTCCCAAACATGCTCAATGGGGGACAGATCCGGAGATCTTGCTGGCCAGGGTAGTTGACTTACACCTTCTAAAGCACGTTGGGTGGCACGGGATACATGCGGACGTGCATTGTCCTGTTGGAACAGCAAGCTCCCTTGCCGGTCTAGGAATGGTAGAACGATGGGTTCGATGACGGTTTGGATGTACCGTGCACTATTCAGTGTCCCCTCGACGATCACCAGTGGTGTACAGCCAGTGTAAGAGATCGCTCCCCACACCATGATGCCGGGTGTTGGCCCAGTGTGCCTCGGTCGTATGCAGTCCTGATTGTGGCGCTCACCTGCACGGCGCCAAACACGCATACGACCAGCATTGGCACCAAGGCAGAAGCGACTCTCATCGCTGAAGACGACACGTCTCCATTCGTCCCTCCATTCACGCCTGTCGCGACACCACTGGAGGCGGGCTGCACGATGTTGGGGCGTGAGCGGAAGACGGCCTAACGGTGTGCGGGGCCGTAGCCCAGCTTCATGGAGACGGTTGCGAATGGTCCTCGCCGATACCCTAGGAGCAACAGTGTCCCTAATTTGCTGGGAAGTGGCGGTGCGGTCCCCTACGGCACTGCGTAGGATCCTACGGTCTTGGCGTGCATCCGTGCGTCGCTGCGGTCCGGTCCCAGGTCGACGGGCACGTGCACCTTCCGCCGACCACTGGCGACAACATCGATGTACTGTGGAGACCTCACGCCCCACGTGTTGAGCAATTCGGCGGTACGTCCACCCGGCCTCCCGCATGCCCACTATACGCCCTCGCTCAAAGTCCGTCAACTGCACATACGGTTCACGTCCACGCTGTCGCGGCATGCTACCAGTGTTAAAGACTGCGATGGAGCTCCGTATGCCACGGCAAACTGGCTGACACTGACGGCGGCGGTGCACAAATGCTGCGCAGCTAGCGCCATTCGACGGCCAACACCGCGGTTCCTGGTGTGTCCGCTGTGCCGTGCGTGTGATCATTGCTTGTACAGCCCTCTCGCAGTGTCCGGAGCAAGTATGGTGGGTCTGACACACCGGTGTCAATGTGTTCTTTTTTCCATTTCCAGGAGTGTATAAATTCTGGAAATAACAATTCATTGTATAAATGATCTTCATACAAGTTGAGATTCAATTTCTTGACAACATTAAAACATTCTGTCATTGGAGACTGAAATCTTGTTCTTCAAGAAGAAAAAAAAAAAACATGTATGTACATTGAACACATTGTTCTCAGAGAAATCATTGTTTTGGGACAATCAATCAATACAATGTGACAAGAAAGATTGTGAATCATTTTCAAGACTCAACCTCTGTGATTGTAGTATTTCTTCCGGGATTTCGTGAACTTTCTCTCCTAAGAATTTCTTACTTCCAGCTTGTAGGTTTCTGTTAATGTCCCTTATTGCTGAGTCCAACTACACAGAAGTACCTGAGCGGTTTTCATGTTTTCTAACAGCAGTTTCAAATAGGGACAAAGTATGCTGTAGAAAACGTTGAGGAAGTGGTATGTTCAGTGTCTTCATGGCCATTCGTCCTCTTTGGGATCCTGATATTACTGTAACTTGCTCTCTTCCCAATCACATCTCCTCTCACTATCCAAAAGAGAAGAGAAAGATAAAAAAAGTCTTAGGATGAACCCCCAAATATCACAACGGGGTGTCACCACTTCCCTCTGTCAGGGTCTGATCTTAGTCATGGATATTACTCCATCCTTACCAGTGACGAACACTGCCTTGGCGCAGTGATCGTTCCTATCCTGTTGGACATCCATCCAGACTCTTGTACTACTCTCCACCAATGGAACTGCAGTGGCTACTATTATCACCTTCTGGGACTGTAATCTGTTCTTTCTCACTACCCTGTAGCTTCTTTGCATTGCAGGAATTTCATTTTATGGATAGTCATTCATCAACTCATCATAGTTTCCAAGCCTTTTGCCAGAACAGGGTCAGCCGTTTGTGAACCTGTGGCGGTATCTGTACATTGGTTTACATGAATATTTTTGGTTCCTGGGGTCTTCTTTAAACCTCAGCGGAAGTGGTGGCTGTTTGGATCCATGTAGACTCTGCAGTAACAATAGTCAATCCATATCCACCCCCAGACTGGCCTTCTGTGCTTCTGCTCTTCTTGCTCTCCTCCAACAGCTCCCTTCTGCCTCCTCCTACTTGGGGATTTTGACCCCCATAAATGTCTGTGGGATGGTACTGTGGCCACGATGGAGGCAGGGTTGTTGAAGGAGACCTGCTGCTATGGCTTGATCTGTCTCCTCAACACTGGAGCCTCCACTCTCTCTAGTGGGCCACTGGTCTTTCCATCTGTAGCCCTGCATTCCACCGCTCCGTTCAGTGGGTAGTTAACGACGATCTGTGTGACATTGGTCATTTTCTGACTGTCATTTGTTCAGCCTGTCTGCCCTTTCAGGCGGGACTTAACTAATGCAGATTGGAATGCCTTTTCCTTGGTTGCCAGCCCAATCGCTCCGTCACACGACAGAACTGATGAGTCAGTACTGACATCATCCTTTTGGCAGCTGATTCAGCGATTTTCTTGCTTCAGTTCTCCTTGACAGAAGACAGTGGATTGCCAAAATTGCTGTAGCTATTGAAGGCGACAGTAATACTCTCCAATACAACCAATGGCATACTTCTCTTGATCACCTCTTGACTTTTAAACGGCTCATTAGCTTACTAAACGCCAGAAACGTGTATTTTTGGGAACAATATGTCACCGTCGTAAAGCCACACACTCCCTCTTTGCAGGTATGGGCAAAGATCACGCGCATTTTCGGCTGCTGTCCTCTTACAGGTATCCTGGAAATTTCCCTGAATGGTGTCATCCTCACTAGCTTGGACTTCACAGATGAACATCTTGCTCAGCATTTCGTTGAGGCCTCGGCGTCGTCCCACTAACTGTCCATTTTCAATCTTCTCAAACACTATCTTTCAGCATGGAGACTTGTAACAGGCCGTTTAGCTAGTGGGAATTCGCCAGCGCTCGTGCTCTCTGCGCCAACATGGTGACTGGACTGGACTGGACTGAGTGCACAATCAAATCTTTCAACATATACTAGTGGCTAGCCATGTCAAATACTTGACTTTGTTAATCGTCTTTGGAGCGAGGGGAATTCCTTTCGCAGTGGAGAGAAAGTGTCGTTATTCCAGTTTCGAAATCGGGTAAACCAGGATTGCGGATGGATAGCTATCGTCCACTCAGTTTAAACAATGGCCTCTGCAAGTTACTTCAACGTATGGTGCGTTAACGCCTGTTTTGGAGCCTTGAATCTCGGGACCCTCTGGCTTTGATCCAGGATGGTTTTCGCCAGGGCCGCTCTACTGTAGATAATTTAGTCCACCTCAAGTCTGCTATCTGAACATCTTTTTCCCGGCGCCAGCAACTTCATGCAGTCTTCTTTAATGTGCTTTAAGCTTATGATACCACACGGCAACCACCACATCCTTGCCACCTAGTATGAGTGGGGCCTCCGTACCCCACTCCTGATTTTTATGCAGAACTAACTTTCATGTCGTTCTTGACAGGTACAGGTTAGCGTCTCCAATAGCACCTCCCATCTGCAGGAGATTGGGGTTTTGCAGACTTCTGTTTTGAGTGTCCCTCTCTTTTTCAGTTCCTATAAGTGGTCTGGTGGTGGCCACGGGACCTACTGTGGGCCCTCTCATGTATGCTGACGACTTCTGCATTTATTTTTGTTCATCTGTGATAGGTGTTGCTGAACGCAGACGGCTGGGAGCAATACTCTGAGCGTGATCTTGTGCTCTCATTCATGGCTTCCAATTTCTGGCTGCCAAGACACACCTCGTGAATTTCTGATATTACATACAGTACTACCCAAAATATATCTGTTTCTTCATGGCCAGACCATCACTAAGGTGGACTCTTATCGTTTTGGGACTGGTCTTTGATATCCATGTGGCATGGCTTCTGCATATTTGTCAATTAAAGCAGACATGTTGGTCACATCTCAATGCTCTTCGATGTTTAAATACACCGACTGGGCCACGGCCTCTCTACTGTGCTACAGCTGTACGAAGCATTGATCCAGTCCCATCTACACTGAAAAGCCAAAGAAACTGGTACACCTGCCTAATATCGTGTAGGGCCCCCGCAAGTGCGGAGAAGTGCAACAACACAACATGGTATGGACTCATCTGTATGAAGTAGTGCTGGAGGGCACTGTCACAATTAATCATGCAGGGCTGTCGATAAATCCGTAAGAGTATGACGGGGTGGAGATATGCTAAATAATGGTCATGTGTGGGAGTTACGTGACCAGAGGAAGTGTTTAAACTCAGAAGAGTGTTCCTGGAACTACTCTGTAGCAATTTGGGATGTGTGGGGTGCCGCATTGTCCTGCTGGAGTTCCCAAGTCCCTCGGAATGCACAATGGACATGAATGGATGCAGGTGTTCAGACACAACGCTTACGTATGTGTCACCTGACAGTCGTATTTAAATGCATCAGGGGTCCCCTATCACTCGATCTGCAAACGTCCCACACCATAACAGAGCCTCCACCAGCTTGAACAGACCCCTGCTGAGGTGCAGGGTCCAGGGATACATGAGGTTGTCTCCATACCAGTACAGGTTCATCCACTCAATACAGTTTGAAACGAGACTCGTCCGACCAGTCCACACGTTCCCAGTTATCGACAGTCCAATGTCAATGCTGACAGGCCGAGGGGAGGCTTCAAACATTGTGCCATGCAGTCAAGTGTACACAGTGGGCTTTGAAATAAAAATGAGTGGTGTGGTGGCCCTCAACTACGTACCCACAGACTCAGAGATGAAATATTTAAGGTTTTGGTTGGTTTCGTTGTCTAGGGGCTTGGATACGTAGTTGCCGCATTACAAGCAAAATACTGCTGAATCTACAGTATACGATATGAATATACACGTGAATCGAATGGTCGAAGGTTCCTTTCACTCAGCAATTGCGAATTTTGAACGGAATATAGACATTTATAAATGGAAGATAGCAATTAAATAAATTCTATAGGTACTATTTTAACGACTTTAAATGATGAGTACGATAGCAGAAGTGCCTTTAAAAATGCCCTTTATTACTGTGAAACACTTATTGGAGTCGATGGTCTAGCAATTTAAATAAAATATAAGTTGAATAACAGGGAAACAATAGATTCCTACTTCACGTAATTAGTTATGAACAACATAGCTCGCGAGATATTCACTTCTAAACGCATACTACGTCTTCACTGCAGAAGCCACAGAAATCTCACAAGTGCACAAGTCGGCACTAAGAAATATTTCTATCTCCCGCGACCACGCGAAAACTGCTTCACTCTCAAAGTCCTTTCCCCGACTGTGCATCCGTTGCGCCGTACTGTCCCGGACTCTCTGGTGTCCTCTCCCATACTGTGCAGAACTCCCCCGTTCTCTATCGAAACGATCCTCCTCCCCCCACTTCCATACAGTCTCTCCACGTGTCCTTTTAGGAACGATCGCTATGATTGGCTAGAGCGCTCCTGCCCTGTCTCCAAGCCAATGCACACTCACAAACATAATGAAACACATTCGAAATACTGGGTTTACATTTAAATAACTTGAAATTAAATAAATACACCTACGGCTGGACCATAAACACACTCTATCATACATTATTAAATACATAAACAAATCAAATAAACATATATCAAAGGAATACAACAGAGGTAAGCCAGTAGCCTAATGTCTCTGTGCTTTCTAAAACACAGTAAATAATTGACCAATTTCTTCATGAATTGTATATATCGCATATAAACAGAGACATAGCTTAATAAATATATTTATAAGCATGCTGCTACGGTTTTTTGATGTAACTGTGGAGTATTTATGGCCTGACGTGATGGATAGTAATCGGCCACTTTGACCTCCAATAACTCATGTATTATTGAAGTTACATGCCTGTAATTTGTACCAGTTTAGGTTTACGCTAACAGCTTTCTGAAGAGATATTGGTCGACAAAATCGGATGAACCGTGTAGATTTTGGAAATTCGTTGCTGGGTGTTACTTGTATAATTTATCGTCAGATACTAAACTTTAAACTAATAAAGGTATTGAAAATCTGATTACACCATCAGAATAGTCGTGCAAATAATGGTAATGTACATGTTTCTTTTTGAGGTATCATGATTCATCTGGATACTTTTAATTTCGATAAGAATTGTGAAATATCTGCCATTAAGGTTTCACAAAGTCCGCCTTCTTCGGCACTCTCGGCATGTCTCCTTCATTGACACAGCGTCACCATGGAATTCCCAGCCATGCGGTCAGCCCAAATCCCGGCTAACGTTCAGCACCACGCGGCTGCTGACGAGCCGCGGCCCGCCGAGAGGCCCCAGCGGTGTCACGCCAACTCCGAATTTTGAATATTTTCAGGGCGCCACAACGCGCCAACAACCACCTCACAAATGTACCTTTGGCTCCAAAAGTCCATATTAATGATGCTTCGTTAAATGGTTCGCACGCTGACACTTGTTGATGGCCTAGCATTAAAATCTGCAGCAATTTGCAGGAGGACTATAATTCTGTGAAGTTGAGCTGTCCTTTCACGTCGTCATTGATCCTGTTCTCGCAGGATCTTTTTCCACCCCCAGTGATGTCGTAGATAAGTTTTATCGGATTCCTGGAATCACGGTACACTCGTGTAACGGCCGTTCTGGAAAAATCAACACTTCAACGGTACCTCGGAGTTGCTGCGTCCCATCGCTCGTGCGCCGACTGAAACACCACGTTCAATCTCACTTAAGTCTTGATAACATACGATTGTAGCAGCAGTAACTGATCTAACAACTGCACCAGACGCTAATAGGCGTTGCCGACCCCAGCGCCGTATTCTGCCTGTTTGCAAATTTATGTATTTGAATACTCCTGCCTATACCAGTTACTTCGGCGCTTCAGTGTAGATTGTGGGAGTTTCGCACGTGACTGAGCATCTTCTTCGACATTACAGATGCCGGGCCCGATATACCGTTTTTGGGGCACGACTCGCAACTTGCACCTTTTGGATCAACCTCGAAGATTAGCCTCCTAGTGCAGGCTGGCGTTCCATCATTGCATGTTCTGTGCGAACAGCAGTTGATAGCTTGTAAAATATAAGCTTTTATGGCCGTAAATGTCACAAATAATAAAATATTCCTGAATATTGTATCGCGGTCGAAGGGATTTCACTTTAAAACCCGACGTTTCGTCCCCATCTGCGGACATTTTCAAGGGGGACCGTAGCTTCCTTGAATATCCGATTCACACCCTGTCTCGCTTCTGACTACAGCAAAATTCCGCATCCGCGAGCTTCCGCGCAGCGGCGTGACATCATATGTTTTGAATTCGGGGAGGAGCAATTGGCCCTTGTCGACTGCCGTCGTCCGTTGTTACTATCATCACATGGTGGAAGACTGGTATTCTTCTTCAGCACCGGAATCCAAATTTCATTCAATTTCATGCCCTCCTCCTTCCTATTGAAATTACTGGGCTGTTCAACAATCTCTATGGCCTCTCTGTATAGCCTATCATGGTAGCCGCTTGTGGCTGCCAGTACTTGAGTCATATCAAAATGATTGTGGTAGTCTCCTGGCTGTAAAGCATGTTCCGCAACAGCTGATGTGTTAGTATCCCCTCTTCTGCAGTATCCCATGTGCTCTTTGAGTCGTTTTTTCACAGTTCTTTTTGTAGTACCAACGTACACATCCCCACATCCCCCCTGCGGGTCCGGGGATTAGAATAGGCCCGAGGTATTCCTGCCTGTCGTAAGAGGCGACTAAAAGGAGTCCATCCCCCTCACGGGGGTAGTTAGCGCCTGCGTCCGGAGACGGACGGTTCCACGACCTATAATCGTGGTCCTTTTGGTTTTTCACTTCTCGTTTCTTCCTTCCTTTTGTTGGTTCCTTTCTTTGCTCTTCACCACCACACTGTCTTCCTTACTCTTTCCCTTGACTTCTCCTTGCCTTGTCATTGCCTTCTTCTCCTTGCCTTGTCATTGCCTTCTTCTCCTTGCCTTGTCATTGCCTTCTTCTCCTTGCCTTCTCATTGCCTTCTTCTCCTTGCCTTCTCATTGCCTTCTTCTCCTTGCCTTCTCATTGCCTTCTTCTCCTTGCCTTCTCATTGCCTTCTTCTCCTTGCCTTCTCATTGCCTTCTTCTCCTTGCCTTCTCATTGCCTTCTTCTCCTTGCCTTCTCATTGCCTTCTTCTCCTTGCCTTCTCATTGCCTTCTTCTCCTTGCCTTCTCATTGCCTTCTTCTCCTTGCCTTCTCATTGCCTTTTTCTCCTTGCCTTCTCATTGCCTCCTTCTCCTTGCCTTCTCATTGCCTTCTTGTCCTTGCCTTCTCTGGTCTCCGCCTTGGCGTTTGAGACAGTCTGTCCTCTTTCTCCCTCTCTCTTCTTTTTCCTCTTCTTCCTTCCTCCCTGTGCGTGCCTGAAGGCCGACCCACGCGTTCGCACGCGTAGCCGGTGACGGGGTAACGCGTAAGTCCCCGCCCTGGGTAGACATGTAAGGCACGCGCGTACCCCCTGGTAAAGGCCAGGCCCGGGGAGGGGTGATTGCCTGAGCTGATACCTTCTGACCATGCCGATTGGTCCCTCCGTCTGTTTCTCGGGAGGTGTGACCTGAGGTGTAAACATTCACCTAAGGCGGGAGTGCCCTCTAAGAGGGTCCCCACAAGGAAGGAGCGCGCCATCGGAGACGCTGGCAATCATGGGGGATTCCTCCGCAATGGATTCTACTCCATCTCTCTCGACTTCGACCCAAAAACGGAAACGTGACCAGCCAACAGTGACAAAAGTACTACCGCCTGCCCCACAGTTCCTCGTAGTTTCTCGACCTGAGGACGGAAAGGATTTTTCCTCTGTCAACCCTTTCGTTATTCAGAAGGGCGTAGATGCCATAGCCGGATCTGTCAAATCTTGTACCAGGTTGCGTAACGGCACCTTATTACTAGAAACTGAGAGTGCCTTTCAGGCACAAAAACTGCTTCGGGCCACCCTCCTGTACACGTTCCCTGTCCGGGTGGAGGCCCACCGAACTTTGAATTCGTCTCGTGGTGTAGTCTATACTAGCTCCCTCGACGGATTGACTGACGAGGAGCTTCAATCTTTCCTCGCTGAGCAGGGCGTGACGGCTGTCCATCGGGTCATGAAAAAGGTCAACAATGACCTTGTACCGACCCGGACACTTTTCTTGACCTTCGATAGTGTTAAGCTGCCATCGCGCATCAAGGCGGGCTACGAGGTTATTTCTGTTCGCCCCTATGTCCCGACACCTACGCGCTGCTACCAGTGTCAGCGTTTCAATCAAACTAGACAGTCTTGTTCCAATGCGGCTAAATGTGTCACTTGTGGCAGGGATGCCCATGAGGGTGACTGTCCACCTCCGTCTCCTCGTTGTGTGAACTGTCAGGGTGACCATGCCGCATCCTCCCGCGACTGTCCTGTCTATAAGGAAGAACGCTGTATCCAAGAAATTCGGGTCAAAGAGAAAGTGTCCACTTCGGCTGCTCGCAAGCTATTGGCTAGTAGGAAGCCCACGCTGCTCCCAGCGGGGAAATACAGTACTGTCCTCGCCTCTCCTCGGACTACCCCGGAGGTAGCAACCCAGACATGCGATCTGACCTTCAGCACCACGGTCGTCCGTTCGGCCAGTGCTAAGATCGCGCGGTCGACGTCTCCTCTTCCTCCCATCACCCCACAGACACCAGCCCCTTCCTCAGCTACTGCTAAGTCGAAGACCCCGAAGTCAGATGCACGGGCCTTCAAGAAGGAACCATCCCGTGCAGACTTCCTCCGTCCCTCGACCTCCCAGCCTTCGACCGGTACTTCCACCAAACGTCCTTCCAAAAAGGCGCATAGGAAGCACAGTTCTCCTTCTCCGCCACGGCGCATTTCTTCTCCTGCGCCACCCAGCGGTTGCCGCCCCAGGCCGTCATCCGTTTCGCCTGGCCGCACCGCTGGTAGCCGTACATCTGGCCGTTCACCGGCGGAGGAAGCTCCCCCTCCCGGCCATCCTCCCGAGATGGCCGATGATCCTATAGACCCCATGGACGATGACTGTCCGCCTACTGATAGCGGCGGCAGTGCTCGCTCGAAGCCAGGCCCTAAGCGGCCTTCGAGGTGACCCCTTCTCTCATCTTCCTTTTCTTACGATGGCACTTATTCACTGGAATATTCGCAGCATTCGCTCCAACCGAGAGGACTTGAAGTTGCTGCTCCGCTTGCATCGTCCGCTCGTCGTAGCCCTCCAGGAAACGAAGCTACGCCCATGCGATCAAATTGCCTTGGCACACTACACCTCTGTGCGTTTTGACCTATCCCCTGTGGTAGGTATACCAGCTCATGGAGGGGTTATGTTGCTGGTCCGGGATGATATTTACTACGATCCCATCACGTTGCACACCGGCCTGCAGGCAGTTGCCATCCGCATTACTCTCCCCACTTCTACGTTTTCCTTTTGTACCGTTTACACTCCATCGTCATCTGCCGTTACCAGGGCAGACATGATGCAACTTATTGCTCAGCTACCTGCACCATTTTTGTTAACTGGAGACTTCAATGCCCACCATCCCCTTCGGGGCTCTCCAGCATCCTGCCCGAGGGGCTCCTTGTTAGCAGACCTTTTCAACCAGCTCAATCTTGTCTGCCTCAATACTGGCGCCCCTACTTTTCTTTCGGACACATCTCACACCTATTCCCATTTAGACCTCTCTATATGTACTCCCCAACTTGCACGCCGGTTTGAGTGGTATGCACTTGCTGATACATATTCGAGCGACCACTTCCCGTGTGTTATCCATCTCCTGCAGCATACTCCCTCTCCGTGCTCCTCTAGTTGGACCATCTCCAAGGCAGACTGGGGGCTCTTCTCTTCCAGGGCGACCTTTCAGGATCAAACCTTCACAAGCTGCGATCGTCAGGTCGCACACCTCACGGAAGTCATTCTCGCTGCTGCTGAATATTCCATCCCTCACCCTACTTCTTCTCCACGTCGCGTACCGGTCCCCTGGTGGACCGCAGCATGTAGAGACGCTTTACGTGCTCGTCGACGTGATTTACGCACCTTTAAACGCCACCCTACAGTGGCGAATTGTATTAATTATAAACGATTACGTGCTCAGTGTCGTCGTATTATTAAAGAAAGCAAGAAAGCCAGCTGGGCTGCTTTCACAAGCACCTTCAACAGTTTTACTCCTTCTTCTGTTGTCCGGGGTAGCCTGCGCCGGCTATCTGGCACTAAGGTCCACTCCCCAGTTTCTGGCTTGAAGATCGTGAATGAAGTCCTTGTGGCCCCTGAGGCTGTCTCCAATGCCTTCGGCCGCTTTTTCGCAGAGGTTTCGAGCTCCGCTCATTACCATCCTGCCTTCCTCCCCCGCAAACAGGCAGAGGAGGTTAGGCCACCTGACTTCCGCTCCTCGAATTGTGAAAGTTATAATGCCCCATTCACCATGCGGGAACTCGAAACCGCACTTGGCCGATCACGGTCCTGCGCTCCAGGGCCTGATTCTATTCATATTCAGATGCTGAAGAACCTTTCTCCTGCGGGTAAAGGTTTTCTTCTTCGTACATACAATCGCATCTGGATTGAGGGACATGTTCCCGCATGCTGGCGCGAGTCTATTGTTGTCCCGATTCCTAAGCCGGGGAAGGACAAGCACTTGCCTTCCAGTTATCGACCTATCTCGCTTACCAGCTGTGTCTGTAAAGTGATGGAGCGAATGGTTAACTCTCGATTGGTTTGGCTGCTCGAGTCTCGACGCCTACTTACCAATGTACAATGTGGATTTCGTAGGCGCCGCTCTGCTGTTGACCATCTGGTTACATTGTCGACCTTCATTATGAATAACTTCTTGCGGAAGCGCCCGACCGCGGCTGTGTTCTTTGATTTGGAGAAGACTTACGACACCTGTTGGAGGGCGGGCATTCTCCGCACCATGCATACATGGGGCCTTCGCGGTCGCCTCCCTCTTTTTATTCGTTCCTTTTTAATGGATCGACAGTTCAGGGTACGTGTGGGTTCTGTCCTGTCAGACACCTTTCGCCAGGAGAATGGGGTGCCCAGGGTTCAGTTTTGAGCGTCGCTCTCTTCGCCATCGCGATCAATCCAATAATGGATTGCCTCCCAGCTGATGTATCAGGCTCCCTTTTTGTGGACGATTTTACCATCTATTGCAGCGCGCAGTGTACACGTGTCCTGGAGCGCTGTCTTCAGCGTTCTCTTGACCGTCTTTACTCCTGGAGTGTCGCCAATGGCTTCAGTTTTTCTGCCGAGAAGACGGTCTGTATTAACTTCTGGCGCTACAAAGAGTTTCTCCCACCGTCCTTACGACTCGGTCCCGTTGCTCTCCCAATCGTGGAGACAACCAAATTTTTAGGCCTTACCTTTGACAGGAAACTTAGCTGGTCTCCACATGTGTCATATTTGGCCGCCCGTTGTACCCGTTCTTTAAATGTCCTCCGTGTTCTCAGTGGTATGTCGTGGGGAGCGGATCGAACCGTCCTACTTCGTCTATATCGGTCGATCGTCCGCTCCAAGCTGGATTATGGGAGCTTCGTATACTCCTCTGCACGGCCATCCATCTTACGCCGCCTCAACTCCATACAACATCGGGGTTTACGACTTGCGATCGGAGCATTTTATACCAGTCCCGTAGAGAGTCTTCATGCTGACGCTGGCGAATTGCCACTCACCTACCGGCGCGATATACTGCTTTGTCGGTATGCCTGTCGGCTACTGTCAATGCCCGACCATCCGTCTTATCGTTCCTTTTTTGACGACTCTCTTGACCGTCAATACGGGTTGTATGTCTCTGCCCTGCTACCCCCTGGCGTTCGCTTTCGTCGCCTCCTTCAACACCTTAATTTTTCACTCCCTGCAACCTTTCGAGTGGGCGAGAGCCGCACGCCACCTTGGCCCCAGGCTCAGGTCCGCGTTCACCTTGACCTCAGCTCGCTCCCAAAAGAGGTCACACCCGGTTCGGTCTACCACTCCAGTTTTTTGGAACTTCGTTCGAAGTTCATCAACATGACTTTCATTTATACAGATGGCTCTAAGACCAATGACGGGGTCGGGTGTTCCTTTATTGTCGGGGCACAAAGTTTCAAATACCGGCTCCATGGCCATCGTTCGGTCTTCACAGCTGAGCTCTTTGCCCTCTACCAGGCTGTTCTTTACATCTGCCGCCACCGACATTCTGCTTATGTCATCTGCTCAGATTCCCTGAGCGCCATCCAGAGCCTCGGTGATCCGTATCCGGTTCACCCTTTCGTACACCGGATCCAACGCTCTCTTCAGCAGCTGGTGGATGTCGGTTCTCCGGTTAGCTTTATGTGGGTTCCTGGCCATGTCGGCATCCCTGGGAACGAAGCTGCAGATGCCGCGGCCAAGGCTGCGGTCCTCCAGCCTCGGACAGCTTCTTGTTGTGTCCCTTCGTCCGATTTTAGCAGGGTCATTTGTCGGCGCATCTTATCGCTGTGGCATGCCGATTGGGCTGCACTTACCGACAACAAGCTTCGGGCCTTAAAACCTCTTCCCGTGGCTTGGACGTCCTCCTCACGCCCTTCTCGGCGGGAGGAGGTCGTTTTAGCCCGGTTAAGAATTGGACACTGCCGGTTCAGCCATCGCCATCTGCTGACGGCTGCGCCGGCGCCGTTCTGCCCATGTGGGCACTTGCTGACGGTTAGACACATTTTAATGTCCTGTCCAGATCTTAACACACTGCGCCTCGATCTTAACCTGCCTAATACTTTCGATGCCATTTTAGCGGATGACCCACGAGCAGCTGCTCGTGTTCTTTGTTTTATCAATTTGACAAACCTCGCTAAGGACATTTGATGATGTTGTTTTTTAATCCTATGCCTGTCAGTCTGTCTTTTATCGTGTTTTCCCTTTTAGTTGTTGTTGTCAACTTGTGCCTCGCGGTGCATTCTTAGAGTAGTCAGGGCGCTAATGACCATTGAAGTTGTGCGCCCTAAAACCACAAAAAAAAAAAAAAAACATCCCCACATCTACCCGGAAATCGTATAAATTCAAGCTTTTCCAGTAGTTGCCGAGCATCCTTCGCCAATTTTAGGTGTTCTTTTATCTTACTTGTGGGTATGTAAATCACCGCGATGTTTAGCTTTTTCAAGATTTTTCCTATGCGGTCAGTCATTTCCTTAGTGAATGGCAGTAAAACCGGCACTTGAGCGTCACTATGATATCTACGCGGTGGTCTTAACGTCTTTCCACCTCAGCGAACGAATAACCATTCTTGAGGAATGCATTGGTGAGATGTTTTAATTCTGCATCAAGCAGCGCAGCTCTGGTTCACAGATTTTCCTAGCTCTATCCACTAACATTTTTAAGATGTCTCGCTTTTGATCTTGGCGGCGGTTCGAATCTCGGTGTAGGTAACTGTCTGTGAGCGTGGGTTCACGGTAAATCGTGTGGCCAACGCAACCATCTTCTTTCTTAAATACTATCGCATCAAGAAAATTAAATCTTCCGCCTGCTCCCTCCACCATGGTAAGCCCAATCTTCAGATTCATCCCGTTCAGATGTTTGTGAAAACAATCCAGCTCCTCCCTGCTATTCCGCCACAAAACAAAACATAAGGGTGGCCGAGCGGTTCTAGGCGCTTCAGTCCGGAACTGCCCGACTGCTAAGGTCGCAGGTTCGAATCCTGCCTCTGGCATGGATGTGTGTGATGTCCTTAGGTTAGTTAGGTTTAAGTAGTTCTAAGTTCTAGGAGACTGATGACCTCAGATGTTAAGTCCCATAGTTCTCAGAGCCATTTGAACCAAAACATACGCTCCACGTAACGGAAACAAATATTCGATTTCTTGTTCTCAGTTTCCAATGCCTGCTCTTCGAATTTTTCCGTAAACGAGTTCGCTACAACCGGGCTTAAGGGGGCTCCCCACAGTGACACCATCCGTCTGTTCGCAGAACTCTTCGCTCCATTAGAAATACTTGGTTGTGAGGCAGTATTTAAACAGCTCTGCAACATCGGAACATCGGGAGGCAAAATCCGATTGTTTTTGCAATACTTCATTGAGTGGAATCATACTGAATAGCGACACCAGGTCAAAACTATTTGTCCTCTGGCTTTACCACTATGCCATTTAATTTACTGATAAAATGTGCCGAATTCTTTGTATACGAATCCGGTCGTCCCACACACGGTCGTAATAATGTCGTCAAGAACTTGCCAATCGAATAGGTTGTCGAACCAGTAGATCTTACTACAGGCCTTAGAGGAACATGTTCTTTGTGTACCTTCATCAATCCATAAAGTCTCGGTGCTAGCGCAACTGGAACTGAACAGACTTCTCTGGACACTCTGTTCGATAGAGGACTTCTTTACCAACCACGTAACAATACTAATAACTTTGTCAATTGGGTCTTTACTTAGTTTCCTATATGTTTGCGAGTCTAATAAGTCGTTAATGGTTCAAATGGCTCTGTTTGGGACTTGGCATCTAAGTTCATCAGTCCCCCTAGACTTAGAACTACTTAAACCGAACTAACCTAAGGACATCACACACACATCCACGCCCGAGGCAGGATTCGAACCTGCGACCGTAGCAGCCGCGTGGTTCCAGACTGAAGCGTCTAGAACCGCTCGGTCACATCGGCCGGCTAAGTCGTTAATATTACTATAATAGTCACTGACAAACAAAACAACCCTTACGTTTCCCTTGTCAGCGGAGAGAATAACACTGTCGTCCGCATTTAGGCGTTTCAAGGGATCGCTCACACCCACAGTTAAATTACTTTTTCGAGGCTTCGCGCGAGACAATACTCTTACAGCGTCTATACGAATTTCTTCAGCCGTAACCTAGTCCGCACTAAGAATGCCGGCTTCTACACTGGCTGTTATTTCTTCCGTGGGCACAACTGGCGGGCTAGTGGCAATATTTCCACCGTTGGAAAGCACAGATCTCTCGTCGTGATATAACGAACGTCTGGATAAACTGATAACCGCGAAGGAAGCGTCTAAATGGTGGATCCTCTCTGCTCCACCTGACGCCTTCCGCCGCCAATTCTTCTCCTTTGACACCGCATTTTGGCGTTCAGAAGTAGTCTGTACTGATGGATCAGTGTTTGCCGGTCACACTGGTTTTGCTTACGTTCATGCGGGAAGTAATGAACTCTGCTACTTGCCTGATGGCTGCAGTGTTTCCACTGTAGAGTTGATATCCATCTCTCATGCACCTGACCATATCTGTCCCTGCACCAGTGAGTCGTTCCTCATCTTCAGCGACTCGAGTTTACAAGCTCCTGATCAGTTCGCAAGCTCTTGACGAGTGTTACTATCGCCATTCCTTGGACCTGACAATCCAGAATCCACTTTCTGCCTTCAGACTATGTGGACGCATTGTGGACTTCATTTGGGCGTCGGGCATATAGGGATACCGGGAAATGAACTCACTGACAGACTGGTCAAACTGGCTATCGGCAAGACACTTCTTGATACTGGTATTCCATAACTGGACATGTGATCGATATTATGCAGTCAAGTTCTAAGGCTATGGAATACGGAATGGCATACTCCGACTTCAATGAACAAACTATCGTTGATAAAGGAGATCACGAATTTGTGGAGGTCCTCCATGTGGGCCTCTCACAAGGATTCCATCGTCCATAGTCGGCTGCGTATCAGCTATACTTGGCTGACTCATGGTCATATCCTCTGTTGCGATGATCTGTCCTGTGCTGGACTGTCCTAAACTAGCCGCCCTGCAGTGGACTCATCATCTATCTGACTCGCTATCCCCGGTGTTAGCGGAAAGTACATCAACAGCTGACCTGGTTTTACAGTTTATTCATGAAGGGGCTTTTTAATCACTCTAAGATACGGCGCCTCAGCTTTGTCAGCTTATTTACAGGTTAGTAGGACGCCCTGTAGCCTCGCCTGCCCCAACTACGAAATGGCGGGCTGGGCTTGGTGGTCTGCCACAGCCCTCGTCATCTCTGTTCTTTTGCTTTTATTCCGTTTTGTCATGTGTTCTGTTTGACTTAGTGTTTGTACTCTGATTTCTTGTGCTTTTCACGCCCTGTCCATGTCGCTACTCTTTTCTGTGTATTGTTGCAGAAAGGGGGGCTGCCAGTGGCAGGTGGCGGAAGGTATGTCCACCATCGTACCTCACTGACCTTTGTTCCTTTCCCTCTTTTCTCCTTTTATTTTGTTCTTTTCTCTAGGCTTCGTTGACCTTTGGTAGACCTCAGGGTTTTTGTTTCCTTGGGTTCTGCGCACTAGACACTTCTTTGGTGTGTAGTTTTGTTGACTTGTCTATTCAGGTAGGAGCGACTGATGACCTCGTAGTTTGATCTCTTGAATAATTAAACTAGCTAACCAACCATCATCTAAATCCCGCAGGTAAAAGATTTTGTGTGAAAACTAACCATGGCACACAAGTGGAATTTGATTAATGCTATGTATAAGTGAGCTGCACGTAGTGCGGGGCAGCTCTGCCGCAGTATGGGATTAGTCTTAAGTCGCCATGCACTCCACTCGCAGTGCTGCAGGCTAGGAGAACGTCGCGGCGGCAGCTCTGCTAGTGTCATGTCCTCTGCAACTAAGAAACTTCGCCCTGCATTATCTTTGAAGACCATCGTTTTCAACTATAATAATACCAAGCAGAATGAGATGCTTCGCTAATACTTTGGGGATTTATGATGGTTTTATCAATAGGGAATGCTCTGGGGAGCCTCAGGCTATGACTCGACGCCAACTCTGGTACCTACGACGGTATACTGAAAAGAAATACTTCCAAAATTTTTATTCTGTTCCCAGTTATTACATTTCATGCGTATTACTCGGTCGACTTTCCCGCTTCGCTGACGCAAGCTGCAATCTCCCGCCGCTGTAAGATTCCAAATTGTAGAGCGTAATGTGGCGGGATCTAACGTAACTGTGTCGGTGGGTGAGAGGCCCTCAGAAAACTGAAAGAAAGAATTCGAAAAGTTCGTCCATCCATGGAGCACCTTCTTCTTTGCCATGAAAATGTTGGCCCACACACGAGCGTTGTGACATATGCAAGTATCTGACACCTTGGGTTCACTGTCATCGATCATCTTCCATACGGCCACGACTTGACCACATCCGATTTTCATCTGTGGCCAAAACTTAAAGGACTCTTTCGAGCACTGCACTTTCATAGTGATGAAGCAGTACATAGGTGAGTTTGTGGCTCCGTCAACAAAGTCAGTCATTGTGCAGTGGAGATATCAACAAATTAGGCGTTGGGAGAAATGTGTTCGTCGACGGGGTGACTATGTTGCTAAGTAATTACCTAGAGATGAAGAATAAAGACGTTGAATGTGAATAACGTGTCTTATTCAACAATCTTAGAGTTTTCACATAAAAAATTCGGAAGAATTACTTATCACCATACTCGTATTAAAGCAAGAGTAGGCGAGAATTCGGCTGACGAACTGTTCACTACCATGATGGTCATAGTGTTCAGCGTGGCAGACACGTTTTACCCGTGCCACGCCACGCTGTCTCACCATCAGGAGGGGGAAAGAGTGAACGCGCCACATTTTTGTTTCACGTTTCTCAACAAAATACATCGAAAAACAAATTTTCAGTTTTACTCAGTTATTTTTTTCCGTGCTGAAGACATAGTTTTTATTCAGTACAAACTGTCGGCACAAGGACAGACGCGGACAGTTTCACAGATTCTCGCTCACAAGTTGCCACGTAATCGTGATATATTTAGTTTCATGGACAGTTTCAACATGAAAGGCATTTGTCTTTAAAAAGAGAATTACTTAGTATATCAGTCAGTTAAGTCTGCACATGCATAGGGGTGCTTTTAACTAAAACGGCAAACGTTTTCGAAAACGGCTGGAAAATAAATGTAAGATTATCAGTACCCTCAAATCATTTAGGAAACTAGCCTTTAAAGAATTATTACAAGGCCGCAATGAGTCCTTAAAACCTCCCGTTTTCTTTAACACCAGGGAGCTTAGAGAATTGGACTTTGTGTGAGAATGTGTCCGTTCTACAACATGATATTCTGTTTAGATGATTCCCCATTATATCACAAATACGTTATTTCTCTCCTAGTGTCCTATGGGCAGGGTACTGTCTAGTCCACTCAAAACGCGACGTGTACAATCCATTTCGGATGTTCTAATATTTGTGGACGCACACCTTTTTCCTTCATGAATTCAACCATAGCGAGTTTTAAACCGAAAAATCATTCCAAGAATGCTCCTTGACTCAACCAATGTACTTTTCAGTAATGCACGAAGTCTCCATACTGTTCGTACAGTTCCATCGAAAACTGTTGAAACGGACAGCGGTAAAATGCGTGCGACGTCAGAAATTTTGTTACTGATATCGCCAAATTTCTTCGCGTGCTTCATACCTGCAAGTTTTGCACAAAGTGCTACATTGTACTACAGAAAAAATGAATCCCATCTGTCGATTGTTGCATTTTTCACTCTTTCGTTTCTGCATGGCATTTTAATGTCGTTTCATAAAAAAATTGGAGGTACCAGTCGCTTATACGACTGCATAATATGTATTGAGAATACTCGTCCTTCTCTTCTGTCATTACCATTCGTTTTTAAATACTTGTGACGGAAGAGAGCACGATCGACCCGTCAACGTATTATTACGTCATTTGGCGGTTCCTATCCAAAGACCGATCGACAAACCGACCGGCTGACGAACAGAAATAAACATTGATCGATGCACATACCGATCGATAAGTATACATGGACATAGACCACCATCAGTAAAAAAATCTAGGCATGCTACATTGTCCTAAAATGCCGACGAGTATGTCTCAATTGACTCTTTTTTTTCCTCGCAACAGAGAGAAACTTAAGAAGCAATTACACATAGCATTGCTGCTGCTGCTATTACTATTGCTGCTGTTGGGAGCTTTGATCCAAAAGATTTTCAAGCACCTTCTACAAGTAAAGCACGTTCTTAACGGTCAATGATCAAAAAACAGAAAGAAAAATCTCAATTGTCACGGCAGACAAATTGCAGATTTTAACTTTATCTCCTCAAAGTTAGGCTGTAAAAGAAATTAGGCTAGAATTCATTGTCTCAGAAAAAAATGGTGTTGTTAGGTGCCATGCAAAATTGTCTGCAACACCAGTACACTGAAATGTTGCATTGAACATCCATTAAGGTGTTAAACGTAATAACGATAGATATTTCCGCCTGAATAATGATTAATTCCAAACGAGAGAGAAACGTCATCAGTGAACACACAAACGTATCTAAAAGCTAAAGCAAATCAATTTTTAAGAAAATGTGACAACTAAGAACAGTTTCAACAGGTTTGACATCATTCTGAAACTGCCTATTCAGAAACATTACCCATTCTTTACTCGTAATAGCTGTCAAGGAATGTTTTTGAATTTCTTTATTGCCTCTGAACTGTTCAAATGGCTTTGAGCACTATGGGACTTAACATCTGAGGGCATCAGTCCCCTAGAACTTAGAACTACTTAAACCTAACTAACCTAAGGACATCACACACATCCATGCCCGGGGCAGGATTCGAACCTGCGACCGTAGCAGTCGCACGGTTCCGGACTGAAGCGCCTAGAACCCCTCGGTCACCACGGCTGGCCTTTAAACTGTCTTATCTCAACAATGAAGTTTCTCAGTAGTGCAAAGAAAAATCAAACTGGAGAGAACCCTTTTGAGACATGGCCTTTTGAAAATCAGACAAAGCTGATGAGTACTTTTTTAGATTGAAATATAATCTTCATAACTCAGTAATTATTTGAGTAATTAACATGCCACTTGAATAGTCTTATGGCATGCTCGATAACTGCAAATTCATCGTCGGAAAGTCATTTTATTATAAAACAAAACCCGCTAACACATGACTCAGGTACGTCATGACAAGATATGAGAAATTTCGAGAGGAAATTATAATAAATGTGCTGTATACTGATAACTTGTTCAGTAACTAGGGTGTGGTAACTAAAAACTTGAATCCAAAAGTTTCGCTGGCTGTTGTGGCCGAGCGGTTCTAGGCGCTTCAGTCCGGAACCGCGCGACCGCTAATGTCGCATGTTCGAATCCTGCCTGGGACATGGGGGCGTGGATGTGTGTGATGTCCTTAGGTTAGTTAGGTTTAAGTAGTTTTAAGTTCTAGGTGACTGATGACCTCAGATGTTAATTCTCATAGTGCTCAGAGCCATTTCAACTATTTTTGAAAAAGTTTCAGCACGGGAGTCCCTTCGATGTTGAACAACAGAAAAGCGAATTCGATTTATTCACATCTTTCGCGTTATGGGAAAAGTAACCGTTACAAAAGCATCGCTGGTGGCTCCACCAACTATAATTCGATGTGTAAGACTGATACATAAATACTGTAAAAATGTCCTAAAATTTGGAGGCTCGAGTGGAGACCTTCATGCCACTTGGTATGGAATAACCGGAGTGCGAGATATAACATGCGCCACTCCTCAGAGATTATGCAGCATCCAGCCAGAAGGTGTTGTAGCCTGTCTGAAATGCAATACAACGGACTGGCAAGCTGTGCTCCTGCGTGCATACGAAACTCATTTGGCTGAACAGCCGAGTTTAATCAGTGTGTACAAATATGTATTAAATGTAAACACGGACCATTCAAAACACGAAATGTTTGTTGCAGTTTTACACGTAGTTCGACAATTTTGGTTTTCCCCAGACTTCCTTTTTGGACTGTAGATTATAGTAGTTTTGTAACAATCTACCTCCCATCTTCCTTTGATTGAGATATTCTACGTCCAGGCGTAATATCCGTTAGATATGTGCTTTCTTGAGTTAGCATTTCGATGCAGAGCTTGTTACCAAGAGGTCAATGCCCTGTAGAATGACGCTCAACTCTCTGAAATAGTCTTAGAAGTATGACTACCTCACTTCAAGAAATACATTGTCAAAAAAGCCATACGATAATGACGGCTTACTTGTGCCAGCGAACGTATACACGGTGACGGAACTAAGACAGGACACAACAAATACATCCACATCTAGAACATAATCGATTGCGGAATATGTAATAAGGATTGTAGATACTTGTATTTAGACTCCCATCAATACAATAGGGACCCATGATGCTATTATTTAGGCGGCACATGTTAAGACTAGCGTGTATTTCCAACTGACCAGTAGTGCATATTGCGAAGATGTATTTGTCCACGATACGTAAGCGATGCTTCATCCGTAATCATCATCTTGACTAGAAATCCTGCATCACATTGCAAACAACATTTTGAGAACTGTTGTAATACACTACTGGCCATTAAAATTGCTACACCACGAAGATGACGTTCTACAGACGCGAAATTTAACCGACAGGAAGAAGATGCAGTGATATGCAAATGATTAGCTTTTCAGAGCATTCACACAAGGTTGGCGCCGTTGGCAACACCTACAACGTGCTGATGTGAGGAAAGTTTCCAACCGATTTCTCATACACAAACAGCAGTTGACCGGCGTTGTCTGGTGATACGTTGTTGTGATGATTCGTGTAAGGAGGAGAAATGCGTACCATCACATTTCCGACTTTCATAAAGGTCGGATTGTAGCCTATCGCGATTGCGGTTTATCGTATGGCGACATTACTGCTCGCGTTGGTCGAGATCCAATGACTGTCAGCAGAATATGGGATCGGTTGATTCAGGAGGGTAATACGGAACGCCGTGCTGGATCCCAACGGCCTCGTATCACTAGCAGTCGAGATGACAGGCATCTTATCCGCTTGGCTGTAACGGATCGTGCAGCCACGTCACGATCCCTGACTCAACAGATGGCAACGTTTGCAAGACAACAACCATCTGCACGAACAGTTCGACGACGTTTGCAACAACATGGACTATCAGCTCGAAGACCATGGCTGCGGTTACCCATGACGCTGCATCACAGGCAGGAGCGCCTGCGATGGTGTGCTCAACGACGAACCTGGGTGCACGAATGGCAAAACGTCATTTTTTCGGATGAATCCAGTGTTTGGCGACATCGCGGTGAGCGCACATTGGAAGCGCGTATTCGTCATCGCCATACTGGTGTATCACTTGGCTGATGGTACGGGGTGCCACTGGTTACACGTCTCGGTCGCTTCTTGTTCGCATTGACGGCACTTTGAACAGTCGACGTTACATTTCAGATGTGTTACGACCCGTGGCTCTACCCTTCCTTCGATCCCTGCGAAATCCTACATTTCAGAAGGATAACGTACGACCGCATGTTGCAGGTCCTGCACGGACCATTCTGGATACAGAAAATGTTAGACTGCTGCCCTGACCAGCACATTCTCCAGATTTCTCACCAATTGAAAACGTCTGGTCAATGGTGGCCGAGCAATTGGCTCGTCACAATACGCCAATCACTACTCTTGATGAACTGTGGTATCGTGTTGAAGCTGCATGGGCACCTGTACACGCCAACCAAGGTCTGTCTGACTCAATGCCCAGGCGTATCAAGGCCGCTATTACGGCTAGAAGTGGTTGTTCTGGGTACAGATTCCTCAGAATCTATGCACCCAAATTGCGTGAAAATGTAATCACATGTCAGTTCTAGTATAATATATCTGTCCAATGAATACCCGTTTATCATCTGCATTTCTTCTTGGTGTAGCAATTTTATTGGCCAGTAGTGTAGATGATTCTCTGTAGAAACTAAATTTTTATTTAAATCACCAGCACTGCTCAGAAAATGATTGTTAAATACTGTACATATATCTGATATATCAGTAACAGAAATATTTTTACTAAGAACTGATTTTATATCGTCGACCTCGCACTGCAAACCAGATACTTATTTCACAACTAACCATATGGTTTCATTTTATCCTGTGATTTAGCTATTCTAATTACATACCACATACTCTTCACTTTCCTAATAACATTTTTAGGCTCCTTACAATACTGTTTGTAATGGGCTACTGTAGCTTGATTATGACTACTTCTAACATTTCGATATAATTCCCCACTTTGTTCTGCATGATATCGTTATCCCACTAGTCAGCCACCGCGCTGTCTTTTATTGCTAGTACCCCGTTTAGAAAGTTCTGATGGAAAGCAACTCCCAAAGAGCATGAGAAATGTGTTAAGGAAAGCATTATATTTATCATGTATGCTATCGGTACTATAAATATCCTGCCACTCTTGTTCCTTAACGAGGTTTTTAAAATTCTCTGTTGCCGTTGGATTAGCTTTTCTACATAGTTTTTAATTAAATACAACATTTGTTTGAGTACAAAAGCCTTTTAGTGTTAAAATTGGTGCATCATGATCTGAAAGGCTGTTCACCCTTTTACTAACAGAATGCCGATCTAGTAATGAGGAATGAATGAAAATATTGTCTATGACGGCTCTACTGTTCCCCTGCACCCTAGTTGGAAAAAACACAATCTGCATCAGAACATATGAATTTAGATCTACCAACATCCTTTTTCTTGCGCCAATATACACAAAATGTATATTGGAATCACCACATGTAACTAATTTCTGGTACATCCTATAAAGTGAATCAAGAACCCCCTCTAGCCTGAGCAGAAACGCTCTGAAGTCAGAGGTAGGGGGCATACAAACAACAACAAAATTAGAAGTTTAGTTTCACTAAATTCAACTGCCCCTGCAACACATTCGAATAACTGTTCAGTGTAGTGCCGTGAGACGTCTATCGACTCATATGGAATAATGTTTTTTACGTACGTGGCCACTCTCCCCCCCCCCCCCCCCCCCAAGGAACTCCTGGAAAAACAGCCAGCTAATCTGTATCCTATAAAGGATGCCTCAGAATTGGCAAATTATGTAAGTGGTGTTACCATATGCCAATATTGTCACAGTCAACATCTATAAGCAGTTCACTAACTTTATCTCTAATACCCCTTACATTTTGATGAAATATGCTAATTCTATCTCTACTGAAGGTGAGCCCTTAGTTAGAGGGTCTTCCTTTAAGCGGGTATACCTATCAGCTGACTTCAGGCTAAAAAAGGTGCGGCTCTAACATGAACTACAAGAATTTTTCCATGTGTGATCCAACCTGCGCCCACTACACTGTCACGTATAAGATTTGCCAGCCTCCCCTTCCCATACCTATAGAGGTGCAGGCCATGTCTAGTGAAACCCGATATACTGATAGACCCAACTGGCACCACTGAAATGAAATGTGACCCATGACCTCTGTCAACAGCGCCCTCCCCAGCCCCATGTTAACGCTCCTAACAGCCGCATTAAGGTGAGGCCGATCATGACGCTGAAACAGTTGCACGAAATGCACATTAGTGCCACCAGTTTGAGTAGCTATCTTCACCAGGTCACCACCTACATCATATTCCCCGTCCCTATTAAGAATGTTCCCTGCTCCACCCACTATCACCACCCGATCCTCCTCCGTAAAATTCCTACGTAACTCCTCTATGCTGTCAGCCACCTGTGCCAACCCTGCACTGTGCTTAACAATGTTGGTGACCTGGTACACACTTCCTGCAACTGCCGGCCCACAACTCCAACGTGCAAACTACCTAGCAGCAGAACCTTCTTCTTTCTGTTAGGCTTTGCAACTGACCTAGGCCTCCTAACTGCTGAGGACTGCTACATGTTCCCTACACCTAGAAGAGGCTCCTTTCCACTCAACTCTGACAGTTGGTCACATCTATTGCATATACGCAAAGTATAACTGTCTGAATACCACCTCTTCCTAGCTGCCTTCTTGTCAACTGCCAGTTCCCATTCCCTAGCACCCTTCACCCTCCTCAACCTATCTAGTTTCTTTGCTGCATCAAGTGAAGTAATGCCGAGTTTAGAACATGACACTGGTACTCTCGTAGATCGCACCCAGCCACCCTCATTTTTTTATAACCTACTTAGGTTACTTTGAACTCAATTAATATAAGAGCCCTTCCCGCAAATCCCGATGAACTGTGAATTACTCCCTAAATCCACAGAAAACTAGAGACTGAGAGCCTTAGTCTCTCAATGCATTAGCAGACTGGCAATGCAGGGGATGAATAGCACGTAGCCGCTAAAACACAAAAATGGATAAACAATAGCCGCTTCTGTTCCATTGTGTACACTACAGTGCACTCACTTTGGAGTAGCGCACCGTACAAGGATGCAATGAGTCACGATCTGTGTGACTTGATTACTCTGGATCCAAAAGAAGCAAAGAAGAGTTGGTCAAACTGGTGTATTTCGGTGGATGAAATGCGCACACAGTATGAAGAAAGGCCATACGAGATTTCACAAAAATTCCTCCACACGACGTTAACTGCCTTCCTTCTAATCCTTTTACCATAAGAAGTTGACGGTGACTGAAGAAAATCGTCTGCACGAGCTGCATTAAGTTGGTACCAAGAGCTTCAAAAATTTGTTGCCCTGAAGGGAGCAGGGAAACCACGTTACCGATCGCAAGATTCAGACAGCTAGAGTATCAAAGTCGAGAAATAATGTTTCGTGGTGGGGTAAATCCAAAACGGCTGCAGCGATAATACACAAAAATGGTTCAAATGGCTCTGAGCACTATGGGACTTAACATCTGAGGTCATCAGTCCCCTAGACTTCGAACTACTTAAACCTAACTGATCTAAGGACATCACACACATCCATGCCCGAGGCAGGATTCGAACCTGCGACCGTAGCAGTCGCGCGGTTCCGGAATGAAGCGCCTAGAGCCGCTCGGCCACCGCGGTCGGCTGGTAATATAAAAATCTGAGGCCAAATCTTTTAATTATTGCAGGAAACATGAGCTATTCGTAAAAGAAATACTCTAGGATGGAAGTGGCAGTTGCGACACTAGATGATAGTTGCCCTACAGTTAATATTGTCAGTACAACTAGGAGATGGGCAATGGGAGATCTGTTAGTAATACCTGTAATAGCAACATATGTGTAGAATTTCGTGGTAATATCTAGAAAACAGTAATTAGTGCAACGCACAAATGCAGTAACGTGATGTATACGACTTCGTTTAGGCTCTAATTCTTCAAGAATACCTAATCAAATAAGTTCCCCTCACTGCTTCATTTGGACTGATATCTTGAAACAAGCCACTGTCGAATCCTTGATGGGATTCGGTCTCCATTTTGGTATGTTCAGCTTCTGACCTCGCAGTCGAATACACGTTAAACACTGACTTCTAAATCGCATCCTCCTGTGCTAGTATTGAAGGGTATCCGCATTCTTTGTCGGTTAACTGCTGATGATTGAAACGTCAACACCAGGCAACATGGAACAAATGTCCTGTGGACAACTAGTGTACTAAATTCTCGAATATACAAAACATTAACTATTCAGCACAATCACACACAGCATGTAGGAGTAACGCCATCTGCATTTTGTTCGTAACGAATGATTACGTAGCGAGTTACTCGCTCAGATATTGAATGTGAATGTTGTTTGTTCGTCAGATCATCTTGTTACGCCACTATCAGTAAGGAGAGACATCTACCAACACGTGTTGGAATTAGTAGCGGCAGAATCATGATTTTTCGGAACTGCGGATTGTCGTTCCGCTATAGGCTATTGCTGATATTGTTGGTTACGGTTCAAAGATAGTCTTGAGAATGTTAAATTCATGGGTTCACAATGGAGATACTCCACGCCGTACTGGATGTCAACGGCAGCAAGCGATTAACGCCTGAGAGGAATGACATATTGTTTAACAACGTTGGACGCAGAAGTGTTACCCATGTTGTCTTCTCAGATGAGTCTCTGTATTTTATGTGGCATCTCAATGAACGTGCTCTTCAGGGGGCTTAAGACTCTACGAGAGAGCCCTTGATCAGATTAGGGGGCATCAGGGAGGACTTAGCGCACTTGAAACTCGTCAGCCTAAATCAGCCCGTTGACGGTACTGATCAGGCTTTCTCAACAGACATGTATCGATGTTTCACTCAGTGACCAACAGGTTGCCCTTAGGCTGACTACCCCATAGGGTGGAGGATACTCCAGAACTCTAGGAACGAAACAGTAAACTCAGTATCTGGTGTGTACTACAACAGGTGGAAATACTTTTACAGTCACGAAGCCGTTATTTTTCGTAGAACGAAGAGAAGTCAGATTTGGGGAAGTAGTCGCACTTGGAAAAAATGTGAAATTGGTCAGTGTACATTACACTTACACCGCTACAAAATTTCAAGCACATCCAACATGTCAAATACTGGGTGACATACTAGCGACTATTGCTCCATATAAAAGAGAGTGAGGTGGCGCCGTGGTTAACACAATTGAATCGTCTTCCAGAGGACGATTTTTTTTTATCATTATTTATCTAAATCACACGAGGCAAATGCCAGGATGGTTCCTTTGGAATGAGTACGGCCAATTTCCTTCCCCATCCTTCCGTAATATGCTCTCGTGCTCCATTATAATGACCTAGATGTCGACAGAACGTTAAACTCTAATCCTCCTCTCCAGCTCCTGCTCCTCCCCCTCCCCCTCATCCCATCCTCCCCTCCCCCTCCTCCCACTGCCCTCCCCCTCCTCCCCCTGCCCTCCCCCTCCTCCTCCTCCCCTCCCTAACTTCCCCCTCCCTTCCTCCCGCTCCCCTCCTCCCCCTCCCCTCCTCCCCTTTCCCCCTCTCCCTTCTTTCCACCCTCTCCCTCCTTTCCCCCTCTCCCTCCTTTCCCCCCTCTCCCTCCTTTCCCCCCTCTCCCTCCTTTCCCCCCTCTCCCTCCTTTCCCCCCTCTCCCTCCTTTCCCCCCTCTCCCTCCTTTCCCCCCTCTCCCTCCTTTCCCCCCTCTCCCTCCTTTCCCCCCTCTCCCTCCTTTCCCCCCTCTCCCTCCTTTCCCCCCTCTCCCTCCTTTCCCCCCCTCTCCCTCCTTTCCCCCCCTCTCCCTCCTTTCCCCCCCTCTCCCTCCTTTCCCCCCTCTCCCTCCTTTCCCCCCCTCTCCCTCCTTTCCCCCCCTCTCCCTCCTTTCCCCCCCTCTCCCTCCTTTCCCCCCTCTCCCTCCTTTCCCCCCCTCTCCCTCCTTTCCCCCCCTCTCCCTCCTTTCCCCCCCTCTCCCTCCTTTCCCCCCCTCTCCCTCCTTTTCCCCCCTCTCCCTCCTTTTCCCCCCTCTCCCTCCTTTTCCCCCCTCTCCCTCCTTTTCCCCCCTCTCCCTCCTTTTCCCCCCTCTCCCTCCTTTTCCCCCCTCTCCCTCCTTTTCCCCCCTCTCCCTCCTTTTCCCCCCTCTCCCTCCTTTTCCCCCCTCTCCCTCCTTTCCCCCCCTCTCCCTCCTTTCCCCCCCTCTCCCTCCTTTCCCCCCTCTCCCTCCTTTCCCCCCCTCTCCCTCCTTTCCCCCCCTCTCCCTCCTTTCCCCCCTCTCCCTCCTTTCCCCCCCTCTCCCTCCTTTCCCCCCCTCTCCCTCCTTTCCCCCCCTCTCCCTCCTTTCCCCCCCTCTCCCTCCTTTCCCCCCCTCTCCCTCCTTTCCCCCCTCTCCCTCCTTTCCCCCCCTCTCCCTCCTTTCCCCCCCTCTCCCTCCTTTCCCCCCCTCTCCCTCCTTTCCCCCCCTCTCCCTCCTTTCCCCCCCTCTCCCTCCTTTCCCCCCCTCTCCCTCCTTTCCCCCCCTCTCCCTCCTTTCCCCCCCTCTCCCTCCTTTCCCCCCCTCTCCCTCCTTTCCCCCCTCTCCCTCCTTTCCCCCCTCTCCATCCTTTCCCCCCTCTCCGTCCTTCCCCCCCCCCCCTCTCCGTCCTTTCCCCCCCCCCCTCTCCGTCCTTTCCCCCCCCTCTCCGTCCTTTCCCCCCCCCTCTCCGTCCTTTCCCCCCCCTCTCCGTCCTTTCCCCCCCCTCTCCGTCCTCTCCCCCCCCTCTCCGTCCTTTTCCCCCCCTCTCCGTCCTTTTCCCCCCCTCTCCGTCCTTTTCCCCCCCTCTCCGTCCTTTTCCCCCCCTCTCCGTCCTTTTCCCCCCCTCTCCGTCCTTTTCCCCCCCTCTCCGTCCTTTTCCCCCCCTCTCCGTCCTTTTCCCCCCCTCTCCGTCCTTTTCCCCCCCTCTCCGTCCTTTTCCCCCCCTCTCCGTCCTTTTCCCCCCCTCTCCGTCCTTTTCCCCCCCTCTCCGTCCTTTTCCCCCCCTCTCCGTCCTTTTCCCCCCCTCTCCGTCCTTTTCCCCCCCTCTCCGTCCTTTTCCCCCCCTCTCCGTCCTTTTCCCCCCCTCTCCGTCCTTTTCCCCCCCTCTCCGTCCTTTTCCCCCCCCTCTCCGTCCTTTTCCCCCCCCTCTCCGTCCTTTCCCCCCCCTCTCCGTCCTTTCCCCCCCCTCTCCGTCCTTTCCCCCCCCTCTCCGTCCTTTCCCCCCCTCTCCGTCCTTTCCCCCCCCTCTCCGTCCTTTCCCCCCCCTCTCCGTCCTTTCCCCCCCCTCTCCGTCCTTTCCCCCCCCTCTCCGTCCTTCCCCCCCCCTCTCCGTCCTTTCCCCCCCCCTCTCCCTCCTTTCCCCCCCTTTCCCAACCCCCCCCTCTCTCTCTCTCTCTCTCTCTCTCTCTCTCTCTCTCTCTCTCCCCTTTGCCACCCTCTCTCTCTTCTTCCCCATTCCACCTTCCCCTCCCACTCCCCCCCCCCGACCTCTCCTCCCCCATGGTGCTTCAGATGCTTGAGATTCGGGCAAAAATCGTGGCGTTGTAACGCCACCCCGTCTTTAGGGACTGTGGGCGACAGTTGCGCACGAACGCTCCTTTTGCCCCTCCCCCATGTGTATCACCTGCAAAGTGCTCCATTCTCCCTGTTCACTCTGCACCATCTTTGAAAGAGAAAAGCAAATTCAAGAACGCAAAAGTATTGAACGACTCGCATATCAGGAGGCCAAGAAGAAATAGGATTGTTTGTATCCCATACATATGACTATGGTTTTTGTTACGGCTAGGAGGACATAATTCTTTATAGCGACTGTGCGTTTAGAAGAAAGACTTAGATTTAAAAAGCTCTGAGTTAACATAATAACTCAGAGACGTTACCTTTACAGCGTGCCCTAGTAACTGCGTTCATATAAAAAAATTTTATCACTTACACTAGTTAGAACCAGGGTGGGCACAATGTTAAGTAAGTAGTAAATGCAGGAAAATGAGTCCTACAGAAATCAGTTTCAAGCGCCAAACACTCAGCAGTTCCAATAAATGGCACCTGTATGGGCTGCGGTATAGTCACGCCAGCGTTATATGTCGAAGATGTTCGTTTATGTTATAGTTCTGTATCATTACGGACAGCAGATCGCCAACTACAGACATACATACAAAAGAAACGAAAATGGGCACAAAGCCATGGGTATCGTTTCTCACCAACTAAATCCTGCGTCATACACATCGGCCCATCCTCATCCAGAACTACAACTCTAAACCCAGTAGCTGGATGCTGTGGACCAGCATCATTTTCTAAGACTTCTTTTTGATCCTACCACATACGTAACAACTCAAGACTGGTACCCTCCGTTTCCACCTTAACAGTTCACAGCGTGCAAATGCAACAGTTCTGTTAACATTATTAACAGCACTCATATTTCATCCCGTTTTGGGCTATGGATAAGCCGCACCGTCCCTCCAAAAAATATTACACCCTGCCCACCACAATGGACTCTGCTGGGCTACTATAGCTTTCTTGACGAGCCCAATCCATGGTCTTCGTGTAGAAGCGGGAATATCACCACTGAAAATACGCGAAGAAACTTTAACTACGCAGTCATGCTTAATCTAACGCCGAACCATCTGTGTCCATCCCAATTTATCCCACAGTCAAGCGACCCACTTACTCATGATTTGCCTTATAACAGGATGGCCAACAGCAATGCAGCTGGAAGACTTGAGACGAGTATTTCAACTTTCTCTGACTACGTATACGCTGTATTACCAATCGTGAACGTTTCCATGGTATGTTCCCCAACCAGCGGTAATGATGGCTCTATGGTGCGACAGCAAAGGCAGTAAAATTCCAAATTATATCGCTGTGATATTTATGTAGTCATCCAGACGACTGCAGCAGTAGCAGGTCGAGACACAAGCAACCACAGGGGAGTAACCGATTTTGTGACATTTTACGAGTTCCTGACCAGGATGGAATCCTATTGTTCCATCTGAGTGTTTTGGTAGTTTAGTTTCTTGAGTTTCTCAGCGTTAATCTAATAGGCCAATTTCTCGCGTTTTCGTTTACTTCGCGAAGTGAACCTCACCAGTTCCTAGTCAGGAGTGAATTATTTAGCGTCGCCTGAGTGCTTAGGTAGTTCTGTTTTTGAGTGTCTGTGTATTAGTCTAATTTATTGGGCACAATTCTTGTGTTCTTTTTCCTTGTCCACAGTAGAGTTTTGTACCGTGTGCCATTGCCCTTGTTCGTCTGTGTAGTGTACTTATCCACAGTCTTCACTATGCATAGGGACTGTGACTGCTTTGTGTGAATGCGTGCCGAGTCGGTGACACTTCGCTCTCAGCTCCAAGCTGTGATGGCTTCGGTTACACAAATTGAAGGTGCAGTGGATGGGCATCTCTGTTGTAGGCCGGCCGTGCTGATCCAACGGACGTCTCGCACGTCTGAGTCCGCCAGTCGCTCCGCACCGGTGACCAGCCCTGTAACTGCTCGCAGTGAGGTTGACCACTCACCTGAGGTCGAGTGGGAGGGCACGATGGGGCGTGCTAGGCGGCGAAAAACTTTCCAGGGGGCCGAACGTAAAGCCTCCCCAGTTAGTCTGACAAGTAGGTTCCAGGTGCTGTGCGTGGCTGAGAAGGTCCCTCAGCCAGATGCAATTACTTGTCTTGTTTCAGAGGAACCTCTCAGCCCACAAGATCCGGGCAATCACAGAGGCTGGGATTATTGTTAGTTGGAAGCTCCAATGTTAGACGTGTTATGGGGACTCTTATAGACATGGTTGCCAAGGCGAGGAAGAAAGCCAATGTGCATTTCGTGTGCATACCGGATGGAGTCATTCCTGACGTGGAAAGGCTCCTTCCGGAAGCCATGAAGAGCACAGGGTGCAGCCAACTACAGGTGGTGGCTCACGCCGGTACCAATCATGTCACTTTGGATCACAGGGGATTCTCCTTAGTTTCGAGTGGCTAACAGAAATGGTAAAGGCTGCATTCTTTCACAGCATCTCGAAATTTAGCGCGGGCTTTAAAGCGAGATGCTTATAACAGTTTCCACAACGAAACTTCTACACAATAAATGCCTTTTCTGCGGGATAGGCAAGGAAATACAATCGATGACAAGGCTGCGAAGGCAGAGTTATTAAACACAGCCTTTCGAAATTCCTTCGAAGAAGAAGAAGAAGAAGAAGAAGAAGAAGAAGTATTCCAGAATTCGAATCAAGAACAGCTGCCAACATACATACCTTAGAAGTAAATATCGTCTGAGTAGTTAAGCAACTTAAAGCACTCAATAAAATCAAGTCTTCCGACAAACTGTATACCAATTAAGTTCCTTCGCGAGTAGGCTGATGAAATATGTCCATACTTAACAATCATATACAACCGCTAGCTCGACGAAAGATCCGTACGAAAAACTGGAAAGTGGCACAGGTCACACCAATATTTAAAAAAGACAACAGGAGTAATCCACTAAATTATAGGCTCATATCATTATCATCGATATGCAAGTAGATTTTGGGAACATATATTGTGTTCGAACATTATGAATTACCTCGAAGAGAAAGGTCTATCGACACACAGCCAACACAAATCTGGAAAACATCGTTCTTGTGAAACACAACTTGCTCTTTACAGACACGAAGTGTTTAGTGCTGTTCACAAGGAATTTCAAATTGATTCCGTATTTCTAGATTTCCAAAAGGCGTTTGACACTGTACGACACAAGCGGCTTGTAATGAAATTCCGTGATTATGGAATATCGTCTGTTACGTGGCTGGATTCGTGATTTCCTGTCAGAGAGGTTACAGTTGGGGGTAACGGACGGAAAGTCATCGAATCGAGTAAAACAGAAGTGATTTCTGGTGCTCCCCACGGTAGTGTTATAGACTCTCTGCTGTTCCTTATCGATGCAAACCATTTAGGAGACTGTCGTTTTAGGTTGTTTGCAGATGATGCTGTCATGTATCGATTAATAAAGTCATCTGAAGGTCAAAACAAATTATAAATGATTTAGAAAAGATGTCTGAATGGTGCGAAAATTGGCAATTGAACCTAAATAACGAGAAGTGTGGGGTCATCCACATGAGTGCTGAAAGGAATCTGTTAAACTTCGCTTACACGATATATCAGTCAAATCTATAGGCCGTAAATTCAACTAAATACCTAAGAATTATAATTGCGAGCAATCTAAATTAAGAGCACACAGAAAATGTTGCGACAAAGGGCAACAAAAGACTGAGATTTAGTGCCAGAACACTTAGAAGATGCAACAGATCTACTAGAGAGACTGTCTACACTACGCTTATCCGTCCCCGTATGGAGTACCAGATAAGATTAACGAAGTATATCGAGAAATTGTAAAGAAGAGCAACACATTTTGTAATCACGAAACAGGGGAGAGAGAGAGAGAGAGAGAGAGAGAGAGAGAGAGAGAGAGAGAGAAAGAGAGAGAGTCATTGACGTGACACAGGATTTGGGATAGACAGCGTTGAAGGAGTTTTTCGTTGAGGCGGAATCTTCTCACGAAATTTCAATCACCAACTTTCTCCTCAGATTTCGAACATATTTTGTTCACGCCGACATACATATGGAGAAACGATCATACAATAAAATAAGGGAAATCATAGCTCGCACGGAAACACATAGGTGTTCGTTTGTTTCCGTGCGCAGTTAGAGATTTCAGTGATAGAGATTTATTGTGAAGGCGGTTCTATGAACCCTCTGCCGGGTTTTTGTCATTTGCAGACTATCAATGTAGATGTACATCCAGGAGTATCCAGATTTTAATCTCCTTCACACAGACGGCGCCTCAGGTAATGAAAGAGTCGGCTATGCATCAGTATATAAACGGAATCGAGAACAACTTTCTGTATCAAACCATTGCGGTATTCATAATGCATCCATAGAGCACTACAGAACTTAACTGCCCCTCGGCAGAATTTCATTGTATGAAGCAACTCGTTGACTGCTTTACAAACAATAAAGTGCTGTCCAAAACATGCACTAATCTCTGCTATCCATGACCGACTGTATGTCATCAGCAGTTTTGGGTTATCCACTAGCTTTCTCTGGACAATCACGTCAACGTTACAGGTGATGAGCTGGCTGATAACGTAGCCAAAGAACCAGCGGGGATAGAAGCACTCGAACTATATATTCCAAGTGCTGAATTAAGGATACACATTCCACGCCACATCTTGGAATATAAACGGCAAGATAGTCCACATCCCAATAAACTACCGACTATCAAACACACCATCAAAGTCTGGCAGGATTCGTCTCAAACTTAAGAAGGGAAGATACTATCTTATACCGTCTCAGAGCTTGATTTACCAAGATAGTTCGTGAATTTCCCTGCGGTGCGCCTGCAGAGAAACATTTACGGGGCGCCACATCGTCGAAGACTGTGAAACTACTCAAAATCTGCGACGTCAAATAGACCTAGGACTACATCCAACAGAGATTCTTGCGTATGATGGAGCAACTATAAGGTTTGTGCTACACTTCCTATGATAGTGGAAATTACAACATGATTTAAAGACAATACCGTTACATGTCTCCTTAGGACAACAGTGCAGGACTCTCGCCGCCGGTTCAGCAGCGAGGCATCACCCGGGGACGACAGAATATCTCCGTTTATATCTCTGAACCTAAGACAGTATTTATACATATTAAGCTGTCATTTTAAATTTTACGTGAAGTTTATCGTTTTATATTTCAACAGGTAAATATTAGTAGGCAAGTTACTCATTCACATACCAAGTTTAGAACGTATGATAGTTTCATTACTACTACATGAAGAGAGGGGTGGACAAGGCATGTACCTCTATTTCCGAACGCCAAGAGAGGATCTAGGGGCTAGTAAACGCGTAATTGAGTCCCTTTTTATTTGCAGTCATCACTACCATGGACGTGGCCTAGTGAGGAGGCTGCGACGGGAACGAACGTTGCGTTCGTCATGATCATACCTAGCGTAATTGCGTAGGGTAACATCGGGTTCACAACACGATCACCCTCGCTTCGCATTGCCGATAAACTGGGTAGCGTAAGTTACGTCTCTGAAATGAAATGTTAACGCTGGTGATTGTGTCGTATCTTCGAGGTTTCTATCAAAGATTTCAACTAGGTAACGCAAGACGCATGTTTCCTGTGATGTCCAGATCTACCTCCATGTAGATGCTGTTAGCCTGTCGCCCCAGCTAACATTCGTCACATCTTTCATCTATTAAAAACATCTGGTCATGGGTTGCCAAGAGTCTGGCATGTACCAATTTCCAAACCTTAAGGATTGGGCAGCTGTGGTGTAGAGCTCAGAATGACGTGCCAGTTCCTATCATCTGAGATCAGTTAGTCTAGAGGCCAGGCCGTGTTAAAGCCAATGTTGCTATCAGAAGTGGCGGCTCTGTGTACTAAATTTCGCACATCCATATCCTAAAGTCACTTAAAAATTTAATCATTTATTATGCCTAACACAACGTACTGTATAGGCGCCGACCGGAGTGGCCGAGCGGTTCTAGGCGCTACAGTCTGGAACCGCGCGACCGCTACGGTCGCAGGTTCGAATCCTGCCTCGGGCATGGATGTGTGTGATGATGTCCTTAGGTTAGTTAGGTTTAATTAGTTCTAAGTTCTAGGCGACTGATGACCTCAGAAGTTAAGTCGCATAGTGCTCAGAGCCATTTGAACCATTTGAACTGTATAGGCACAGCAAGTAAAATTCCGTTATTTACTAGCGTTCCTGTTGTGGCAATTTTAATGGCCAGCCATGTATCACAATGGCTTTCCTACAGTACTAGTGCGTTACCTACACACAACGTACTGCCACGTTTTTTTGTCTCACACCGACAAAGGAACATTATCAACTGTCATTAAATGATCTAGATAAAACTTGCCGTGTGTACACAGGGGCAAAATATTGCAGCACTTTTTTTTTCTTCGTGCCCAGTTTCTTTTTTAAGGGGTAAAACACGCCCCGAAAGGTAATCCTGTATTTTAGATTTAGAGGAAATCTCTTCGAAACGGTGATACACAAAGAATATTTTTCCTATAAATGGTATTGTGTAATTAATGTTCTTGAAAACTGCATAATGAACTTGTGCTGTAATTTGAACTTTCGCGACCTACCCCACCACCGTTTTTTAATTCTGAAAACTGAAAACTTCTCCTACAACATAAAGTATAGAAGCTTTCAAGCCACATACATCCCTGTGCAATAAAGCTGGTTCCTGAAATACCATTTTCGGAAAACCAGCAGCAGACAAGGTGCTGTCGGAGTATTTTCAACATACCTAATTGAGGTATATAAACATGCATTACAGCTCTGTTTATTTTACTTGTATTTGTTTCATATTTTAAATTGTTATTTTATGTTGTATATTCATAGTATTCTGTTTTTCAGTTTACCGTTTTACATACATGTATTCTGGTAAGTGAAAGTAAGTAAATTATTATTATGGTAGAAAATTGTTAGAATAATCTGTAAAGAAATGCTTAAGACGTAACTTTTTTACACTGTGCACATAAAATGAGCGAAATTTCTTCTCTTAATGTACACGGCGGAGGAGACAATATAAAACAAATTCAGGATGATTTCAGATTGCCACAGGTGATCCTCTGTATAATTTGTATCAGGGATATTTCAGTACATTGGTGAGCCTTGGCGAAGAGAATTTATGTACTAACCACTGCAGCCTGATTATGTAGTTTCTGAAGTGGAGACTGACATCATCATCATACAATATTACTAGATCTTTAAATCTTCTCACAAATTTCTTCCAACATCGAAAGCCGTATATGTCTACCTGTGCCGTCCAACGCTTTTAAGATCAGCCAAGGAACAAGTTCCTTGTCCTCAGGTACGACGCTCTAAACTGTTCTTTCACATTGACCACCGCAAGAATCTAACAATAATACGGATGTTTCTCCCTCACCGAGAAAGAAAACATCTTCCAAATGTCTTTTGACCTGCTCACTCATCTTTACCAGATTTCGATGCAGTCATCACGACATTTGGGGCTTCAAAAAGAGATTCTCTAGTTCTGGGTCGAAACTCACCATTGTTTTACTTTAAAACAATGAAAAGGCGGGTAGTCAGTGTGGAAAAAAAAACCGTTTCGAGTATCGTACCCGAGGACAAGAAACATCAGGTGATCCAAATGAGCTCGATGGCACAGGTACAGTCATGAAACGTAGACGGCTTTCGATGTTGGAATAACTTTGTGATATGATTTTCAGTTCTAATTCTGTTGAAAGATTACGATGCCAGCCTCCACTTAAAAACAATAGAATCAAGCTGCAGTCAATAATGCATAATCAGTTCTTTCCGCCAAGGCAGACCAATCTAGTGAAATATGCTTGATGCAAATAAGGATATTTAGAGGAGCACCCGCGAGAATTTGAAGTCTTTTGTCTTCACCGTCGTGGATATTAGCTGGAGAAATTTAGTTCATTTTATGTGCATAGTATAAAAAAGTTAAGTTTTAAGCATTTTCGACACAGATTTTCATTATAGATTTATTTTCCATTACAGTAATGAGTTACCTATTGTTCCTAATTAACGAAAGACAAGTATGTGAAACAATAAACTAAAAAACAAAAAACAAAATGTAAAACTTAAAATTACATTTAAAACATGTGACAAATGTAAGTGAACTAAATAATTGGAATAGTAACAAATGTTTTAGACATTTTAACTAGGTATGTAGAAAATACTGAGACAGCACATTGTGTACAGTCTGTTTTCCAAACACTGTATTTCAGAAACCAGCTTTATTACGTAGTGGTGTATGTGGCTTGTAAGTGTCTTTAGATTATGTTGTGGCAAGAGTTTCCATTTTTCAAAATTTCAAATTATTACAAAAGTTGATTACACAGGTTTCAAGACAATAATTAAATATAAAAAGTTGCATGGAAAACATTATATATCATCGTTTCGAAGATCTTCCCACTAAACCTAAAATGCCAAATTATCTTCACGGGTGTGTTTTACTCCTTGAAAGTGAAACTGGGTGCAAACAGAAAAAATACTGAACTATTTTTCCCCCCTCTAAACACACGCCAAGTTTCATCAGGATCGTTTCTTGACACGTGGCAATGTTCCCTGGTAAGTCAGACCCGCGACTTGAACATACTGGATTCCTGAGCAATGAGAGTACTGTTGCGCTATCGCAGTACACTCAGAATGCGAGAATTCGCCTACGCACGACGAAACTCAGACTTTGTTAGACGCTTAGTCACTTCCTTTGACGCAGACGTGTCGCTGTTCATTATTCACGCTTCAGTGGTAGAGAGCTGATGCGGCTGCTGAAGGGAGTATGATAAAGCCGTCTTCGTACTGAACAATTTTGTGTAGGGAGATAACCAAGCATTTCCTGTCTGAGCCAAAAGGTAATAAATTCTACACAATGGCGACACACGCAACGCCATTGCAACGGTTGTCTGTCAACCTATGTCTCTCTTTTTACGTGATTGTACCGCAAGTAATGGTGGGGACACTTCTCCTGACTCGTTGTTGGGCTGCAATTTCTGTTTCAGATAATTAAGCGAAAATATTTACATTGCTGACTTTAATGGCTTGATACATTGGAGAACTACAGCAATCTGTTGGCTGAAATTGACAGACGAGTGACAAGTGATTCACAGCTGCAAACGAATCAGCTCTGAGTGACGAATTCCGCAGAGACCAGAATGCATTTAAACATTAGAAATAAGAACTGTAATCGGAATAATGGGGACATCTCGTTTCCAGAGCACAGCAACAGATGGCGGTGGTAACTGATAATTCCATGATCGTTAGCTTTGGGTGTCTTTGTTACTTCTTTGCAAAGCATTACTCCGCTAAACGCTAGTTGATGATTTAGATATTGGCCGGTCCAAATGGTAAGTGTAAGTGGATTGTGGGAGGTAGTGCAATATCTAAGACGCTGGGCTCGTATTCGGTAAGATTAGGGTTAAAATATTGGTATAAGTTTTCCATACACACCTTCAAGCGAATGCCAAAGAGCACGAGCGAATCCTTTCCCTATTTTTACCCTGTAGGCCAGCTGCTCTGACACTCATGTTTGCAGAACACTGAATTCTAACGTTTTATTGTACTCGCGTTACACTAAAAAATGCTCCTCCTGAATGGACAAAACTTATAGTTTACGAACTTGAATACCAACATTATAATTTAATATTCCAGACAATGTCGAATCGGGAATCTAATCGGAACGCTGCATTTTGCGGGCAATATTTTTACTGACTTCGCTATCCAGGCTCGATTCACAACCCGTCCTCACAGCTTCGGTTCTGTCAGTACCTTTCTTCTACTTCCCGAACTTCACACAACCTCCTCACCTTATTTTGCAAAACAAGCACTTCTGCTAGAAAGGGTATTGCGGAGAGAATGGCTTAGCCACAGCCTAGGCAGTTGTTTATCTTGTATGTCTTTCACTCTGTAGCGGAGTATGCGCGGTTTTGAAACTGTCGGTAAGAGCATTTGGCATAATGTTTTCAAAGAGAAGGGATTAATGCGTAATTTTTAGTGAAACGTGGAATGTCGACCGCAGAGGAACATTGGTTCAAAAAATGGTTCAAATGGCTCTGATCACTATGGGACTCAACTTCTGAGGTCATTAGTCCCCTAGAACTTAGAACTAGTTAAACCTAACTAACCTAAGGACATCACACACATCCATGTCCAAGACAGGATTCGAACCTGCGACCGTAGCCGGCTCACGGTTCCAGACTGCAGCGTCTAGAACCGCACGGCCACTTCTGCCGGCAGAGGAACATTATTTGTTGAATTAAATGTATGGTGATGCTTCTTCAACGCACACTAGTTTTGGATTGGTTTAATCGTTTCAAACAGGGATTGAAGATGAGTCACGTTCACAGCAAACCTCACCGTCAACAATGGACCAGAACTTGAAAGATATTAGAGGTTTAATCGTAAAATATGGTCGATTGAATGTATGTACTGTTGCCGATACTGTAAGAATGGGCAGAGAAAGAATTCGCCTGGTTTTAATGATAATTTTTACATAAGTTGGTTCAAAAGTCCTCTCGAAAGCTCTCCAATGAATATATCTGGAAACCATCAAAAAGAAACCTAAGATTTTTGTAAAAGTAATAGCATGTGTTGAATCATAGCTTTTTCTTACTATCCGGAAACGAAGCGCCAGTCAGTGAATAGGATGCGCCCGAATAAACCGAAATTCAAGATGGCTCGAATGTAAAAATCAAAATTGGAAGTAATGATTATTGTTCACTGAAAGTAAAATCTTTTGGGTTGTTAAGCCTCTGGGATCTTCTTCAGGACCGTGTGATGTCCGTGGAGCTAACCGTGGACACCACAAGAATCTGAAGGAGATCGCAGGATAGGGATCGAAACGTCTGTCGTGTAGAAGAAATATTACGTGGCCTAACACAAAAGATTTTACCTTCAATAACAATGGGTACGAAAGTCGTCACTTACATGACGACGAATGTGTTTTCGACATCCGTGGGACTATGTGCGAGAATTAGGTGCCTCAATATCGAAGTGTTAATAAGAAATATAATTATGTTGTTGTTGTTGTTGTGGTCTTCAGTCCTGAGACTGGTTTGATGCAGCTCTCCATGCTAATCTATCCTGTGCAAGCTCCTTCATCTCCCAGTACCTACTGCAACCTACATCCTTCTCAATCTGCTTAGTGTATTCATCTCTTGGTCTCCCTATACGATTTTTACCCTCCTCGCTGCCCTACAGTGCTAAATTTGTGATCCCTTGATGCCTCAGGACATGTCCTACCAACCGATCCCTTCTTCTAGTCAAGTTGTGCCACAAACTTCTATTCTCCCCAATCCTATTCAATACCTCCTCATTAGTGACGTGATCTACTCACCTAATCTTCAACATTCTTCTGTAGCACCACATTTCGAAAGCTTCTATTCTCTTCTTGTCCAAACTATTTATTGTCCATGTTTCACTTCCATACATGGCTACACTCCATACAAAATACTTTGAGAAACGACTTCCTGACGTTTAAATCTATACTCGATTTTAACAAATTTTTCTTCTTCAGAAACGCTTTCCTTGCCATTGCCAGCCTACTGTCCATTCCGTTCAACTGCTCTTCCAAGTCCTTTGCTGTCTCTGACAGAATTACAATGTCATCGGCGAACCTCAAAGTTTTTATTTCTTCTCCCTGGATTTTAATACCTACTCCAAATATTTCTTTTGTTTCCTTTATTGCTTGCTCAATATACAGATTGAACAACATCGGGGAGAGGCTACAACCCTGTCTCACTCCCTTCCCAACCACTGCTCCCCTTTCATGTCCCACGACTCTTATAACTGCCATCTGGTTCCTGTACAAATTGTAAATAGCCTTTCGCTCCCAGTATTTTACCCCTGCCACCTTCAGAATTTGAAAAAGAGTATTCCAGTCAACATTGTCAAAAGCTTTCTGTAAGTCTACAAATGCTAGAAACGTAGGTTTGCCTTTCCATAATCATTCTTCTAAGATAAGTCGTAAGGTCACTATTGCCTCACGTGTTCCAAAATTTCTACGGAATCCAAACTGATCTTCTACGAGGTCGGCTTCTACCAGTTTTTCCATTCGTCTGTATATAATTCGCGTTAGTATTTTGCAACTGTGGCTTATTAAACTGATAGTTCGGTAATTTTCACATCTGTCCACACCTGCTTTCTTTGGGATTGGAATTATTATATTCTTGAAGTCTGAGGGTATTTCGTCTGTCTCGTCCATCTTGCTCACCAGATGGTAGAGTTTTGTCAGGACTGGCTCTCCCAAGGCCGTCAGTAGTTCTAATGGAATGTTGTCTACTCCCGGGGCCTTGTTTCGACTCAGGTCATTCAGTGCTCTGTCAAACTGTTCACGCAGTATCGTATCTCCCATTTCATCTTCATCTACATCCTCTTCCATTTCCATAATATTGTCCTCAAGTACATCGCCCTTGTATAGACCCTCTATATACTCCTTCCACCTTTCCGCTTTCCCCTCTTTGCTTAGAACTGGGTTTCCATCTGAGCTCTTGATATTCATACAAGTGGTTCTCTTTTCTCCAAAGGTCTCTTTAATTTTCCTGTAGGCTGTATCTATCTTACCCCTAATGAGATAAGCCTCTACATCCTTAAATTTGTCCTCTAGCCATGCCTGCTTAGCCATTTTACACTTCCTGTCGATCTCATTTTTGAGAAGTTTGTATTCCTTTTTGCCTGCTTCATTTACTGCATTTTTATATTTTCTCCTTTCATCAATTAAATTAAATATTTCTTCTGTTACCCAAGGATTTCTACTAGCCCTCGTCTTTTTACCTACTTGATCCTCTGCTGCCTTCACTACTTCATCCCTCAGAGCTACCCATTTTTCTTCTACTGTATTTCTTTCCCCCATTCCTGTCAATTGTTCCCTTATGCTGTCCCTGAAACTCTGTACAACCTCTGGTTTAGTCAGTGTATGAAGGTTTCATCTCCTTAATTTCCCACATTTTTGCAGTTTCTTCAGTTTTAATCTACAGTTCATAACCAATAGATTGTGGTCAGAGTCCACATCTGCCCTTGGAAATGTCTTACAATTTAAAATCTGGTTCTTAAATCTCTGTCTTACCATTATATAATCTATCTGAAACCTTCTAGTATCTCCAGGGTTCTTCCATGTATACAACCTTCTTTCATGATTCTTGAATCAAGTGTTAGTTATGATTAAGTTATGCTCTGCGCAAAATTCTAACAGATGGCTTCCTCGTTCGTTTCTTAGCCCCAATCCATATTTACCTACTATATTTCCTTCTCTCCCTTTTCCTACTGTCGAATTCCAGTCACCCATGACTATTAAATTTTCGTCTCCCTTCGCTACCTGAATAATTTCTTTTATCTCATTATACATTTCTTCTATTTCTTCGTCATCTGCAGAGCTAGTTGGCATATAAACTTGTACTACTGTAGTAGGCGTGGGCTTCGTGTCTATCTTGGCCACTATAATACGTTCACTATACTGTTTGTAGTAGCTTACCCGCACTCCTATTTTTTTATTCATTATTAAACCTACTCCTGCATTACCCCTAATTGATTTTCTATTTATAACCCTGTATTCACCTGACCAAAAGTCTTGTTCCTCCTGCCACCGAACTTCGCTAATTCCCACTATATCTAACTTTAACCTATCCATTTCCCTTTTTAAATTTTCTAACCTACCTGCCCGATTAAGGGATCTGACATTCCACGCTCTGATCCGTAGAATGCCAGTTTTCTTTCTCCTGATAACGACGTCCTCCTGAGTAGTCCCCGCCCGGAGATCCGAATGGGGGACTATTTTACCTCCGGAATATTTTACCCAAGAGGACGCCATCATCATTTAACCATACAGTAAAGCTGCATGTCCTTGGGAAAAATTACGTCTGTAGTTTCTCCTTGCTTTCAGCCGTTCGCAGTACCATAACAGCAAGGCCATTTTGGTTAGTGTTACAAGGCCAGATCAGTCAATCATCCAGACTGTTGCCCCCGCAACTACTGAAAAGGCTGCTGCCCCTCTTCAGGAACCACACGTTTGTCTGGCCTCTCAACAGATACCCCTCCGTTGCGGTTGCTCCTACGGTACGGCTATCTGTATCGTCGAGGCACGCAAGCCTCCCCACCAACGGCAAGGTTCATGGTTCATGGGGGGAGGAAAAATATAATGATATCATATCTGAATTCCGTGAACGAGAAAGAAGAAAGCGAACTGATTTGTGGAAATCAAGTCATGGATTCTACATCTAGCTTGGTATCCCTTTGTTAAAACACCTATACTACTCACCAGGTCATCTTCCTGTTCCCTAAACCGAAATACGCCCGGAAAGGAACGGGATTTGCGACAGTTAAAAGTGTTCAGGAAAAAGCGATGGTCTCTTAAACTGTGTTTCGGGTTGAAACTACGTGCTGCAACCTCTCGCCATTCGAGGGTACGTCCAGAATCAAGTGGAACACAGTCGTTATGGTAGTCAAGGTATTATGGTGTGCGGAGGCTTCAAGTTGCATGGGCGTACTTACCTCTAAATCTTTGAGTACGGCAAACTGAATGGCCAATGTTACTGTGAAACTACACTACTGGCCATTAAAATTGCTATACCACGAAGATGACGTGCTACAGACGCGAAATTTAACCGACAGGAAGAAGATGCAGTGATATGCAAATGATTAGCTTTTCAGAGCATTCACACAAGGTTGGCGCCGATAGCGACACCTACAACGTGCTGACATGAGGAACGTTTACAACCGATTTCTCATACACAAACAGCAGTTGACCGGCATTGCCTGGTGAAAAGTTGTTGGGATGCCTCGTGTAAGGAGGAGAAATGTGTACCATCACGTTTCCGACTTTGATAACGGTCGGATTGTAGCCTATCGCGATTGCGGTTTATCGTATGGCGACATTGCTGCTCGCGTTGGTCGAGATCCAATGACTATTAGCAGAATATGGAATCGGTGGGTTCAGGAGGGTAATACGGAACGGCATGCTGGATCCCAACGGCCTCGTATCACTAGCAGTCGAGATGACAGGCATCTTATCCGCATGGCTGTAACGGATCGTACAGCCACATCTCGATCCTTGAGTCAACAGATGGAGACGTTTGCAAGACGACAACCATCTGCACGAACAGTTCGACGACGTTTTCAGCAGCATGGACTATCAGCTCGAAGACCATGACTGCGGTTACCTTTGACGCTGCATCACAGACAGGAGCGCCTGCGACGGTGTACTCAGTGGCAGCCTGGGTGCACGAATGGCAAAACGTCATTTTTTCGGATAATCCAGGTTCTGTTTACAGCATCATGATGGTCGCATCCGTGTTTGGCGACATCGCGGTGAAAGCACATTGGAAGCGTGTATTCGTCATCGCCATACTGGCGTATCACCCGGCGTGATGGTACGGGGTGCCATTGGTTACACGTCTCGGTCACCTCTTGTTCGCATTGACGGCACTTTGAACAGTGGACGTTACATTTCAGATGTGTTACGACCTGCGGCTCTACCCTTCATTTGATCCCTGCGAAACCCTGCAATTCAGCAGGATAATGCACGACCGCATGTTGCGGGTCCTTTCTGGATACAGGAAATGTTCGACTGCTGCCCTGACCAGCACATTCTCCAGATCTCTCACCAATTGAAAACGTCTGGTCAATGGTGGCCGAGCAACTGGCTCGTCAAAATACGCGTCACTATTCTTGATGAACTGAGGTATCGTGTAGAAGCTGCATGGGCAGCTGTACCTATACACGCCATCCACGCTCTGTTTGACTCAATGCCCAGGCGTATCAAGGCCGTTATTACGGCTAGAGGTGGTTGTTCTGGGTACTGATTTCTCAGTATCTATGCACCCAAATAGCGTGAAAATGTAATCACATGTCAGTTCTAGTGTAATGTAGTTGTCCAATGAATACCCGTTTATCATCCGCATTTCATCTTGGTGTAGTAATTTTAAGGGCCAGTAGTGCAGACTACTTACCCATGTGAGTCTTTTCATATGGTGCATTCGGTTCTGACTTCGTTTTCATGGATGACAATGCGTGACCGCATTGAACAAAGCAGGTGGAGGAGCCCTTAGAACGAGAGGGTATTTGGCAAATGGATAGGCCTTCCACTTCCTCCGGCTTAAATCGCATCGAGCACATGGATGATGTCTTGGGGATAGGGTATCGTAGCACGTCCACATGCACCAATGGCCATCCGGCAGTTGTCAACTGTGCTAGTGGAGGCTTCGAACGCCCTGCCACAATAACTCCTTACCGACGTTGTGACCAGCATGGGAGCAGGTAGCAGAGCATACATTGTCGTCCTTGGTCATCACAGACCCTATTAAGAACTACACCACACCTCGCCTTCTGTAGCGTCTAGTGGACCATCGTATTTCAGTGTAGCTACTGTCTTGGAATATAAACTTTACTTCTGTTCATCTCGTTGCGTATATCTTTCAGTTATGTTCTGCAGTACGCTGTAAGGTGTACTTTATGTGTAAGAGAAAGTCCAATGAACATGAGAGGCATGGAAAAAAAGTAAGTAAACTGTTCATTATTTCAAAAGTAAACGCCATAACTGTTAATAAATTTATCCCTTTGAGAGACGAAACGGTTAATGCCTTCACGAAGAAATGTTATCGATTGCCCACAGAACCAGGTGTGCACCTCTTAGTCCGCAGGAAATCGATGACCACGAATGTCGTTGTTCAGGGCTCCAAAAATATGGTAATCGCATAGGAGGGATCTGGACTCTATGGATGACGTGTAAGGGCTTCAGAGTGAAATTTATGCGGCGTAGCCGCAACATTAGTTACGCCAGCTCCGGGGAAGTCATGATTTCTTTCTTTCTCTTCGATTGCAAGGGCCCGCTGCTCATTGTCTTTCCTGAACACGGCACCACAATTAACTCACAGTGGCACATGGACACTTAGCAAAAACTGAAGAGCACTATAAAGCCCAAACGACCAGTAATCCTGACGGGCGGCATCATTCTGTTGCAGGATAATTCCCTCCCACATGTTGCCAAGGTTGTTTCGACTACGCTGCAGAAATATCAGTGGAAAGCCTTCACACATCCGCCATACAGTCCCGATCTCCCGTGGGCTTCGATTTGCTTCGGACGAAGAGGTGCACGCCTGTGTACAATCATGGTTTCATGGATAACAGCAGATTCTTTTTTCCATGAATGCATTGATCATCTTCTCTCACAGCGGGAGCAATTTATTAAGAGCTACAGCGATTATTTTTTAAATAATCAGCAGTTTCTTTCCTTTTTTCATTTGTCTTGTATTCATTTGAGTACCCCTTGTATGATCAAAATTTGATCGAACTGTGTTACTTGGCAGGGACACATCAACCGAAAGTGACTTTCGTCGTTAAGTCTTGGAAACCAGTGATTTGTGATCACTCAATATTTACCATTGAAAATACACTGCAATGTAGAACCGGTTTTGAGCATTTTGTCTCACCATTGTAGTGTATAATCTGTCTCGAGGTCTCTTCCACATTTACAGCTGCCGTTCAATATTCCCAAACCAAGTGTTTGTAATGATTAAATTGTTGTCTGTGCAAAATTCTGGTACTCGGCGTCCCCTTTCATTCCACTTCCTCGGTCAATTTTCTGCTACCCTCTCTCCCGGTCTTCTTTCAGCCCTATCGAATTCCAATCTGCTTTCATAATTAAATTTTTGTTACTGTAACAGTCTGGGAAACACAGTTTGCCGACCGGGATGGCCGAGCGGTTCTAGGCGCTACAGTCTGGATTCGCGAGACCGCTACGGTCGCAGGTTCGAATCTTGTCTCTGGCATGGACGTGTGTGATGTGCTTAGGTTAGGTAGGTTTAAGTAGTTCTAAGTTCTAGGGGACTGATGACCTCAGACGTTAGGTCCCATACTCCTCAGAGCCATTTGAACCTTTCTTTTTTAAACACATTTTATTTCATCGTCCTTTACTGCAGTCTCATCATCTGCGGAACTAATAGGCATATAAACTTGCCCTACTGTTGTGGGAGTTACATTTGACTCTATTTTGGATACGATAATGCTTTCGTTATGCTATTCGCAGTTGCGCAGGCTGGTAACTACACTAGAATAGTTAGGATAAAAACAAGCACCGGATCAGTTGTAAAAGGAAGCTTTAATATCAAGGCAATTAACACATTAGGCAGGAATATTTTGTTTAATACTACCGGGAGTACTCGCTAAACCAAGACCAACAACAGTAAGCCCAACCACACGCGAGTCAAATGTGCGAGCCGCGTGCAGGGCAAGACTTGGTTTATTTCGACTTTCCTTGGTACTTTTCGGAAATACCCAGTACAGCACTACCGTTCATTCACAATTGCGGTGTGGTATTTTCCAGTCGGTAAAACTCTTATCAGTTCGACAGAATCGTGGTGTCAGCGCTGTTTCCCTTCGCTATTTAATCGCGGTATGAAGGACACTTACAGGTCCAGCAGTTGTTGGCACAAAAAGAGGCAGGCCTGTGATTTATCGTCACAAACCTTTAAAACTAATGAGAATCACAGATGAGAGGTATAAGAATTCTTAATATCTATTATGCAGTTATATAATCGATGGGTACTGCAAATTTTATATGAAACGACGTTATAACACCATGCAGAAAGAATTTAATGATCTAGTAGACAACGAAAGAGCAAATATATAAGATCGTCAGACGAGATTCGTTGTTTTCTACATCAAGAAGCACTTCGTGGCAAATTTTCAGGCATGGCACACGTGGAGAAGTTGGTGGTACAAATATTAAAATTTCTGAAGTAACACGCATTATGCCACTATCAACTGGAACAGTGTTCCGTTAAATGTATATGTATACGCGATTGTTGAAATTAAACTTTTGCTATTGAACTAATGTAGACAGTAAACTATTTACCGTATGGGTACCCAACCTAATAGAAATGATGTTCAGACGGTGCACTGCAGGATTTGCATTGTTAGTAGTGTTAATGTCACCACATGCCGTTATATGAGGGTACCTGTTCTGCCACGTAGGGTGTAAACACAAGCGTCAGTATGCACTACAGTTGCTGACAGTCGACATAGGCCTGGAAAAGGTGACCAAGCCTTGTTTGTAAACCTGTTTCATCAAAACAACAATAATAGTGCTTCTGCTCTGCACGAGTATCGACGTATTAGAGGAATACGATGAGATTCTCTTTCAGCAACAGGTTTGAAGACCTGAGAACGCTGGTCACATTGTGCGATATCAAAGCAGTGCACGAGCTGTCATGATAGCGGAACAATCCATGTTCAATGCCCGAAAATTGCTATGAACAGTTGTGAAATGGTATCTCTAGTGCCGTTCCAGGCTGTCATGGATGAGGATGGTCGTCACGTTAAGGAACGTTTGTAACCTGGGACGTAAACATGGTACGCAGATACCAAATGTTCCCCTCTCATGTCAAATAAAAGTGCTTGTCCAATGGTTTGTTCGTTATTTGTCTTGTGCATGTCCTTACAAATGTTTCCACGAAGTTTCATTTTCTCTCGATCACTGGTTTCTCATGGGAGGTCCTCTCCAGTAGCGAAAGTCTAATTATAACCAGCCTGTTTGTCAATGCAAACTATGGTGGTTAAGTCAAGGGGCATGCCTAGATAAATTACTCTATTTAAAACTCACTGATGTTGAATTTATGAAGGAAAAATTAGTGCAGAAACGAAAATTGACATTCAGAATGGATTGTACATCTCGCGTTTCGAGTAGACTTGACTGCACACTGCCGACAGTAAGACACTGAAGGAAAAGAAATAAATTCTTTCTGATTTGACAGGAATACATTTGAAAAGAAAATAGTGTTGAAGGGACAAATTCTATCAAACGCAGCCCATTTTCCTAAGCTCACTCACGTTAAAAAATGCAAGGTCTGAAGAATTCACTGCGGCCTTGAAAGAAATAGAAGGGTAGTATTCTAAGCGTTTTGAGGACACTGTCAATCGCACATCTGTTTTAGAGTTGTTTTACAGACAGTTTGCTGTTAGTTGAAAGTACACACAATCCGTCCACGATGGAGAAAGTGGTGTAGCCAGGAAAGGCATCTCTTACTCTCCCTTCCCCCCCCCCCCTCTCACCCTCCCACATCACCCCTGTCTGCCCCTCCCCGCGTCTCCCTCTTCCTCCTCCCATAGTGAATCGGGCTTCGCTGCCTATATGCACAGTCCAGTCTGTCAGTATGCCTCGAAGGATCATTGATTCTTTGTGCACACAGTGTCACTTGATGGCAATAAGGGCTGTGAGGTCAAGAACATGCCAAAATACAACATCCTGACGTTAGAGAATTCAACCGCTATCGTAGTTAAACAAAAAATTGTTGATCTGCCTTATAATGATCACTCAGTCGACAACACTAGATGATTACTGCCAGTGTGGCTCCTACATACCTCAAGGGGTATGCAACAGAGCAACGTGCTGCTTCTTGGAGGGAGCTGGGAGGGCTGTGTATACCCAGGCTGTACGCAATCGTTTCCCAACCATCGATTTGTGCTTCAGGCGTCCATTGTGAACAGCATTTCTAACTCCCAACACTGTGGTGCGCAGAGGAGGTGGGTAAGAGATAACATGGAGCGGAAACGGGATCATACTAGATGAACGTATAAAAATACTGTAAGGGCGACCACGTACGACTCAGTCTCCGGCATGCAGTCGGACATTTAAACCAGGGAGGTAATGTTTTCGTCCAATGTCATATACGGATGGCCCACCTATCGTCAATATCAAGGATAACTTGAGGCCTGAGCAGTATCAGGCCAGAATTCTCAAATGTATAGTGTGATTAAGCTAAGCTGTTCATCTAAGATATTTCATGAAACTTTTGAGGCATAATTGTGTTATCACCTAGGTAAATTGTGAGACAGTAGTACTAAATAACGTATGGTCACTTTTCATAGTTATATTAATTTCATTGATACTGATATGAACTTTTTTTAGGAACTGTAGTAATCTTCACAGCTCGTATCGTAGTTCGAAAAAAAGACGAACCCAACGACGTTTCATTCTTCAAAAGCCGATTCCTAGTTCCAGAGTAATTAAAACATTTGGAACTCAGGATTTATCCGTTTTGAAAATGAAAGCGATTGCTGCCTTGTGTGGAACTTCATGTTATGTGGCTACATATAATACGGTCACACACACACACACACACACACACACACATTGATACTGATATGAACTTTTTTTGCGGATACGTGCATGGCGAGCGCGAGACCCCAAGCTAGTGCAGCTCTCCTTCCTTTCTGGGTTACATACCTTTCCTTTCCACATCCCTCCCTGTCCTCGATTCCCCCCCCCCCCCCTGCCCCTCGCCCCATCCCTTCCCATTCTACTTCTCTTCGGGAGTATGTTTTGTGCCTATGTCCTGAGACGGACATTTGTGAATGTATGACGTGGTTCTCTTGTTTTGTCTCTATAATGGAAAGTCTCTGTCCTTACTTTGTCCTTCTTTCCCTTGTCTCTTCTTTTTACCTTTGGTCTAGCGGTTCTGGCGCTGCAGTCCGGAACCGCGGGACTGCTATGGTCGCAGGTTCGAATCCTGCCTCGGGTATGGGTGTGTGTGATGTCCTTAGGTTAGTTAGGTTTAAGTAGTTCTAAGTTCTAGGGGACTTATGACCTAAGATGTTGAGTCCCATAGTGCTCAGAGCCAACCTTTTTACCTTCTTCTGCATTGCAGCGTTTGAGAACTCTTCTTTTCTTTTCTTTGTTCCTCCCTTTCTCTTTCTTTCCTCCCTGTACGTGTCTGAAGGCTGACCCAAACGTTCCCACGCTTAGCCAGTGACGGGGTAACGCCTCGGTCTGATGAAGGCCAAGACTGCTCAACAGTAAACCCTTTTATTATTAAGAAAAGTGTCGACGCAATTGCAGGTCCTGCAAAGTCTTACTCAGTTACGAAATGGCACCTTGTTGTTACAGACAGACATTGCCCTCCAGGCACAAAAATTGCTTCGAACTGCACTGCTACAGACCTTCGCTGTCTTAATGGAAGTGCAGCGTTCGTTAAACACATCGCACGGGGTGGTTTATAAACGATCACTCCAGGGATTATCAAATGAGATCATTCAAAGTTACCTGTGTGACCAGAGAGTAACGGCTGTACATCGAGTAATGGAAAGGGTTGAAAAGAAATTGGT